>NC_091839.1:8193261-8803274 GCF_037783145.1 Equus przewalskii
CATTAAGAAATATTTGCAGGGGCCAGCCCCATGGCCGAGTGGCTAAGTTCGCTCGCTCCAGTTCGGCAGCCCAGGGTCTCGCCAGTTCAGATCCTGGGCGCAGACATAGCACTGCTCATCAGGCCATGCTGAGGCAGAATCTCACACGCCACAACTAGAAGGACCCACAACTAAAAAAAACCCACACAACTACGTACCGGGAGGCTTTGGGGAGAAAAAGAAAATCTTAAAACAAAAAAAGAAATATTTGCAATCATTATGAAATGAAGTTTCCACATTCCCAGTTATATAACTAAGAACTGATCATTCATCTTTCTGAACATTCTATTCCATAGGCGTTAGAACAACTCTTCTGATGGTTAGCGTGGATCACATGAAGGATGCATGAAGCATAACATTTAAATTTTCAAAATCCAACAATGTTTTAAAAAAAGGCTATTTGCCTACCCTGAACCTTCTAAACTCCATATAAAGTAATAGACATAAATGCTGATTACAGTAATCTGCAGGCAAAGTAACAAAAGATCAATACTGGGTCTGCAGTGATATGTGAGCGGCACCTATCAGTGAAGAAAATTTTATCTAAATTCATCAGGCTCTACTGTTCCTTCCACAAGTAATTAAAAACAAGTACAAAATACATTCTGGATTTGTCAAAAAGGCGACCTTTATACCACTCTTGGTCAATCCTCAGTATAAATGCCTCACCCACTACAAAATGCTGCACTTTGGGGCCCAACATACAACATAACTCTCCTTGTTAATTCATTTCTTTCTATTTATTTATGCAGTCTCTCAGATCTAACGTTACTATAAGGTTTCATATCCAAACGTTATGACCATGACAAGACAAAACAAAAAATACTCAGTTTCTTTAAATGCCTCTTAAATATACAAAATCAAGTTCAAAATAGAGTTTTCCCATTTCTTTGGTTTCACAGGAAATGTAGAAAGTGATTAATATTAAACAGATATCTATTAGCCTTCAAAATCGAACAGACGGTACAAAACAACTGTTTATATTTAATCATGTCTCTGCTATTCTAGCAGGCCCTGGTGTCAAGAGTTCTGCCAGATAAGAACAAGATGCAATATTGTATAGAGTGACTAACAGACAGCAGAGCGGCGGTACCTGATTTACTACCACCTCCTCCAAGTCTCCTCCGCCCCAGGACAGCGCCAACCGCCGAGACTGAGCACCGCGCGGGGGAGGGGCGTTGGCAGTCGCTGGCCCCGCCCCTGCGCCCCGGCCCCGCCTCTGTGCCTCGCCGCGTCCAATCAGGGCCGCCAAGCTGGGGCTGCTTACCACGTAATCCTGTCTGCGGCTTCTCAGAGCCCCACCAACTGCCCATCTAAACGCTTCAACCTTCAAGCCCCGCCCCGAGTTCTCAAATCCCCCTCCTCTGGTTTCTGAAGCTCCGCCCCCGCACCCTTCACCTCTCACCCCTGCCTCTGGGGACTTGCAATGGTCTAGCCCTCCCTCCACTTCCCATGCTGGGCCACGTGCACGTAACCTCCGCAGGTACACAAGGAGGGTCTGTGTTTGACCCCCTTTCACAGATGAGGATACAGAAGTTCCAGGACCCCTCCCTTCCTTTCCCAGCCTAAAAGGCTCATCTTTGGTTAAGAAACTCGGCTGACCAGGCCTGAAAGTCAGGGCACCCGGGTGTGGGTTCCGGTTCCAGTCAGATGGTGTGACTGAGCAATTCTGTGCCCAAATTTCCTAATCTTTAGCATGAGCTTTAGCATCCGGAACTTGGCCTATCAATAGTCAGAGTCCCTTTCAGCTCCAAAATAACCTAGATTTGGGGATGCCGACTTCTCAACAGCAACAGTGGAAGCCAGAAGGTAGCAGTATATCTTTTTTGTTTTGAGGAAGATTAGCTCTGAGCTAACATCTGCTGCCAATCCTCCTCTTTTTGCTGAAGAAGACTGGCCCTGAGCTAACATCGGTGCCCATCTTCCTCTACTTTATACGTGGGACACCTACCACAGCATGGTGTGCCAAGCGGTGCCATGTCCGCACCCGGGATCCTAATGAGTGAACCCCGGGCCACTGAAGCGGAACCTGGGAACTTAACTGCTGTGCCACTGGGCTGGCCCCAACAGCAGAATATCTTTAAAGGGATGAAGTAATAACCCAGAATTTGGCCTCTAGGAAATATATCTTTCAAGAATGATGATAAAATTAAAATATTACAAATAATACAGAGTTAACCACCAATAGACCTCACTAAATGAACCTCAAAAGGATGCACTTCAGCAAGAATGAAAATGATCCCAGAAGACAACTTAATGTGCAACAAAGAATGGTGAGCAAACAATGGGACACATGTATGTGAATGCAAATGAACACCTACAAATATTTATTATCACAATACTATCTAATTTGTAATATTAAGAAAAAATGGGAGTGGACTTGCACTCCAACCATGGAGTGACAGGGACCAGGTTTACCTTTGCTGCCTTCAAAGAATAAAAAGCTGGAAAAAATAAATAAAATCACCTTTGAAAACAGGCAAAGCAGCAGAAGAAGCCCTGAGCGAAGACAGAGGTGAGTCCTGTGATTGCCCTAGTGTCCTGCCTGCAGAGACTTTTCAGCCCACAGCACAGGAAAGGGAAACCATACAGCCTCTTGAATTAAAAAGACAGAGTTGAGAACTCAGGAAAGCCAAAGTGGCTAAAATTCCAAGAAATTATTCAGCTGATAGAATTCATAGAAAAGGTTGTTAAATAAGCTATTACAAACAGGACTTCTATTTTCAAGCAAATAGAAGATGCTGCAAAACGTGCAAGGAAGCCTCCTGAAAGGAGAGGACTGGTGGGAGGGTGCTAGTGAAACTCTCTGGAAGGTTAGTCCATTGGCTGCCCCAGCTGCCTGTGAGTGCTGTAAAATCTACTGCTGTCACAGGAAATTATGTGACACTGGGTGTTGTCCGCAGCCACAAAGGGCAAGGAATGACAGGTACCACCAAGGCTACTTGGTTGTTTAAGCAATCAGAGTTTACTGATAAAGGCGAACAGAACAAGGAGCGGGGAAGCAAACAACAAACCGGTACTTACAACATCCACACCACAATCAGCCGGGGAAGTCCCAATAGTCTGTATGGCGGGTGGGAGTGCTGATTGTCTGGGTCTGAGGCAAAGCATCCTTTCCTCAGTGAGACTCCCAATTGTTCTATGCCTGCGACTCCCTTTTATCCTAAGGTTTCTCTAGCCTCTGACTCAGGATTTTAGACATTTGGATACTTTGAGTTATTTCTTCTTATTCCCATGGACGGGGTGCTTCTATCTTTTTTGTTCCCACAGATGGGATATTTCTAAAGTCTAGTCAGGTGCCTGTTGGGGTGGCCAGCCCAGACAAGGAATATGACACAGGACATATTCTTTGTAACTTGTGCCTTAGAGTCAGGGCCAAAGTGGCCATCTTTGGCCCCAAGCCCAGAAACATTCCTTCAGGCCCAGTGTCCTTGGAAGGTGCGGAGGTCAATGAACTCTTTGCACCTGGTACCCTGCAAGCCACTGGCTGTAGCTCACCATCAGAGTAAGAATGGAAAAGTGAGAGACATAATGGAATACTACTCAGCCATATGAAATGATGAAATCCAGCCATTTGTGAAAACGTGGATGGACCTTGAGGGTATTACGCTAAGTGAAATAAGTCAGAGGGAGAAAGACAAATACCGTATGATCTCACTCATAAGTAGAAGATAAAAATAACAACAAACACATAGAAACAGCATTTGGATTGGTGGTTACCAGAGGGGTAGGGGAGATGAAAGGGGTGATTAGGCACATGTGTATAGTGATGTATGGTAATTAATCTTTGAGTGGTGAACATGATGTAATCTACACAGAAATCAAAATATATAACAACGTACACCTGAAATTTATATAAGCTTATAAACCAATGTTACCACAATTTTAAAAAGTGATTATCTTATACCACTTTTAGGAAGATGACTTAAGTTTCTTTTACGATTATCAGAGGCATTTACAAGAAATAACCTAAGGGGGCTGGCCCCGTGGCCGAGTGGTTAAGTTCACACGCTCCGCTGCAGGCAGCCCAGTGTTTCGTTGGTTTGAATCCTGGGCGCGGACATGGCACTGCTCATCAAACCACACTGAGGCAGCATCCCACATGCCACAACTAGGACCCACAAGAAATAATATACAACTATGTACTGGGAGGCTTTGGGGAGAAAAAGGAAAAAAATAAAATCTTTAAAAAAAAAAAGAAAGAACCTAAGTTTTGCTTATGTTCATGAAATAAACTAGTTTTGCTTTAAAAAAAAAAAAGAATGGAAAAGTGTTTCAGAACCAGGAAGAAAAGCCCCTTCTTCATGCAGCCTCTCTCTGATCCCACCTACTGAAAAGCTTAATATTGACCCAGCAGTCAACAGAGAAATGTTTACAGGGCTCAGCTCCAATATCACAAAGCAGGTCAAAGGATTTGGAGTTGTGGGCAAATAAATTGATAACTGGTACAAGGAGTGTTCAAAACATCTAAATCTTATGATTTCCACCTCTGACAGAGAAATTCAACTTGAGAGTTCACCAATGAAAACAGAGATCTCTATTAGCATCAATAAAAGGACAATGCAAATATAGCTGACCAATAAGAGCCCAACCCCCTTCAGATTTTACCAGTAAAATGTCACATTTCCATTCTTCTGTTTTTCCAAACTTAATTTCTAGACTTATAAATATCATAACTGTGAAATTTTAGTAAAATATATATTGTCTAGTCCAAACTACCCAGGCATTCTTTCATTATATGCACAAAATTGCTTATTTATAAGTATGTATACACATACTTAACTTTATCAGTTACCGAAGAAATACAAATTGAAGCAACAATTAAGAAAGCATTTTCACCCATCAAGTTGACAAAAATAATTAGCATCCAATACAAGAGAGAGTTCAGGAAAAGAGGGTGAAATTCAAGCCTGATGGCGAAAGCAAGAAATGTAGGTCATTTTTTTTTCGTTTTACATCTTGGTACAGTTTTCAAGATTAGAATAAATAAGTGTTACCTTTGTGATTTTGGAAGAATTTTATAAAAGTAAAATTTTAAATTATGCAAGAAAAGAACTCTCAAAGTTCAAAAACAAACAATCCAATTAGAAAACATGCATAAGACACAAAGAGACATTTAACCAAGGATATACACATGGTAAATAAACACACAAAAAGAAGTTCAGTATCATCAGCCATGAGAAAAATGCAAAGTAAAACCACAATATCACTACATGCTTATTAGAATGGCTAAAATAAAAAACAGTGACAACACCAAATGCTGGCAAGAATGACGAGAAACTGGATCACTCACAGGTTGCTAGTGGCAATGTCAAATAGTACAGCCTTTAGTATTACCATAAGTTTGGCAGTTTCTGAAAAATTAACCATGCAACTACTGTGTGACCCAGCAATTAAACTCTTTGGGTGTTTCCTCCAGAGAAATGCAAACTTATGTTCACATAAAAATCTGTCCATGAATATTTACAACAGCTTTATTTGTAATAGCCAAATTCCAGAAACAACTCAGATTCCTTCAAAGAGTAAACTAACTGTGGCCCATCCATATCATGGAATGCTACTCAGCTATACATTCAAAAAAACTATTTGATACACACAACCACCTGATAAGTATCCTGAGAATCATGCTGAGTGAAAAAAAAAGAGGCAATCCCGAAAGATTGCATTCTGTAGAATTCCATTTATGTAACGTTCTTGAAATGACAAAAGTATAGAAATGGTGAACAGATTAGTGGTTGCCAATATTAAAGAGGAAGTGGGGGCAGAAGGGAAGTGGGTGTGGCTATAAAAGGGCAAAATATGTGATCCTTGTATGATGGAAGTGTTCAGTATCTTGACTGGATCAGTGTCAATACCTGGGTTGTGATATTTTATTATGGGGTTTGCAAGATGTTACCATTGGGGGAAATCAGATAAATGGTACATGGGATTTCTCTATATGAATTCTAACAACTGTATAATTTCTTGGAATTCTAGCCACTTTGGCTTTCCTGAGTTCTCAACTCTATCTTTTTCAATACAAGGAGACTGGTTTTCCCTTTCCTGTGCTCTGGCCTGAAAAGTCTCTGCAGGCAGGACACTAGGGCAATCACAGGACTCACCTCTTTTCTCCTTCTCTCAGGGCTTCTTCTGCTGCTTTGCCTGTTTTTGAATGTTGTTGTATTTACTTTTTCCAGTTTTTAATTCTAGGAAGGCAGCAAAGGTAAACCTGGTCCCTGTTATTCCATCATGGTTGGAGGGGAAGTCCATTTCTATTTTTTTAAAAACTACCAGTTAGGTAGTATTTTTTTTTTTTGTAGTTTTTTTGTTTGTTTTTGTTTTTGCTTTTTTTTTTTTTTTGAGGAAGATTAGCCCTGAGCTAACATCTGCTGCCAATCCTCCTCTTTTTTGCTGAGGAAGACTGGCCCTGAGCTAACATCCACGCTCATCATCCTCTACTTTATATGTGGGATGCCTACCACAGCATGGCTTTGCCAAGAGGTGCCATGTCCGCACCCAGGATCTGAACCGGCGAACCCTGGGCTGCCGAAGCAGAATGTGTGAACTTAACTGCTGCACCACCAGGCCAGCGCCCCAATTAAGTAGTATTATGATAATTAATATTTTTAAGAAGTGTTTGTTTGCCTTCACATACATTTTTCCCATTGTTTGCTCACCATTCTTTGTTGCACATTAGGTTGTCCTTCTGGGATGATTTTCATTCTCCCTGAAATGCATTCTTTTGAGATTTACTTAATGAGGTCACTTAGTGTGAACTCTTGTTTTTATTTGCAAATATTTTCATTTTATCATGATTCTTAAAAGATACATTTCCTGCATGCCAAATTCTGGATTTTTAACCTCAACCCTTTATAAGTATTATTCTGCTGCCTCTGGCTTCCATTGTTGCTGTTGAGAAGTCTGCTGTTTTTCAAATTGCCATAATTTTGTAGGTGTTCTCTTGTCTCTGTAGGTGCTTTTTATTTTGTCTTTTGCATTCTTAGGTTGTTGTGGGTTTTTAAAAATACTATGTTTAAGCGTGGACTTTTTAAATTTAATTTATTCCACCCAGGATATATTGTGCTTCCTGGATTTGTGGGTTCATATTTTTCTTCAATTCTGGAAATTTTGCATCCATTATCTCTTTAGATACTACCTTTTCGCCATTCTTTATATTTTTGCCTTTTGACCCTCCAGTGAGAGCCATGTTAGACCTTTTCATTCTATTCTCTCTTTTTTTTTTTTTTTTTGCTGGTCCCCCCCAGTTTTATTGAGGTATAATTGACAATTAAAATTGTATATATTTAAGGTATACAACTTGGTGGTTTGATGTACACGTACATAGTGAAATAGTTACCACAATCAAGCTAATTCATGTGTCCATTCTATATACTAGCCCTCTGTTGAATATGTGCTTTACAAATAGTTTCTCCTAGTCTATACCTCATCTTTTCATCCTCTTAATGGGGACTTTCACAGAGCAAAGGTCTTTACTTTTAATGGATTCCAATATTTCTGTTTTTCCTTTTATTGATCATGCTTTTGATATCAGGTCTAAGATTTCTGCCAGGCCCAGAGTCTAAAGACTTTCTCCTATGTCTCCTCCTAAAAGTTTTATAGTTTAACTCCATGATCTATTTTGAGTTAATCTTTACATAAGGTGTGAAACTTTGGTCAAGGTTCATTTTTTTTTTATCTTTGCTCCTTAATATTTTATTCCTTCTGATTGCTTTGTGTTTATATTGCTCTTCTTTCCCTAGGTTCCTGAAGTGAGAGTTTACTAGATTATTGATTTGAGACTTTTCTTCTTTTCTAATGTATTCATTTAGTGTTATAAAGTTCCCCCTCAGCACGCCTTTAGCTGTGTCCCACAAAATTTGGTATGTTGTGTTTTCATTCAGTTTAATGTAGTTTTTTTATTTCCCTTGGGCCTTCCTCTTTGACCCATGACTTATTTAGAAGAGTATTGTTTGGTTTCTAAGTGTTTGGAGATTTTCCTGGTATCTTTCTGTTATTGATTTTTAGTTTGATTCCATTGTGGCCAGGAAACATACTCTGTATGATTCCAAGTCTTTTAAATGTGTTGAAGTTCATTTTATGACCATGAACATGGTCTATCTTGCTATATGCTCCATGAACATTTGAAATGTGTTTTCTGCTGCTGTTGGGTCAAATGTTCTATAAATGTCAATTAGATCCTCTTGGTTGATGGTACTGATAAGTTCTATATTCTTGCTGACTTTCTGTCTAGTTACTCTATAATTGTGAATTCTTCTGTTTCTTCTTTAACTTCTATCACTTTTTGTTTCACATATTTTGCAGCTTTTTTGTTTGGTGCATACTCATTTAGGATTGCTATGTCTTCCTGGTGGATTGACTTTTTTTTATCATTATATAATAGCACTCTCTGATAATTTTCTGAGCTCTTAAGTATACTTTATCTGATATTAACATAGCCTCTCCTTTTTTTAAAAAAAATGCTTCTGTGATATATCTTTTTTCATCCTTTTTACTTTCAACCTACCTATATTGTTATATTTTAAGTTTCCTATAGACAGTATATAGTAGTATGTTTTCTAATGCACTATTCCAAGCTGTCTTTTAATTGGTATTTAGACCTATTACATTTAATGTAATTAGTTGTGTTAGAGCTTAAGTCTTCCATTTTATCTTTGTGTTTTCTGCTTGTTCTGTTTTTAATTTCTCTGTTATTTCCCCCCAGATTTCTGGTGGGTTACTTGAACAGATTTGAGAATTCCATTTTGATTTATTTATAGTGGTTTTGAGTGTATCTCCTTGTGTAGCTTCTTTTTTAGTGGATGACCTAGGCGTGACCTTATGTAAACATCACTTATCACAGCCTATTGGTGTCATCATGCTACCTTTCAAGTGAAGTGAAATGTAGAAGCCTTACCTCCTTTTACACTCCTTTACCCTCTCCATGAACAATATAACTATATTGAATATTTCCTCTATACACATGTGGAACCATATCAGTGTTGTTAAGTTTTGCTTCAACCATAAAACAGAATTTAGAAAATTCAAGAGCAAAAGGAAAGTCTATTGTATTTACCCATATTTTTGTTTATCATGTTCTTTCTTCCTTCCTGATATTCCAGGACTCCTTCTTTTGTCATTTTCCTTTTGTGTAGAGAATTTTGTTTTGCTGTCTTTTTAGGGCAGATGTGCTGGTGAAAAATTGTCTTAGTTGTCCTTAAAGTGTCTTGATTTCTCCTTCATTCCTTAAGGATATTTTCTTTGGATATAGGATTCTGGTTGACAGTTATTTCAGGACTAAAAAGTGTTGTGACTTTTTTTTACTGGTCTCTATGGTTCTGATAAGAAATCTACTGTCATTCAAATTGTTTTTCCACTATAGGTAAGGTGTTGTTTTTATTGCTACTTTCAAGATTTTTTGTGTGTTTTTTATTTTCAGAAGTTTGATTATGGTGTGTCTTGGTGTGGATTTATTTATCCTATTTGGGGTTTTCTCACCTTCTTGAGTTTGCAGGTTTATGTCCTTTTTATCAAGTTTAGGACATTTTCAGCTATTATTACTGTGAGTACATTTTCAGCCCCTCCCTTTTCTCTTCCCTTCCAAGACACTGCAGATAAGAATGTCAGATCTTTTATTATAGTCTCACAGTTCCAGAATTTCTGTTATTTTTCTTCAGTTTGTTTTCTCTCTGTTGTCCAGATTGAGTATTCTCTATTGTTCTGTATTCAAGTTCATTGATTTTCCCCCTTCCCTATCTCCTCCATTCTGCTGTTGAGCCCATCCATTGAGTTTCTAAATTTGGTGATTGCATTTTTCAGTTCTAAAATTTCCATTGGGTTCTTCTTTATAGCTTCTTCTTCTTCTTTTTTTTTTTTTGAGGAAGATTAGCCCTGAGGTAACATCTGCTGCCAATCCTCCTCTTTTTATTGAGGAAGACTGGCCCTGAGCTAACATCCAGGCCCACCTTTCTCTACTTTCTATGTGGGACACCTGCCACAGCATGGCTTGTGACGCGGTGCCATGCCTGCACCCGGGATCCAAACCAGTGAACCCTGGGCTGCCAAAGTGGAAGTGTGAAGTTAACCACTGCACCACCAGGCTGGCCCCTATATCTTCTATTTCTTTACTGAGACTTTCTGTTTTTTTTCTTTGTTTCAAGTTTGTTTCTCTGTGCTCACTAAAGCATTTTTATGATGGCTGCTTTAAAATCCTTGTGAGATAATTCTAACATCTTTATTATTTCAGTTTGGGCATTTGGGCATCTATTGACTGTCTTTTTTTCATTTAACAGTTTTTAGTATACCCATAAAGTTGAGTAAGCATCACCACAATCTTTTTTTTTTTTTTTTTTAGGAATATTAGCCCTGAGCTAACTCCTGCCAATCCTCCTCTTTTTGCTGAGGAAGACTGGCCCTGAGCTAACATCCATGCCCATCTTCCTCTACTTTATATATGGGATGCCTACCACAGCATGGCTTTTGCCAAGCAGTGCCATGTCCACACCCGGGATCCGAACCAGTGAACCCTGGGCCGCCGAGAAGTGGAATGTGCGAACTTAACTGCTGCACCACGGGGCTGGCCCACCACAATCTAATTTTAGAACTTTTTCAACACCCAATGAAGAAACGCCATACACATTATAATCATTCTCTTTTCCTGCTCCTCCTATCTAACTCTAGCCCCAGACAACCACTAATTTTCTTTCTGACTCTATGGATTTGCCTGTTCTGTACATTTCACATAAATGGAATCACAGATCATGAAATCTTTCATGATTGGCTTCTTTCACTTAGGACATTTCCAGGGCTTATCCATGTTGTAGCACATATCAGTACTTCATTCTTCTTCTTTTTTTTTTTTGAGGAAGATTATCCCTGAGCTAATATCTGCTGCCAATCCTCCTCTTTTTGCTGAGGAAGCCTGGCCCCGAGCTAACATCCATGCCCATCTTTCTCTCCTTTATATGTGGGACGCCTGCCACAGCATGGCTTGCCAAGCAGTGCCATGTCTGCACCCGGGATCCGAACTGGCGAACCCCGGGCCGCTGCAGTGGAACGTGTGCACTTAACCGCTATCCACTGGGACGGCCCCCAAAAGAAAAAATAATAATGATAACCTTACTGTTGGTGCACCAGGTTCGTTTTTGCCTGCCGCCTGGAAAGCCAAACACCAAGAGGACGAGATGGCAGCAAAGAGAGGGTTTTAATCACAATGCATCCATGTGAGGAAGTGAGAGAATGAGTCTTAAAGCTGCTTCCCCAAAAATGGGAACTCAGGGATATTTATGGGGTAGGAGGCAAGGTGGTCTAATATGTGGAGAGGTGACTGGAGGTGCGGAGAGGTGAGGGAATTGATGATCTGTGCAAGCGTAGTCAGGCTTCACGCCTCTTCACAGGACGCATGTTCACAAAATGGCAGTGTTAGCATGATCTGAGGGTGGAGTTTTTAGCCTCTTGGTGCCAAAAGGTCACTTATCAGACATCTGCCTGGGCCCAGTTGATGGGCTGGTGGTCTCAACCAGCCTGAAGGAGACAAAGGTTCTAATTCCTGAAAAATAGTTCAAATATCCATTACCATGGTGACCCAGGCTCCAGGGACATGTTATCTATAGGAACCTAGTGGGAGTCAGACAGCATATTGCCTAAACAGCACAGTTAACAATGTTAAATGTTAAAGTTAACAAGTAAAAGCTAAAATCAGTGTTTGCAAAAAGGAAAAAAAACTTTAATTACTAGCTACTTAATCATCAATAGCTAACTGTTCGCTGGTTTCAATCTTTCCTATTCTTAGGTCATTCCTCATTCCTGAGGGATTCAGGGCGACTACCGATCTAGCTACTCCCTGTTGAATTGGGGCATAGATCTGGGTTAGAGGAACGAACCTGTTTAGTTCTCATTTGGAAATATTCTTTTGTTCCTGGTTTCAGGTTGACATTTTGTATTATTAGAATATTTGTACTTTGCTCAACAGTTTTGGAACAACATTGAAAGGCACATTTCATAATCAAGTATCCGACCAGAAGGATAAGAAGTATAGACAACCCAAATTTTAAGTCCCTGAAAAATAAATCTAATCCCAGTGGGGCCTCCATCTCATCTCCAGGTGGGGCAGACATCTGGTCCCAGTTCCTGATAGTCTTTTGTTTTACTGGATACGCATCAGAGACTAGAGCAACGCCCTACACCCTGATCTTTCAGTTGTCATTGATGATGTCTGTCAGCACAGACTCTCTGCCCGGGGGTCATCACATTCCTAAGGAACTCAAGAGAACAAAGTTATCAAGTTATGGCAGCTGGGAGGGGCCATAAAATCTACAGAGCATGTCTGGGTTAGTTAATCAGAGGTCATTAAAAGTTACAATATGGTTTCTTTGCTACAACATGGCTTCCCTTATGTCAACCTTGTATTGAGCCTGTATCATCAGCACCACCTCCTTTCTAACGTTTTTTTGTGCCCGAAGTATTTTACTCACCTGCCGTAGCACCACATTCCCGAGAGCGCACTGAATGGCCAAGGTGCGGATCATCAAAATCCCAACACCCAGTAACACAGTGCCCATGCAAAGCAAGAACCAGAAGTGCCGGCCTATCAAAACCATCCCAGAAATAACACACAACGAGGCTGCAGGGGAGGAAAAACTTTACCTGTATCCATCTTAAAAGTTCTCAGCTGGGGCTCCTGAGTCAAAAAACAGATTAACAGGAGAAATACAATTTATTAACCTATGTTTGCATGTCATATGGGAGAAACGCTAAGAAGAGTAACTCAAAACGATGGCTTACAACTCCAGGTTATATTGCAACTTCAACAAAGGAACAATAAATTTGTAGAGAAATGATACAGTAAAGAAAAGCAGTTTTAGGTTTCCAAAGGTGACAAACCGTGGGAGGAAGCTAATGGACTAACATTTATTTGCAGATTCCTTAGGTGCCACCCACAAGCTAAAGAATCTAGAGTTGTCTCTGATGCGGGCTCGGCGAGCTGAGGAGTGGAAAGAAAGATTTCTTGGACTCTCAAGGTCTAGCAGTAGTGCTCTTTTATTCAGAGAATAGCCTGGAGTAGCATGGGGACAGGACCCATGGGTACTGAAGAGCTGTAGGCATGGGGACAGAACCCATGGGCAGTGAAGAGCTGCAGACTTGGGTTGAGGGTAGGACTAAATTTAAGGCATAGGCATGCGAGTTATCTCTTTAAAAGACAATGGAAAGATTATGTAAAAAAGTCATTAAAATGGCATCAGTGCCCGTGGGGTCTTGTTATTGGGTGGTCCTATAACTTTAGATAAGGATCAGGTCAGGACATCTTATGCTTCCCAGAGGATGATATAGATCGGTATGTAGGGCAGGTCACCTTGGGCTTCTCTTCCTGGGGCAGCCTTGATCCTCATCGGTCTCCAGTAAAGGAGAATTTATATCCTGCCTTTAGTCAAAAGTGGAGGAGGGTACAGAGAGCTTTTCCTGCCTTTGACACTTCTGTGGGGGATCAGACTTGGCCACCCCAAAATGTCTCTTTGACTGGATTATTTTCAAGAACAAAAGACTGAAAGAAACTTTGACCTCCCCCACAACTGCCTAAAAGAATTTAAAATAGAATGGCCTGCTCCAGGAAGGAGTTAATACCGTAACTGTAATGTCATGTACAACGTGTCTCTCATGTCACATTGTCTGAAGTTGGCTTATTTACATTTCCATCTCCGTGTGAATTGCCTTCCTCCCCTTTGAAGCTCCAAACCACTCAGCCCAACACCCTCCCCTCTCTTCAGCTGAAGACAGTATTTAAGGGAACAGCCTCTGCCATTCTGGCAAGTTACTCAGCTTTCCTGGGTTTCTCCCACATAGACATGTTATAAAGCTTTGATTTTTTCCTGTTATTTTGTCTCATGTCAATTTAAACCGTAGCCCAGCCAGAAGGACTTAGTTTGTGTAGAGGAATTGTCTTTCTCCTCTACACTTCTAAATTGCCTTCAGCTCAGAATTTTTGTCAGAGGCATATTTCGCGGTGACATATCTGGTTTCCTTCAAGGCACAGCCACCTTCACAGATACAATCTCAGCCACTTTACAAAGGAAGCCACAAACCAGAGACCCCTGATCCTGGCGTCAGAGTCGGACATAATCCCCCTCAACCTTCTCTCTGGCGCCACCCCAGTCCCGCACCCAGAGAATGGCACACAGGCAGCAAACAGCTCCACGCACGGAAACACGAGCCCGGACGCCATCACACACTGGCACACGGGGCATCACGCCAGGTCCTCAGCAAACGCCACACAGACCACGCTCGCGGCACTGGGGTATCACGGGGCCACGGTCACAAGCTTAAAGATCCGGACACCAGGGCCAACCCGGGCTCCCGGCTCCAACCTCTTCCTACAGGCCCTGCTTTCCCCTCCCCACCGCCCAGCCTTCCGCGGACACGGCCCCCAGCGCCCCCTCCGCCCGCTGAAGAGCCGGGGGCTCGCCTCCGATCCGCGGGCTCGCCTCCGATCCGCGCGCCTGCGCACTCCGGGCAGAAAGAGCAACTCCCAGGAGCCTCAGTGCTCGGCTTCTGGGGGCGGGGCTCGCTGCCTAAACGCAGAGCCAAGAACCCAATGAGAAAGTCGCATACACAGCTGTTGTGATTTTGGACTATAGTTCCAACAGAGGAGCAGGCCCGGATTGTCCTCGATAGCACCGGTCACTCACGGGGTCGCCTTCGCAGGCCTCAGGAACTGGACACCTCCCGGCCCTTCCGGAACCCTGCGTCTCTGCTCGGTGGGCCGGCCGGAATCAGGCCCCACCGCCCCTCAGAGCCCTTCCAGAGGAGCCGAGGCACTTGCCCCCGCCCCCTGCACGCCTGCGTACTCGGGACCGCGGCGGGCGCTCTCCGGAACCCCGGCGCCGCGGACCTTAGGAGTGGGGTGCGGTCTTCGGAGCAAGGCGCGGTCTGAGTGCGGTGAGCCGGGTTCGGTTGTGGTTGCTGCTTTTCCGAAGGAAACGAGCGCAGGGCGAGCCAGGTTCTGCAGACCGGCCCGGGGGTGGGTCTTGGGACCTCAGGCCGCTATGCGCTGCCCCCGGAGGGAGGGTTTGCAGTCCGTGGGCGCGGACCGCGCGGGCTTCGGCTTGGGCGCGGCCTGTTCTGCGGGGCGAGAGCCTGAGGTCCGGCGGCCCTCCGCCCTCACCTCCACCTCCGAGGCCCGGCTGTAGAGAGAGGCCCGAGGGGGGAAGTCGGAGGTGGAGGCCCAGAATGAAGGTCCCCTGCAGAGCCCTGGGCCTCCATTCGGGGACACCCGCTGGACAGAAGACGACGCGGTGGGCCGCCCCGGGGGTGGGCAGTTGCGGACCCAAAACAGCGAACGCGGACTTGGGTGACCGCTCCCGTCTCTCTCTCGGTTTTATTTGTGCAGGCCTGTGGTGGGTAGCGAGGGGCAAGGGGGCGTGGAGGATGGGTTCTGACAGAGTCGAGAGAAGCCTGGGGTGTACTGAACCCTGTTTCCTTCCCCAGCGCCGCCGGTCTGCGGAGAAGGCCGTTGAAGGGAAGCGAGTCGCCGCTGCGCCTCTGAAGGCCGCGTCCTCTGTGAGTTTGTGCTGCTGCTTTGTTTCTGTGAAATGCGTTTGATTTTCACGACGCCAGACTTTTTTTCTTTTCTTCCCTTCGAATGCCCTGCTTAAGAATGGTCTACTCACTGACTTGGGCTTTAGGATTTCCCTACCTAGTAAATGGCGGGGGACCTAGTTAATAGATTCCCGTTCTAGCGCCGACTGAATGCAGTTCTGCAGTTCATCGTGTGCTACTGCGTGTGCAGTTGCTCTGTGAGCGCTGGTTTTCCTGAGGATTCTGATGACGGAAGTAGTCCTGCTGGAAGTTCATGTTCATGCCTTGTTTTCCACCGCGATTTGTTAAGGAGTAGTTTAGGCTTTAGATATCTTTACTGGTTCCAGAGTAGGAGTGGGGATTTTTTTCCAACGGAACCCATGAGTAGAGATTTTGGGTGCCAGCCAGATGTGGTTAGAGGTTTGGTAGCCTGAGTTTTTGTTTTTGACAAAGAAAAAGTTGTTTATGTTTAAGGTCTACAACATGATGTTTTGATATATGTATACAGTGAGGAATGGAGTGATTACCACAATCAGACTAATTAACATATCCATCACCTCCCATAGTTACCCTTTTTTTTGTGGTGAGAATACTTAAATCTACTTTCTTAGCAAATTTCAAATATATAATACATTGTTATTATCTATAGTAACCATGTTGTACGTTAGGTCTTCAGAACTATATTCATTCTTATAACTGCAAGTTTGTAGGATGAGTTTGTTTGAGGTATGTCTTTGGATAGACCGAGAGAGGTGTATGTAGTGGTTAAGAATTTTGAATCTAGATTAGGGTTGGAATACTGACTGCCACTTAAGTCTGAGTGAGTTTGGGCAATCTTTCTGTCACAGTTTCTTTGTCTGTAAAATCAGAGTTATAATAGTATATTCCGCACAGGTTGTTTTAATTAATATCTGTAAGCTGTTAGAAGAGTACCTGGCACATTAAAGAAGTGCTTAATTAACATTAGCCATTGCTGTTAAATGATGGCTCTGATTCCCTGTCAGCTTTCCATATTCCCAAGGGTAATGAAAATGTGAAGGTAATTATGATGCGTGCTTGCAGGCAGGAAAATGAATCAGACGCTCAAGTGGACCAGAAGAGGGATTCTTAGCATGAAGTCTTTGGACTCTGTTTATGGATTTTCAGGAAAACAAATCTTTTAAGATTATATACAGAATTGTTGTATATATTTGTCAATGGGTAATTTGAGGGGGAGGAACTCTATCATTTCATGATATTATCAGTTAGGTAAGACCCAACAAGATTGATTCTGACTGGTCTAGAATGAAAGTCTGGAATAACTGCAAATGACTTTTGGGACAGTCTTTTACAAAATTAGTATCCAGCAATATGGAAATGGTTAAGTAACTCACACTCCATCCATGTGATGGAATGTTATACGATAATAAAAATTACGTTTATAAAGAATTAGTCATAACAAAAAAGTAGTATATAATGTAAAATTGAGAAGTGTTGTGAATAAAGATTTTTAAGAAATTGTTACATATTTATCTTGAACACTAAGATAAGGATTTATAAGATATTTTGCAAGGATTTAATAGTTGGCTGTTCATTGGAGCTTAGAAGGGGTAAGTTCAAAGTTTTGAGCAGCTGCTGTGAAATAAGGATTTCTTTTCTGTCTGCTGTTCATGCTGTCTCTTAAGCACTTTGCAAATGCTGTGAACCAGCCTTGTGATCCTTCACAGAAGGATCTTGGGGGCTGATGAGATATGGTATTCAAGAAGTGATAGGAATTATGTTTTCAGTCACATTGATTTCCCTGTTGTTACCACATATGCAGGTCTATTTAATCATAATTTTCTTGATGACTGTAAGGTACCCCATTCTCCCAACTCATTAAAAAAATCTTTTTAATGGCAATAGCTTTTTGTAAAAATATTTTTCATGATGGAGTTAATTCAGGCTTGTGAAATATTTAGAAACCCAAGAAAGAAGAAAATTAAAATTATGCATGGTCCCAACATTCAGAAATAATCACTATTAGTATTTAGAGCATATTTTCCCAAAATATTGCTACAAGGATATGTGGGAATTTTTTTTGAGTTTTTTTAAGATTTTAGGGGCTGGCCCAGTGGCACAGCGGTTAAGTGCGCACGTTCTGCTTCTCGGTGGCCCGGGGTTCGCTGGTTCGGATCCCGGGTGCGGACATGGCACCGTTTGGCAAGCCATGCTGTGGTAGGCGTCCTACATATAAAGTATAGGAAGATGGGCACGGATGTTGGCTCAGGGCTGCTCTTCCTCAAAAAAAAAAAAAAAGATTTTATTTTTTCCTTTTTCTCCCCAAAGTCCCCCAGTACATAGTTGTGTATTTTTAGTTGTGGCATGTGGGATGCCTGCTCAGCATGGCTTGATGAGCGGTGCCCTGTCCGCGCCCAGGATCCGAACCCGGGAAACCCTGGGCCACTGAAGTGGAGCATGCAAACTTAACCTCTCAGCCACTGGGCCGGCCCCAAGGATATGTGTTTTTGTATATGGTTTTATTTCTGAATAATAGGATAACACTAATTGAGAATTTAAAAGAAATCAAGACCTCTGCTTCTTAGATTAAAAGAGGAATTCGTGCTATCATCGATTTTATCATATCTGCATGAATGTATGGAGAAAAATGAAGTCTCAGCGATCCCCTTCTGGTTTGAGAAATCTTCGAGTATTTATAATTCTTAAGACAGAGATGGCAATTAAATTGAGAGACTTAATTATAATTTAAAATTAATTTTAAAAATCTCAATTGAAATATTAAGAGATTTTTTTCATCTATTCATGTCTGTTTCGCTTTGTGATTTTAAAAATCTAATCGTATTACATATTTTGTAAACTTTGTTTTTTTCTTTCAGTATATCTTGAATATTTTCCATTTTAACTGTTTTCTGAAACTTAGCATTTAATGATTACTTTAGTATTCCATTTTATAGATGTTTTATAAATTATTTAAGAAATAGTTACTGGGCAGTGATGTTCAAAACTGCCTAAGCAATTCCTTCGACAGGCTTTCTAGGTCCTGTTATTTAACCAGCTTTTCACTTCAGGGTCTTGTGGGATTTCAGAGATAGGAATTTTTAGGAATACAGCATTGACTTTTGTCAGCTGGGGTACAGGTGACACTGAAGTATTTGGCTGAATTTCTGAAGGATGCCTAGAGAATGAAATAGATAGCTCTGCTCTTTTATGCCAGAAGCTTCATCCTCCTGATCTTTCATTTGAGTGGGAGTTTGAGAAATGAATTAGTGATAATTTCCTAGAAAACTAAGCTTACAAAAAGCAAAATTATTTTAACCTCAGAGAAGAAGACAGCTTGTGCAAGGAAGGCAAAATAATCTGAGGATACTACATAGTTCAGTTGGTAATGGTATTTACATGGTCATAATAACAGAAACTGAATATTCATGTCGCCTGAAATAGAAGAAATCCATATTGGAAGGATAGAGAGACTGCAACTATGCGTATGTGGGGTGGGAGGCGGGTGGGTAAAAGATAGCTAAAACTATGCCTTCTGTTGTAGGAAGTCAATAGATAATGAAACTAAAAATTCAGAAGAAGCAATGTTAGCATGTTTTTTAAATGTATGGAGTTTAAATACCAAAAGAAGTAGCTAAAAGAGGTAAAATTTGTTGCATCTAGATTTGGAAAATGGGGGAAAAGGTAACAGGGATGGAACTGTTGGGGCTTTTAGTGATAATCCTTGCAGATCAGTTTTTAATTTATGTCCAAGTATAAGTGATACAAATTTAAAATTTTTTATTTTATTTTATTGAGGTGATAATAGTTTATAACATAGCTGGGTCATATGGTATTTCTCTTTTTAATAGTTTTGAGAAATCATCATCATGTTTTCCATAGAGGCTTTACCAGCTTGCATTCCCACCAGCAGTGGATGAGGGTTCCCTTTTCTCCACATCTTCTCCAACATTTGTTGTTTTTTTGTCTTGGTGATTATAGCCATTCTAACAGATGTGAGGTGATATCTTAGGGTAGTTTTGATTTGCATTTCCTTGATGATTAGTGATGTTGAACGTCTTTTCATGTGCCTCTTGCTCATCTGTGTATCCTCTTCGGAAAAATGCCTGTTGAGATCCTCTGCCCATTTTTTGATTGGGTTGTTTGTTTTTTTGTTGTTGAGTTGTGTGAGTTCTTTATATATTTTGGAGATCAACCCCTTGTTGGATATATGATTTGCAAATACTTTCTCCCAGTTGGTGGGTTGTCTTTGTTTTCTTCCTGGTTTCCTTTGCCTTGCAGAAGCTTTTTAGTCTGATGAAGTCCCACTTGTTTATTTTTTCTTTTGTTTCCCTTGTCTGAGTAGACATGGTATTTGAAGATCTTCCTAAGACTGATGTCAAAGAGTGTACTGCCTATATTTTCTTCTAGGAGTTTTATGGTTTCACATCTTACCTTCAAGTCTTTAATCCATTTTGAGTTAATTTTTATGTATGGCTAAAGATAATGGTCTATTTTCATTCTTTTGCATGTGGCTGTTCAGTTTTCCCATCACCATTTATCGAAGAGACTTTCCTTTCTCCATTGTATATTCTTGGCTCCTTTGTTGAAGATCAGCTATCCATAGATGTGTGGTTTTATTTCTGGGCTTTCAATTCTCTTCCATTGATCTGTGTGGCTGTTTTTGTACCCCTACCATGCTGTTTTATTTCCTATAGTTTTGTAGTCTATGTTGAAGTCAGGGATTGTGATGCCTCCAGCTTTGTTCTTTGTTCTCAGGATTGCTTTAGCTATTCAGGGTGTCTTGTTGCCCCATATGAATTTTAGGATTCTTTGTTGTATTTCCGTGAAGAATGTCATTGGGATTCTGATTGGGATTGCATTGAATCTGTAGATTGCTTTAGGTAGTATGGAAATTTTAACTATTATTTACTCTTCCTATCCATGTGCATGGAATATCTTTCCATGTTTTTATGTCATCATCTATTTCTTTCAATAATGTCTTACAGTTTTCATTGTACAGGTCTTTCACCTCCTTGGTAAAATTTATTCTAGATATTTTATTCTTTGTTGCAGTTGTAAATAGGATCATATTCTTGAATTCTCTTTCTGTTAGTTCATTATTAGAGTATAGAAATGCAACTGATTTTTGTAAGTAAGTTGATTTTGTACCCTGCAACTTTACTGTAGTTGTTGATTATTTCTATTAGTTTTCCAATGGATCCTTTAGGGTTTTTTATGTATAAAATCACGTCATCTGCAAACAGTGAGAGTTTCACTTCTTCATTGCATGTTTGGATTTCTTTTTTTTCTTTTTCTTGCCTTATTGCAAAACCTCCAGTACTAGTTGCATAAGAGTGGTGATAGTGGGCACACTAGTTTTGTTCCTGTTCTCAGAGGGATGGCTTTCAGTTTTCCCCATTGAGTATGATGTTGGCTGTGGGTTTGTCATATATGTCATATTTATTCTGTTGAGGTACTTCCCTCTATACCCATTTTATTGAGTTTTTTATCATAAATGGATGTTCGTTTGTCAAATGCTTTCTCTGCATCTATTGAGATGATCATGTGGTTTTTATTCCTCATTTTGTTAGTGTAGTGTATCACATTGATTGATACAAACTTTTAAATTTCTAATTAAAGAAGTAAGAGACTCCAGAGAAGAACAAAATAAAGATCACCAGGGATACCATCAAGTAGAGATAACAACAAAACTTTATTCCAAGCCCATTCACAGCCTATTTTATGCAAATACATATACATGTATGCACATGTATGTAGTTTTCCTGCCAAAAATACAATCATACTACAATACTATTTTCTAACCTGTCTTCTCCCAACAATATATAGTGACCATCTCTCCATGACATCAGATAAGAATTTCACCTTCTTTTTTAGTGGAGCTTTAGTTTTCCATTGTATGAATGCACAATAATGTATTTAACTTTGTTGTAGGCTATTTAGTTTTGTGTTTAAAGCACACCTTTTTTGTGTGTGTTGAAGATTGGCCCTGAGCTAACATCTGTTGCCAGTCTTCCTCTTATTTTTCTTTTTCCTCTCCACAGTTTCAGTACATAGTTGTATATCCTAGTTGTAAGTCATTCTAGTTCTTCTATGTGGGATGCCGCCACAGTTCCAACCTGGCGAACCCTGGGCCACCAAAGTAGAGTGTGCGAACTTAACCACTGAGCCACAGGGCTGGCCCCAGATATTTAGTGTTTTTCTGGCTTTTTTGTTCCACTCTAAACACATTTCACACATCTTTTCATTTTTTTCTGCATCATACCATGAGTGTCCAGTTCCCCACAATCTTAGTAATACGAGGTTTGTCAATTTTTCAAATCTGCTAATCCAGTTCCTTTAATATGCAACTCCTTGGTTACTACATAGTTTTAACTAGGGAGTTATTTTTTACTTTCTAGAGAATTATCCATGCTCAAGTTTCCCAAATTCTCTTTTCCTCTGCCTGGGTACCAAGAGTGATGTGTTGGTAAATGAGACCATGCAGGTAATATTGATGATTCTAAACAGGAAAATGGTGAATGGTGAGCTCTGACAATTCTGGGAATGGTAGTTCAGCCTACAGGAAGGGATCCCAGTGTGCAAGAATGGTTTTGCCATGATAAAGACCACTGGGCATGGTCTATGCAAGTGGTTCTGACTTTGTGGCATTTGGACCAGCAGCATGAGTATCTTGGGAATAGAAATGCAACTTCTCAAGCCCAACCCCAAACCTACTAAGTGCCAAACTCTAGGACTGGGACCCTGCAAACTGTGTTTTAATAAGCCCTCCAGGTGATTCTGGTGCATATAGTTTGATTACCAAACTTGGTTCCCTGTTATGATCACCTGGGGTAGGTTTTCTAAAATCTGAGGTTTTAAAAAATTCCTATTCTGAGGTCACATGCTATACTAATTAAATCAGAATATTTAGGGCATGGGAGCCAGGCATCAGTTATATTTTAAAGATCTGCAGGTGATCCTAATGTGCAGCAAGGTTTGGGAATTTCTTGCCTATACTGTTTTCTGTCTTCAGGTTGAGGGAGGCCGGCCAGGTTCCTGAGTTTTAGAAGGAAGTTCTAGTTTAGATGATGTAGCCACTTTCTCAGCTGTGAAGGTGGGAATGGAGGGAGATGGATCTGCTCAGGACGGGTCTGGACAGCCCATTCAGCCCATTCTCAGATTCAGATCAGCCTCCCTGGGCTGGGGGACTGACTGGAAGCCCTCCTGCTAAAGTGTCTGGACATGTGCTTCCATGCAGGAGAGTCTCTGCTCTGTGTCCATCCTTATACAACTGATTTCCCTGTGGTTTGGGGGAAGACATGTATTTGTCTGAACTACCTCTTATCTCTCATAACTAGTCTTTGTGTTGGGGGATGGAGGGGTGTTGCGTGTAGGAATGGAGAAGTAGTGTGAGTTTTTAAAATTTGGGAGCTCTGAGGCCATTTTATTCTCATGGCTTCACTTTCTTCCCCCAGCTCTGGCTTCTGTGGACTCTGTTTCTCCAGTAAATGACTCGAGGAAAACTGACCAATTCTTATAACTCTAAAATCATGGCTCACGTAAGTTGGTGTTTCTCTCTATTTGAAATGCTGTAATGTTTTTCGGGTGATGTGAACGTTCTCATTCGTTATCCTGAAACTTCCTAACAGCCCCATCTGACAGCGTCTTGCCAGTCTCTCCCATGCTAGTAAGGGATGGAGCCAGGCATCCTGGGCCCATCCTATGTGCCCCTCTCTTCTCCATCTGTGTCCATATGTGAATTGACCAAATTATTCAGTGTCTCCTCTGTGTTCAGTCTTTGTCTAGAGTAGAAATAAAGCAGAAATGAAGTCTTTAAAGGGAGATAGTAGATTTGAGACTCTCAGGACTGGAGAACACATTTTGAGCAGCACTGTCCAAAAGAATTATAATGCGAGCTCCATATGTAGTTCTACGTTTTCTGGTAGTCACATAAAAAGTATTGAATTAGTGCCTTCTTAGTAGGCAGCATGTCAGTCTCATAAAAAGTATAGAATTATATGCAAGGCAATTGTAATCTTAAACTTTTTAGTAGTCACATTAAAAAAATGCAATTAATTTTAATGTTTTGTTTAACCCAGTATAGCCAAAATATTATCATTTCCGTGTAATCAATAAAAAATTATTGAGATATTTTATATTCTTTTTTTCTTTCTAAAGTCTTCAATATGTGCTGCATATTTTATACTTACAGCACATCTAAATTTAGATTAGCCACGATTCAAATGGTCAATAACTATGTGTGTCTAAGCTAGCATATTGGACGTTGTAGCTTTAGAGATTTTGTGTAACCTAAATTCTAAATATAATTAAAAATATTTTTAAAAATGTATTTAAAATAAGTTTATTAATAAGTTAATATTAAATTTAATATATTTAAAATGTATATTAAGTGTATTTTAATATAATTAAAATATATTTTAAATGTCTAAGTATAATCACTATTAAGTCTAACAAATCTATAAAATGGACTATTGTATAGTGAATTAAAAATATTCACTGAAAGGATTTGGTTATTATAAGGAAAAATGCTAATGATACAACATAATGTTGAAGTTGGGTCTGGAAGAAACTAATTTTGTGCAAACTCTACTTTTTTTTTTTGAGGAAGATTAACCCTGAGCTAACTGCTGCCAATTCTCCTCTTTTTGCTGAGGAAGACTGGTCCTCAGCTAACATCCATGCCCATCTTCCTCTACTTTATATGTGGGACGCCTACCACAGCATGGCTTTTTGCCAAGCGGTGCCATGTCCACACCTGGGATCCGAACCAACAAACCCCGGGCCGCCAAAGTGGAACATGCGCACTTAACCACTGCGCCGCTGGGTGGCCCCAAACTCTGCTTTTTAAAAATAGAAGTTTTATGGTTCATTTGGGGGAAAAATTCCATCAATTATTTTTTTTCAAATCCTTAAAGGAAAAGAAGGTAGAGTAAATCACATTTATTAAGAGTTTTTTTTACCCTTATTGCAAGCAGTGTTCTTATGAACACTATTCAGTTAATTGAGAAATTCTGATTAATTACTTGAATGTATCTGGAAATAAAATTAGGTATCCCACAGTACATAGGAAGTTTTGTCTGTAGCAGTGGTGGGCAAACTACAGATTGTGAGCCAGATTTGACCCATTGCCTGTTTTTGTATAGTCTATGAACTAATTATGTTTTGAAAGAATTGTTTAAAAAAGGAAGGGAAAGGGGAAGGATATGCAACAGAGACCATATGTGGCATGCAAAGCCCTAAAATATTGACCCTGTATGGAAATAAATAATTTTACAAATAATAGATGGATTTGTCCTTTCAGGGTTTGGTGATGTTCAGAGATGTAGCTGTAGACTTTTCTCAGGAAGAGTGGGAATGCCTGAAACCGTATCAGAGGAATTTGTACAGAGATGTGATATTAGAGAACTATAACAACTTGGTGTCACTGGGTAAGCTTGTTTGTGTCAAATAATTTAGAAATTCACAGGACTGAATTTCAGGACTGTCTTTCTACAGACTAGCTGAATATCTATCTGCGTTGTAGTTTGGGAATAGGCACCTTCATCTTTTAAGGTGTTGAATTGTCCCTTCAGCTTCCCCCATAATTCAGTGACTTTTACATCTTCCTTTGCCTTTTCTGTAATCATTTCTCTTAAACGACAGCTGGATATAAATTCTTAGACAATCATAGGAAAACTGTTGTCAGAGAAATCTGGTTTCATACTGCTGTAGATGGTCTCCTATCTGTTAACTCACCTGCATTGTGAGTAGGAAGACCAAGGTGTCTAGCTCTACATACAAACTTATACAATGTATGTGATACTGGGTTGAATCAACAGTTCGTTAAAACTCAAGAGGGCACATTCAATTTACTACAACAGACATATTAATCTTCTAATTGATTTATGATTAAATGTTGAAAATACATGAACTTTGCATTTAGCATTGGATGAACATCCTGGCAGGAAACTATTTTCCTCTTAGAAAAATATTTTTAAAATACTACCTAATTAACATGTATAGTTCTTACTAGGTACTAGGCATTCATTTGAGCACTTAGATTTGTTACATCAAACCTCACTGCAATCCTGTGGGTAGATATTTTTATTATCCCCTTTTCACAACTGAGAAAACTGAGGCCTTAGTAACCCGAGGGACAGAGGCAGGGTTTGAAACCAGTGCTCTCAATCATTTCTTCCTCTCAAGAGACAGAGCCTGTATGAGTTTAAGTGAAAATAAAATGATGTTTCTACCTCTCTGTTCTTGTTATTACTTGTGATCCTAAAGTAATTCTAATATGAATGTTTGTCAATCCCATTACTTTTCTTTGTTCTGAAGGCTTAATCAAGTAGGTTCTTTCTTTATTATGTTCCATTATGTTTTTTCAAGCAGGATGGTCCAGTTCTAAGCCAGATGTGATTACCCTCTTAGAGCAAGGGAAAGAACCCTGGATGGTTCTGAGGGATGAGGAGAAAAGATGGAGTCTAGGTGAGTAAGTGCCAGTCAGGCAGAGGTAAGCTGTTATGGCATGGTGCCGCTCTGCTGGTTGGGAAGGAAACACACCCATTGGAAGAAAAGACCTAAAAGCTGGGAAGAAAACTTGGATTTCAGCCTGAGCCACCCAAGAAATTTCCTCTATACTTCCACCAATCGCTTGTTTCTTCACTCTCATATTTCCCTCTCATTTCAGTGAAGGAAAGCTTTCTTCCCTAATGACAACCATTTTCTTTGTATGTTGGATCTAATTCTTTTCTAGTTCATCTTTCATATTTTGCCTATTATGTATATATTTCTTCATTGCCATTTTTTCATGGATTTCACTTGGTAGTAGAGAAGTCATACAGTAACAAACAAAACAAATGGACTACCAAATGTCATGAAGTAGATGAGTATTATGAAGAAAAGTGAGTAGAGTAAGAATATGGAGAATTATGATAGGTGAATGGGGTAAGTTTAGATAGGGTGGTCAGGAAAGAGGAACCATTTGGAAAAGGCTCCAGCTGGTCAAAGATGGAACCATTTGAGCATCTATACACATAACTGCAATGTGTTGCAACACATAAAATATGCTTAATTTCATAAATTCTTAATGAAACTGCTAGCAAATTGTTCACCATTGGAAACTACTAGAGAACTTATTGTGAAAACATAAATTTAAAAGAAAAAGAGGCGTTGATCCTGCCTTCCTTATAAGAACTGTACCAATAGGTAGTAGATGGAGGAGTGATTTTTCTTAATAAAATAAAAAATAAAAATTTATTCAGTGAATAAATGAAGAATGATAGAATTAGAATATTACCATTTTGGAACCCATAATGGACCATTGGATCTAGACATTGAACATTAATGCTGATTGCATCAAAGAAATGGAGACAGTCAGACAATCTCTTTCTTCTAATGAAAGGGCACAATATCACCTATGAAGTAACTTTGCCAACAAAATTGGTCCTGAGTCCTAAAATCAAGCTTCTAAAGCCAATTACCAGTTTATGGGAAGAAGATAGAGGAACATGTTCTTCTACACCTTGGGAATCTAGTCAGGAAAATTCAGAATATGGGAAGTGCTACAGGGTCAAAAATAGTTTCTTCAACAAATAAATTGCAAGGGAAATTAAAAGCAAGAGAACCTATATATTAAAAGAGATGTAAGAGACATGTCAACTGGTTGTACTCCATGGACTTTGGATCAATTGCTATTTTTAAATTGTTTAAGATTTTACATATGAGACAAGTGTGAACACTGATTTTTGATGATCTTAAATAATTTTCATTTTTTAGGTTTGGCTAACGGTATTATGATTGTTTTCTAAAAATACTTCTAGAGATAAATCCTGAAATAACTACAAAAAATAATATATGGGATTTGTTTCAAATAATGTGAGGAGAGTGAATTAGAATGTGCATAGGCCAGGATTGGGCATAGGTTGATAGTTGTTGAGGCTAGGTCATAGAAATATGGACATTTATTATACTGTTTTGTTTTTGTGTATGTTAGAAATGCTCTGTAATAAAGTTTTGTTTCACTTTAAAGTTATTGGGAGATAAAAAGAAAATAACAGTTGAAGCAGTGGTGAAAATAAGTATACACAACTCTTTGGAGGGATTTTTTCATAAAAACAACACAGGTACAAAGAATGTATTTTAAGTGTGAGGTATTAGAACATGTTTATAGGCTGAAGGGAATGATTTCAACGAGAGGAAAATTGATGGAGTAGAGAGAGGATAATTTTGTAAACAATGATTTTCAGTAGATGGGAAGGAGTAGGAGCCAATTTATGAAGGAAAGTCATGCGTATGATAAGGATTCGGCTACAGGTTGGTGGGATAATAGGGTGAAGGGGAGAATACATATTTCTCTTTCAACTGGTTCTGATTTCTTGGGGAAATAAGCAGTAAGACTATCAGCAGAATATGAGGATTATTCAGTATTTCATTGGAATTCAGTATGGATTATTCCGTATTTGATTAGTATTGATTCTTGGAAGTACAATTCTGTGGTCATAGGGTTTTAACATTTGTAGATCTCTTGATATGTTAACCCTGATGTTAATGTGAGTAAAACTGCCTGTCATATTCTGTATCCCATATCACCTTATATTGGCAAAAAAAAGGTGATGAAAGACATCATACCTCAGGAAATAAATTAATTTTATGACAAGTAATTTGCTCGTTTCCTTTTTAAAGCTGATACCCTGTAAATAGAAATAACGTTTCTCCTTTTATATTGATCTAAAATCGGCTAATGTTTTGCTTTCATATTAGCATTGTTTACTAGAGTAAAGCCCTTTGATTCAGTAGAATCCAAACTAGTATTTGGTTTATTAATTTTAAATAGTTAAATATTTTACATATATATTAAAAGTTGAAACATTAAAATTTCCTACCATACGCCAGTCTTTTGATGTTTAGTTTTGGCCTTTTGTTTCAGTGTAGGTCCAGCAAATTCTTTCTTGATTAAATTGCCCATATAATTGCATTGGCTATTATTTCCAGTTTTAATTTATTTAAAATAGAAAAGAACCTAAAGATACCTAAAGTAAACTGATTGAAATATAAATATATACAAAAGCAATCTGAGTACAGAAGCCTTGAATTTTTATGTTTCCCATCAGTCTTTACTATTTTCTCACCCATACCTACTTCGACAACAGTTCACTGTGCATCTATAACCAGTACTTGCAAAACAATCAACTTAGTTTTCATAGAATGGTTGTCTTTCAGTTGTTTGCAGGGATAAGAACTGGTATAAACAAATTTGGGAACATGTGGTTAGCTTTTTGTTTACAGAAATTGTAAGGTTACAGCTCGACTGTTTATGCTACAGAGTAGTCTAGATGAGAATGTTCAACACGCCATGGTCTGTCTTAATCTGGCGTGTCGCTTAAGTGGGGGGGCCATATATAAGAGTCTCAAGTTCACTGTGTCTACCCTGGGAATGTTTTGTTTGTTTTTTAATGGAAACCTTCAAAATTTATTGAATAAGTTTCAGAACTTGTTCTACTTAGCTTTTTGTGTGTGAATAATGGACATTTTGTCCTAAGTTTGTTTACACTTATAGTTTGTGCATTGTCTGCTCATTTCCTGTATTCCATTACTTTTTCCATGATTTAATGTTTCTTATGCCAAGTTATGTGGGCTTTTATGCTTTGAACACTTGTTCTCATTTTTCTTACAAATGTTTTGGCCTTTTATTTTGATATTTGAGTTTCCTTTTAGATTACTGGTTTTTAATTTTTAATTTGCAAGTAACTCCTTTGAAATTACCATCTTATAACATTTGTCATACCTTTATAGCTGGCTACTTATTTACTACTGTTATGACTATGTAGCTAATAACCAGTCATTTTATATATCATTGATATTTTTGTTTTTCTTAATGAGGCCTTAAATTGACTTTTTCCCAAAAATTCTTATGAAATTGCCATAGTTTTGTATTGCTTTCTTGAGTGAGGAGATAGAGACAGACAGACAGACAGACAGGGAGAGAGGGAGGGAGGAAGACACACACAGATTTCTTAGCACTATTTTCGGTGCCATTCATTTACCTGTCTGTGCTTACATTTTACCCACACTGTTTAAATCATTGTTGCCTTTTTGTCTCCTCCTGAAAGTCCCAGTACATAGTTGTATATTCATTCTAGTTGTAAGTCCTTCTAGTTCTTCTGTGTGAGCTACCACCACAGCATGGCTACCGACAGACGAGTTATGTGGTTCTGAGCCCAGGTACTGAACTCTGTCCGCTGAAGTGGAACCCGCCAAACATTTTTTTTTTTAAAGATTTTATTTTTCCTTTTTCTCCCAAAGCCCCCCAGTCCATAGTTGTGTATTTTTAGTTGTGGGTCCTTTTAGTTGTGGCATGTGGGATGCCACCTCAGCATGGCTTGATGACTGGTGCCATGTCCATGCCCAGGATTCAAACTGGTGAAACCCTGGGCCACCGAAACAGAGTGTGCAAACTCAACCACTTGGCCACGGGTCCGGGTTGAACCCGTCAAACCTGCCAATAGGCCATCAGGGCTGGCCCTCATTGTAGTCTTTCAATGTCTTTTTAGTGTCTTGTTTTTAAAGTAAACTTATTGAAATATAAATGTATACAAAAGATATAGAAATCACAAATATGCAGCTCTCAGAATTTTCAAAAACTGATCACACACATCTAATCACACAGATTCAGAAATAGAGCTTTACTGGGCTATCAGAATCTCCCTCCTAACTCCTTCCTGTCATTCCTCACCACCAAAGTTAACCACTGTCCTGATTTTTAACAACTGGATAGATTGGTTTTACTGTTTTCAAGCTTTATAAAGAGGGAATCATACAGTATATGTTGTTTTATGTCTGGCTTTGTTTACCCACTGTTATGTTGGTAAAATTGATCCATGTTGTTGCATGTACTTGTAGATTATTAATTTTCATTGCTATGCAGTATTGTGTTGTATCAATATATCATAATTTACTTAGCCATTTTTCTGTTGATGAACACTTGGATTCTTTCCAGTTTGGGCATATTAAAAATAATGTTGCTGTATTACAGGTTTTTAAAAATACCTTTTTTTTGGAAAAGTATTGAACTATTGCAAAAATGTTGATAAAATATGCATTGAGAAAAACATCTCTTCTCAGAATTTTATTAGAATGTTACTATGGTATAAACCTGTTGTTATGCCTGAAAAATTACTATAAGTACTCTCTAGGAAGTACCCAAATGGCATCAGCTCTGAGGACTTTCGAGAGAATATAGGAAAGAGTATGAAGGAATAAAACAGGTTGAGTATTTGTAACGTAGATGTGTATAGTGCTATAAACTCAAATGAAAATAAATAAGTAGAATCTCTCATTACCTTAGTTGTGAAAACAAAGTTTACTCATGACTGTGCAAAGTAGAAAATGAGCTGTAGTGGAGATATCTGCAAGTGAAAATAGGCAATTGGAAAGGTGATCAGATGTAAAGAAATCACCATTTTTTCATTTACACATTTGACTGAGATAGCTTAGATGTGCTTTTGTTTCCCATCTCTACAGGAAGCGATGAAAAAGTGACACAAAATCAATGTAGTAAGGTATAAGACTGGAGGCAAGGCAATGTGCAATACCTGTTAACTAATTATGGGAATTTAATAACTAACAGTTACTATATGCTATGGGTTTGTTATTCAATAATCAGTGAAAGATTGTTTCTTCTCTTGGGGTGATTTAAGGTAAGAAAATAAAGAGAATAAAACCTGGGAAAAATTAATGAATATGTAACAACAAAATTGAAAACAGTGTTAAGCAAGAAACAAGTTACTGGGATAGAAAATAAAGGATATAAATTAGATGAAGTCAGCATGGATAGTTTTTCTGATACTTAACGTACCTAAAGGGTGAAAGAATCCAACAGTGTGGAAAACCCGAGTCAGCATTCCTGGGAGATTTAATAGCCAGTGAAGAGCTCTAAGAAATGGAAAGATTGTGACATATGCCAGGAGCTGAAAGAGGAAACTCAGGGATATACGGAGCAAAGGGAATAGTGGCTTGAGATGATAACTTATGGTAAATAAAGGCCACATTATTCATGGTAAGGTGTTTGTGCTTTATTCTAATTGAAAAGAGAAACCATTAAAAAAATTTAAGTAGAGATTCTCAAACTTTGATCTGCAGCCGAATATCTGGTTTTAACTCATCGTTTTCTTTTCCCCCTTAGCTTTTTCAAATTACTTGATTATTTTAGAGTTTTTTAGTCCATTTTCTTCAACTGGGCTTTATAGTCTATTGTGTTTTTTTCTTATTATAAAGTAATTTGATTGTTTACTTTTTGAACAATAAGAAAATAGCATGTGTTTACTTTATTTTTCAGATTTGGACTCCAGATATGACACTAAAAAGTGTGAAATGAATTTATCTCAGTGGGACATAATGGAAAGAATTCGAAGTTGCGGCCTTAAAGACTCCTTTTTCAGAAAGGATTGTGAATATAGAAAGTTTGAGGGACAAGAGAGTCCTCAAAAGGGATATTTCAGGCAAGTGAAAAAAACCAACTCTGAAAAAATGCCCACTTACAGAAAACTCACATCACTTACTTTATATCAGAGAATTCATAATAAAGAGAAACCCCATGAATGTGGGGACTGTGGGAAGGCTTTTAGAGTACGCCAACAACTTACTTTCCATCAGAGAATTCATACTGGTGAGAAACCGTATGAATGTAAAGATTGTGGAAAAGCCTTTAGACAGTGTGCCCACCTTAGTCGACATCAGAGAATTCATACTTCTGACAAACTCCTTGAATGTAAAAAATGTGGAAAGGTCTTTACATGTGGCGCAGATCTTCGTGTACATCAGAGAATTCATGTAGGTGAGAAGCCCTATGGATGTAAGGAATGTGGGAAGGCCTTTAGAGTGCGAGGACAACTTAATCTCCATCAAAGGATTCATACTGGTGAGAAACCCTACGAATGTAAGGAATGTGGGAAGACCTTTAGACAGTATGCACACCTTACTCGACATCAGAGACTTAATATTGCCGAGAAGTGCTATGAATGTAAGGAATGTGGGCAGGCTTTTCTGTGTAGTACAGGCCTTAGAGTACATCACAAACTTCATACTGGTGAAAAACCCTATGAATGTAAGGAATGTGGGAAGGCCTTTAGAGTGCGGCAACAACTTACTCTCCATCAGAGAATTCATACTGGTGAGAAACCCTATGATTGTAAGGAATGTGGGAAGACCTTTAGTCGTGGCTATCATCTAACTCTCCATCAGAGAATTCATACTGGTGAGAAACCTTATGAATGTAAGGAATGTCAGAAGTTCTTTCGGCGTTACTCAGAACTTATTTCACATAAGGGTATTCATATTGGAGAGAAACCCTATGATTGTAAGGAATGTGGGAAGGCCTTTAGATTGTTCTCACAACTTACTCAACATCAGAGTATTCATTTTGGTGAGAAACCTTATAAATGTAAGGAATGTGAGAAGACTTTTAGGCTATTCTCACAACTTACTCAACATCAGAGTATTCATACTGGTGAGAAACCCTATGACTGTAAGGAATGTGGAAAGGCCTTTAGACTTCATTCATCACTTATTCAGCATCAGAGAATTCATTCTGGTGAAAAACCATACACATGTAAGGAATGTCAGAAGGCCTTTAGACAACATTCACACCTTACTTACCATCAACGAGTTCATAATGTAACTAAATAAGAAAGCCTTCCACTGTGAATTTTGTATTAATGAGCATTAGAAAATAAATTCTAGTGGAAAAGTTTTTGAATGTAGGAATCTCTCTTGCTTCATGCTCACAACTAATTTAACATAAGATATTTTATTTAAAAGAAAGAATATGTTAATTTAATGAGTATGTAGAAGCCTTTCATCACCATTCAAGTCGTGTTAAACTTGAGGAAATTCATCTAGGAAGAAACTTACAGGGGTGAGTGTGGAAAAGCTTGTGATCTTACCTGTTACCATCTCTACTGTCTGTTTGGTATACCTATGAAGGTTGCCAGGGCCCTAACTCTGAAAATTGATACATAAAAGAAAAGAAAAGATATTTAGCCTGCATTTCCTGTATAAACTGTATTTCAGGGCAACTAGAAGTCAATGGAGTAAAATTCTCTATTAGAGAATTTTGCAGTGCGTAATGAAATAGTGGATCTAGGCATGATTCTCAGTAGATTTTAAGACCATTAACTGAAAGGCTGATAAGACCATAGTGAATAGTCAGGTCAACAGCATCTGAACTCTGGTCAGTTTTAACCTCATCAAAAATAGGACAAACATTTTGTGCCTCCTTAACGAAATACAATGATATACACATCTTGCAAAAAATATTGAACCTGGATCAAATCAAGCATCAAGATCTAACTTCCAGTTTAGAGAAAATTCAGGGGACAGAAGAACAAATTACATGACACAAGAAGAAGCAATTAAATCTAAAATATGAGTAATTATACTAGGAATAACCCTTCTTCTCAACCAATAAAATGGCCTTGAAAAAAGGGAGGTGGAACTCTTAGAGACGTAGCAATCAAATGCAATGAATGAGTGGTTCACAAGTTGAACAAATGTAAAAAAGACATTTTCGTGACAATATTGACAGTATTAGATAATATTAAGAAGCTATGTTTTTGACTAATTTGAAAAGATACTTGCACCCCTATGTTCGTTGCAGCATTATGTATAATAGCCAAGACTTGGAAGCAACCTAAGTGCTCATCAGTGGATGACGGGATAAAGAAGATATGGTGTGTGTGTGTGTCACACACACACACACACATAATGGAATACTACTCAGCCATTAAGAAAGACGATGTCTTGCCCTTTGCAACAACATGGATGGACTTTGAGGGTATCATGCTAAGCAAAATAGGTCAGATGGAGAAAGACACTGATTTCACTCGTGGAATATAAACACATAGATGTGGAGAACAGATTGATGGTTACCAGAGGGGAAGAGGGTGGGGGGAGGGTAAAAGGGGTAAAGGGGCACATGTGTATGGTGACGGATGGCAACTAGACTCTTGGTGGTGAACACAATGTAGTCTATATAGAAGTTGAAAATGTGTACAACTGAAATTTATATAATGTTATAAACCAAAGTTACCTCAATAAAAAATTTTTTTCACTTGTTTTTCTTAGGTGTGATAATAGCATTGTAGTTATGTAAAAATGTCTGTTAAAGATAAATTATGTTTATACACATAAGATGATATGATATCTGGAATTTCCTTTAAAATGCTCATGTAAAAGAAAAGTGAAGATGAATAACTTAAGTTTGTCAAAATGATAGTAAGGTCAGTCTTGGGTAGATAGTTTTTGTTTATTTTGTTTTTGCTTTTTCCTCTACTTTTATGTGTTTGACATTTTCCCTAATGTTCTTTTAAAGGTAAAATTAACTGGAGTTATATTATAACCAGTTTGAACCAAATGATTTTTAAAAATGGCTAGATATCAAAACTTGTGGATGTTGCCAAAGCTTACACACTGGGATATTAAATATGCTATAATGTACTTGGGAAATTAAGATTGAGGGTCTAGATTTTATCTAGTTCACCGATTCCAAGATCTATTATAGTATCTGGCTCATTGTACTTAATATTTTTAAAGAATGAGTAAAAACAATTGTTAAACTAAATGTGGAAGTTAATAGAATAGGCCTGCATTGTCTAAGATCATTGCTGACCACCTGTTGAGTACTCAGTATTGAGCTATTGAGAATTGAAATATGGCTAGTTCAAATTAAAATGGTGTAAATTGTGAGGTTTTCAAAGACAGTTCTAAAAAAAGAAGAGTGTATCTCAATTTCTCACAGCGTTTCTGTGCTGTGTTTGGGAAGCTGTGATGTTCAGTGGATTACATCATTACAAAGTGCAGAACCCAATGTGAGTGTTTCTACTGAAGACTTCTTATTTCTACCCTGAGTTATGCTGTTTCTTTTTCCTTCGTAAAAAGTACCCTGTGTTTTCAGCTGAGTAATTTTCTCAGACTGTTTTTAGCCTGTAGACATTTTGGGATCCAAAGGCGCTTTTTTACTTTATACTGTTTGTGTCTCATTAAGTTCAAACCTGCAGTCCAGGGTATAATTCTCTTAAAAACTGTATTTTCTGTGAATTTTATTAGGGTTCACTCAAGTAGACCAAAGATCAACAGACTCTTCTCTATGTTGAGTTCCCTATGAGGCTGCTGTGGAAATATGACTTTAATATTCTTAGCAGCCATGCTGTTTCACAGGATAAAAGTTGGCTTCATCTTTACCCTAAGGCCACATTTTCATAACAGCACCACATTTTTATTTTTTTTCTTCTCAGGACTTTTATAACTTTGAGAACCCTTTGCTACCTGGAAACACTGTCATGGAACCCTTTATATGTCCTTGAAATGCTACTTAAAAATATGCACCAGTTGATATAAATGTGATTTTTCTTTTTTACTCTGTTAATGTGGATTACCTTCATGGATTTTCAAATATTAATCAAGCCTTACATCACCAGAAGAAACTCCCATTTGTTTGTAGTGTATACTTTAAACAAAATATTGCTATGATTTGCTAATATTTTGTTGAGGGTTTTTGTTTCTGTTCAGAAGGGATACCAATCTATAGTTTCTTTTGTTCTATTGCCTTTGTCTTATTTTGGTGTCAGTGATGCTGGCCTCATAAAATGAGTTTGGGGGGCTAGCCCCATGGCCGACTGGGTAAGTTTGCACGCTCCACTTCGGGGCCCCAGGGTTTTGCCAGTTCGGATCCTGGGTGTGGACGTGGCACCACTCATCCGTCATGTTGAGGTGGCATCCCATATAGCACAACCAGAGGCTCACAACTAGAATATACAGGTATGTAGCAGAGGGCCTTGGGAAGAAGAAGAAAAAGATTGGCAACAGATGTTAGCACAGGTGCCAATCTTTCAAAAAAATATTTTTAAAAATGAGTTTGGGAGTGTTGTCTCCTTTTAATTTCCAGAAGAGGTAGTATAGAGTTGCTCTTAATTATTTTTCAAGTGTTTGGTAGAACTCTCCAGTGAAACCATTTGGGCCTTGAAGTGGACTGCATGTTGCTTTTTGAAATTCATGTATTGACATCCGAAGCACCAATGCGATGGTATTAGGAAGTGGGGCCTCTCAGAGGTAATTAGATCATGAGGATGGAGCCCTCCTGAATGGAATTAGTGCCCCTATAAAAAGGGACCCCAGAGAGCTCTCACCCTCTTCTGCCACGTGAGGAAACGAGACGACGACAGTCTTCAGAAGAGGAGTCTCATCAGAAACTGATCATCCTGGCACACTGATGTCAGACTTCAGCCTCCAGAATTGTGAGAAATAACGTTTCTGTTGTTTATAAACCAGCCAGTCTATGGTTATAGCAGCCTGAACTGAGTAAGACAAAAATTAGTGCCAGAAGTGGGTGCTAATGTAACAAATGTATAAAAATATGGAAACAGCTTTGGAATTAAATAATGAGTATGGGCTTGAGATGCATCCAGAAAATATGGATGTTAAGGGTGATTCCGGTGAGGTCTCAGAAAAGAGGAGAACCAAAGAGAGAACCTGAATCTTAGATAATAATCACAAACAGAATGTTGGTAGTACTATGCATGGTAAAGGCCATTCTGATGAGCTCTCGTACCAAAATGAGGAACATGTTATTGGAAACAGAAGGAAACGTTCTTAGAAAGTGGCAAAGAACTTGGCTAAATTGTGATCTAATGTTTCATGGAAAGTAGAACTTGTGAGCAATGAAATTGAAGGTGTGGCTTGCCTCCTGGCTGATTCTAGTAAAGTGCAAGAAGAGAGAAACGACCAAAAGAGAATTTTTGAAGCAAAAGTTAAACATTTGGGAATTTTTCAGCTGAATACTTAAACAATGTTAGAATACTGTTGAAGTGAGGGCATCGATGGGCAAAGAAGGGATCTCATAAGTTGGTGTGGGGTCATGTGGGAAAACCCTGGGGGGAGCTGAGGACATGGAGCTCCTAAATTCTGAGCCTTTACCAGTGGAAGCCACCTCCCCACCCTCAACAGAAGTAGCCTTTACACCCCTGGTTGCTGTGGCATCCCCGCCCACAGTGGCATCAGCCTCTCCTCCCTCTGAGAGAATTAAGCCTGCATTGCCTGAAGAAACTGAAATGACTTGTGAGGCAGTGGCCATGCAAGTCAGTGCTGATTCTCTTCAGAAGCTACTCCCACCACCTCTCTGTTTCTAGACCTGTCACTAGACTCATGTTCCAGCCCCTCTTAAAAGTGTAGTACGCAGTTTGACCATGAGGAGGTGTGCTACAGCCCAAAAGAACTACTTGAATTTTCTACTTTATACAGACAGAAATCCAGGGAACGACTGGGAATGGATACTAAGGGTGTGGGATAATGGTGGAAGGAATGTGATTGGAAATTTGGTGACGGTAAAATCTGGGGAAGAGATGTGCATAGATCTGAATGGGTAAAAAATTTGAAGATATTTGTGTCCCATGTGAATTACTAAAGGGTGATCTCAGCAAAAGGAGGAGTTTAATAAGTGGATAGGATGGCCTGTTCTGTGGATAACAGCTTCTTTCCCCAGCCACCCTATTGTTGTTCAATGGTCTCAAAAGCAAAGTGGCCATGGTTGCAGGGATGGAGGATATGCATGGGCTCAGCTATGTGGACTTCCACTCACCAGGGCTGACCTGACTACTGCTGTTGCTGGGTGCTCAGTCTGCCAGCAGCGGAGACAAACACTAAACCTCTGATATGGCACCATTCCCTGAGGTATTCAGCCAGCTGTCTTGTGGCAGGTTGATTACCTTGGACCACTTCCATCATGAAAGGGGCAGCGTTTTGTCCTTCCTAGAATAGAAGCTTACTCTGGATATGGATTTTCCTTCCTTGCACAAAATGTTTCTGCCAAAACTACCATCAGTGGACCTACAGAATGCCTTACTCACTGTCATGGTATTCCACACAGCATTGCTTCTGATCAAGGAACTTCACAGCAAAATAAGTGCAGCAGGGGCTGGCCCCATGGCCGAGTGGTTAAGTTCGTGCGCTCCGCTGCAGGCGGCCCAGTGTTTCGTTGGTTCGAATCCTGGGCGCGGACATGACACTGCTCATCAGACCACGCTGAGGCAGTGTCCCACATGCCACAACTAGAAGGACCCACAACGAAGAATATACAACTATGTACCGGGGGGCTTTGGGGAGAAAAAGGAAAAATAAAATCTTTTAAAAAAAAAAAAAAAGTGCAGCAATGGGTCCATGCTTGTGGAATTCACTGGTCTTGCTATGTTCCCCGCTATCCTGAAGCAGCTGGCTTGATAGAATGGTGGAATGCCCTTTTGAAGATTCAGTTACAGCACCAGCTCAGTGGCAGTTACCTTGCAGGCTAAGGTAAGGTTCTCCAGAAGGCTGTATATGCTCTCAGAGTCCAATATATGGTTGTTTCTCCAATAGTCAGGATTCATAGATAAAGTAGTCAAGGGGTAGTGTGAGATAATAGTGATAAGACAATATGAGCATCTCTTGTTCTAATATTTGGTCTTTGACCTGATTCCTGACACAGGGCTCTTGCAACCCTTGTAATTTCCTGGGTGATAAAGGTATCTTTTCTTCTAATGGGGCAACTCTGAGTGGGTTCCTGGATGGCTCCTGGATGAGGGCTGGTGACTGGAAAGATGAAGTAGTGATTAGAAGCTTGGAATTTTCAGCCCTGCCCCAGCTTCTCTTGAGAAGGGAGAGGGGCTGAAAATGGAGTTAATGATCCATCATGCCTGTATGATGAAGCCTCCATAAACATCCCAAAAGTACAGGGTTTGGAGAGCTTACAGGTTGGCTAACACATCCACACCAGGAGGGTGACACATCCCAACTCCACGGGGACAGAAGCTCCTGTACCCTGGACCCTCCCACACCTCACCTTATATATCTCTTCATCTGGCTATTTATCTGTATCCTTTATCATATCTAATAAACTGGTTAAACGTGTTTCCCTGTTTTCTATGAGCCACTCTAGCAAATGAATCAGACCTGAGGAGGGGGTTATGGGAACCTCCGATTTGTAGCTAAGTTGTTAAGAAGTTGCGAGTAACCTGGGGACCTCCTACTTGGAATTGGCATCTGAAGTGTGGAGCAGTCATGTGGGACTGAGCCCTTAGCCTGGGTATCTGACACTATCTTCAGGCAGATAGTGTTAAAATTGAGTTAAATTGGACACCCAGCTGGTGTCGCAGAGAGTTACTTCTTGTGGGTAAGCCCCCACACACATTTGGTGACCAGAAGTGTTGGAAGTTTTGTTCTGTGTGAGTAGTAATGAAGACACACAGGGAGCAAGCACACAGAAGGAAAGAACTGTAGGTTTGCCTTAACAGGTGGAAATGGGAGTGGTACTATTCATTATTACCCCTAGTGACCCACTAGCAAAATTTTTGCTCCCTGTTCCCATGACTCTGTGCCCTGATGACCTGGAGGTCTTAGATCTAGAGAGTGAACTGCTTCCACTAGGAGGCACAACACTGACTCCAGTGAACTGGAAGTTTAAGACTGCCACCCAGCCACTTTGGCCTCCTTGAACCTCTCAATCAGCAGGCAAAGAAAAGAGTTACACTGTTCGCTGAGGTGATTGAGTCTGACTACTAAAGGGGAAATTGAACTACTACTCCACAATGGAGGAAAGGAAGAGTATTTCTGAAATACTGGCGATTCCTTAGGGCATCTTCTAGTGTTATTGTGGCCCTGTGATTATGGTCACTGGAAAACAACAACCCAATCCAGGCAGGACTACTAATAACCCAGACTCTTCAGGAATGAAGTTGTGTCACTCCAATGAGATGAGATAACTGTGATCACGTGACCAGTTACAGAAATGAGGACTGTTATCGTTATGAGTGTTCCTCCTTATTTTGTTATGAAAGTGTGTGTACTTATCCTTGTATCCTTCCCTTTCTTCTTCCCTTGTCATGTAAACTTACAGCATAGTATTCAGGAATTGAGTTTATATCATAGTATTCAAGTATTGTTACTTTTCTTTTCTATCAGCATTTAAGTTACAGGGTATCCAGAAGAAAAGTAAAGATTACCCAAGTACTTTGCATCCTCTTCTGGGGAAAGGGTTAGTGAGTTTTTGGTTGTATGCAGGCCAGCGTCATGTTAGGTGAAATTAGGACCTTGTTATTGTTTTTTTTGGAGATTAAGTATGGTTTAAGGAGATTGGTATGAGTGCCAAGTTGACAAGGGGTAGATTTGTGACAGTTAAATTTATGTTTCAACTTGAGTGGATCAGGGGATGCCCAGATATTTGGTTAAACGTTATTTCTGGGTGTGTCTCTGAGGGTATTTCAGGATGAGCTCAGCATTTGAATCGGTGGATTCAGTAAAGTAGTTTGCCCTCCCCAGTGTGGGTGGGCATCTTTCAGCCCACTGAGAGCCTGAATAGAAGGATAAGGTGGAGAAAGGAAGAATTCTCCCCTCCCGTTTTCTACCTCATTGCTTGAGATGGGACATCTCACATTCTGCCCTCAAACTGGCTTCTCTGATTCCCAGGCCTTTGGACTCAGACTGAATTACATCACTGGCTTTCCTGGGTCTCCAGCTTGCAGGTGGCAGATCATGGGATTTCTCAGCCTCTACAATCACATGAGCCAATTCCTCATAGTAAATCTCCTTTTATATCCTATTGATTCTGGTTCTGTGGAGAACCCTGAGTAATACAGGCATGGAGATTTCTTCTGAGGATTATGTTATGGATTTAATTACTTTAATAGTTATCAGACTATTCATCTTGGATGAGCTTTGGTAGTTTAAAATCCATGTCAGATAATTTCAATATCTGTCTGTAAGGCCGCAAGCCCAGCTGAGCTAGGGCGGCAGGGTATCGTGCCAAGAGACTGAAGAAACAACCCGGAGATTGCAAACAAGACTTATAGGTTTATTGGGACTGACTTACAGGGAGAGTGTCCAGTGGCGCCGGCTGGTCATAGATTTGCGCATTGCTACCGCCCCCTGGGAGAAGCTTGCTTAAGTAGGCAGAGGAACAAAGGCTGCATGCTTGCCACCGGGCATCATCCCAGTATGACCTGCATTCCAAGGACCAGAGCCCACACCCCCCGCCTCCCCCTCAAGACCTTGAGGGTCTTGGTGCCGATTATCTCATGAGAAAGCAGCTGGGTTGGCCAAGCCCAGGACTGCTATCATTGTGAGTGTTGGCGAGTAGCCTAGATAAGAAGCCTCAAGGACACATGGCCATTAAAGGGTTAAAGGGGCATACTGGCTAATGCCCCTACACTGTGTCATCTTCCTGTTGGGGTCTGTTGATTATGTTTTGTCATTCACTTTGAGATTTTCCCTGGTTTTGTTATGTTTTCTTTTATTCTAGATATTTTGGGTTTTATTTTCTGAGTCTCTGATTCCCATTTCAATCAAGTTCTGTGCTACTGTGAGATCAGGGTGGTAGACAGCCTCCATGCACACACAGCATCTGACGTTTCCCACCAGCTGGGGGGAAAATATAGGCAGGTTATTCCTGGAGCAGATTGGTAGTCAGGGTTCTGTTCAAAACACACAGCTTTAGTAGATTCCCACTGATTGGGGGGTGGAGTTGCCTCGTTATTGCTGGGGCAGGATGATGACAGTTTTAGCTCTCAGGCACAGCCTCCACAGATGCTAGCATCTGCTTATATCATAGAAAGTGCAAAGGTCTTTATCTTGTATATTGTGATTCTTTTGGCTAGGGATGGAGACTCAGAATTTCAATTTTATCAATATACTAAGATCTCTAAACTAGCGTAATCCAATGTTGTAGTGATGGGAACCAAAAATCATGATGACACTGAGACTATCTAGCCTGGCTTCCATCTACCCTTGGTTCCTGAACCTGCCCATGTATATACATATATAAGGTTATTGGAGAAACAGTACCATGAACTGATCTCTGGTTCAGAATAAATACATATTTTGTAGGATAGTATCACAACGTCACAGGGTATTCTTAGCTGACAACATAACTGCTTATTCAATAGTCCTTTTCACCATTGTACAATGTCAGTTGTTTCTGGGAGATGTTTACCTAAACTTAGTGAATGCATGGATATTAGCCCATTGATTCACTTCTTTTGCTGTATAATGAGTTCAATGGTCAAAATCAAAGTTGAGTGGGATAATATGAGGGACAAGACATTCAGTATTGTGGAATTATAGTCAGACAAGGCAAACTCATTTCAAGAATAAGTGCCCACTCCACTTCTTTGAAGGCTGTTTTTACCTACTATAGAATTCTGGTTTGACATTTATTTTCTTTCAGCATGCTGAAGAGATCACTTAATTGTAATGGCTTTAGTTTTGTTGTTTCAGAGAAGTCACCTCTCAGTCTTATTGTTGCTTCTCATTTCTTTTCATAATTTCCTTTTTCTTTGATTTTCAGCACAGTTTTCTTTATATTTATTCTTCTTGGGTTTTTGAGAACTTCTTGGAACCATGGCCTGATGGCTTTAGTTTATGATTTTTTCGGCTAAAATTTTTTCAAATATTCTTCTGCCCCATTCTCTTTCTTTTCTCCCTCTGGGTCTTCAATAGCATATGTGTAAAACCTGTATATTGTATTTTTATGATACTTAACCCTAAATTATTATTTCCATTTTAAAGTAAGATGAGGAAACTGGCCCCAGAAAAGTAACTTGTCCAAGAACACATGGTTAGTTATTCTGATAGCTGAGATTCACATCTGGGAAGTTTAACAAAGCCCATTTAAAAAATTCTGATTGACTCTTACTTCCCAATGTTATGCATTTTTTTAAATGTCTTCTATCCCAGTAATTCATCAGGAATATTGTTCCTCAACAATTCTGTGGAATGTATCATTATTATTATTATTATTTCTTGGTGAGAAAGATTGTCCCTGAGCTAACATCTGTGCCAATCTTCCTCTATTTTATACGTGGGATGCTGCCACAGCTTGATGAATGGTATGTGGGTCTGTGCTGGGATCCGAACCTGTGAACCCCAGGCCACTGAAGCAGAGCATGTGAACTCAACCACTATGCAACTGGACCAGCCTCCATGTCATTATTATTTTTTTTTTTGAGATTGGCACCTGAGCCAACATCTGTTGCCAATGTTTTTTTTTTTCTTCTCCGCAAAGCCCCCCAGTACATAGTTGTATATTCTAGTTATAGGTCCTTCTGGTTGTGCTCTGTGGGATGCCACCTCAGCATGGCTTGATGAGTGGTGCCATGTCGGTGCCCAGGATCCGAACCAGTGAAACCCCAGGCCGCCAAAGTGGAGCACGCGAACCCAACACTTAGCCACGGGGCTGGTTGCTCCCCCCATGTCATTATTTTTGACGGCATAATATATCACCTTATTGGTGACCATAATTTATTTACTCTTTTATTAAGCATTAGGTTTCTAACTTTTGCTTATGATATATTATTCTTTTTACATCCTTATGTGTATACCATCATGTATTTATAGCTCTTTCCTAATGATAATCTCCTGGAAGTTCGATTTCTGAATAATTATCAGGCGTTTAGCAATTGCTCACAGTATGCCAGACTCTGTGCTACTGTATGAGAGATACTAGCATTAAAAATGTTGCTTGTTAGGGGCAGCCTGGTGGCATAGTGGTTAAGTTCATGCTCTCTGCTTCGGCAGCTCAAGGTTCACAGATTTGGATCCTGGGCACAGACCTACATATTGCTTATCAAGTCATGCTGCAGTGGTGTCCCACATATGAAAGCCAGAGGAAGACTGGCACAGATGTTAGCTCAGGGACCATCTTCCTCAAGCAAAAAGAGGAAGATGGGGAGCAGATGTTAGCTTAGGTCCAATTTTCCTCACCAAAAAAAGAAAGAAAGAAAATGGAAAAAAAAAATGTAGTTGCTATCCTTTGGAGTTTTATAATTGAGACAGAAAGATATAATCTTTACAGGGATAAATTTAAAGTAGGGTGTAATAAAGGCCTTTAGAAAAATTTAGATGATATACCCCTGAAGACACAGATGGAAGACATTTTGGCAAGCTGCAAATTATTTTAAACTCATGGGATCTCTGCAAGTGAAGGGATTCATTCTGTAAGCTACATGTCTTACACAAACCTAACCACTGTGCCACCTGGCTGGCCCCAATAAAGCTGTTTTTTAAAAAGGCATAAAACTTCTCCACTGAAAATTTAAAAGCATTGCTGAGAGAAATTAATGAAGACCTAAAGAAATGGAGAGATATACCATATTTGTGAACTGGAAGACAAGAATATCAATTCATCCTATATTTATAGAATCAAAGAAAATCCCGTTAAATCCCTCTAGATTTCTTTGTGTAAATCAGCCAGCTGGTTCTTGAAATATATATGGAATCACACAGGACCTAGAATAGCCAATACAATCAAAAACAATAAAGTTTAAAACTTATACTATGATATTTCAATACTTACTCTAAAGACAGTTTGGTATTAGTGCAAGAATAGCTAAATATACCAATGACCCAGAATAGAGTACAGAAGTAGACCCACACATATAAGATCACATGACTTATTACAAAGGCACCACTGCAATTCAATAAATAGTGCTGGATGGAGCAACTGGTTACCACATGGAAAAAATAAAGCTCTTGACCTTCACCTCAAAAGAAACAAACAAAAGAATTAATTTGAGGTGGATTCTAGCTCTAAATGTGGAGGATGAAGCAATAATGCCTCTAGAAGAAAAACAGAACATCTTCATGTCCTTATGGTAGGCAAAGCTTTTAAATATAATGACATCAACTATAAATAAAAGATTAATAAATTGGACTTCATTCAAATTAAGAGCATTTGTTCTTCAAAAGACTTCATTAGCAGATGAAAAGATAAACCATAGCCTGGGAAAGTTATCTACAATACATACATCCTACAAGGGCCTCATATCCCAGTATATACAAATATCTATAGATAAATAGAAAAAACCTGCAAACCGATTTCAATAAAATGGTCATGAGTTGAACATACAATTCAACATACAGGTTATCCCAATGGCCATCATGTGAAAGGATGCTAAAGTCAGTATTCATCAGGGAAATGAAAATTAAAATCACACAGAGATACCACTACCCTCCTACTAGTATTGTAACAACTAAAATGACTGACAACACCAAGTGTTCAAGAAGAGATGGAGCAAGTGGAACCCTTGACACGACAACTTTGGAAAATGGTTTGGCAGTATCTCCACAGATAAATATAAACCTACTTTATGATCTAGCTATTCCACTCTTAGATTCCCAGTAGAAATTATTGCTATCTCTACCAAAAAAAATAATTTAAGATTGATCACAGCAGATTTGTGCATAATAAGAAAAAAATGGAAATCACACAAATGTCTATCAATATAGAATGAACAAATTGTACCATGAGTTGGAAAACTGCAGCATGCAGACAAAATACAACCTGTCACCTGTTTTTGTATAGCCAATGACCTAGGAAAGGTTTTACAGGTTAAATGGTTGAAAAAAATAAAAATAAGAATAGTATTTTGTGACATATAAAAATTACATGAAATTCAAATTTTAGTGTCCATAAATCAAGTTTTATTGGAATACAGCCACACTCATTTGTTTACATGTTGTCTATGGCTGCTTTCATGCTACAGTGGCAGAGTTGAGTAGCTGTGACAGAGAACGTTTGGCACACAAAACCTAAAATATTTACTAGATGGCTAAAGGAATTATTGCTACACTCAATAACACGGATTCATCTCAGAGTTGACATATGTTAATTGACAATAATGTTGACAAAAACATGCCAGACACATATCATTACATTAATTGCACTTCTAGATGGAGTTAGAGTTGACTAGGATGGGGCACAAGTGAACATTCTGGTATCTTGGAAACGTTCTTCATCTTGATCTGTGTTTGGTGGTTGCCTGTGTATGTAAAATATCACTGAGGTGTAAATGTGGTATTTGTGGACTTTATGTGAATTATTCCTCTAAAAAGAAAAAAACAAAGACTAAGGCTGAATTTGCCTTTTTTTTTTTTAGGAAGATTAGGCCTGAGCTAACTACTGCCAATCCTCCTCTTTTTGCTGAGGAAGACTGGCCCTGAGCTGACATCCATGCCCATCTTCCTCCACTTTATATGTGGGGCGCCTACCACAGGATGGCTTTTGCCAAGCAGAGCCATGTCTGCACCCGGGATCGGAACCAGTGAACCCCAGGCCACCAAGAAGCAGATGTGCGAACTTAACTATTGTGCCGCTGGGTGGGCCCTGAATTTGCATTGTTTTACCTCTGTTTCAATTTAAAACTCATCTTTCAAATTATTTGCTAGATGAAATTAAGTGTCTCTTCCTCCAAATTTTGCAGGCAAATTGATGCTCCAGGCTGTGCTGTCCAATTTAGCTAGCCACATATACCTGTTTAAATTTAAATTTATTAAAATTAAACAAAATTTAAAATTCAGTTCCTCAGTCAAACTAGCCATGTTTCAGGTGCTCAAGAGCCATATGTGGCCAGTGCTCTGGTATTGGACAGCACAGATATACAACACCGAATCCAATTTTGCAGAAATTTTTTTTGGACAGTGGTGCTTCAAAACGTTACACAAATGTTAACTTCCTTTCACAGATGAGGAAACTGCAGCTTAGAGATACTCTTACATACAATCATATCCATTCTCACATTACTGTGCCTACACACTTCTTTTCCCACATTCACCACTACAGGTGAACTCTCAACACAGCATCCGTTTAACACTTCTATAATTCCACAGGAATGTATTCTAAATTCATACCCATGGAAATAAAGAAAAAGCATTTTCTTACGAGTTATAAAATACTTAGTCGCAGACTGTCTGATTAATCCCAGACATCACCCTTAAAGCTATAATCACACTGTCCCTGAGACACTCCCACACAATCCCAAATGGATCAGATGCTTATCCACTAACATCCCTCTCAGTCTCCAGCACAATCTGACTCACATCACACTTCCCACAGTCCTCCCTTCCCCTGCAGAGGACACTTGGACACGGACACACGACCGTGAAGTAAGCGTCACACTCCTGAACTCTCTTGAGCATCAGCCAGGTTGTCACGGCCACTGCGTTCGGGCCAGAGCTCTGTCTAACAAATCTGGACCCCACCTCCTGGCCTTCAGAGCCTTTTCAACCCTGGACTACATTTCTCGGAAGGCATCACTGCAAGACTCAACCTCTGGTAACCTCTTTGGGATCTTCTGGAACCTCTGGGGACTCACTTGAGTAAACCGAAATAAGTCAGCTTACACGGTAGTAGCGTGAGACCCAAGGTTCAAGCAAGGGAGCCCCAGGGCTCGCCCAATTCCAGAGCGCAGGTCGTGGCCACTGTCTAGGGATTCTGTTCGATCAGTCCGGTTCATGCTTTTAAACTACATTTCCCAGAGGCCACCGCGTCCCTGCGCCATTTCGTACCCTTACTCCGTTACGCTCGCTGCAAGCATCCAGTCTGCAGCGGCCAGGTGAGTGGACGGCCTCACTGGGAGCCGCACCTGCATTTGGGTTGGAGAATCCAGCAAGAAGTTCCCATATGGTGCTGGGAATAGCGGTGTCCCGGCTGGGGCTCGGTGCTGACAGGGGTCCGGAGGATCCCGGCTCTGCACTGCATTTCTCCAGATTAATTCCTCACGGAAGTCGGCCTTGCCGCTGCGGAGTGGCTGTGCCCTTCGCCGCTGGCAAAATTGGCACCGTCACTTCGGTGTCGAGCGGCGGGGAGGTGGAGCTCTATGTGTGTTCCTCCGCACCGGAAGCGTGAGTGTGCACCTGCTGCGTCTCTCCGCCGGCGAAATCGGGGCCGTGACTTTGGTTCCGGGCTGACGGGAGCGGGGAGACATTACCGTTATCGTTCCGCCGCGCTGGCTGTGTGTGCGCGCGCGCGCTGCTGTGGCCGCGTGGCCGGCTCCCCTGCCGCCTTCTGACCGTCTTGGCTGCTGGGCCCTTCCTCGCTGTGTACTCTACCCCTGCGTAGCGGAGACAGGGTTGAGAATCGCGCGGTTCGGGCTGCCGCAGTTCCTTCACTTGACTGTACAGAGACCGAGGCTGTTTGGAAGCTGCCCCTGTGATCAGGCTTTACGCCTGCACGTGCCCCACGGAGGGAGAAGACCGCCAGACTAGGATGCCCCCTTCTAATGGGAGCCCTGTGGGGAACGCTAATCTCTGTCTCTCTGGCCTGAAGCTGTTGTGGGACATGGTCCTAAATTGTTTTGTCGGCTCTGAGAAAGGCTTGATATCCTATGATTATTTTTTCTCCGTTCTCCGTTTTCCAACAGAGGCACACAGAGCAAAGGAAAAGAATATTGCGCATCTAAAAGGCGTGCTTAAAATAAGTTGCCGTTTTCTTTCTTCCCTCAAGTTTCTTCCTTTTCAAGATATTGCTACCTCGTTCAATGACTGGTCCTTAGGCACTGCTGTCCCCGTAAATGCTGGCTCTCCAGGGATGGGCTCACTGGTCTCGCTCCACTCCCCAACTACGCTACGCCTGTCCTTTCCACCCAATGACACATCAGTCTTCTCTGGTCTAAGATTTTTGATGAAAGATAACCATACTTTCTGGAGAAAATTTGAAGACTTTTAATTTGATTTTATTATGGAAATTTTCAAGCAGGGTAGAAAATAATACAAATCCCAATGAGCCCAACACCTAGCTATGGTTTAAAACATTTGTAAATATCCTTATATCTGTCCTTTTTTTCTATAGTATTTCAAGATTATATTATTTTATCCATATGTATGCATATATAACCAAAAAGGACATCATTTTAATTTCTATTTTTTTTTTTTAGTTCATGATAGTTTACATCATTGTGAGACTTCAGTTGTACATTCTTTCTTTTTTTTTTGAGGAAGATTAGCCCTGAGCTAGCATCTGCTGCCAATCCTCCTCTTTTTGCTGAGGAAGACTGGCCCTGGGCTAACATCCGTGCCCATCTTCCTCTACTTTGTATGTGGGACGCCTTCCACAGCATGGCTTGCCAAGTGGTGCCATGTCCACACCGGGGACGCAAGCTTGTGAACCCTGGGCTGCCAAAGCGAAACATGTGAACTTAACTGCTGTGCCACCGGACTGGCCCTTGTACATTATTTTTTAACTGTCACCACATAAGTGCTGCCGTTCAGCCCCTGTGCCTACCCCCCCACCCCCTTACCCTGGTAACCACTGAACTGTTTGCTTTGTGCCAGTGTTTGTTCATATTCCACATATGAGTGAAATCATCTAGTGTTTGCCTTTCTCAGTCTGTCTTATTTCAATTAGCATAATTCCCTCCAGGTCCTTCCATGTTGTTGCAAATGGGATGATTTTGTCTTTTTTTATGGCTGAGTAGTATTCCATTGTCTATATACACCACATCCTCTTTGTCTAATCAGAAGTCACTGGGCACTTGCGTTGTTTCCATGTCTTGGCTGTTGTGAACAGTGCTGCAATGAACATAGGGGTGCATATCTTACTTTGGATTGTTGATTTCAAATTGCTTGGGTAGATACCCAGTAGTGGGATAGCTGGGTCCTATGGTAGTTCTATTTTTAGTTTTTTGAGGAATCTCCATACTGTTTTCCACAGTGGTTGTACCAGTTTGCATTCCCACCAGCTGTGTGTGAGGATTCTCTTCTCTCCACACCTTCTCCAACATTTGCTATTTTCAGTCTTAGTGATTATAGCCATTTTAACAGGTGTAAGGTGGTATCTTACTGTAGTTTTGATTTGTATTTCCCTGATGATTAGTGATGTTGAACATCTTTTCATGTGTTTATTGGCCATCTGTATGTTTTCTTTGGAAAAATGTCTGTTCATCTCCTCTGCCCATTTTTTGATTGGGTTGTTTGTTTTTTGATTATTCAGTTGTGTGAGTTCCTTGTATATTATGGAGATTAACCTCTTATCAGACATATGATTTGCAAATATTTTCTCCCAGTTGGTGGATTGTCTCTTTGTTTTGATCCTGGTTTCTTTTGCATTGCAGAAGCTCTTTAGTCTGATGAACTCCCACTTGTTTATTTTTTCTTTTGTTTCCGTTGTCTGAGAAGACACGGTGTTTGAAAAGATCCTTTTAGTTCAGTGTCAAAGAGTGTACGATCTATATTATCTTCCAGGAGTTTTATGGTTTCAGGACTTATCTTCAAGTCTTTGATCCGTTTTGAGTTTATTTTTGTGTATGGTGTGAGATAATGGTCTACCTTCATTCTTTTGCATGTGGCTGTCCAGTTTTCACAACACTATTTATTGAAGAGACTATCTTTTCTCCCTTGTATGTTCTTGGCACCTTTCTCGAAGAATAGCTGTCCGTAAATGTGTGGTTTTATTTCTGGGCTTTCAGTTCTGTTCCATTGATCTGTGTGTCTGTTTTTGTACCAGTACCATGCCATTTTGACCACTATGGCTTTGTAGTATATTTTGAAGTAAGAGATTATGATACCTCCAGCTTTGTTCTTTTTTCTCAGGATTGCCTTAGCAATTCAAGGTCTTTGGTTGCCCCATATGAATTTTAGGATTCTTTGTTCTATTTCCCTAAAGAATGTCATTGGGATTCTGATTGGGATTGCATTGAATCTGTAGATTGCTTTGGGTAGTATGGACATTTTAACTATATTTATTCTTCCAATCCATGTCTTTCCATCTCTTTATGTCATTGTCAGTTTCTTTCAGTAATGCCTTATAGTTTTCACTGTATAAGTCCTTCACATCCTTGGTTAAATTTATTCCTGGGGACTTTATTCTTTTAGTTGCAATTGTAAATGGAATTGTATTCTTGAGTTCTCTTTCTGTAAGTTCGTTATTAGAGTATAGAAAAGCAACTGATTTTTGTAAGGTGATTTTGTACCCTGCAACTTACTGTAGTTGTTAATTATTTCTATTAGTTTCCTGATGGATCCTTTGGGGTTTTCTATATATAAGATCATGCCATCTGCAAACAGTCAGAGTTTCACTTCTTCATTTCCTATTTGGATTCCTTTTATTCCTTCTCTTGGCTAATTGCTCTGGCCAAAACCACCAGTACTATGTTGAATAAGAGTGGTGGTAGTGGGCATCCTTGTCTTGTTGCTGTTCTCAGGGGGATGGCACTCATTTTTTGCCCATTGAGTATGATGTTGGCTGTGGGTTTGTCATATATGGCCTTTATTCTGTTGAGGTAGTTTCATTCTATCCCCATTTTGTTAAGAGTTTTTCTTATAAATGGCAGTTGGGTCTTGTCAAATGCTTTCTCTGCATCTGTTGAGATGATCATGTGGTTTTGATTCCTCAGTTTGTTGATGTGGTGTATCACGTTGATTGACTTGCAGATGTTGAACCATCCTTGTGTCCCTGGTATGAATCCCACTTGATCGTGATGTATGATCCTTTTGATGTATTGCTGAATTTGGTCTGCCAAAATTTTATGAGGGGATTTTTGCATCTATGTTCATCAGCGATATTGGCCTGTAGTGTTCCTTTTTTGTGTTGTCCTTGTCAGGCTTTGGTATCAGAGTGATGTTGGCCTCGTAGAATGTGTTAGGAAGTGTTCCATCTTCCCTAATTTTTTGGAATAGCTTGAGAAGGATAGGTATTAAGTGCTCTCTGAAAGTTTGGTAGAATTCACCCGGAAAGCCATCTGGTCCTGGGCTTTTATTCTTTGGGATGCTTTTGATTACTGTTTCAATCTCTTTCCCTGTAATTGTAATAGATTCTCTATTTCTTCTTGATTCAGCTTTGGGAGGTTGTAAGAGTCTAAGAATTTATCCATTTCCTCTAGGTTATCCATTTTGTTGGCATATAGTTTTTCGTAGTATTCTCTTATGATCCATTGTATTTCTGTGGAGTCTTGTTATTTCTCCTCTTTCATTTCTGATTTTGTTTATTTGAGCTTTCTCTCTTTTTTTCCTTGTAAGTCTGGCTAGGGGTTTGTCAATTTTATTTATCTTCTCAAAGAACCAGCTCTTGGTTTCATTGATCCTTTCTACTGCCTTTTTTGGTTCAATAGCATTTATATCTGCTCTGAATTTTATTATTTCTCTCCTTCTGCTGACTTTGGGCTTTGTTCTTTTTTAAATTCAGTTAGGTGTAATTTGAAATTGCTTATTTGGGATTTTTCTTATTTGTTAAGGTGAGCCTGTTTTGTGATGAATTTCCCTCTTATACTGCTTTTGCTGCATCCCATATGAGTTGGTATGCTATGTTTTCATTTTCATTTGTCTCCAGATAGTTTTTTGATTTCTCCTTTTATTTCTTCAGTGATCCATTGCTTCTTCAATAGCCTGTTGTTTAGTCTCCACATCTTTGTCCCTTTCTCACCTTTTTTCTTGTAATTAATTTCTAGCGTTATAAGATTATGATTGGAAAAGATGCATGTTATTATTTCAATCTTGTTAAATTTATTGAGGTTGCCTTGTTTCCAAACATTTGGTCTGTCCTTGAGAATGTTTCATGTGCACTTGAGAAGAATGTGTATTCGGCTGTTTTTGGGTGGAGCAGTCTATTAAGTCCAACTGGTTTAGGCTTTCCTTTAATTCCACTCTTTCCTTGTTGATTTTCTGTCTGGATGATCTATCCATCGATGTTAGTGGGGTGTTGAGGTCCCCTGTTATTATAGTATTATTATTAATATCTTCTTTTATGTTTGTTACTAGTTACTTTATGAACTTTGGTGCTCCTGTGTTGGGTGCATCGATATTTATAAGTGTTATCTCTTCTTGATGGAGTGTCCCTTTGATCATTACATACAGCTCTTCTTTGTCTCTCTTTACCTGTCTTATCTGGAAGTCTGCTTTGTCTGATCTAAGTATGGCAACATCTGCTTTCTTTTTTTTGCCATTAGCTTAGAGTATTGTCTTCCATCCCTTCACTCTGAGCCTGTGTTTGTTGTTGGAGCTGAGGTGTGTTTCCTGGAGGCAGAAAATTGTTGGATCTTGTTCTTTAATCCATCTTGCCACTCTGTGTCTTTTTATTGGATAATTCAACCCATTTACATTTAGGGTGATTATTGATGTAGGAGGGCTTAATTCTCTCATTATATCACTTGTTTTTTGGTTTTCCTGCATTTCCTTTATTTCACGTCCTGTGTGTTTTGGTCTACCCATTGAATTGTATAGTTTTTAATTATGTATTTCTTTGTTTTTTCCTTATTTATTTTTTGTATCTCTGTTCTGCTTTTTAGTTTATTGGCTACCTTGAAGTTTGTATTCAGAATCTCATGTATAAGATAGTCCATTTTCTGAGGGCCTCTTATTTTCTTAGTCTAAATAGATTCAGTCCCTTTCTTCCTCCCCTCTAAGTTGTTTTTCTCATATCTTATTCCGTCTTGTGTTGTGAGTTTGTGGTTAAAATGACAAGATTATCTTTGTTTTTGGTGTTTTCCTTCCCTTTAGCTTAATGCTATACTTGAGTATTTGCTATCTTATTCCTTTTTGTTTTTTAAAGATTGGCACATGAGCTAACAACTGTTGCCCATCTTCTTTTTTTTTCTGCTTTTTCTCCCCAAATCCCACCAGTACATATTTGCATATTTTAGTTGTGGGTCTTCTAGTTGTGGCATGTGGGATGCCACCTCAGCATGGCCAGATGAGTGGTTCCACGTCCATGCCCAGGATCCGAATCAGTGCAGCCCTGGGCTACTGAAGCGGAGACTGTGAACACAACCACTCAGCCACGGGGCTGGCCCATGCTATTCTATTCTGATTCTGTTTACCAATTTATCTCCTTACTCTGTGTTTTGTGACCCCTTTCTCTCCTCTGTCTTTTTTTTATAGGTATGAGAGACTTTGAGGATTTCTTGGGGGCAGGGTCTTGTGGCTACGAAGTCCCTTAACTTTAGTTTGTCTGTGAAAGTTTTTATTTCTCCTTCATATCTGAAAGATATTTTTGCTGGATAGAGTATTCTTGGTTGAAGATTTTTGTCTTTTAAAGGTTTGGATATGTCATTCCATTCTCTCCTAGCTTGTAAGGTTTCTGCAGAGAAATCTGCTGAAAGCCTGATAGGGGTTCCTTTGTAGGTTATTTTCTTCTGCCTTGCTGCCCTGAGGATTCTTTCTTTGTCATCCATTTTTTCCAGTTTTACTGCTATATGCCTTGCAGTAGGTCTATTACATTGACAAATCTAGGAGATCTGAAAGCTTCCACCACACAGATTTCCCTCTTTTTCCTTGGGTTTGGGAAGTTCTCTGCTATTATTTCTTTGAACACACTTTCTGCTCCATTCTCCTTCTTGAATACCTATAATTCTTATTTTGAGTCGGATATTTCTTGGAGACTTTCTTCATTTCTTCTTAGTCTTACTTCTCTCTCCTCCTCTGTCTGGAGCATTTCAACATGTCTGTCTTTGATTATGCTAATATGCTCCTCTATGATGTCCACTCGAGCATTCAGGGAATCCATATTTTGTTCTCTCTCTTCCATTGTGTCTTTCATCTCTAATATTTCTGATTGATTCTTCTTTATAGTTTCAATCTTTTTTGTGAAGGAGCTTCTGTACTTGTTGAATTGTTTCTCTACATGCTCTTTTACCTCATAGAGTTTTTTGATGATAGCTGTTTTGAATTCATTGTCATTTAGATTACATATTTCTGTGTCCTCAGGACTGAATTCTGGGTACTTGTCGTTTTCCCTCTGTTCTGGAGATTTGATGTAGTGTCTGATATTGCTAGAGGAGGTGCGTCGGATCTTATGCATTCTGCATTCTGATATTATTTGGTTGCAGTTACCACCTATTGCCACTGGGTTTGGGGTCGAGAGCCACATATTCTGAGCCCTCTGCCTTCAGCTAAGATCCCAGGCCGTGGAGCGGGCGTTGGCCAAGTGGAGGGTGGGGCACCTTCTCCTGCATGCAGTCTAGGCTTTCTCACTCTGCTGTTGCTAACTGGTCTCCTGGGGTGTTGGCTTGATGAGGTCACCCCCTGTGAAAGCTTTTGCCCCAGGAGAGGGCTTCCCTCTGGGCTGAAAGGGCCCTAGGGAGTCCTTGATGTTCCCACGAACGAGTGTCTCCTCCCCCATTGCTTCCCTCAAGGAACCTCCCCTGGTCGCACATTGCAGTCTTTAGGGGAGGGAGCCAAGTTCTCTCTTACCCTGTTCTGGCTCCTCTGAGGGGGGCTCCACCCTCTCTGCCCTCTGTCGTATGGCTGCATGTCTCTGTGACATTTTTGTGTTGTGTTAGGATGTCCTCTGTTACAGTATGGTTGCCCCTTTCTGTTGTATGTTGGAGGGGAGAGAGTCCCGGGCACATGCACTCCACCATGATGATCTACTGTGGTTTTCTCCATCATATTTTTAAATAACCACCACGATGTTATCTCAACTTTAAAAACTAACAATAATTCCATAATATGACATACCCAGTACATATTCTAATTTCCCCAGTTCTTTCAAAGAAAGATTTTTACAATTGGTTTGTTCTAATCGTGATCCAGATAAAATCCACACATTGCATTTAGTTGTTAAACCTCTTAAGTTTCTTTAACCCATAACAGTTTCCTGCCTCTTTTTTGCTTTTGTTTTATTTGAATTGGTGCCATTGATTTGTAAAAGAATTAGGTTATTTGTTTTTTGTACATTCTTTAGCTATTTGCTTCCTTGTGGTGTCATATAATTTGTTTCCCTATGCCCCATATTTCTGTAAATGGATAGTTAGATCTAGAGGCTTGATCAGATTCAAATTATATTTTGCCTAAATCACATTTTCAGGCAAAAATAGTTCATAGCTGGTGCTGTGTACTTCATATTACATCACATCCTGAGGCTCTTAAAGTCTGGTGTCCTACCTCTGGTGATGCCATATTGATCAGTGTTCAAGTGCTGTCCCCTTAATCCTTCCTTTATAAAGTTCTCCCTCTTTCACCTGAAGCATACATTCTCAATGGTGGAATGAGGGATATCGCCCCAGGGGGGTGAAACTTGGTTCTTGGCAGAGAGGGGGACAAAACTCTTAGATATTACAATGGCCCTCCAAGGGCCACAGTATGTAAACACATACAGTATATCCATGGTATTAGAATTTCATGGGTCCATGGTGGCAGTTATGAAAAATGGTGTCTAAAAAGGTTCTTTGGGAGCTAATAATGAAAAAAAAAAAAGTTAAGAAACACTGACCAGAAGGGTGTAACATCCATTTATCATTGATGCTATTTCATTAAGGGTTACATATAGAGATGTTTTTTTTTTAAAGATTGGCACCTGAGGTAACAACTCCTGCCAATCTTTTTTTTCTGCTTTCTCACCCCAAATCCCCCCAGTACATAGTTGTGTGTTTTAGTTGTGGATCCTTCTAGTTGTGGCATGTGGGACGGTACCTCAACATGGTCAGATGAGTGGTGCTATGTGCACGCCCAGGATCAGAACTAGCGAAACCCCAGGCCGCCAAAGCAGAGACCGTGAACTCAACCACTCGGCCGCGGGGCTGGCCCCACATATAACGATTTTAAGAAATTCTCTCAATTCCTTCTACATTTCTTACCTAGAGTTCAGTAAGAACTTTTTTTCATCAACTGTTTGGTTATCCTAAAACTCAGTTCATATGGAAGGGCAAGATAATAAATTTGATTCTTTCCCTTTACACATTAGTTTTCAGAGAAATGAATTGGTGCCCTACAGCATCTTAAACAGTCCTGAAAGTGAGTGAACGAGTTTATTTGAGTAACACGTGACTCATGGGTTTTTAAAAATACATTTGATAGGTTTCAAACAATTGTAATCATTTTTCGTTTTTTTTTTAAGATCTTATTTTTCCTTCTTCTCCTCAAAGCCCCCAAGTACATAGTTGTATATAGTTTTTAGTTGTGGGTCCTTCTGGTTGTGCTATGTGGGACGCCACCTCAGCATGGCTTGATGAGCGGTGCCATGTCTGTGCCCAGGATCTGAACCAGCGAAACCCTGGGCTGCTGAAGCGGAGCGCATAATCCCAACCACTCAGCCATGGGGCCGGCCCTTCATTATTCTTTTTTAATTTAAAACTGCCCTCTCTCTAGTCATTGGGAGCCCTTTCCAGTTGGCTCCTGGGTCTTTCTGAGATGATTTTATTAGAATTGATAGTTATTTGCTTTCTAGAACAACAAGCTGTCCCAACTTCACCTTGTACATTTCCTGTGCAAGACTGGAAATGAGCCATTTCTCTAAGGAGTTCTGGTTCCTCTTATGGGGCATGGTGTATACAGACCACAGTCTGGATATTAGGGGTATTTATTGCCATAGGGCTCTCATTTCTTTTAGGCCTTTTCAGTGTACAAAGCTAATAAAAACTTGTTTTGAAAGTATAAACCATAAATCATGAATTCATAATCATATTTCCATTAAGACCAAAGATAACAGGGTTTTTAGTTGATTTTATACTTGTATCTCTCTCCTTTTTTTTTTTTAAAGATTTTATTTTTTTCCTTTTTCTCCCCAAAGCCCCCCAGTACATAGTTGTACATTCTTTGTTGTGGGTCTTTCTAGTTGTGGCATGTGGGACGCTGCCTCAGTGTGGTTTGATGAGCAGTGCCATGTCCGCACCCAGGATTTGAACCAACGAAACACGGGGCTGCCTGCAGCGGAGTGCACGAACTTAACCACTCAGCCACGGGGCCAGCCCCATCTCTCTCCTTTTATACTAACAATCTCAGTTGCTAACAACATTCATATAATTCATTTGCTTTACCCTAAAATAGTTACAATGGTTTCAAAACAACAGTAACAACACTACTACTAACTATCAGGACAGGGAATGTATTTTACATTTCTTTGGTTATCATATTTTCTAGATTGAAGGTTCATATGTTGCATTTGGTCATGTCTCTGTAGTCTCTTAATCAAGAATACATGTTCTCATACAACTGATTTTTTTTAAATTTTGTTTTGGTATAATATCACACTTACAGAAAAGTTGCCCCCACAATAGTAGAAAGAGCTCTCATATGCTCTTATAGATTTACCAATTATTAACATTTTACTTTTTTGTTTGCTCTTTCTCTTTACATACGTACTTTTTTCTGAACTGTTTAGTAGTAATTTTCAGACATCATGTTCCTTTATCCATAAACACATGAGTGTAGTTTCTAAGTACAAGGGTTATCACTGGAGTTTATTTATTAAAATCAGGAAATGTCACATGGATATAATAATGACCTAATTCAGAGTTCTTAGAAGAATTTCACCAGCTGTCCCAGTACTGTCCTTTATAGCCTTCTTTCCCCTGATCTGGGATCCATTCCAGAATCAAGTGTAGGATAAAACATTTCATTTAGTTATCACATCTCTTTAGTCTCCTTTAACCTGAAACAATTCCTGGGCCTTTGATCCTTCGTGATCTTGACATTTTTGATGAGTACAGGCCAGTTATTTTGCAGACTGTCCCTCAATCTGTGTGTGTTTGATGTTGCCTCCTGATTTGATTCAAATTCTGCACTTTGGCAGGAGTATTGCTTCAGTTGCTTGCCCACTACCTTCAGTGAGCTGCTTTTTGTATTCTGTCCAGATTCAATAGCACTTCCTGTAGGGAGCTTAGTCCAGTAGGATCTTAAGCATCGTTGGAATTGGAAGTCTTCTCAGTTTAGTTTCAATTTGGATTTCTCTTATTTAAATGAGGTTGAACATCTTTCAAATGTTTAATGGCCCATTGGCTTTTCTCTTTTTATGGATTGTCTTTTTTTTGTCTTGTCCATTTTTAATAATGATTTTTTTTATCTTTCTCTTGATTTTTAAAATAAAGCCCTTTTGATCTTAGGAAGAGTTACCCTGTTTTATTTAAGTTGCAAATATTTTCTCCCAATTTGTTGTCTGTGTTTGTATTCTTTTCTCCATGCAATTTTTAAATGTATCCATTTGACTGTAAGACATAGTTAGAAAGGCCTTTCCCCTCTCAAGTTAAAAGGAACTCGGCCACTTTTTTTCTGTAATTGCTGTGGTCTGAATGTCTGTCCCCTCACAAAAAAATCATATATTGAAACCCTAATGCTCCAAGTGATGATATTAGGAGGTGGGGGCCTTTGGGAGGTAATTAGATCATGAGGGCAGATCTCTCATGAAGGAGATTAATGCACTTATTATAAAAGAAGCCCAAGAGAGTTCCCTTGCCCCTCCACTCTGTGAGGAGACAATGAGAAGTCTGTGACCCAGGAAAGGTCCCTCCTCACTCAGCCACGCTGGCACACTTATCTCAGACGTCCAGCCTCCAGAGCTGTGAGAAATAAATTTCTCTTGTTAACAAGCTGCCTCGTCTATGAGATTTTGTTCTAGGAGCCCGAACAAACTAAGACAAGCATTTTTACGATTGCATTTTATAATATTTAGATCTCTTATCCATTTGGAGTTAATCCTGGTATGTAGTATAAAACATAAATCCAATTTACCTTTTTCTAATACCTTTTATTAAACAACCCATCTTTCCCCAGGGATCAGAAATTCTATTGTTCCATTAATCTGTATGTCTCTTCATGTACCAGTGTCTACTATTTTAATGATAGGGACTTTATAGTATCTTTTAAATCTCTGCTTTCTTTTTTTTTCAGGAATTTTTCTGGCTGTTCTTTTTTTATTTTCTTGCTTGTTGAATTTAAATTTAATGTGTCTGCTTCCATACTTGCTAGCATTTTTATTGGTATCGTATTTAATTTATATATCAAATATCCTATCCACTCGCAGAGAATTAACCTCCTTATAATATATCATTTTAGCCCATGTATTCTCAATGAGGGTGATACTGCTTCCAAGGGGGTGAAATTGGTTTCAGGGAGGGTGCAAAATCTTAGATACTACAATGGTTTGTGGCTCTCCAAAGCTCAATTTTACCCAACACAATCTTATTCTTCATTATTTACTCTCTCATTGGCATTTCTTGGGTATCCACGAGCAGCATTGACACTGAGGGCGTGGAAGATATATGTTTGCAAGATTAGTGCTACCAGAAAAGATCAGTGCCATAAAACTATGGCAAATAGGTGGCTGTGAAGGGAGGACTTTCAGTCGATTGCTCAACTTGAGGTCCTATCACAAGAGGTAGCCTGCCATGTGCCCATTGGCTGCCTTATGGATGCTGTTTATATGTGATTGTGCTTTTGTGTCTGACTTGGACTTTGAGAATTAAATAAAAACTGTTTTATTATTCTGCAAAAGTTATTCAACGTGTTGATAAAAAACAAATTTGGACTTATGTAAGGAGAGACTTTATCCAAAGGATCACTGCAGTGAAGGAAGAGAGACTAGTTGGGAGAACACTGATGACCATGAGATCTGCAAGCATCTCAAAGGTCAGATAGCAAAGAATTTTCTTTTATAGGGAAGGTAAACAGAACAGAAAGAAGTGGATGTGGGAGTGGCATGAGTGGGTGAACTGTTGTGTAGATGTTCTCTGTGGTCAGCTGGGGAGGGGCTGGAGTCATTGTTAAGAATGTTCTACATTCCTCTGCTGGCCCAGGATCAAGGGTAGGCCAAAGTTCAAGGGCCTGGGAGAAGGAGGGAAGCCTGACTAAAGTATGGTCAAGTGAGGTTATCAGACATTTTCTCCAGATTGGTCAATGGGGTCAAACAGCTCAGCTAATCATTGATGAGACAAGGAATGGCAACTTGGAGGGTCTGTCTGTCCTTGTCATAGGTTAAAAAAAAGGGGGTCGTCCTCCAGTCTTAGAAAATAAGTTACATGGGGAAGGGAGGTTCTTTGCATTCAGCTGTTCTCCAGTACACAAAGGGCGAGGGGATCCCTCTCATCCTGGCTAGTTCTCAGGATTATAGGGCTTGGGTAAAGTTAACCATTGTCAAACCCATCAATTATGTCAGGTGCTGAAAAGTAAAGATGTCCGCAATATCTAAATGAAGATCAAGCAAATAGTTCAAAGTTTCTCCTATCTAGCAAAAGTTAAGTTCACTAAAAATAATTTTTAAGAAATTAATTTTTCAATCATTTTACTTTTTGCTGGAAAAGAACAGTTCTGAATGATATTTAAAAAATTTGATTACATTGTGTATATTATGTACTTATATAAAGTGCTAATTTCCGTATGTATTATAATGTTACAATTTATTTAAGTAAATTACATTAAAAGTTACTTAGCAAATAGTTATAAAGTTAGGGTAAATGTTAATAGCTTTTTAATTTTGTCAATGAAAATAATCCATAACCAATTTATAAATGAAAATTTGGCTGAGTTTATTCTGAGCTGAAATCTGAGGACCATGGCCCTGGGCCTTTCTTCCCGAAGGAAGAAAGGGCACCAAAGAAATGAGATGTACAGAGTGGTTATATACCCCCAAAGAGGGTGCTTTACATATGATTAAAATGTCCCTCCCACAATAGTCACAAGATTGCCCTGTCCGCACAGCACTTGATGGACACAGCAGGTAGTGGGTCTGCTATCTTGGTGGGCCTAGCAGGAGGCAAGTCTATTGTCTTGAGCTGGGCGGTCACAGGTGAGCGCAGCACTCAGTTTCTAGCCTAAGGAAAGATGCTTAATCCTTAAGGAGACGCCAAAGTTGGGAGGGGGAGGGAGGTTGCACCTTTATCTCAAGGGTCTTTGCTCTTGCCAGAGGGAATCTCTAAAGCAGATATACAATGCATGCTCAATGGCCTTGGTCAGGCCCTTTTGGAAAGACAAGGTCAGGCCGAATTAGGTTTATACCACATGGCTTCCTCATATTCTCCAATATATCCTATTGCTTGCCATTTTTACCTGTCAATTTAATTAATTTATTATTTTTTTGCTGAGGAAGATTTGCCTTGAGCTAACATCTGTGCGAGTCTTCCTGTGTTTTGTATGTGGGTCGCCATCAGAGCATGACCACTGACAAGAGGTGTAGGTCTGTGCCGGGGAACTGAACCCTGGCTGCCAAAGTGGACAGCACTGATCTTAACCACTAGGCCATGGGGTGGGCCTAATAGCTTTCTTATTTTAATTTAGCTTTTTACTTAAAATTTTTATTACTCATTCTTAACCTGTATTGAATAAAATGAGTGAGCACTATTCTTATTCTTTTTATTTATAAAGCTCTGATATACATACAGTACATAAAAAATGTATACAGTATATCTGTCCTATTGAAATTTCCTATTCGGGGGGGGTGATTAAGAAAAAAACAAGTTTAAAAAGGCGCCTCAGAGGGGCAATAATGAAAAAGCTGTTGATAAGCATTGTTCTAGCCATTTGTTCAAATCTATTTTTATGTCTTTCAGGAGTATTTCAAATGTTTCCTCTTACAGGTTTTATGCATTTCTTGTTAAGCTTATGCCTAGGTGTTTTATCTTTTTTGTGGCTTGTAGCTTTTCTTTTGTTTTATTTTCTATGTAGTTATTGTTTTATATATAAAGGTCATTTCTTTTAATGCTAATCTTCTATCCTGCTGCTTTACCAAGTTCTCTTATTTTTTGTTGTAGCTTTTTTCTTTCGTTGAATCTCATGGGTTTTCAGGCATGCTGTCATATCTCAGACAGAGGGCGTTCTGCCTGTTCTTTTCCTGTTCTTGTTGCTCTTGAGTTCTCTTGTCTTTCTCATTGGCTAATACATCTAATACGATGAGAAATGATAGTGAAAGTAGTGGGTATTCTTGTCTTTTTTCTATCATATCAAACCAGCTTTTTAATGCTGAGAAAATCCCACTTAATCATAGCTATTTTTTTAATGTGCTGTTGGATTTATATTTGCTGGTATTTTATTTCAGATTTTGCATTAATATTTCTGATAAAATACGAAATATATTTGGTTTTTGTCCCTGGTTCCTGGCACAGAGCTCCTAACACCCTTGGAATTTTCTGAGTGATAGGAGTGTCTTTTGTCACTCATAATGATCACGCCCGAATTTGTGTTAATGAGGTGCTTGGGTTGGGGCCCTTAGATTGCCTCACTTTCTGGGCTGGTCACCAGAAAGACCAAGTGATTAGAAGGTTGGAACTTTCCAACCCACCCACTGACCTCCAGGAAAGGGGTGGGTGGGACTGGAGGTTAAGCTCTATAAAAACTTTTGAACTAGGAGATACCATGAGCTTCTGGGTTGGTGAACACATTGAGGTGCTTTGCGGCAGCACATGCAGAGAAGGCATTGGAAGCTCCAGGCACCCTCCCTCCCCCATACCTTGCCCTATGCATCTTTTCCATTTGGCTGTTCCTGAGTTGTATCCTTTATAATAAATTGGTAAATGTGAGTAAAGTGTCTTCCTGAGTTCTGTGAGCCATCCTAGCAAACTATCGAACTCCTTAGGAGGGGATTGTTGGAGCCCCCACTTTCTAGCTGGTAGGTTAGGAGCACGCATGCCCTGGAATTTGCGATTGGCTTCTGAAGTCAGGCGTAGTCTTGTGGGACTGAGCCCTAAGCTGTGGGATCAAAGCATCTCGCTTAGTGTGTGGGGCCTGGGGGAGCTGTGTGCTCCCCAGGCTTCCCTGGGCAGGCCCCTATCCTAGAGATGAAATATGCCCTGGAAAACTAGCACCCTCTAGGATCCTGCTCAGCAGCATGGGGATTAAGGAAAAGGCTGGCCTGAATTTCTTCGGGCTGAATCCATTGCTGTAGCTGAATTCCATTGGATTTGTAGGAGGGCTGAAATTTTTCCAAAGCTCTTCACAGAGGGGAAGTAAAAGTGGTTTCAAGATGCTCTCATTTCGTGGGCCCTGAGGCAAGCCTGATCTCATGGCTTCTTTTTCCTTCTCCAGCCCTGCCGTCTCTGGACTCTGTACATCTCCAGGAGAGGAACCCAGAGAATTGATCAGTTCTGACAGTTCTAAAAACCATGCCCCACGTGAGTTGCTCTTTCTTCTTTCCTTCCTGAAGTGTAGTTGTTTTGTCGTGTGGTGTGACCACCAGATTTATTTATCCCCAAAGTTTCTGCCTTGCATAGTCCCCTAAGGGAACTGCTCCCAATTTTCCCACGTTCCAGTGAGTGATCATAGCAAAGAGCTCCATTCTTCTCTAAATGTTTTCCCTGACCAAACAGTGTTTAGATGTTTATTTAGATCATTCTACATTTTTTACATGCAAAGTCTTCTGCCAGGAGCCCTAAGGAAGCAGAATAGCTCCCCTTAGGAGCAATGTTAGTACAATGGTTTGATGAGGCGGTTAAATGGGACACATGGCAAACCTTGATCTCCTCTGCAAACCTAGGTTTTCCACTTGGAAGTGACAGCATTTCTGCTGGATGTTCTCAGTCTCAGTGTGGCAAGATTTTTCTGTGAAACTTTTAAGATTGGGCGGGGAACTGAGAGGGAAGAGATCTTGCCCGTTGTATCATTTCTTCTTGCTGCTGTACCAAAGTGCTACAAACTTAATGGCTTACAACAACACAAGTGTATTTTTTTATACTTCTGGAGATTAGAGTCTGAAATCAGTCTTACAGGGCTGAAGTCAAAGTGTTGACAGGTCTATGTTCCTTCTGGAGGTTCTAGAGGAGAATCTGTTTCCTTACCTTATCCAGCTGTGAGAGGCTGCCCACATTCCTCGGCTCATGGCTCCGTCCATCTGCAGAGCCAGCAATTGCATCACTCTGACGTCTGCTTTCATTATCACAGCTGCTTTGCTGACTCTTCTGCCACCCTCTATCACTTAAAACACCCTGGAATTACACTGGGCCCGACCAGATAATCCAGGATAATCTCTCCATCTCAAGATCCTTAACTTAGCACATCTGCAGAGTCCCATTTGCCACATAAGGTAACATGTTCACAGGTTCCAGGGATCAGGATCTGGACGTCTTTGGGGGCCGTTATTGTACCCACCACACTCCTCCTGCCCAGGAACCAATAAGAGGATGATCAGCAGTCAAGTTCACTCTGGAGCTGGCCGGAATGTGTCAGTCCTGAGCAATGCCCATGTGCATCTAGGCTGTCATACATCAGTTTGCTGTCGCCTAGGAACACGGAAAGTTGGAGCAAATAGAACCTGCCAGATGCATGCTCTCTTGAGAATTTTAGATTCTTAGAGCTCAGAGACATTATAGAATTTAATTTAAATCCTCCCAAATAAGCAGATCATTTTATCCATAAAATGGAACTGTCGTGTCCATTATATTCAGTGACATAATATTGTGACTTGATGAATTTGAATCTTCAAAAAATTCTTAAGTTATACCCAAATTCTATGTTCTAGCCTAGAGATTTGTTAAAAATTATTTGGAAATATTTTATCAGTTTTCTTTAGCTTTTTCTTTAAAGGGAGAAGAGAAGGAAAGGACTCATATTTATTGAGAATTTATTTATTTATTGAGAATGTGAAAGCTTAATGTGCTGTGTGATTGCATACAATAGTTAATTTAATTGGGAAACTGCGTTCATCTGGCCTTTTTCATTCCTGGACCTTTCTGGATAATGGAATTGTCTTATTATAAATAGGAAGTTTTGTCTGTGGCAGTAGGAGTGATCAAGGGCACGCTGACACCACAGTTCGGGCACCCACTTTCCTTCAGTGTTACAGGTGTTCAGCCATGGCCTGCTGTTTGTTGTGTCACCCCCTTCCTTCAACACCCTCCTCCTTTTCTCACTTCACCTCAAAATCATTGCCGTATTTTCACAAATAATAAATGGATTTGTTGTTTCAGTGGTTGGTGACTTTCAGGGATGTGGCCATCGACTTCTCTCAGGAGGAGTGGGAGTGCCTGGACCCCGCGCAGAGGGACTTGTACCGGGAGGTGATGCTGGAGAACTATAGCAACCTGGTCTCCCTGGGTAAGGTCATCTTACCCAATTTTTAGAATTCGTCTCCCATACTTTCTGCCTCCTTCATGGTGAATTTCTGATTTCTATTCCTAAGGAAAGGTTTGAGTTTTGTAGAGGTAGAAGTGGACAGCTCCACTGTGTACCTTCTGACTTCTCATTCTTCAGTCCTTCACATCTTCCTCTGTCAGTGTCTCTCTTTGGTGACCAATGGACTGGATGTGGATCTGGGACTCCCACACCATGACCATGTCCCATTTCTTTTCTTTTAAGCTGGATGTTCGGTCCCTAAGCCAGATGTGTTTTCCTTATTGGAGCAAGGGAAGGAGCCCTGGATGGTGGTGAGAGCCATGGCAAGAAGACGGAGCTCAGGTGAATAAGGGCTGGTCACAGAGGAGCAGCTAGTGCTCATAGTGCTACAGCTGGTCTGTGAGGTGGCAGCACTTGGAGATGCCTGTGCAAAGCTCTCTCCGAAGGCCTGCAGAAAGAAGACCTGAGACGCAGGGAGAGCAGGAAGGTGACATCAATATGAGTTCCCAAAGGAACTTTCCTTCCAATGCTCATTTACTACTCTTCCTCTCTCTTACGTTCCCGTTGTTTTAATGAGGAAGCTACCTTTGGTTTCTTCCAGAGACAATCCTTTTATCTATTTTTTGAATTGAGTTTTATCCCAATTTCTGTTTTTTATTTAAATGTGCATAGGTATCTCCAGCTGGCAAATGTTTATTGAGAGCTTTCTGTGAGCTTACATTAGGATGGTCTGGGATGATTTCTCAGAGGAGGTGACATTTGAACTGAGACCTGAATAACATTAGCTGAGCCAAATAGGGGAATTATGTGTTCAGACAGTGGGAACAGAAGTGTGAAGGCCCTGCAGGGAGGCTGCACTTCACTTATTTCAGGATCAGCAGCAGGGTCAGTGAGGCTAACAGAGTGAGTGAAAGTGGGAATTAGAGATGAGGTCAGAGAAACAGGCAGGGATCAGATCATGTAAGGCCTTGTACGCCATCGCAAGGAGTGAGATTTTATCCTAAGTATGCTAGCAAGCCCTTGGAGGGTTTTGTGCAGATAAGTAAGAGATCTTTGTTTAAAGATCACTCTGGCTGCTGTGTGTAGAGTCAGGGTAAGAATAGAAGCAAGAGGACCAGTTAGTGGACTAGTTCAGGAGTCCACACTGGAGAGAACAGCGGCTCAGAATGGGGTTTAATATGTGGAGGTGGAGAGAATGGGTTATATTTTAATGGTAGAATTAATAAGATCTGCCGAAAGATTGGAAATAGAAAGAGGCATCAGAGTTTGGAAGCCCACAGAAGGAAGTCAAGAGTTACGCATTTGAGATGCCCATTAGATATCCTGATAGAGAAGTCAAATAAGCTTTTGAAAGCCTGTAGGCGGGTAGTCAGGACTAAAGAGATAAATGTGGGACTAATCTCTGTATTATGGGAATAGATGAGATTATGGAGAGAATTGTTTAGATGGAGGCCAAGGTAAAGTCCACGCTAAACCATGGGGCATCCCAGCAGTTAGGTGGGAAGAGGAAGAGGATCCAGCAAAGGAAATCGACGAGAAGCCTGAGTACACCGGATCTAGGAAGTAATCGGGAAAGCAGTGTGTGAGAAGCCAAGGGACAGACACGAGGATGGTGTGGTTAACTGTGAAAGACACTGGTAAGAGGTCCAGTAAGATGAAGGCTGAGAACTGGCTATTGGATTTGACAAGACGAAAGCTATTGGTGACCCTGACAAGTAGGTTTGGAAATGAGAGGAACAAAAACCTGACTGTAGAGGATTAAAAAGAGAATGGGGAAGAAATAAGCCAACAATAAAAACTAGAGTGGGACATTGAGTTAACTCACCAGGCAGTGTTGAAGGCCCATTTGAGGAGCCCTCAGAGGTACAAATAGAGTTTGAATGTGTTTTAGAAGTTTTTAATAATAGTACTATAATAATTAGGACAAAGATGATTCAAGTTTGTATTTGCAGTATTATTTCAACTACATGAAAGTGCAAGGAAAAAAGCCTGGAAGGAAATACAGCAAAATGTTAATTATGAGGGTGAGAGAGAAAGAGAGAAAGAAAAAAGTACAGATACTTCTTTTGAGAAGTTTTGCCAGGAAGGAGTACAGTAAATAGGTAGGAGCTACAGGGTGAACCATCGAATCAAAGGAAAGGTTGTTTTGTTTTGATTTGAAAGGAGAGTCTTTGATATTGGACAAATGGTACAAGAGTAAATGAGCTAGAAATGTGGGTGGTAGTGGTCAGAAAGGATGGTTGCTTGAAATTGAGCTTTTAGAGGTGTTGTCATTATTGGTAATAACAAGGTCTATTATGTCTACTGTGGGAGAGGGTAGGTGGAGTGAGGTGAGGGAAGACAGTACTTCAGAGGAAGCAGTGTGCTCAAGGTTTCAATCAGAGCAGGAAGGCCAAGAGAGTAATCAGAAGGGAGGCTGAGGTTATGGAGTATTTGCAGAAAGTATACTGTGAGTTCCAGAAGGCCTACTGGTTACAGTGCAGTGGAACATTGGGTCACAATAGAGGAGGTCCACATCTGGAGTGAGGTGAGACTCCTAGTGATGACCAAGCACCCAGGAAGCCAGGGCTATCAGACATCACAGGATCGGTCCTGAGTGGTCTCTTTGGGGAAGGTGGGTACTTATTCCTATTATAACCTAAGGGTAGAGGGACTGTCACACTAAGAGTTTATAGAAGTTGAGACCCGCCAGGAGAAGCAAGCCTTAATAGCAGGTTGTGGAGGTCTTACCAGCACCCAAAGCTATGGGGGCCTCCCTTGTAGCCTGCAGTGGGTAGAGGGGCTGTCTTAATCGAAGAGAGAATTACAGGTGCGGCATTGCTAGGAATCTGGCCTTGGGGAAGGCTTCTCAGGAATCGCAAAGGTCCGTGAAGTTTCAGGTGAGTCCGAAAGGATGGAAAGCAGGTAGGGAGGATGAGGGTGCAGGGAAGAGCATTCATGGCAGAGGGAACAGTGCAGTGAAGGCCATTGGTGTATATGAGATATTTAAAGATGGCCCTCGTAGCTGGAGCCTAGAGAGGGAGAGGTGACGGGTGAATTTGGAGAGGCTGGCAGGGTCCAGGCCAGGCAGAACCTTCTAGGGCTTATGAAAACAACCTGGTAGGTTGTGACAGCATTTGTTTTAATTTTTTGGTTTTGTTTTGTTCCTTAAATAAAATAACACAGAAGAAGAAATAAAATGTCAGAATGCATCATATGTAGCAAAGATTATTTCATAACTTATTTGTTTTGTTTATGTCTGTGTGTGTATACTCGGTCATAATATAACATGTATCTCTTCTTATGAGGTTGCAGTCAAAACAATTTGAAAAATACAACTAACGAGTTTGAATTTTATCCCCAAAGCATTTGTGAGCTAATGAAGAATCTTAAGTAGGACAGCAACATCATATGTACATATTTAAAATATTGCTCTGACTGCCGGAGGCAGATTAGAAGAAAGGGGCTCATGACATTGCTGAGTGGGTGACACTGGTTCAAATGAGAAGGGCTTCCGGCTTCCTCAGAGTGTTGGCGTTGGGGATAAGGAAGCAGATTCAAGAGCTACTTAGGAGATAGACTCAGCAGACTTGAGGGGGGTAAGAATAAAAGGGGTCTCCCAAAATGACTTCTGCTTTTAAGACTTCATCTTATTGTCTTCAGTCATCACCCCATTAGCAATTTTCCCACTTACTCTTCCATTAATGTAATGACAGTAAAAAGTTCTACTATTTAACTGAGTACATTTTTGTACATATCCCTCACCCTCAGCACAGTTCTAAGACTTGGGCATTCTTATCCCACTGGGTTGCCATTTAGCACTTTACCCTGTGTAGTCCCACAGTGCCTCCTACCCCAGAATCATTAGATACATATTTCTTCCCTTTTTTATTATCATGTTACTATAACATGGAGAATAGTTTTGGGTCTAAATTGGATTTATTTGGTCCCTTAATCACTATATTCCAGTTGGTTTCTTTCCTAGTGTTTTGTAAACCATATTGTACTTCTCTGACAGAAAGAAAGTAAAAGCCAGATATTCTTGTCCCAGTACATTTTGCTGGTATGAGTTGGTGTTAAACTTTTGAGGTATATGGGGTTTTCTGCTTTTTTGTTTACAGTTTCTTTCTGCTTTTCAGCAAAAGCATGTTTTCTGACTCTTATTACCAAAAGATGTTTAAACTTGAATTTACTGATCTATGTTTATTTTCTCTCCCACCCTCGCCCCCTGTTACAGCCTATATGCAGTGTTGTTGGAGGGTGTCCTGGTGCTCCAGTCATATCAGATAGCATTCCTCTAGGTTTGAAAATTATACCTGTCTCCCAACTTTATTCAGAATAACATAAAATTTTCTTTATGGTGTCAACTTGTCACTATTTCTAGAACATTATAGAGATAGTTTTCTGGGAAATATGAGAACATTTGGCCTTGAATAGAAGGTACTGGAAAGGAAGACCTGAAAAAATGCATGAGGGGAAAAAGAAAACTCTGTGTATGCTTTTGTGTTCTGAGGAATACCCATAAAGTCATATTTTTTCTACACTTGTGAAGCTTGAGGAGTAGGAAGATCAACATAAATAAATGAAATATAATTCTAGAGTTACAAAAATTGAAACAAGAATGAGGAATATAGAGAATAAAGATAAAGATATGGCATGGACCCAATTAGAGTTTTCAGGCGTAGCCTATCTGAGCAGCTGCATTTAAGTTAGAACATTTTGGACAAAAAGGACCTGGCCATGCTGAGAGCATTCCTGGCAGATAGAAGATCATGTGAAAGAGTCTTAGTATTATTTCAGTCTTCTTAAATTTATTGAGACTTGTTTTGTGGTCTAATATGTGATCTATCCTGGAGAATGTTCCATGTGCATTTGAAAGGAATGTGTATTCTGTGGTTTTTGGATGGAATGTTCTGTAAAATCTAAGTTCATCTGGTCTAGTGTGCCATTTAAAGCCAATGTTTACTTATTGATCTTCTGTTTGGATGATCCATCCATTGGTCTAAGTCCCCCACTACTATTGTGTTGCTATGTATTCACCTTTCATGTCTATTAATAATTGCTTTATATATTTAGGTGCTTCTATGTCAGTGCATAGATATTTACAAGTATTATATCCTCCTGTTGGATTATTCCCTTTATCATTATGTAGTGTCCTTCTTTGTCTCTTGTTATAGTGTTTGTTTTAAAGTCTATTTTATCTGATAGAAATATTACTACCCCAGCTTTCTCTTCATTGCTGTTTGCATGGAGTATCTTCTTCCATCCTTTTGCTTTCAGTTTGTGAGTGTCTGTAGGTCTGAAGTGTGGCTCTTGTGAATGCAGCATACATATGGATCTTATTTTTTTATCCAATTTGCCATCCTCTGCCTTTTGATTGGACCGTTTAGTCCATTGACATTTAAAATAGCTATTGATAAGAATGTATTTATTGTCATTTTGTTACTTTTTTCCTGGGTGTTTTAGTAGTTCTTTATTCCATTCTTCTACTCTTGCTTTCTTCCCTTGTGATTTGATGGCTTTCTTTAGTATTATGTTTGGGTTCCTTTCTCTTAATTTTTTATATTTATTATAGGTTTCTGGTTTGTGATTACCATGAGGTTCATATATAATAACCTATGTATATAGCTCTATATTAAGTTCTTGGTCTCTTTTGTTTGATCTCTTGCTAATAGCTCTACTCTTTTACTCCCCTCCTCCTACATTATATGTTTTTGATACCATATCTAACCTCTTTTTGTGTGTGTGTGTATATCTGTTACCCTATTATTATGGAAATAGATAATTTTAGTACTTTTGTCTTTTGACCTTCATATTGGCTTCATAGGTGATTGATCTGCTACCTTTACTGTATATTTGCCTTTACTAGTGATTTTATTGTGGGGTTTCTTTTGATAATTTTCTTATTCTTATTTGTGATCTTCTCTTTCCCACTTAAGTAAGTCCCTTTAGCATTTCTGGTAAGGCTGGTTTCTTGGTGACAAACTCCCTTAAGTTTTCCTTGTCTAGGAAATTCTTTATCTCTCCTTCCATTCTGAATGATAACCTTGCCTAGTAGAGTATTCTTGGCTATAGGTTTCTTCCTTTCAGCACTTTAAATATATCATACCACTCCCTTCTAGCCTGTAAGGTTTCTGCTGAGAAGTCAGCTGATAGCCTTATAGGGTTTCCTTTGTATGTCACTTGTTGCCTTTCTCTTACAGCTTTTAGGATTCTCTCTTTATCTTTAATTCTTAATGTTTTAATTACAGTGTGTCTTTGGGTGGGCCTCTTTGGATTTATCTTGTTTGGTGCTCTCTGTGCTTCCTGTACCTGGATGTCTGTTTCCTTCCTTAGGTTAGGAAAGTTTTCAGCTATTGTTTCTTCAGATAGATTCTCTGCCCCTTTGTCTCTCTGTTCTCCTTCTGAGACACCTATAATATGGATATTAGTGTGCATGATGTTGTCCCAGAGTTCCCTTAGACTGTTCTCATTCTTTTTAATTCTTTTTCTTTTATCTGTTCAGCTTGGGTGATTTCCTTTAGTCTTTCGTCCAGCCCACTGATCCGTTCTTCTGTATCAACTAGTCTGCTATTTAGTCCCTCTAGTGAATTTTTCATTTCCAGTATTGTATTCTTCATTTCTGATTGGCTCTTCTTATATTTTCCAGTTCTTTGTTGAAGTTCTCGCTGACTTTGTCCATTCTTCTCCCAAGATCAGTGAGCATCCTTATGACTATTAGTTTGTACTCTTTCTTGGGTAGATTGTTTATCTCTGTTTCATTTGGTTCTTTTTCTGGGGTTTTGTCCTGTTCCCTTACTTGGAACGTATTACTTTGTCTCCTCATTTTGCCTCTTCCTTTGTGCTTACATCTATGTATTAGGTGGGTCAGCTAATCTCCCAATCTTGGAGAGGTGGCCTTATGTAAGAGATGCCTTATGAAGCCCAGCAGTGTGCTTCCCTCTTGTCACCAGTCCAAATGATCCAGGAGTATTCCCTGTGTGGGCTCCATGTGTCCTTCTGTTGTGCCAGGGTTGCTCTTGCTGCAGTTGCCCAGGGAGGCTAGGCTGTCTCCCTGGCTGGCTGGTTGTAATCATCAGGTGCATGTGGCTTCTGTGGTCCCTTCAGTCACTTTGGGGCATGGGGAACCCCAGCATGGTTGGCTGCAAGGTCTAATAGCAAATTCCTGTTGCAGTTTTTCTGTTGAGTAGGCCCCAGCGTGGCTGGTTGCTAGGCTCAGGGGCTTATAATTGCTATAGGCCTCCAGCCTGCAAAGCTGTTGTCAGCTCTCTCAGGAGTGCCGCTGAGTGGGGCAAGCCCCAGGTATGGAAATACCCAGTTGTTGCAGGCTTCGGAAGGTGGGGCTTGTCCCCTATGTGGCTGTTTGAGAAGCACAAGTCTGCTGTGGCTGACACACTCCACCACCTGCAGGGCCACACACCCCATCAACACAGTCCTGCCCTGTGCACACACCCCAACCCACTGAAGCGGATACAGTTGCCCCATTGCAGAGGCCCCACACACTCCACCAATGCAGGCCCACCGCTCATGCACACCCTGCCCCACAGAGGTGGACTCACTCACCCAGCTGCAGAGGTTCTATGCACCCCACCTATGCAGGCCCACAAGTTTCCCAAGGGCTTGCTCTTCAGTGGGGCCAGTTCCTAGAGTGGGCTGCCTTCCCTGGCTGAGCTGGATTAGATTGGTGCTCTAGTAGGTGGGGCAGACCCCTGCACTAACATGCCAGGGGAAGAACTCCAATAGCTTCTGACAGTGTCTTGTGTCAGTGCGCCTGTACTAGGTCACAATAATGGCTGCCACCAATGTCTCAGTCGCTGGGGAGATCTTACCTCTCACTGAGATGCACCCATAACCTATGAATTGAGTCTCTTTTCATCAAAGGACTATGCACCTTTCCTTCTGGTTATTTTAAGTTGCTTTCCAAAATGGGTGAATTTGTGCATGGACCCTTTAAGAGCAGGCTTTTTTTCCCCTTATGTCTGTTAGCTTTTCTGGGGGTATTCTCCATTTTAGTTAACAGCCAGCAAAGCCAGATATGACATTTGTCTTGGTTGTACTGAGTCCAAAAGCTGCTTATTGTGGTAATGCTCCCCCTCTCAGATCCCCCACTCCTCCGGGGAAGGCTTTGTACCTTAAGATTGCTCCCAGCCAGCCATGAAGTGCCTTGGCTAGAAGCTGTCTTTTTTCTCTCCAGGAAGGAATTTCTGCCTCTTCCATCTCAGTCAGCACTGTCCCTTGTTATGGGGGTTCTTTTTTCCCATTTTCAGTTCTCTCTCAGGGGTAGTTCTTCCAAGAGTAAGTTGTAAATTTGTTGTGTCCTTGGGAGGAGGTGAGTTCGGAGTCCTCCTACGCTGCCATCTTGACATCGTCTCCTGAAAGAGTCTTAAATGGGAAAGAATTTGATATGTTCCAGGAGCTTAAATAAAGCCACTAAGTTTAGAGCATTGTTCCTGAAGATAGTAATGGTTCAAAATGAGGTCAAAAAGGTAATCAAGGAATGGATCATGCCTGGGCTTGTAGGCCACAAATAGGAGTTTGGATTTTATTCTAAGTACAAAAGTAAACCATTGAAACGTTTTAAGTTTCATTCTCAAACTTGTTTTTATATCAGAAGCATCTGGGGAGATTGTTCTGATGAACAAAGGAGCATTTGCATTTTTTAAATTGTTGACAAATATTGAGTGTCAACAATGTGTGAGAAATGGTTTTAGGCACTAGAAATAAAGCAGAGGATGAAACAAACTCCTTGCTTTGATTAAGCATGGGGGAGGCAAACAAGGCACAAACTTAAAAAAAAAAAGGATATCCATTAGTGATAAATGCATTCTAGGTGCTATTATATATTGCATGTTTTTGATAATGTGACATTTCAGCAGACAACTGAAATGAGAGAGCGAGCCATGCAGATATCTGGGGGAATTTTCCAAAAAGTAAACATGGAGGCATGTGCTTGTCAATTTTGAACAGCAACAAGGCGATTGTGGTGAGAGCAAAATGAATAACTAGGAGAGTGGTAAGAGATGACATTAGAGAAGTTGCCAAGGCAAACTCATGTAGGGTCTTGTGGGCCATAGTAAGTAGGACTTTGGGTTTTATTCTGAGATGGTAAACTCTTAGATTTTTAGTAGGGGAGTAATACAATATGAATTCCATTTTAAAAGGATTCCTCTGGCTGCTGTGTGAAGAAAAATTGTAGGGGCAAGGTTGAGAGCAGAGAGACCAGTGAGAGACTGGTGGCTTGGCCTAGGGTGGTAGCAGTGGATGTGATCAGATACTTGATAAATTTGACAGGAGAGCTAATAGGATTTCTTCATAGATTGGATATCCACCCAGACGTTTGTTTGTTTATTTGTTTCAGCAGGGAGAGAGATGTTTTGTTATTTTATAAGCTTCCTTGGTGATTCTACTCCACTCCAAAGTTGGAGAACCACTGACTTAATCTGTTCTCCTAGTTACTTTCCTCCCTATAAACTCCTTTCATTCTGTGTTCTCTCCTTGTGTCCTTTTTTTAATTGCACAAAATATTAGAGCACTATGTAAGCCACTCTATTCTAATGTGAATTTTCATTTTAGCTACCATTTTTATCTTAGAAGTTTCATTTCTCCTTGTAAACAAAAACAGCAGGAATTTTCTTTCTTGTTATCTTACAGACTTGGAATCCAGTTGTGGGACCAAAAAGTCATCTCCAGAAAAAGGAACTTATGAAACGGAATCACTGCAGTGGAATTATATGAGGAAACCTGTCAGCCATAACCTTAAGCACCATGATCTTGGAGATAATATGGAGTGCAAAGACAAGTTTGAGGGTCAACAGAGAAGTCAGGAAGGACTTTACATGCACATGAAAATCACCTGTGAAGAAAAGCCCACTCAAAGCCATTCCACATCCCTTACTCTTCATCAGATAAATCCTACCAAGGAAAAGTTGTACAAACGTAAGGAAGGTAAACAAGCTTTCAGCTACCTGCCATGCCTTATTCAACATGAGAAAAGTCATAATAAAGAGAAACACTCTGAAGTTAAGAAGCGTAGGAAGACCTTCAGCAAAAAACTAACCTATAGTCAACATGAGAGGATTCAGAATGATGAGAAACCTTATGAGTGTGTGGAATGTGGGAAAGCCTTTGGTCGGAGTTCTGATCTGATTCAACATCAGAAAATTCACACTGATGAAAAACCTTATCAGTGCAAAGCATGTGGGAAGGCCTTTATTCGTGGTTCACAGCTCACTGAACATCAGAGAGTTCATACAGGAGAGAAACCATATGAATGTGAGAAATGTGGAAAAGCCTTTAGTTATTGTTCACAATACACTCTCCATGAGAGAATTCATAGTGGTGAAAAACCCTATGAATGCAAGGAATGTGGGAAGGCCTTTATTCTTGGCTCCCAACTTACTTACCATGAGAGAATTCATAGTGGCGAGAAACCTTATGAGTGTAAGGAATGTGGAAAGGCCTTTATTCTTGGTTCACACCTTACCTATCATCAAAGAGTTCACACTGGTGAAAAGCCTTACAGATGTAAAGAATGTGGGAAGGCCTTTTTATGTGCCTCCCAACTTAATGAACATCAGAGAATTCATACAGGTGAGAAACCCTATGAATGTAAAGAATGTGGGAAGGCCTTTTTCCGTGGCTCACAACTTACTTACCATCTGAGAGTTCATACAGGTGAGAGACCCTATAAATGCAAAGCATGTGGGAAAGCCTTTATTTCCAATTCTAATCTTACTCAACATCAGAGAATTCATACAGGTGAGAAACCCTACAAATGTAAAGAATGTGAGAAGGCCTTTGTCTGTGGCAAACAACTTAGTGAACATCAGAGAATTCATACAGGTGAGAAACCTTTTGAATGTAAGGAATGTGGAAAGACCTTTATTCGTGGTGCCTATCTTACTCAACACGAGAAAATTCATGGTGAAAAGCATTATGAATGTAAGGAATGTGGGAAGACCTTTTTTCGTGCCACACAACTTACATATCATCAGAGAATTCATACAGGTGAAAAACCCTACAAATGTAAGGAATGTGACAAGGCTTTTATTTATGGCTCACAACTTAGTGAACACCGGAGAATTCATAAAGGTGAAAAGCCCTATGAATGTAAACAATGTGGGAAGGCCTTTATTCGTGGCTCACACCTTACTGAACATCTAAGAACTCATACTGGTGAGAAACCCTATGAGTGTAAGGAGTGTGGGAAGGCCTTTAGTCGTGGCTCAGAACTTACTCTACATCAAAGGATCCATACTGGTGAGAAACCCTATGCATGTGTCCACTGTGGTAAAGACTTTAGACGTCATTCACAACTCACTCAACACATGAGGCTTCATAATTGAGAAAGCCTTGAATATGATTTAAGATAGGAAACTTTCACCCGTCTTCAACAGCTCTGGAATATTAGAGAACATGTTATATTGTGTTTGTAATGAATGTAGAACATCCTCTTGCTTGTGCTCAAAATCAACTCATTTTTAGAAAGCCTGTATTAATGAAGGTAGAAATGACCTCTGGAACCCGGTAAACATTTTTTAAAAAATCTTTATAATCCTGGAATGTAATGCTGAATTATATGCTTTATTGAGCACCATCTCTATTTCACCATTTCTTAACTGTGAAATTAGATAACTTACTTAAGCTCTCTGTGCCTCAGTTTCTTTATGTGTTAAATACTGTATTATATGTGTACTATATAATATGTATTAAATGTATATAATGATTAAATTATAAATGATTAAATACATGTAACTCCCTTTGGACAGTATCTGATACTCAGTGTGATTATCATTGCTATTGTTGACATTATTATATGCTATTCGAGAAGTCAAATGGTAGGACTATTTTATGAGTACAGGAATGTGACAAAAGCTTTAGAATATAAGGGTTTGAAGGCCTCCATCTCAGAGCTCATAAATTTTGCTGCACCAGAAAATTCATACTGGAAAGTAATTTTATGGGAGAAATTTCTTTAAGGTCATAGAGCTTTTTTGTAATATCAAGGAGAGGTGATTTTTCTACAACAAATTCCAAAAGCAGAAGTCATTCTTCCACATTTTCTAATTACTACTTTAAGGGAAAAAGAATTTATCAACAAAATGATAGCCAAGGTAGCTCCATTTTTTAAAAAAGATATAAATTATTATTGTCTTAAATGAGAAATCTAAACAAAATTTAGCCACTACAGTTTTCTTTCTTTTTTTTCTAAAGATTTTATTTTTCCTTTTTCTCCACAAAGCCCCCTAGTACGTAGTTGTGTGTTTTTTTTTCAGTTGTAGGTCCTTCTAGTTGTGCTATGTGGGATGCTGCCTCAGCATGGCTTGATGAGCGGTGCCATATCCTCACCCAGGATTCAAACTGGCGAAACCCTGGGCTGCCGAAGCAGAGCACGCAAACTTAACCACACGGCCACGGGGCCTGCCCCTACAGTTTTCTTCATTATCTGAATCTAATGTATTCCTGATAATATGTTGAATAGTAAATTTTCGGATGCCCAAATTTCAGAGCTTACATTCCATAATTTTATAAATAGGAAAAATGATAATGTTTCTAGCTCATTCAAATACCCTAACTTATTTTCCCAAGTACAACTTAAATTCAACTTAAACTACCTAATGACTTCTCTTGGGGATTTTTGAATAATATAAAACATTTAAAACTCCAGTTAGGTGCCGGCCCTGTGGCCAGGTGGTTAAGTTCATGGGGCTCCAGCTTCAGTGGCCCAGGGTTTCGCCAGTTTGAATCCTGGGCATGGACATGGCACCGCTCATCAAGCCATGCTGAGGTGGCATCCCACATGCCACAACTAGAAGGACCCACAACTAAAAATACACAGCTATGTACCAGGGGGCTTTGGGGAGAAAAAGGAAAAATAAAAACTCAGTTAACAAGTAATTAATAAGCAGATAATGTTTGTGCATGCAATGATTTTGAATATTATAAAGTATGAATTATGTTTTCCTTCCACTCGAACAAATACTATGATGATAAATAATGAAATGTATCAGTACATAATGGACACAAATAACAGTAAAATAAAAGAAAATGACAGTAAGTAATAATGAGAGTAAAATAAAAGCCATTGATAGAAAAGTTGAAACAAAAGTTCCCAAGACAACACTTGCCTTTTCTATATGTGATACACTCTGCTGTTTTCTATCACATTCTAGTAAACACTACACCCACTCAGTTGTCTTCATGACTTAATACTGTTCATTATCCCCACTCTGAAAGAGTGGTTTTACATATATATTCCAAATGTTAATTCACGATTTTTAAAACTGCAAAAAAAAAAAAAAAAAAAAAAAGATAAGGACGATTGAAAACCATTAGAAGTCCCTGAATCATTCGTGTGACTCCTGTGATGCCAGTGGAGTCCTGCATTCTCTGCTCAGCTTGGACAAACTATGCATCATTGCTCAGTCGTTTAGAATTCAGGGATTACCATTATTGCCAAACTAAATTTAAAGAAAATGTAAGTAATAAAATGTTAAGGAGAATGTTATATGCTCTATCGATAATACCTCTGCCAAGTAACATATTTGCATGTTAACAGCCTTTTGCAGAAAATACCCTAAGACAGACTCCCAAAATACATTCAAGAAATAATAATCTCCAAAATGCCATTGGAGAAGAGGGTTCTGCCTCATTGCGTATAAGGCAGCGCATAACTAAATTCCCTTATTGCCACAACGAATTCCATGTTGAACAAGCCAAATTAAAGGGTTAGAAGACCTGCAATAAAGAAAAATATTACCTTTATTCAACTCATTGTTTCCCAGTCCTGACCATGAATCCCTTCTCTTCCATAAACACACTTTGAGAAATACATCCTTGACCAAAAGGAATAATACAAGAGGAAATTTAGGCATATGGCAGTTAATTAAACTTGGTGGGGAGTGTAGTGCTGTCTGTTCTACAGTCAGTCACCACACAATTCAGGGACAACCCTCTAGCTCAAGTTTTTACAACCTTTTCCCTGCTCCCTCATCAGCTAGTTGAATTTAATAAGGTTTTTATTCTTGATGCTGTTACAAGATTGTTTAACAGGAGAAACTTGAATGAGTATTAGTTATCAGAATTGTTATATTTATTTCATAAACCAAATTTTGAAAGAGTTTCCTTTTTCAGGTAGTTGGGAGGAGATAGGAATGTACCCTAAGGACGGGATTACTAAGGACAAACAGAAGTTGTGCCGGAAATGTTGCTTAGTTGCTACTTTAAGATATATTGATAACACCATAACTGGTCAAAATTAAGTTTTACTTTCCTTACATGCATATAATTCTTTTCAAAAGTCATTACATTCCTCCTGGGCCACCTCTGGTGACCTAGTGGTTAAGTTCAGTGCACTCTGCCTCAGCGGCCTGGGTTTGGTCCCCAGACGTGCACCTACACCACTTCACAGTGGCCATGCTGTGGTAGTGGCTGACATACAAAAAGGGAAAGATTGGCAACAGATGTTAACTCAAGGTGAATATCCCTCAGCAAAAAAACAAAAACAAAAACAAAAACCACTACATTCCTCTTAGAAAATTACATAATAAAGTTTACCCCATACCAAAGAAATAGTGCAAAAAAATTTTTTTTCTTGGATTCATAATAGTTTACATCAATGTGAGATTTCAGTTGTACATTATTTCTTGTCTGTCACCACATAAGTGCTCCCCTTCATCTCCTGTGCCCACTCCACCCTCCTTCCCCTGGGAACCACTGAACTGTTTTCTTTGTCCAAGTACTTGTTTATATTCCACAGAAGTGAAATCATCTGGTGTTTGTCTTTCTCAGACTGGCTTATTTCACTTAGCATAATTCCTTCTAGGTCCTTCCATGTTATGGCAAATGGGATGAATTTGTCTTTTTTTTCTGGCTGAGTACTATTCCATTGTATATATACACCACATCTTTATCCAGTCATCAGTCGATGGGCACTTGGGTTGCTTCCATGTCTTGGCTATTGTGACTAGTGCTGCAATGAACATAGGGGTGCATATGTTACTTTGGATTGTTGATTTCAAATTGCTTGGGTACATACCCAGTAGTGGGATAGCTGGGTCATATGGTAGTTCTTATTTTTAGTTTTTTGAGGAATCTCCATGCTGTTTTCCATAGTGGTTGCACCAGTTTGCATTCCCACCAGCAGTGTATGACAATTCCCTTCTCTCCACACCCTCTCCAACATTTGTTATTCTTAGTCTTATTGATTATAGCCATTTTAACAGGCGTAAGGTGGTATCTTAGTGTAGTTTTGATTTGCATTTCCCTGATGATTAGTGATGTTGGACATCTTTTCATGATGTTGGCCATCTGTATGTCTTCTTTGGAAAAATGTCTGTTCATCTCCTCTGTCCACTTTTTGATCGGGTTGTTTCCTTTCTTACTGTTCATTTGTGTGAGTTCGTTATGTATTATGGAGATTAAACCCTTGTCAGACATATGATTTGCAAATATTTTCTCCCAATTGGTGGGTTGTCTCTTTGTTTTGATCCTAGTTTCTTTTGCATTGCAGAAGCTCTTTAGTCTGATGAAGTCCCACTTGTTTATTTTTTCTTTTGTTTCCCTTATCTGAGAAGACATAGTATTTGAAAAGATTCTTTTTAGTTCGATGTCAAAAAGTGTACTACCAATATTATCTTCCAGGTGTTTTATAGTTTCAAGACGTATCTTCAAGTCTTTGATCCACTTTGAGTTTATTTTTGTGTGTGGTGTGAGATAGTGGTCTACCTTCATTCTTTTGCATGTGGCTGTCCAGTTTTCCCAACACCATTTATTGAAGAGACTATCTGTTCTCCATTGTATGTTCTTGGCACCTTTGTGGAAGATTAACTGTCTGTAGATGTGTGGTTTTATTTCTGGGCTTTCAGTTCTGTCCATTGATCTGGGTGGCTGTTTTTGTACCAGTACCATGCCATTTTGGTCACTATGGCTTTGTAGTACATTTTGAAGTCAGGGATTGTGATACTTCCAGCTTTGTTCTTTTTTCTCAGGATTGCCTTAGCAATTCAGGGTCTTTGATTGCCTTAAATGAATTTTAGGATTCTTTGCTCTATTTCTGTGAAGAATGTCATTGGGATTCTGATTGGGATTGCATTGAATCTGTAGATTTCTTTGGGTAGTATGAACATTTTAACTATGTTTATTCTTCCAATCCATGAGCAAGGAATCTCTTTCCATCTCTTTAAGTGATTATCAATTTCTCTCAGTAATGTCTTATAGTTTTCATTGTATAAGTCCTTCACCTCCTTGGTTAAATTTATTCCTAGGTACTTCATATTTTTAGTTGCAATTGCAAATGGAATTATATTCTTGAGTTCTCTTTCTGTAAGTTCATTATAAGAGTACAGAAATGAAACTGATTTTTGTAAGTCGGTTTTGTACCCTGCAACTTTACTGTAGTTGTTAATTATGTCTAATAGTTTTCCGATGGATTCTTTAGGGTTTTCTATATATAAGATCATGTCGTCTGCAAACAGTGAGAATTTTGCTTCTTCACTCCCTATTTGGGTTCCTTTTATTCCTTTCTCTTGCCTGATTGCTGTGGCCAAAATCTCCAGTACTATGTTGAGGAAGAGTGGTGAGAGTGGGCATCCTTGTCTTATTCCTGTTCTCAGAAAGATGGCGTTCAGTTTTTGCCAAGTGAGTATGATGTTGGCTGTGGGTGTGTCAGATATGGCCTTTATTCTGTTGAGGTAATTTCATTCTATCCCCATTTTGTTAAGAGTTTTTCTCATATATGGCTGTTAGATCTTGTCAAATGCTTTCTCTGCATCTATGGAGCTGATCATGTGGTTTTTATTCTTCATTTTGTTAATGTGGTGTATCACATTGATTGATTTGCTGATGTTGAACTATCCCTGTGTCACTGGTATAAATCCCACTTGATCATGATGTATGATCCTTTTGATGTGTTGCTGTATTCTGCTTGCCAATGTTTTGTTGAGAATTTTTGCATCCATGTTCATCAGCAATATTGGCCTGTAGTGTTCCTTTTTTGTGGTGTCCTTGTCAGGCTTTGGTATCAGAGTGATCTTGGCCTTACAGAATGTGTTATGATGCATTTCATCTTCCTCAATTTTTTGGAATAGCTTGAGAAAGATAGGTATTAAATCCTCTCTGAAATTTTGGTTGAATTCCCCAGCGAAGCCATCTGGTCCTGGACTTTTATTCTTTGGGATGCTTTTGATTACTGTTTCAATCTCTTTACTTGTGAATCGTCTATTCAGAATCTGTATTTCTTCTTGATTCAGCTTTGGGAGCTTGTAAGAGTCTAAGAATTTATCCATTTCCTCTAGAATGTCCATTTTGTTGGCATATAGTTTTTCATAGTGTTCTCTTATAATCCGTCATATTTCTGTGGTGTCTGTTGTTATTTCTCCTCTTTCATTTCTGATTTTGTTTATTTGAGCTTTCTCTCTTTTTTTCTTTGTAAGTCTGGCTAGGGGCTTTTCAATTTTTTTTATCTTCTCAAAGAACCAGCTCTTGGTTTCATTGATCCTTTCTACTGCCTTTTTTATTTCAATAGCATTTATTTCTGCTCTGATTTTTATTATTTCTCCCTAATGACTTTGGGCTTTCTTTGTTCTTCTTTTTCTAATTCTATTAGGTGTAGTTTGAGATTGCTTATTTGGGATTTTTCTTCTTTGTTACAGTGAGCCTGTATTGCGATGAATTTCCCTCTTAATATGTCTTTTTTGCATCTCATACGGGTTGGTATGGTATGTTTTCGTTTTCATTCGTCTCCAGATGTTTCTTGATTTGTCCTTTAATTTCTACAGTGATCCATTGGTTGTTCAATAGCCTGTTGTTTAGTCTCCACATCTTTGTCCCTTTCTCAGCTCTTCTCTTGTAATTAATTTCTAGCTTTATAGCATTGTGATCAGAAAAGATGCTTGTTATTATTTCAAACTTCTTAAATTTATTGAGACTTGCCTTATTTCCCAACTGATGGTCTATCCTTGAGAATGTTCCATGTGTGCTTGAGAAGAATGCATATTTTGTTGTTTTTGGATGGAGTGTTCTGTATATGTCTTTTAAGTCCAACTGGTCTAGCTTTTCATTTAATTTCACTGTTTCCTTATTGATTTTCTGTCTGGATGCTCTCCATTGACGTGAGTGGAGTTTTGAGGTCCCCTACTATTATTGTGCTATTAATGATATCTTCTCTTAGTTTTGTTACTAGTTGCTTTATGAACTTTGGTGCTCCTGTGTTGGGTGCATAGATATTTATAAGTGTTATTTATTCTTGATGGAATGTCCCTTTGATCATTATATACTGCCCTTCTTTGTCTCTCTTTACCTGTCTTATCTTGAAGTCTGCTTTGTCTGATGTAAGTATTGCAACACCTGCTTTCTTGTGTTTGCCATTAACTTGAATGATCGTCTTCCATCCCTTCACTCTGAGCCTGTGTTTTTCATTGAAGCTGAGATGTGTTTCCTGGAGGCAGCATATTGTTGGCCCTTGTTCTTTAATCCATGTCACTACTTTGTGTCTTTTTATTGGGGCATTCAATCCATTTACGTTTAGGGTGATTATCAATATATGAGGGCTTAATGCTCCATTTTATCACTCGTTTTCCAGTTCTCCTGCATTTCCTTTGTTTCTCATCCTGTGTATTTTGGTCTACCAGTTGAGTTATGTAGTTTTTTATGTTGTATTTCTTTTTTTCTCCTTATTTGTTATTTGTGTCTGTTCTGCTTTTTTATTTAGTGATTATCCTGAGATTTGTATTCAAGGTCTCGTGGATAAGATAATCCCTTTTCTGATGGCCTCTAATTTCCTTAGACTAAACTGATTCAGTCCCGTTCCTCTTCCCCTCCTAAGTTGTTTTTCTCACATCTTATTCCATCTTGTGTTATGAGTTTGTGGTTAAAATGACAAGATTATCTTTGTTTTTGGTGTTTTCCTTCCCTTTGTCTTTAATGCTATACCTGAGTATTTGCTATCCTGCTCTGATTCTGTCTACATATTTAACTCCTTACTCCGTGCCTTGTAGCCCCTTTCGCTCTCTCTCTTTTTTTTTTCAGATGTGAGGGACTTCTTGAGGATTTCTTGTGGGGCGTGGGGTCTTGTGGCTACGAACTCCTTTAGCTTATGTTTGTCTGGGAAAGTTTTTATTTCTCCATCATATCTGAAGGATATTTTTGCTGGATAGGGTATTCTTGGCTCAGAAATTTTGTTGTTCAAAGATTTGAATGTCATTCCACTTTCTCCTAGCCTGTAAGGTTTCTGCATAGAAATCTGCTGAAATCCTGAGAGGGGTTCCTTTGTAGGCAATTTTCTTCTGCCTTGCTCCCCTTAATATTCTTTCTTTGTCATTCACTTTTTCCAGTTTCACTACTATATGTCTTGCAGTAAGTCTTTTTCCTTTGACGTATTTAGGAGATGTGATAGCTTCTTCCACATGGATTTCCATCATCTTCCCTAGGTTTGGGAAGGTCTCTGCTATTATTTCTTTGAACACGCTTTCTGCTCCATTCTCCTTCTCTTCTTCTGGAATACCTATAATTCTTATGTTGCATTTCCTAATTGAGTCGGATATTCCTCAGAGACATTCTTCATTTCTTTTTAGTCTTAGTTCTCTCTCTTCCTCTATCTGGAGCATTTCAACATGTCTATCTTCAGTTATGCTGATACATTCCTCTATGACGTCTACTCAACCATTCAGGGAATCCATATTTTGTTTTATTTCTCCCATTGTGTGTTTCATCTCTAATATTTCTAATTGATTCTTCTACATAGTTCCGATCTCTTTTGTGAAGTAGCTGCTAAACTTGTCGAATTTTTTCTCTACATTCTCTTTTACCTTGTTGAGTTTTTTTATGGTAGCTGTTTTGAATTCTTTGTTATTTAGATTACATATTTCTGTGTCCTCAGGACTGAATTCTGGGTACTTGTCATTTTCTCTCTGGTCTGGAGATCTAATATAATGTTTGATATTGCTAGAGGGCATGGCTCTGTTTTTTTGCATTCTGGTGTTATTTGGTCACAGCTGCTGACTATCACCACTGGGTGTGGGTCAAGAGCCATGTATTCTGAGCCCTCTGCCTTCAGCTGTGATCACAGGTGCTGGAGCCATGTGCTCAGCGGATTGGGGAGGGGTGCTTTCTCCTGTGTGCTCTCAGGGTTTTCTCGCTCTGCTCTTGCTATCTGCTCTTCTGGGGTGTTGGCTTGATATGGTCACCCCCTGTGAAAGCTTTTGCCCCAGTAGAGGACTTCCCTCTATGCTACAAGGACCCTCCAGGGATCCTTGATCTTCCCACAAATGTCCCCTCCCCCATTCCTTCCCTCTCAGAGGCCTTCTGTGGTCCTGGATCACAGTCTTTAGGGGAGGGAGCAAAGTTTTCTCTCACCTCATTCCACCTCCTCCAAGGGGGCCTCCAGCCTCTCTGCCCTCTGTCATTTGGCTGCGTTGGTCTCTCTGATGTTTTTTTGTGTTGTGTTTGGATGTCCTCTGTTGGAGTATGAATGTCCTTTTTGTTGTACATTGGAGGGGAGAGACTACTGGGGAAGCTCGCTCCATCATGATGCTGACATCACTCTGTATTATCTTTCGATATTTTCTTCTGTTCTCAAATATGGTCCACATTTGAGTCTAATAAGAGTATGTTTTAATGGGATAACCATCCATTTATCTGTCACTTGCTGTATTTTTTAAAACTTTTTATTGTATAAAATTTCAAAAATATACAAAAATAGAATAATGCACAGTGCTGTACCCATCACATATTTTTAATAATCAATCTTTTTTTTTTCACCTTTCTTGTTTCATCTTCCAATCGTTTTTGGGTGGGATGTTTTAAAGCCAAACCAGTATATTATATCTATGTATTTCAGTATGTATCTTGAACAGTTAAGAACTTATTTAATATCTGCAAATTTTTCCATTTTTAAAGATTATACTTGGTTTATCTGAGTCAGGATTTAAATGAGGTCTGCACATTGCCTTTGGTTGGTGTGTCTCTTGTGCACCTTGCTTTTATGATTGTAAAAATACTGCAGAATAAAATAGGAACATAGTAACAGCAATGCCATGAAATATCCTACTCACTCCCCCCAAGCTGAGTATTCAGGTTATTTATTTGTTGCTGTAAACCATTGCAAAAAATATCCTTATATGCTTATTATTGCATGTTGGTCTTTTTATTTCTATAGAATATATTCCTACAGATTAGATTGCTAAGTCAAATTATGTGTACATTTTTTCTTTTAATACATTATGCCAAATTTTGAAAAATTCAATTTATATTCTCCTTAATAAATGTGAGAGCTCATTCTCCATAACATCACCAGGGGCAAAAAATATGGACTTTGTTTGGAGCCAGGATGGAATAACAAGTTTAAATAAGGACAGTGATCGCTGACAGAAGATAATAAAATGAGGTGAGCACTACAGTCACACCAACTTTCTACCTGGAGACACATTCTGGATAATGAGAAAGGTGGTCTGAAAGAGAGCATGCTGGTTTTACTGTGTTGAGAAGATGGAGATCAAAGAGACTGACACGCCTGGAAGTTGTAGGACAGTTCCAGAGAGAAGGGAGCTATGCAGAGAAGAGTTTCAGGAGTGTGCAAAGTGTCATCTTTAGTCTTTCCTAATATTAAGTAGTGCATGTGTAGGGTGTGATCCTACAAGACTGGGCAAAACATAACAGGGAGCTGCAAATTGGGAAATGCCCAGAGCTGACAGAGGGCAAAGAGGTAGTCTACTGACCCTGGTGATCACCTGTACCATTAGGTAGATAGCCCAGAAAAGTCACACATTAGGAGAAGAGCTAAACCATCTCTAAAGCAAACACTTCAGACCTATCCAAACTGCTTTTTTAAACTTCAAATGAATCAAGCCAATTTACAAGTAGCATAACTGTCTTCAGAACAAAGCTCAATACTCTAAAAGAAATGTAGGGGCTGCCCAGTGGCCAAGTGGTTAAGTTTACGTGCTCCGCTGCAGCGGCCCAGGGTTTCACCAGTTCGGATCCTGGGCGTGGACATGGCACTGCTCATCAGGCCATGTTGAGGTGGTGTCCCACATGCCACAACTAGAAGGACCCACAACTAAAATATACAACTATGTACGGGGGGGATTTGGGGAGAAAAAGCAATAAAAAGAAAGAAATGTAACAATATCCACCATTCAATACTGTTAATTTCACAATGTCTAGTATCTATATAAAGAAACAGAAAAATGTGACACAAAACCAGGAAAAATCAATCTGTTGATCCAGACTGAAATTGCAGGGAAAATTGTATTAGCATAACATTTTTAAGGAATCGATTTTGCTCAATATACTGAAGAATTAAAAAAAAAAACATAAGCAGGAGGCCAGCCCAGTGGCATAGTCGTTAAGTTTGGCAAGCTCTGCTTTGGCGGCCTGGGTTTGCAGGTTCAGATCTTGGGTACAAACCTACACCCCTCATCAAGCCATGCTATGGTGGCAATCCACATACAAAATAGAGGAGGATTGGCACAGATGTTAGCTCAGGGCCAATCTTTCTCAAGCAAAAAGGGGAAGATTGGCACAGATGTTAGTTCAGAGCCAATCTTCCTCACCAAAACAAAATATGAATAGAATGAGGACAGAAATGGAAGCTATATAAAAGGACAAAATGACACTTCTCAAAAAGAAAAATACCCAAGAAGAAAATTTTAATGGAGATTAAACACAATGAAATAAAAAATTATGTGAACTTAAAAACATACCAAGAAAAATAAAGCACAGAGAGAAAAAAACTCAAAGAAAAGAAGAGATCCTCGGTGACCCACGGACAAATATAAAGCGGTTTAAGATAGGTGTAAATGGAATGTCAGTAAGATGGTGGAGTAGGATGTCCCAGACCCTCTTTCTCCCCATAAATACACTGATTGAACAATTCTTAGAAAAACTCCCTTTGTGAGAAATCCAGAAACTAATTAAAAGCCTTCTGCACCCCAGAAGAATGCAAAGCCAGACTCACCAAAACCTGTAAAGAGATATGGGACACCCTCTCACCAGAGTCCTGGTTCTTGGTGCAACATCCTTTGATCAGTGAGAGACCTCTTAGCTACCAGCTTCACCCAGGGGAGATAAGGCATTGGTTCACACATACTATACCCAAAATTTCCTGCGGGGGCTCCCCAGAAGGCTGGCTTCTATCTTGCCTGTCATGGAGCTCTGAGAGGCCCAGCAGACTCTAGCCACCCGATGGAAAATGGAGATGGTAGCTTGGGCTGGTAGACACCATAGATCCTTGCCTCTGTTCAGCACAGAGAAGATGAAAAATCCCAGCCCTCCGCTTCCCCATGGGAAAGGAAGAGTTGATCAGTGTGTGCAATACCCATACCTCGCTGGAACTGCCCAGAGAACTGGCAGCTGACTTAATAGTTTTAGAGCACTGACAGATCCAGCACAGTCTATACACCAAGGGGAGAAGAGAGACAATGGTTTGGACTGGTAGACAGCATAACCCCCCCAACCCCAGCTCAGCACAGAATGAGTGGGCAAAAATCACTGATTATTTCTTCCTGGGAAGGGAAAGAGTATGTAGGGACCCCCAGAATCTCTGAGTGGGCTGATTCATGGGAGTCTTCTCCTGTACAAGCCCAGTCCATGAAGACTGAGAAAGATGCTTGCTTTGTCTAATGTGCAGACACCAACACAAACAGTCAAGGATAATGAAGAATCAGGCAAAGATGTTCCAAACAAAAGGAACAAGATAAATCTTCAGAAACCAACCCTAATGAAATGGAGTTATATGATTTACCTGACAGAGAAATAAAAATAATCATCATGAAGATGCTTACCAAGGTTAGGAAAACAGTGTGTGAACAATGTGAAAATGTCCACAAAGAGATAGAAAATATAAAAATGTACAAATAGAAATCATAAATCTGAAGAATACAATACGTGTACTAAAAAAATCAACAGAGAGCTTCAACATCAGACTAGATGAAGCGGAATAAATGATCAGCGAACTGGAAGACAGGTCATTGGAAATAATTCAGAGGAGTAAAAAGAAAAAAGAATGAAAAGGAGTGATGAAAGCTTAAAGGACTTAATGGGATACCACCAAGTGGGCCAATATATGTGTCATGGGAGCCCCAGAGGAGAAGAGAAAGGACCAGAAAGTTTATTCAAAGAAATAACAACTGAAAACTTCCTAAATCTTGAGAGATGGACATCCAGATCCAAGAAGCTGAAAGGAAAACAAATAAGATAGAACAAAAGAAGGCCCTATAGAGACACTTTATAATAAAATTATCAACAATCAAAGAGAAAATTTCAAAAGGAGCAAAAGAAAAGTGATTTGTCACATTAAAGGGAACTCCCATAAAACTATGAGAAGATTTTCAGCAGAAACCTTGCAGGCTAGAAGGGAGTGCGATGATGTATTCAAGGTGCTGAAAGGAAAAAACTGCCAAGCAAAAATACTCACAAAAATGGACAGATAAAGACTTTCCCAGATAAACAAAAACTGAGGGAGTTCATTGCCATTAGACCTGCCTTACAAGAAATGTTAAAAGGAGTTGTTCAAGTTGAAATGAAAGGACACTAAAAAGCAATATAACAGCATAAGAAAGTATGAAACATTGGTAACTGTAAATATACACACAAATACAGAATACTGTATTACTGAAATACTGTTTGGTGAATTACTTTTAATTCTAATATAAAAATTAAAAGGTAGCATTAAAAATAACTATAACTAAAAATATGTTTAAAGATAATATGAATAGATATAAATAGTGAAAACAACAACATAAAGTGTTGGAGGTAGAAGAGAAGTTAAAATGCAGAGTTTTTGTAAGTAACTGAACCTAAGTTGTTATTAGCTAAAAATAAAATGTTATAACTATATTTTATGTAAGCCCCAATGTAACCACACACACAAATACCTATAGAAGTTACACAAAAGAAAGACAGAAAGGAAACAAAGCATTATCAATTTCAAAAATCAACAAAACACAAAGGAAGAAAACAAGAGAAGAAAAGACAAAAAAAAGAACCACAAGATTAATAGAAATCAACTAACAAAATGTGTGATGGCTAATTTTATGTGTCAACTTCACTGGGCCAGGGGCTCCCAGTTTAAACATTATTTCTGGGTGTGTCTGTAAGGGTGTTTCCAAATGAGATTAGCATTTGAATTGGTGAACTCAACAAAGTAGATTGCTCTCCCCAATGTGGATGGACATCATCTTATCCATTGAGGGCCTAAGTGGAACATGACACAGAGGAAAGAGGAATTCAGCCCCCACTTTTTTTTCTGCCTCACTGTTGAGCTGGGACCTCTCATTTTTCCTGCCTTTATACCGAGATTTACAGCACTGGCTCCCCGGGTTTTAAGGCCTTCAGGCTTGGGCTGAACTAATATTCCTATGTCTCCAGCTTGCAAATGGCAGATCATGGGAATTCTCGGTCTCCATAATCACATGAGCCAATTCCTCATACTCTCTCTCTCTAGACTAGATAGATAGACAGACAGACAGATAGATAGATAGATAGATAGATAGATAGATAGATAGATAGATGATATTCAAAAGACATAGAGTGGCTGAGCAGATATTAAAAAAACAAGATCTAGCTATATGCTACATAGGCTGAAAGTGAAGGAATGGAAATAGATAATCCATGTAAATGGTAACCAAAAGAGAGCAGGGGTAGCTATACTTATTTCAGACAAAATAGTTTTTAAGTCAAAGCTGTCACAAGAAACCAAAAAAACCCCACCACATTATATAATGATAAAAGAGTCAATCCACCAGGAAGATATTACAATTAAAATATTTATGCATCCAACATCAGAGCACCTAAATATATAAGGCAAACATTGACAGAACTGAAGGGAGAAATAGACAGCAGTACAATAACAGTAGAAGACTTCAATACCCCACTTTCAATAATGGATAGAACATCCAGACAGAAGGTCAATAATTGAATAGCGGACTTGAATAACACTATAGCCCCAGTGGATTTAACAGATATATAGATAGCATGCCAGCAAACATCAACACAATGCCATTCTTCTCAAGCACACATGGATCTTTCTCCAGGATACATCACATTAGGTTACAAAATAAATTCTAACAAATTTGAGAAGACTGAAATCATACCAAGTATCTTTTCTAATCATAATAGAGTGAAACTAGAAATCAATAGCAAGGAAAACTAGAAAATTCACAAATGTGTGGAAATTTGGCAACTCTCTTAAAAAACATTAGATCAAAGACAAAATCAAAAAGGAAATTAGAGGGCCAGCCTCACTGGCCAAGCAGTTAAGTTCAATGTGCTCCACTTTGGTGGCCCAGGTTCAGTTCCTGGGTGTGGACCTACACTGCTCTATTAGTGGCCATGCTGTGCTGGTGGCCCACATACTAAAAAATAGAGGAAGACTTGCATGGATGCTAGCTCAGGGTGAATTGTCCTCAGCAAAAAAAAAAAAAAAAAAAAAAAAAGAAAAGAAAAAAGAAATTAGAGAATACATAGAGACAAATGAAAATGAAAACATAACATACTACAACTTATGGGATGCAGCAAATGTAGTAGTAAGAGGGAAGTTCATAGTGATAAATGCCTGCATTTAAAATGAAGAAATATCTCAAATAGACTAACTTTACACCTTAAGGAGCTAGAAAAAGATGAAATGAAATAAAATTTAGAGCAGAAATTGATGGTCTAGTCGTCAAAATTCAGTGTTCTCACCACTGCAGCCCAGGTTTGGGTTATCATCTACCACCTATCAGGATAGATTTTATCAAAAAACAAAAGGCAACATATGTTGGCAAGGATGTGGAAAATTTGGAATCCTTGCCCCCTGTTGATAGGAATGCAAAAATGGTGCAGCCACTATGGAAAGTAGTATAGAAGTTGCTCAAAACATTAAAAACAGAACTACCATATGATCCAGGAATCACACCTCTGGATATTTATCCAAAATAATTGAAATCAGGATATTGAAGAGATATTAGCACCCCTATGTTCATTGCAGCACTATTCACAATAACCAAAATGTGGAAATAAGCTAAATGTCCATCAACAGATGAATGGACGAAGAAAATGTAGTATATGCACACAGTGAAACACTATTCAGCCTTTAAAAAGAAGGAAATTCTGCAATATGCAACAACCTGGATGCATCTTGAGGACATTATGCTAAGTGAAATAAGCCAGTCACAGAAAGACAAAAGCTGAATGATTCCACTTATATGAGGTATCTAAAATAGTCAAATCATGGAAACAAAGAGTGGAATGCTTGTCATGGGCTGAGAGAGGGGAAAATTGGGAATCACTAATCAATGAGGATAGAGTTTCAATGAAAGAAGATGAATAAGCTCTAAAGGACTGTACAACGTTGTATCTATAGTCAACAATAACGTACACTTAAAAGTTTGTTAAGATAGATTTCATGTTGCGTTCTTCTGAAAATTAAATAAAATATAAAAAAATGTGTAAATGTGTAAACGTGAGTCTCAGAAGATATGAGAGGAAGGAGGGAAGAAAAATCTATGAAGAAATAATGGCTGAAAATATTCCAAAATTGATGAAATCTTTAAACCTACAGATCAAGAAGCTCAAGGAGTCCAAGAACACAAAGAAAACCAAGGCATATCATAAACAAATTCCTGAAAAACAGTGGTAAAGGAAAATCTTGAAAACTGCCTGAGAAAAAAGACATTATGTATATAGGAACAACGATAATAAGGTCCATAGACTACCTGTCAGAAACTATACAATCTAGAAAACAGGGAAAAAAGGCATTTTATACTGATGAAAGAAATCTCGGTCAATCTATAATTCTAAACATAGTGATAATACCTTTTTTGAAGTAAGGTGAAAACTTTTGTAAACAAGAGCTAAGAGAATTCATCACCATCAAATCTACAAAAATATTGAAGAAAAAATTTGAGGCTGAAGGAAAAGCATATCATCAGAAACTTGTATCCACACAAAGAAACGAAAAGCAGCAGAAAAGTTAAATATCTGAGTAAATATAATCAAATCATATTTTATTATCTTCAAAAAATATTTAGAGCAAAATTAATAAGCATGTATTGTGGGGATTATAATATCTGTGGAAGTTAAAAATATGAAAATAGTAGCACAACAGGTGAGGGAGAATAGAAGTGTACTGTGGCAAATTTTCCACAGTGTACATGATATGGTATAGAACATGAAGATCGACAATGAAAGTTAAAGATGAATATTGAAAACCCCTAGGAAATAAAATGACTAAAAGTTTAAAAGACATATACTCAGTAAGCCAACAGTAGAAGCAAAAGGGAATACTAAAATAAAAAATCCAAAAGAAGGCGGAAATGAGGAAAAGAGGAACAAAGGGTAGATTGGATGAATAGAAAATAAAGAACAAGGTGGTAGATATAAACTCAAATATATCAATGCTATATAAAATATTAATGGTCTAAATACTCCAATGAAAGAGGATGTAAGGCTGGATAAAAGACAAGAGACAATTTAAATATAAAGACAGATTAAAAGTAAAAAGTATACACCAACTCAAAGAGATCAAAAGTAAAAAAGATATACCATGCAAACACTAATCATACTGGAATGACTATATGAATATAAAACAAATGGATTTGAAACACAAAATACTACCAGAAATAAAAGGGAATATTTTACGATACTAAAGGGATGGGTTCACTAGGAAGACATAACAATCACACAAGTAGTTACACCCAATAGCAGGACTTAACAATACATTAAGTAAAAACTGATAGAACTTAAAAGGAAAATGGGCAAACTCATTATTATATTTGGAATTTTCAACATTCTCCTCTCAGTAATTGATCTTTTTTAAATATATAGGAAATCACTAAAGATCTATGACACTGGAACAACACTATTATCCAACTCATCCTAATTGATATTTACAGAACAGTATACTTAAGAGCAGCAGAAAACAGATCATTTTCAATTCTTCAAGGAAAATTCACCAAGATTGATTGTATGTTGAGCCATAAAACAAATATCAATACTGAAAGGGACTGAAATCACATAGAATATGTTCTTTAACCACAGTAGAATTAAACTGGACATAAATTTAAAAATCCAAAATATTTGGAAATTAAGGAAGACACTTCTAAATAACCATGGGTCAAATAAGAAATCACTGAGAAATTAGAATATATTTGGAATCAAATGAAAATGAAAATCACACATATAAAATTTTGTGGGATGTAATTTAAACAGCACTTGGAGAGAAATATATAGCTTTAAATACTTATCAATGAATTAAGCTTCCATTAAAAGAAGGTAGAAACAGAAGGAAAGAATCAAACTGAAGGGGGCTGGCCCAGTGGCGTAGCAGTTAAGTTCACACGTTCTGCTTCTCAGCGGCCTGGGGTTTGCCAGTTCAGATCCTGGGTGCAGACATGACACCACTTGTCATGCCATGCTGTGGTAGGCATCCCACGTATAAAGTAGAGAAAGATGGGCATGGACGTTAGCTCAGGGCCGGTCTTCCTCAGCAAAAGGAGGAGAATTGGCAGTAGTTAGCTCAGGGCTAATCTTCCTTAGGGAAAAAAAAAAAAAAGAATCAAACTGAAACTCAATAGAATAAAGGAAAGAACACAGGTAAGAGCATAAATAGGACATCAGTGAAAATGATGGAATGATGGAATAAGGACTTCCAAAAAGAGGCTAAACACCAATGATAACAGTGATATTTGTGGTGTTTTAACTTGCTCTATTCCCATCCCACCTCTCCCCAGCTCAATCTTAGTCTTGGAAATAAACAGCTTGCAATCATATTGCAAATCACTCCTGGCAGCAACTGGCAAGAACAGAACAAGGTTGTGGCTCCATCAATGCTCCATTCCTAGAGAAATTGTAATTATTTGACTTATCTGGTGGTTCCAAGGAAGACCCTACTTGCAAGACTTTTTGTTTGACCTTACTTGGTGTTTTCTCAGTAAGAACAGCCTTTTCCCAGGGCAATTGTTGAAAACAATCAGAGGTAATTAGATAACAGTTGGAGTAAACAATAAGCTAAATTAAACCTTACAAGAAAATTTGGGGGACTAGGATGTCCAAAGGGGGCTTTGAAAAATTTTGACATATTACTGGAAAACTACAAGGCCACACACATGTATAGTGGGGCTTGTGCATGAACAGAGGGCTGTGGGCGTGATGAGACCTGAGAGACACGAGCTTCAAATTCTGGCTGAACTTCTACACAAGCAGGAAGTGAAAGTTAAACAGAACTGTAAACTACCAGGCTTAGTATGAATGATATGCCCCAAGATGGATGCAGAGACTCTTGGCAAAGACTGAGAGATTTATTGGTGATACACATTTAAGGAAGTCTCTATCCAGTCATTAGCTGCCTACTAAGCTACTTGAGCAGAAACTTCATGGCCACATATGAAGAATACAAACTTTACAGAATTAGCTCAGAAAAGTCACTAATTAAATAACAACCAATCCTGGGGAGGGGGAAAATCTGATTTCCAGACTTATAATATTTTATTATTTTAAATGTCCAGTTTTCAACAAAAGGTTGAGACATGCAAAGAAACAAAGAAAGAATGGCCCATACAAAGTAAAAATAAAAACAAAAAAGAAGTAAATAGAAATTGTTTTGGAGAAATCCCAGACTTTGGGCTTTCTAGAGAGACTTTAAATCAGCAATTTTAAATATGTTCAAACAACTAAAGAGCACCAAGCCTAAATAAATAAAGTTAGAGAATAATGTCTCACCCAAGAGAAATATCAATTCAAAGAAAGAAATTATAAAATAGAAACAAATGAAAATTCTACACTTAAAAAAAAACAATAACAGAAATAAAAACTTCACTAGAGGGAATTAACAGCAGATTTGAGCAGCCAGAAGAAAGAATGAGTGAATTGAAGATAGGTCAATTGATAATCTATTTGAGTAACAGAAAGAAAAAAGAATGAAGGAAAATTAACACAACCTCAGAGACCTGTGGAACACCATTGAGCTTCTCAACACATGCATAATAGAGTCACAGAAGGTGAAGAGAGAGAGAAAGGGTATAAAGAATATTTCAAGAAATAATGTTTGAAAATTCCCAAATTCAATGAAAACAAATCCACACATCCCAGAATGATCCACAGCTATTATTGTGAACTTTGGTGCTCCTGTGTTGGGTACATATTTATAAGCATTATTTCTTCTTGATGGAGCATTCCTTTCATCATTATGTACTGACCCTCTTTTTCTCTCTTTACTTGTCTTATCTTGAAGTCTACTTTGTCTGAGATAGGTATTGTGACATCTGCTTTCTTTTGTTTGCCATTAGCTTGGAGTATTGTCTTCCACCCCTTCACTCTGAGCCTGTGTTTTTTTATTGGAGCTGCGATGTGTTTCCTGGAGGCAGCATATTGTTGGATCTTGTTCTTTAATCCATCTTGCCACTCTGTGTCTTTTTATTGAAGAATTCAATCCACTTACGTTTAGGGTGATTATTGAGGTGTGAGGGCTCAACGCTGTCATTCTATCACTCGTTTTCCAGTTTTCCTGCATTTCCTTTATTTCTCGTCCTGTGTGTTTTCGTCTACCCATTGAATTATGTAGTTTTCAATGATGTGTTTTTTTGTTTTCTCCTTATTTATTCTTATGTCTCTGTTCTGCTTGTTTGTTTAGTGGTTACCCTGAGGTTTGTATTCAGAATCTCATGTATAAGATAGTCCATTTTCTGATGGCCTCTTATTTCCTTAGTCTAAACCAATTCAGTCCCTTTCCTCATTTCCTGCTAAGTTGTTCTTCTCATATCTTATTCCATCTTGTGTTGTGAGTTTGTGGTTAAAATGACAATATTACCTTTCTTTTTGGTGGTGTCTTTCCCTCTAGCTTAATGTTATAGTTGAATATTTGTTATCTTATTGTGGTTATGTCTACCTATTTATCTCCTTACTCTGTGTTTTGTGTCTCCTTTCTCCCCCCCCTTTTTTTTTCAGGTGTGAGGGCCAGATTGAGGATTTCTTGTAGGAAGGGTCTCATGGCTAGGAAGTCCCTTAGCTTTTATTTGTCTGGGAAAGTTCTAAATTTCTCCCTCATATCTGAAGGATATTTTTGCTGGATAGCGTATTCTTGGCTGAAGATTTTTGTCTTTTAAAGATTTGAATATGTCATTCCATTGTCTCCTAGCTTGTAAGATTTCTGCAGAGAAATCTGCTGAAAGCCTGATAGGGGTTCCTTTGTAGGTTATTCTCTTCTCTCTTGCTGCCCTTAGTATTCTTTCTTTGTCATTCATTTTTGCCAGTTTTACTACTATATGCCTTGCAGTAGGTCTTTTTACATTGACAAATCTAGGATCTGGAAGCCTCTTCCGCACAGATTTACCTCTCTTTCCCTAGGTTTGGGAAGTTCTCTGCTATTATTTCTTTGAACAAGCTTTCTGCTCCATTCTCCTTCTCTTCTCCCTCTTGAATATCTATAATTCTTATGTTGCATTTCCTCATTGAGTTGGATATTTCTTGGAGACTTTCTTCCCTTCTTTTTTGTCTTAGTTCTCTCTCTTCCTCTGTCTGGAGCATTTCAACATGTTTATCTTCGATTATGCTGATATGCTCCTCTATGATGTCCACTCGAGTGTTCAGGGAATCCATATTTTGTTCTCTCTCTTCCATTGTGTCTTTCATCTCTAATATTTCTGATTGATTCTTCTTTATAGTTTCAATCCCTTTTGTGAAGGTGCTCCTGAACTTGTTGAATTGTTTCTCTACGTTCTCTTTTACCTTGTTGAGTTTTTTGATGATAGCTATTTTGAATTCATTGTTATTTAGGTTACACATTTCTGTGTCCTCAGGACTGATTTCTGGGTGCTTGTCATTTTCTCTCTGGTCTGGAGATTTGATGTAGTGTCTGATGTTGGAAGGTTGGGCCTGACGCATTCTGATATTATTTTGTTTCAGTTACCACCTATCACCACTGGGTGGGGGTCGAGAGCCATGTATTCTGAGCCCTCTGCCTTCAGCCAAGATCCCAGGCACTGGAGCAGTGTGGTGCAGAGCGGGTGGGGGGAGGGGCGCTTTCTCCTGTGTGCACTCCAGGCTTTCTTGGTCAGCTCTCACTATCTGGTCTCCTGGGGTGTTGGCTTGATGAGGTCACTCCCCGTGAAAGCTTTTGCCCTGGTAAAGGGTTTCCCTCTAGGCTGCAAGGGCCCTAGGGAGTCCTTGGTGATCCCACTAACGAGTGACCCCTCCCCAACTCCTTCCTTCATGGATCCTCCCAGGGTCATGATTGCAGTCTTTACAGGAGGAAGCAAAGTTCTTTCTTATCCCATTCCAGCTCCTCTGAGTGGGGCTCCAGCCTCCCCACCCTCGGTTGTGTGGCTTCATGTCTCTCCGAGGTTTTTGTGTTGTTAGGATGTTCTCTGTTGGAGTATGGATGCCCCTTGTTGTTGTACGTTTGAGGGGAGAGAGTCCTGGGCAAGTTCACTCCGCCATGATGCTGACATCACTCCAAGAATGATCCACATCTAGACACACCACAAACTACCAAAATTCAGACCAAAAGAGAATCTTGAAAGCAGCAAGGGAGAAGGAATTCACTATGTACAAGGGATCCTCAATAAGACTAACAGCTAATTTCTTATCAGACATCATGGATGCCAGAAGGAAGTGTGGTGATATATTCAAAGTGCTGAAAGAAGTGCCAACCAAGAACTCTATATCCAGTAAAATTATCTTTCAATAATTAAGGATAAATTAAAAATTCCCAGAAAAACAAAAATTGAGAGAGTTCATCACTGGTAGACTTACCCTGAATAAAATGCTAATGGGATTTTTTTCAGGATGAAATGAAAGGACACTAAAGAGTAACTTTAATCCACAATAAATAATAAAGAGCACCAGTACAGGTAACTACATAATTAAATATAAAAACAATATAATATACATTTTATTTGTAACTCTTTTTGTCTCCTATTTCACATAGAAGAAACTGCATAAAGAAGGGCTATAAATATGTTTTTGATGAGCATACAATGTATAAAGATATAATATGTATGACAATAAGCACAAAAGAGAGCAGAGAATGGAACTGTATAGAAGCAAATTTTTGTATACAACTGTGATTAAATTATAATTAATTTGAAACAGATGGTTATAAATAAAGATATTTACTGCAATCCCCAGGACAACCACTAAGAAAATAGCTGAATAAAAAGCATAAAAGAAATGACAAGAGAATGATAATGGCACAATAGAAAAATGTCAAACACAAAGGAAGGCTGTAGTGTAGGAATAGAGGAACAAAAAAGATGTAAGACATATAGAAACCAAATAGCAAAATGAAAGATGTCCTCCCTCAGCAGTAATTATATTAAAAGTAAATAGATTAAACACTTCAATTAAAGGCAGAGATTGGCAGAGAATTAAAAAATATGATTCAACAATATGCTGGATACGAGACATGTTTTAGATTCAAAGATATAATTTCAAAAGAAAAGGACAGATAAAGATATACCATGCAAACAGCAACCATGACAGAACTGGAGTGGCTATACTGTTATCAGATAAAAGGGACCTTAAGGCAAAATTAGCAGAGACAAAGAGGTACATTTTATATTCAAAAAGGGTCAATCCATCAAGAATACATAATTATAAGTGTATATGCACCTAATACCAGCAACCCAAGTGTCCATCACCAGATAAATGAATAAACCAAATATGGTATATACATACAATGGAATATTATTCAGACTTAAAAAGGAAGGAAATTCTGACACCTGCTACAACATGGATGAACCTTGAAGATAAAATATCAAAATATATGAAGCAAAAGCTGATGGAATTGAAGAGAGAAATAAATAGTTCAACAATAATACTTGGAGATATCAATAGTCCACTTTCAATAATGGATAGAACCACTAGACAGAAGATCATCAAGGAAATAAAGGATTTAAACAATACCAACCACACCTAGCAGATATAGAAAACTCCAACCAATAACAGCAAAATACACATTTTTGTCAAGTGTATATGAAATTTTCTCCAGGATAAACTGTATTCTAGGCTAGAAACTTAAAATTGTCTTAACAATTCATGGAAAAAAGATGTCCTGAGAACTTGCATATTAAAAAATAATTTGAGGGGCCAGCCCAGTGACGCAGTGGTAAAGTGCACACATTCTGCTTCAGAGGCCCACGGTTCGCTGGTTTGGATCCCGGGTGCAGACATGGCACCACTTGGCAAGCCATGCTGTGGTAGGCGTCCCACATGTAAAGTAGAGGAAGATGGGCATGAATGCTAGCTCAGGGCCAGTCTTCCTTGGCAAAAAGAGGAGGATTGGCAGCAAATGTTAGCTAAGGGCTAATCTTCCTCAAAAAAAATTTTGAGATACATACAAAATATCATGGTTATTTTAACTTCCATTTTACTAACCTTGAGTGAAATTGAACATTATTTTAAAATCTTATATGTTCATTTCTTTTCCTGTGACTTTCTATTTATGTCCTTACCCATTTTTCTATAAGATTATTTTTCTGTTATCAATTTGGAGAATCTCCCCAATCATATTCTGTAGCTTTAAATTTTTCCATACAATTAAATTTGCCTTTTTTTCCTTACTAACCTGTAAGATTCCTTTATATATGAAGGATATACATTCTTTTACATATGATACAAGTATTATCTATCAGTCCGTGTACTTCAGGCAGCTGATAGTTATACAAATTCACCCAAATGTCATGTATAACCACACAAACTATTCAGCTTTAAAATAAAATTTACTTTTTAGTTTTTTAGTTTTTTTGTTGTTGTTTCACAATATTTTTATTTAAAGGCTTTGTCAAAGATACAGCCTTTTATGCAATATTTTGAGAAGGGAGAGGCAGAAAGGAGAAGGGACATGGAAATTGTTTCCCTTCTTCTGCAGCTTTTAGGATTCTCTCTTTATCTTTAACTTTGGACATTTTAATTATAATGTGTCTTGGTGTGGGCCTCTTTGGGTCTATCTCATTTGGTGCTCTCTGTGTTTCCTGTACTTGGATGTCTGTTTCCTTCCTTAGGTTAGGAAAGTTTTCAGCTATTATTTCTTCAAATAGATTCTCTGCCCCATTGTCTCTCTCCTCTTCTGGGATACCTGCAATGCGAATGTTAGTGCACTTGATGTTGTCCCAGAGTTCCCTTAGACTATCCTCGTTCTTTCTAATTCTTTTTTCTTTTATCTGTTCGCTTGGGTGACTTCCTTTGTCTTTCATGCAGCTCACTGATCCATTCTTCTGTATCATCTAGTCTGCCACTGAGTCTCTCTAGTGAAATTTTCATTTCCAGTATTGTATTCTTCATTTCTGATTGGTTCTTTTTTTATATTTTCCAGTTCTTTGCTGAAGTTTTCACTGAGTTCATCTGTTCTTCTCCCAAGATTGGTGAGCATCCTTATGACTTTTTGCTTGAACTCTTTGTCAGGTAGATTGTTTATTTCTGTTTCACTTAGTTCTTTTTCTGGGGTTTTGTCATGTTCCCTTGCTAGGAACATATTCCTTTGCTTCCTCATTTTGCCTCTTTCTCTGTGTTTATATCTATGTATTAGGTGGGTCAGCTATGTCTCCTGATCTTGGAGAAGTGGTCTTATGTAGGAGACACCTTTTAAGGCCTGATAGCTTTTCTAGGGGTATTCCCCATTGTAGTTAATGGCCAGCAAAGCCAGCTATTGTAAGACTCGTGTCAGTTATGCTGGGTCTGAAGCATGCTTATAGCAACAACACTCCCCTGTTAGCTGTCCCCCACTCCTCCAGGGAAGGCTGTTTACCTCAGGATTGCTGCTGGCCAGCCAGCCAGCAGTGAAGCTCCATGGCTTGTGAAGGTGGCTTCTTTGTCTCCAGACAGGAATTTCTGCCTCTTCTACCTCAGTCAGGACTGTCTCTTGTTGTGAGGGTTCTCCTTATCCAGTTTTCAGTTCTCTCTCATAGGTAGTTGTTCCAAAAATAGTTGTAACTTGGTTATGTTTGTGGGAGGAGGTGAGTCCCAAGTCCTCCTATACCGCCATCTTGACACCCTCTCTGATGCCATTAGAGCATGTTAGGGAATATCAGAAGACTAATTATTGTGTTTTAATTTGCATTTCTCTAATGACTAATGATGTTGAATATCTTTTTGTGTGTATATTTGACTTCTGTATATGTTCTTTGGTTATATAACTCTTCAAATCTTTTACTCATTTTTAAGTTTAAGTATTTGTTTTATCATTAAGTTTCAAAAACTCTTTTTATATTTAAACCCTTTATCATATATGATTGGAAAATATTTCTCCCAGTTGGCAGCTAATCTTTTCATTTTCTTAAGAGTCTGTTGAAGACAAGAAGTTTTCAATTTTCATGAATGATTATCAATTTGTTCTTTAAGGATCACACTTTCAATATAATAGCCAAGAAATTTTTGGCTAACCCAAAGTTCTGGAATTTTTATGGCTTTATGTTTTACATTTAGGTCTGTGATATATTTTTAGTTATTTTTTGTATAGTGTGAAGTATAAATCAAAGTTTTTTTTGTGTATGCATATTCATTTCTTCTAGCACTATTTCTTGAAAAGACTATCTTTAATCCATTAAACTGCCCTTGCACCTTTATCACAAATCAGTTGTCCATATATGTATGAGTCTATTTCTGAACTTTATTCTGTTCCATTGACCTATTCGTCTATCTTGACAACACAGTCTTGATTACTTTAGCTTTATAATTAGTCTTAAACTCAAGTAGTCCATGTCCTTCAATTTTGTTATTCTTTTTCAAAGTTGTTTTGCCTATTCTAGGTCCTTTGCATGTCCACATGTATTTCAGAATCAGTTGCCACAAAAAAAAAAAAAAAAGCTTCCTGATATTCTGATTGGGATTCATTGAATCTATAGGTCAATTTGTACAGAGCTGACATTTTTACAGTATTGAGTGTTCCAATCTCTGAATACAGTATATATCTTCACTTATTTAAATCTTCTTTAAGTTCTCTCAGCAGTGCTATTTTGCTTTTCATGGTATATATCTTGCACTTTTTTTTAAGGAAGATTAGCCCTGAGCTAACATCTGCTGCTAATCCTCCTCTTTTTGCTGAGGAAGACTGGCCCTGAGCTAACATCCATGCGCATCTTCCTTTATATGTCAGAGGCCAGCCACAGCATGGCTTGACAAGTGGTGCATAGGTCCACACCTGGGATCCAAACTGGCAAACCCTGGGCCGCCAAAGTGGAATGTGTGAACTTAACTGCTGGGCCATTGGGCCGGCCCCTATCTTGCACTTCTTTTTCTAGATTGTCACTAAGTATTTCATGCTTCTTATGGTGTTGTAAATGGCTTTTTTTTTTTTTAAATTCAAGTTTCAGATTGTTCATTGCTAGAACATAGAAAATAACAATTTATGCATATTGATCTTTACCCTGCAACCTCAGTAAACTCACTTATTAGTCCTAGTAGCTTTTTTTTATCAATGCCATCAGATTTTTAAAATCTAGACATTCACATTTGTTAATAAAGTTTCCTTCCTTCCTTTCCAACAGGGATTCCTTTTTTCTTTTTCTTTATTGCCCTGGCTAGAGCCTCCAGTACAAGGCTTAGTAAAAGTGTTAAGACATCTTTCTCTTGCTCCTGATCTTAGGTCTTTCATCATTAAGTATGATGTTAGGTGTAGCTTTTTCACAGATACTCTTTATTGGTTAAGGAAATTCCCTTCTTTTCCTCTTAGCTGAGTTCTTCTTGTTAATAGATGTTGGATGTCTAATACTGTTTTGTTGGATGTCAGATATACATTTTGCCATTAGGTGCTGCATATTTTTGTATTCCTATAAATATTCTTGACCTTTGTTTTGGATACTGTGATTTGAAAAGTTGGATGTTTTTGAGATGTGCTTTTAAGGTTTGTTAGGTGGGATCAGAGTTGTGCTTAGTTCATGGGAAATTTTCCCCACAACTGAGGTGAAACCCTCTGAATACTCTACCTGACACTATGTGACATCTCAGGTTTTCCACTTTGGCTGCTGGGAGCAAGAATTATTCCTGGACCTCTCTGAGCTCTGAGGATTGTTCCCTCTAATTCTTTCAGGTGGTGATTTTTCCCTGGCTTCAGGTAGTTTCTTCACATAAATGTATTAATGAGTGTTTAGCTGAACTTACGAGAAATCGTCTGCAGATCTCTGGAAATCTTTGTGCAGTTCTCTCTTCTTTGGTGTTCTGCCCTGTAAACTCTGACCACATTGGCCTCATTGGACTCCTCACCCCATCTCAAGACTAGGAGACCACTGGGCTCTGCCTGGGGTATCCCTCCCAGCCATAAGCTGGGCAATTATAGGGCTCATCTCATTTCTCATCTCAGGGATCACTGTCTTTCATTAAAAGTAAACACTTGAAGATAGTCAACGTCTTGAAAACCATTGTTTCACCTATTTTGTTCAATGTTTTGGTTATTTCAATTGTACAGGTAAGCAGTTGACTGTCTACTCTTTAATAGTGACTGTTGATTAACAGAATTAATAAAATTAATGCAAATACATCACACTTTTCCTTTTTGGTTAAATTTAAAATGTTTTGTTTAGGAAATATACTGTACCCTGAAGTTATGAAATATTCTCATATGTTGTGTTCTAAAAGTTTTATTATTTTCCCTTTTGTTTTAAGTCATCAACCCATCTGGAAATCATTTTCATATATTATTTATGGGTGCTCAATTGCATTCTTATATGGATACTCAATTGTTCTAGAAAATTTATTGAAGAGGTGTTCATTCTCCAGAGCTCTGCATTGCCACCTTTATAACTAATCAAGTGTCTCTTGATTAGTGGATCTATTTCTGAGATCCCTGTTTGGTTACATTGGTCTATTAATCCTTATGTATCCATATTGTATTACTGTCTATACATTTATGTCTTAATATATGATAGAATGTTCTACCACATTGTTAATTTTCAGTAGTGTCTTGATTATTCATTACCCTTTGCATTTCCATATAAATTTAAAAATCAGCAGTTAAGTTTCAAAAAATTCCTGTTATGGTTTTTTTATTAGGTTTCCTTGGTTCACTGATCAATTTTGAGAACTAGTAACTTTACAGTATTGATTCTTACAACATATTACTGAGGTATACAGGTCACTTTATCCAAGTGTTTTTAATTTTCCCTCAAAATGCTTTTATAGGTTTAGACCTGTATAGAGGTCTTAGACATCTTTTGATATATTTATTCTTATCAGTTATTTTTAATGCTATTGTAAATTGGTATTTTTAAACTTTAATTTTCTTTACTTAATAGGAGAATCAAGAGAATAACCCTACAATTTTAAAGCAAACACAAGACCTCTTCCACAGGCTTACTCTTACCTTATTAAACAGCTTCTGCCTTGCTTCTGGACCCTAGGAGAGACCGCCTGGCTGACCATGGGACAATACATGACCATACATGTTGAATTATTCATCATGAACTGGGTGTTATTTGATCTTTCAAGACATCTGGTAGATGGGTGGTAGAAACCCACATCAATTCTTGAAGGTACAAATAGTTTCACAAGTAATAGGCTCAGACTCTCATGGCATCTATTCCATTGCTACCTCTCCCACAAACCCCATGGGCAATATGATCGGTTGACTAACGATAAACAAAACTGAGCATGTTATACTAGCCTAGCCTTAAATAGACTCCTACAACATTTTATCTCTTCATAAGCACAGAGTATGAAGCTATTTGTGTCCTATGCGAATGCTCACCAAAACGCATCCATTTTGGAGAAGACTGTAAATAAACAAGTAGACAGGATGCCAACTTTTTTCTCAGCTCCTCTACCACTCAGTTTTAATGAGTGGCAGGGATGCAGGTTATACTTAGGACCAACATTATCTTTCTTTCAGCAAAGCTAACCTGGAGACTGCCACTGCTGAATGCCAAACCGGCAAAAGCTAAATAGAAACCTGATGTTATCTTTCTCTGGAAAGACCAGTCACCCTTCTGATTAATACATTGACTACAATGGAACTCTCTTAATGGAGGGGGGTATGTTGGCCATATGGGGGTAGAGGAGAAACAGACAATTAACTAAGGATTTGCCATTACTAACCACCATTGAGGGACTTACTGAATGTCTTAGTCACCGTCATTATAATCCTATATAATGGTGCTTCTAAGTGAGTAATTTTAAAGCAAAATAAGGTAATGGCCACACACCGACGAGATTTACTTGTTTTACCGTGGATCCCATCGACCAAAAGTAGTCTGTCTCAGTAGAATGGTAGAATAAGAAATTGTAGGCTTTATGGAGCCAGAGGAGAAAACGCCTTGTTTAGGTTGGAGTACTGTTTAGTACGTTGCTGTTTCTCAAAACATAAAAATAAAAAATAAAAAAACCCAAACTCAGAATAGATAGGTCTGGAAAACAAAGAATGGAGTGTGTCCTCCCGTTATTACATCTCACTGGGCCCAGTAGCAAGCTTTCACACCCAACCACTAATATTTTGCTTTCCATTCCTATAAGTTTAGGCTTTGCTATTTTTAAATTCTTAGTTCCAAGGGAAGAAAGCTTCCATGAGGGGACAGAATGACTCCAACGACCATATCTGCCATTTTGCCATTTGTGGCTTTTTATGCCACTGACAAACAGGCAAAGGAAAAGTATCAAAGTGACATCCACAGAAAATCATCCTGATTGTCAAAATGCAGGCAGGAAGGAGTATGTTTGGAACCCAGAGGAATCCTCTGAGGTGTCTTTAGTGTTTCCATCCCCACTGGTAAGAATTAATGGATTACAACAGCAACTCCAAAGAGACAGGATGAATAATAGCTCAGACCCTTCAGGAATGAAGCTTTGTGTCAACCCAACTAGAACTACCAGCTGAAAGTGTAGTCAAATGTTAATGGTAGAGTCTAGGTAGTGGACATACGGGGTTTACTGTAATATTCTTTCAGCTTTTCTGTATGTTTGAAAGTTTCATAAAAAAATATTGGACAAAAAAAGGGAGGTAGGGAATACAGAGATGCTGTTGGCAAAGGGAACATAAAATAAGTATCTGAAGGAAGTATTAAATACCAATTAGTCTCAAGACTTGCAAAAAGGAGAACTATAGTTGCTCTACATTCTTTCTTCCCTAATGTATGTACGCATGTGTTTGTGTACATAATCTTCCTCCCTCTCAGTCTTTCTTGATCCTGATTTATATAAGGTCTCTTGATGGAGATTAAGGATAAAATGTATGCTGTAGGTCAGAGCAAACTAGAGTGGAAATGTGACTAAGAAGAGAAATGACTACCAGTAGTGATTTTGCATTTCCCTTTTGGGAGACGATGGCTATTTAAAATATTTTTTTAAATTATAGAAAACTTAAAACATGCACTGAGAAAACAGTATAAACAACTCATTACACTTTGCCATTATTTTTCACCTTTCCTTCATCCCCTAATTTTTTCTGGGGTGCCTAAATGCAAGTCATATCATTTCACCACAAACACTCTAATATATCTGGCAAATATTTTCATTTGAAATAACTGCACTTTCTTTATCCCATTCAACCAAATTAACAAAATTATTTAATATCTAATACCAAAACCATGTTCAATTTTTCATGACTTTTCTTATTTGTTCAAATCTGGACCCTAAAACATTTCACACTTTGAATTTGGTTGATATGTTTCCTAGTCTCTTTTGAACTACAGCAGTTTCCCTTTCTCCTCCCTCCCCGCCATGCCATTATTTATTGAAGAAACTTGGTTATTTGTCCTGTAAGATTTTCCATATCCTGATTTGGCCAATTCTATCTTTACCATACCACCTAAAGGTTTTTAAATTCACCTTATTTCCTATAAACTGCTAGTTAAATCTGGAAGCTAAATTGGATGAAGGTTCAATATGTTGGGGAAAATATCGTAGGCAGTATTTTGTACTTCCTATGGCATCACATTAGGAGGCATGTGAATACCAGATTGTTCCAATTTAGCTTTGCTAAGATTGGCCAGCAAGTTCAGGTGTTATCAACCTGCTCACTCCCTTTTCAAATTCCCAATCACCGTCTACTAGGGATTACTGCCAATTCCATAATTTTATTAAAGGTTGCCAAATGTAATTTTCTAAGTCTGTCATTCTTTCTGAATATATTAGCTAATTCTCTTATAACAAATTTCCTCTCACCAACTATTTGATTATAGCTTGTAAAGAAAAATCACGATAAATGCTTGCTTCTATCCCTTATCAAATTTTCAGAATGAGCTAGTACTCTGGCAAGCTCCATAAAGGGTTCTATCATTGCTTTTTTTTTCATTTTGAATTTAGTAAGTTTTACCTACAATCACTGTTTCAGTGCATTTCAATATTTTTTTGATGCTCAAATTATCCTCTTTGGTCAGTTCCTCCAGGTTGACATAATCTTATAGTCTTTGATAGCTTTCTTGCTTTTAGGCACAATAAGATGTTTCAGGATAATCACATACACATCTACTACCCTTGACCTGTCATACGCCATTTCTCCAAGAAGCCCTTACTTCTTTTAATAGAAAATGGAATTTGGGGACCACATTTTGGATACATGGGGTGCTCACTGCTTCTATATCATGATTAACGCTTTTAAACCCCTTCTGTGGACAGAGGTAGGAAATACATATTTTCAATTCAAATAAAAGATTATGGCATTTTGCTTCATTTTTGTATGTTTTCTCTTGCAAAAATTGAATTCCTCATGAAGTTATGTATTTAATTTTGGACTCACCTAAAATAAAACAAATATTACCATTAACAAATGAGTAGTAAAGACAGCTTAGATTTCTTTGTATTTCTCTGGCCTTGAGATATAGCTCTCCTAAGTTAAAGTATTTTAACATCATTTGAAGTTATTATGATTTATGTTGTTATGCTATAAGCTGATATAGAATCAAATCACTGGTTTTGATATTTAGGGTTGCTATTTTTCCCTTTAATTTTCTTTATAAAAGCTAACATGTAAAATATCTACATGGATCCAAAGTCAAAATATAAAACAAGGTATAACCAAAGACAACCAACTTCCATCCTTGCCCTCTTCCAATTGTTGTTTCTTCATTTTGATCTTTCTTTTTGAAAGTACAGGCATATATAGTATTCTTCCCTTTCTTTTACAAATATTAGCATAATATACATATTATTATGCACTTACCTATTTTTCATTTCACATACTCTGAAGGTTGCTCCATAGAAGTATACAGCTGCACAATACTCAACAGTACATACAGATGATAGTTAACTCAGCCGGTCTATTGCTGTATATCTGGGTTGTTTTCAGTCTGCTGCATTTACAAGTCGTGTCTTAAAAAACTCCTTTGTGCATATCATATTTTGTAATTTTACCAGTGCATCTTCGGGATAGAAGCAAGGGTGCTGGGTCTTATGGTATACGCATACAAAATTACACAGGGACACTACTTAATTCCCTCCTATATGAGTCGTACTATTTTGTATTTTCATCAGCAATGTGAGAGTCTCTATTTGTCCAGTCTTGCCAATAGAGTATTTTAATACAGTTTTAGATTTTTGCCCATCTCATTGGTATGAAGTGGTATCTGAGTGTAGGGTAACTTGCATTCTCATTTCAATTTTTAGACTCTTTAAGGATATTAGTCTGTGATATAGTTGTAAATATCTCTAATTTTGTCATTTTCCTTTATCTATGTTAATACTGCTTTAGTCCTAAAACAACTTATTTCTTTCTCCTTATTTCTACTGGATTTTTCAGTCATAGTTATTGATGTCTCTATTCTAAGGTTATAAAGGAATTCACCCATGTTTTCTTGTAGTACCTGTAAAGTTTTTTCTCTCTCTCTTTTTAAATATTTACATCTCTTCATTTGTTGAGAATTTATCCTGCTTTACACTGCCAGGAGTGAATCTAATTTTGCCCCCTAAATTTTATCCAGCTGTACTAACACTAATTATTAAAAAGTTCTTTCCCAAAATAGTTCTAGCAGAATGGCTTCTGCAAAGAAAGGTGGTTACGGAAAAACTAACGGCCATTCTGTCATCTACATTGTAGACCAGAGAAGACATTATCAACAACGACAAATGTATCAATGGAGTAAGAGTTCAAGAAGCATGCACCTCAGGCGTTCAAGGAGATCCAGAAATTCACCATGAAGGAGACAGGAACAGCAGATATGCCTACTAACACTAAACTCAACAAGGCGTCTGGGCCAAGGAAAAGGGAATGTCCCATACTTGTCTGTATACGGATGTCCGGAAACTCTAAATGTTATTTTTCTTAGTGTGCTTGTCACCTTAAATAAAATCTAATCAGCATGAAGTAAAATGGTTTATTTATTATAATAAAGAGATGTAACAAAAAAAATTCATTTTCCCGACAAGAGTTGTGAAATTCCATAGAAGACAGTAATTTGGGAGGGAACTACTGTTTCCTAATACTGTTTAACTACCGTTAAAAAACTGGCTTGTAAATGTGCTGGGTATATGTACATATACTCACCATTCCTTAATTCATATAATACTAAAAGGTACTAAGAAAATGCACGTAGAATAAACTGATTAAATACAGAACTGATAAGGTACATTTTCATCATTGAAATCTTGCTGTTATGTCTAAACTACAGAATTACCACCCAACTAGATCAGAGCTTAAACATTCTGGGTAAATGTCATTTGACCATTGTATTAGTTTTTTTCATGCTCACTCATGAGTGAAATTATTCTGGAATTTGTTGTTCCAGGGCTACTCCATATCTGACTTTGTTATCAGAATTAGTCTTTTAGCGCGAGCCGGCAATTTTTCCATAGGATTTTCTGCTCCTTCATGGGGTAGTCTGTACAATTATCTGGTCCTACATGATTTTTAAATATTTTTTTCCAACTGTTAAAATTTTTCGGCCCTTTTTAATGATTCTCCAAATTTAATCATTTAAAATAATACTTTCCCAGAAAATAAACCATACTCTCTATATTTAAAAATTATGTCTAATAAAGTTTACATATATTTACATGACCATTAAAAAATCCTCTAGAGATATAGGTATATCATATTTCTCCTTTCTTATCATAATGTGGAGGCATTGCCAAAGTCTAGTAAATAACAGTTTTCTTCAAAGAAACATTTTGATGTAAAATAAAAAACCTTCAAACAAACCAGTTACCTCAATTTAAAAAAAAAAGCCTTTCTGTATTGTTCTTTATTCCATGATTTTTGCTTTATTTTAATTAAGTCTTTGCATCAACTTGCTCTTATTCTAGCTTGTTTGAGAAATCATTATTTAATCTGACAAATATTTGGAACCCACAATATGACAGGCACTGTCCTAAGTGTTGGAGATACAGTGGTGACAAGAAATAAATGGCCCTCTATCTGCTTGGTTTTATACAGAGCAATTTCCATTGAGAAGTGCGATGGTCACATTCACAGGATTTGATATACAGGAGTCTCATTATCATTCACATCTAAATAGCCTGTAATTTCATTTTTCATTTGCCCATTAATCTGAGAATTGTTTATATATGTAGTGGTAAATTTCCAAGAAGTTAGAATTCATTTTGCTATTTTCTGATTGCTAAATTTTAATTGTGTTGATAAAATGGATATGACATTTGGCTTTGGAAATCTGTTAGAGACAAATCACTTCCAAATGCCTTTCTTAAAAAAAATGCTGAACACTCAACCCTAATTTTACTAAAACCATAAGGCTTTCTTTTACAATATAAAGTTCTTTTTTTTTTTTTTTTGAGGACGATTAGCCCTGAGCTAACATCCGTCGCCAATCGTCCTCTTTTTTCTGAGGAAGGTTGGCCCTGAGCTAACATCTGTGTCCACCTTCCTCTATTTTATATGTGAGACGTCTGCCACAGCATGGCTTGATGAGTGGTGCCATGTCCGCACCTGGGATGTGAACTGGCGAACCCCAGGCTGCCGAAGTGGAGCATGCGAACTTAACCACTACACCACGGGGCCAGCCCCTACAGTATAAATTTTTTGATGCAGCCAATGAAATCGATACTGATTCACAGTTTCCTTCCCTTAATTCTATTTTACTGTGTTTTCTTCAGAATTAACATTCTGCTGTTCAATAAGTCACACATACAAATGGCCTATTTGTTTATAATCATTATACTCTTAAGGTCTTCCTCTCATAGATATGGTCTAATACTAATATGAATGACAGTCATAAAGTCATCTGAATCCTCAAACTCATTTAACCCTTATAATCTAACTAGTAAGCAAACACATACAGATTTAAGTTACCTTTCAAAAAATACAGAGATAAGATGTGTTGAAACTAAGACACACTAAATAAGTTGTATGACAAAACTGAAGTCTTTTGCAGATTAATTTACATAACACAAATTCACCTTTGGTGTGATTTTATGGTTGCAACAAGGTTTAAGTAGTGATGGAAGATTTCCCATTTGAGTTAGATTTAAATTCTATGCAGCATAATATCAATGATGTCAAAATGTTTTGAGAAAGATTCAAAAGGAATTCACACTATCATCTCATTTGTAGGGTTTTACCCTTATATTCCATATATAACTGACAACCAATCCATAAATATCTTCCTGTATTAACATAGATTGCATTATGAATTCTCTGCTGTTCAGTGTGTTGTGTGCTATGTCAAAGGGTTTCCTAATATTACCTACACTTCTGGGGTTTTTCAAAAGAAGGAATTAACTGACATCAATTAAGGAGTCATGAACAAAGCCTTTCCTACATTTTTGTACCATAAGATTTCACAAGAGTGAAATAAAGTTAGGGCTGGGAGAAAATGCTGTCTCAAACTCATTATATTCATAGGATTTCTTGAAAGTGTAAATATTCTGGTGTCGGGCAAAGTCTGAGTCATGACTAAAGGTGTTCCCATAGTCTTTCCATTGATAGAGATTCTCACCATTGTGAATTTTCTCTTCAGTAAAATATGAATAGTGACTAAAGATCTGGCCACTTTCCTTACACTCATAGGGTTCTGCATCAGTATGAATTTTCCTATGTCGTGTAAGCTGTGAACCCCAGATAAAAGACTTTCCACATTCTTTACATACATAAGGTTCCTCACCAGTATGTATTCTCTGATGACGAGTAAGTTGTGAACCCCAGAGAAAGGCTTTTCCACATTCTTCACATTCATATGGTCTCTTTCCCGTATGGATTTTCTGATGCCGATTAAGTTCTGAACCACGAAAAAAGGTCTTTCCACATTCCTTACATTCATAGTTTCTCTCACCAGTATGAATTTTCTGATGTCGATTAAACTCTGAGCCATGGAGAAAGGTTTTCCCACATTCCATACATTCATAGAGTTTCCTCTCATTATGAATTTTCTCATGTTGAGCAAGATATGAAGCCCAAATAAAAGTCTTCCCACATTGCTTACATTCATAAGGTTTCCTACCAGTATGAATTCGCTGATGTCGAGCAAGGTGTGAACTCCAGATATAGGCTTTCCCACATTTCTCACATTCATAGGGTTTCCTACCAACATGAACATTCTGATGTTGAGCAAGATTTGAACCACGAATAAAGGCTTTTCCACATTCCTTACATTCATGAGATTTCTCACCAGTATGAATTCTCTGATGTTGAGTTAGGTGTGAGCCACGAGTAAAAGCTTTCCCACACTCCTTACATTCATAAGGTTTTTCACCAGTGTGAATTCTCTGATGTTTAGTAAGATGTGATCGCTGACTAAAGGCCTTCTTACATTCCTTACATTCATAGGGCTTTTCACCAGTATGAATTCTCTGATGTCGAGTAAGGTCTGAGCCACAACTAAAGGCCTTCCCACATTCCTTACATTCATAAGATTTTTCACCAGTATGAATACGCTTATGGACACTAAGTTGTGAATGAAATCTAAAGGCCTTTCCACATTCCTTACATTTAAAAGGTTTTTCACCAGTATGAATTCTCCTATGACCAGTAAGACTTGAACGCAAACTAAAAGCCTTCCCACATTCTTTACATTCATATACTTTCTTAGCAGTGTGAATTGTCTGACATGGAGTGAGTTCTGAGTCAGGAAGAAAGGTTTTCTCACACTCCTTATCTTCACAAAATTTCTCACCAGTGTGAATTAACTGGTGTTGAGTACAATCTGAGCCAGAACAACAGGCTTTCTCACACCCTTTAACTTCATTCAGTTTCTTTTCTGTATTAGGTCTCTGTTGTAGATTAAAAGCTGTGTCCTGGTTAAAAGTGGACATTTTTTCATAGGTGAATATAACCTGCTTAAAACATTCTTCTTGATTTTCCTGCTGTGTTTCAAACTGACCTTTGCTTTCCAAATCACCTCTAAAACATAAACATTCCAGGCTGTGGTTTTTACACATTTCCGTTATTTCCCATGAAGATAATTCTCTCTCAAAAACGCCATTTTTTTGTGATAACTTCTCGGTCTGATACCTGGACTGCACATCTGAAAGATAAGAAGATAAGTTCATACTGTTTTACTGTCCAAAAAGCCATAAAACTGCCAATGTAGATATAAGAAATAAATAAAGCACCCAAGAAGTGAATAGCTTAAAAAATTCTCAAGTTCTGGGCAATATGAAAAGTGGGCAAGAAATAAATAGAAATTAAAAGGAATAAAAGTTGAAGCAGGTGGTTAGATATATAAAGTTTTGTTTTGGTCAAATTCATCTGAAGAGTTCAATTGAAAAAAACGATTGTTTAGGTACCACCCCATTCATGGAATACCAATTTAAAGACTTAAGACTGTTTCCTTCAGTATGATATAGTCAAGCTTATCACATGTTAGGCGTTAAAAAAAAATTATGTAAAAAATATACTACAAGACCAAAAAAATGAACAGGGGAGAATTTAGGATGGGATAAAGGATAATATTACAAAAACCAGGGACCAAGAAGCACACATAGGATCATTTAATCAAGTGATGACAATGTAACACATCTCACTGCCTAATTATGGGTGACAGTTCAAATAGGAAAATAGTTTGAGAAATCTGCCAAGGGAGAAGAATCTGGCATGAGCTGGAATAAGCAGGACTCCTCTGTGACTCACTTTTGCTATGTGCTTTATAATTCAATGAAACTGTCATATGGTTGTGCTGTACATTTTTCTTGGGAGGACAGAGGTGGGAACCACACAAGTACTGAATGAGTCGGAAGGTAGTTCAAGTACAACATATAAGCAGTAGTGGACATATTGGAAAGATGACAGACCACAGGTTCAGGGCTCAGTTCTGTTTACTAAAATCATCTTTAGGTCATGAGAAAATTCCTGAGCTTGACTGAGCTCTTATTTTTCCATATGATAAATAGGGATAATAATATCTCTTTCAAGAGGTTTATTGAGAGGACTAGGATAATATACTATTTCTATAAAATGACTGACAGAATCGCTGAACAACTAGCAGACAATGATGAAGATGATGATTAGAGAAGAAAAATTGGGGAATGTGGGGAACTGGACATTGGAACTGGTTTAACGGTATCTCGCACATAACCTACTACTCAGAAAGTAGTAATTATTATTGTGCTAAATATTGCAGACAAGTAGTTTAGGATAAATGGAAAAAATACTGGAGGAATATAAATCAAAGACATTAAAATAAATTCCCCAGACGACAGCATGTGATGAGAAAACAGCTATTTTGAGTTGCTGCCTGCACCTTTTCCGGTATGAAGACCCGGCTCACACCCGGAGTCTGGACCTTTATATAAGGACCTGAGCTCAGGATGCCCACTAGAAGGTCCCACTTTGCTTTTCCCGGGGCACCTTACAAAACCACCACTTAGAGTTGAGTCCACAAAAAGTGAGTGACCTCTGCCCCAACCACTTTATAAGTAATAGGTTCTTGCTACCCTGCTCTCCATCTCCTGCTTGCTTGTGACCTGGGATGGAGGACTGCCCTTCCCCAGGCTCACTGCATGTCCCCTACCCCACCAGTTCTGGAATCTTTAACTAATAAATCTTGCGACTTTACTTCCTTTGTGTGAGCATGTTAAAACTGTGCCTTCAATCAAAAGGGCCCCAGGGTTTTCACTTCCCCAAAGTGGGAGCTCAGATGCTGAGGGAACTACTAGCCCAACTTGTGTGAGTGGCTTGTGCCTCCTCATTTAGCAGGTCATAATCTGCATGTTCTTAATTTAATACACCAGCTACGGGCCTCCAACACACACGACAAACATGAAAGCTAGAAATAATGACACATTTTCACTCTCTGTAACCTTCTTATTTTTCTCACTGTTTAGATTCCAGGTCCTTAACTATGACTCTTGTTACACCCCATCTTGGTGAAACCCCACTTGCTGCTTATCCTGGGCCTGAACTAGACAGGTGAACAAACCTGGAAAAAATGAAGTGGTGCTGACTAATTTTAAATTTATTTTTTAAAAAAACCCACAAGTGGGTCCTCAGCTCTGCCCAGAATTTCCAAATATCTCTGGTCAAATGCAAATATCTAGGTATAACCCTGTGGAAGACAATCAAGGACCCAGAAACAGAAGAGAGGTGTTTTTTTTTTTCAAGGAAGATCAGCCCTGAGCTAACATCTGCCGCCAATCCTCCTCTTTTTGCTGAGGAAGACTGGCCCCGAGCTAACATCCGTGCACATCTTCCTCTACTTTATATGTGGGACGCCTACCACAGCATGGCGTGCCAAGCGGTGCCATGTCTGCACCCGGGATGCAAACCGGCAAATCCCAGGCCGCCGAAGCGGGACGTGCGAACTTAACCGCTGCACCACCGGGCCGGCCCCAGAAGAGAGTTTTTATGGAAACTTAGATTGCGACAGAAGGAAAAAGACACATTATTTCACAAGTGCTGTTTCATTATAGCTATATGGGGAAAAATTACATCTCTTCTTTATACCATATACAAACCTAAATGACCAGTAAATTAAAGACATAAATGGCAAAAAAAAAAAAAAAAATCTTCGAAACTTATTGAAGAAAACTTAAACATCTTTACCAAATCTCCATGGGATACCAAACTTATTAGTAAAATATTTTAGAAGAACAAAATAAGAAAATACTATGACTGCTACTATTTGAATATACTGAAGGGCTTTGCCAGTTTCTACTATTCAAACTGTACTGGTACTAGCATTTGGCTTAGAGACTGAGAGGACTTATGTCATCTTCTCAGGGCTAAGGTGATAAGAGATTGGTATCCCGGTTCTGTCTACATGCGGAGTCCTAAACATTCCTCATATTGAGTTATAAGTGAAAAACCACAACCTAGGAACACAGACAAAACAGAGGTAGACTAGACAGGAACTACAGCTCAGTTTCAAACCATCTCAGTGAATGAGGAGAGAGATGGATTGAGACATCAACCAAAAGGCTAATACCTTCAGGCACCTGGTAGAAGCGAACAGAAATCCACCATAAAGGAAGATATCCTAGGTATTAGTTTTACTATTTTGCAAACAGTGTCTGGCACAAAATGAATGAAATAACCAGACAAAATGAACACAAAAACTATGGAAACAACAGATAGTAGAAATACATCTATAAGGACTCTAGATGTTAGAGTTATGAGACAGAGCTTAAAAATAACTATGCTCAAGAAGCTAAAAAACAAAACTGATCATTTCAGCAAAGAACAAGAAACCAATATATGTCTAAAAGAAAAATTCCAAAAGAAAGAGGTTGCAAAAGTTACAAGAGAAGCATTATGACATAGAAGATTCAGTTAGAAGGCTAAACATCAATGTAAGTGGAGGCTTAAAGGGAGGAAAGAGGAAGGATGGGAGAAGCAGCAATATTTGAAAAGATAATAGCTGAGAAATTTCAAAACAAAGTCTATAAACAGATGAATGAATAAATAAATTATAGTATGGTCATAAATGGAATACTACATAAATGGAATACTACAGAGAAATAAACTATTGACACACACAACGACATACATGAATCTCCAAATCATGCCAGCAAAAGAAACAAGGCCAAAATAAGAGTATAGATTGTCTAATTCAATTTATATAAAATTTTAGAACACATGAACTAGAGTTACAGAAAGCAGTTTAGTGATTACTTAGAGATGGGGGTGGAAGGAGGGATGGATAGCAAAGGGGCACGAGGAAATGTGGCAATGACTAAAGTGTTTATTGTCCTGATTAGAGGGATTATTTCATAGATGTATACATATGTAAAATAGATAAAATTGAATATTTCAAATATATGCAGTTTATTGTTCTTCAACTACATTTTAAGTTGTAAAGTAAAAATTGCAGCACCAAAATAAAAGAAAACTAAAGTCCTAAAGAAAATAAAGAGAAATATCCTTGATCTAACTATCTAACTTTATTGAACACTCTAATTCAGCTTTAGCGTATTTGTGTTTTCTTTATATGAATGCCCATTCACACTAAAAATACAAGTATTAAGTCAACAAGTGATAAGGATAGATCAAGCACAGAGCAGACATTTATCAAATAAACACAAGCAGTAAATCAGTAAACAAACTCAGGGGAAATATCTGTCCTCACTAGAAATCAATAGCCTTATCCTCTTAAGTTATTAGAAGGGTTTAATTAAAAATAACCCATTTGCAGTGAGGCTACATTGAAAGTGATATTGTCTCTGACCTCTCATGAACCAATGCCCTCCAACCCATCAGAAAATGTAACTATTAGTGCCCACGATACAGAAATGCACTCAAGTAGGAGCTGCCTCTAGGATGCCCACGTGCTTACCATGAATCAGCTGTGTTTCCAAACTTGTTTATACCATTTGTTCTTGATACTTTAATTACATATTTTAACAACATTAAGTAAAGAAATATGAGAGAAAGGTTGGTTGTTTTTATGAAAGTTGAATGTTCTAGAAAAACTCATTCAAGAAGGCTACAAATTTTATTTTAGTAGAGTCAAACATAAAGATTGTAAAAAAATAGAGATTCTACAGTAAGACTGCTTAAATTCTCATTGCCCTTAACAAAAGAGAACCAGGAAATTAGGAGAATGAAGTACTGGCATGGTTAACACAAGAAAGAACAGGCAGAACTCCAATCAGGGAGAACACGCCCTGGCCCTATATTGAAATATGGGTGAAACAGTTATGAGCTGTAAATAAACACTTACAGGTTGTTTAAGATATTCATATAATTTTGTATGATTTAAAATAACTTTTTGAATGACTAATCAATTAATCTTAATTAGTTGGGCACATGGTCTTCTAGCTTTACACCCTTTGGCCAGGGAATCTCATATTTGAGACACAATAATCATCCAACATTAAAAAAAACCCCATGAATAACTGACATGTACCAAGAGTGGCAACTCCAGCGACAAGAAATGCAGAACAACCTTAATATACAACAGTAATACATGAAAATAGACCAAAAAAAAAAAAGGTACATGGGAGTGTTTAGGAAATAAAAATATGACATAAAATTGTGTATACTGTGTGAGAGAGAGTAAGTTTTAAAAGCTTTATTCTGAAATAATTATAGATTCCCAAGAAGTTGTACAGATATAGTCCAGAGTCCTATGGACCCTTTACCCAGTTTTGCCCAGTGAATACATCTTACATAGTTGTAGTACAATATCAAAACCATGAACTTGACATTGACACAATGCACGTGTACAGTTATAGGTCATTTCATCATATACGTGGATTCCTGTAACCATTACCACAATCAACATACAAAAACAGTCCACCGTCACAAAGATGCTACCCCTTTATAGTCATACCCACCACCACTGCTCCCCGCTGCCCACCCCTAACCCTGGCAACCACTAATATGTTTCCAATATCTTTAATTCTGTGATTTCCGGAAAGTTGTAGAAATGGATTCCTATAGTATGTGACCTTTTGAGATTGGGATTTTTCATTCAGCATACTATCCTTCAGATTTATTAAAGTTGTTGCATGTATCAATAGTTCAGAAAAAAATTTTTTTAATATAAACACAGTTTCTGAAATTCAAAAACATGATTCCAGTAGAGAAATAACATTTATTCTCTTCCCTTGATATTTCAAAGAAGAAGGAAGCTCCAAGAGTACGTTATTGCAATCTGATCCTGCTCAAAATAGGAAATTCATCAATTACCATCCTTGCTTCCTCTTGACAGCCAGGACTTGCCTTTTATGACACTGCACTCGCCTCGTTGCCCTCCATTAACTCTAACCTCTCTTCTGTCATTTCCTCTTCACTGTAGCGAGAAACTATTTTCAGTTATTATCTTGATTTTCAACTAAACAGCCTATTAAGACTTCTCTTAATGTAGAGCCTATTTTGCAGAGATTTATGGACATGTTCTAGTCACAGAGAAGAAGACAAAGTTTCTTGATAAATTATATACTCTCCGTTAACCACTCTTAAACTAAAATGAAATTAGAAAATCAATAAACTTTAGAAGATTAAATTAATGAGTGCAGGAAATGCAGAAGCAAGGAGCAACTAGGCAAAATAAGAAAAGCTCAAGAGATAGTAGGTCAAATGAAAAACAGGTTCAAAAATGTTTTTTTAGGGCTGGCCCGGTGGCGCAGTGGTTAAGTTCGCATTTTCCGCCTCTCCGCAGCCTGGGGTTTGCCAGTTTGGATCCTGGGTGCAGACCTATGTGCTGTGTATCAAGCCACACTGTGGCAGGTGTCCCACATATAAAATAGAGGAGGATGGGCACGGATGTTAGCCCAAGGGCAATCTTCCTCAGCAAAAAGAGGATTGGTAGCGGATGTTAGCTCAGGGCTAATCTTCCTAAAAAAAATTTTTTTTTAGGGAGTGAAGAACTTTACAAATATCTAAATGAAAAAACCCCAGAGAGATGAGAAGAAACTTGACCCAAACCACAGATAAAGTGACCACTGGAGAAAAAGAATGACACTTACCTTTTCATAACATGAAGGAAAAATGAGAACACTGAAAGGCAGTGGTATTTGAAGGTTCATTTGGAAATTCATGTTGAAAAGGTTACTTTTTTTTTTTTGAGAAAGATTCACCCTAAGCTAACATCCGCTGCCAATCCTCCTCTTTTTGCTGAGGAAGACTGGTCCTGAGCTAACATTCGTGCCCATCTTCCTCTACTTTATACGTGGGATGCCTACCACAGCATGGCTTGCCAAGTGGTACCATGTCCACACCCGGAATCCGAACTGGCGAACCCCTGGGCTGCCAAAGCGGGACATGCGCACTTAACCGCTGCGTCACTGGGCTGGCTCCTGAAAAGGTTACTTTGTCTCTAGGTTTCAGGGCTTTATCCACAGGCTTTAGGCCTTTGAGGTAGAGATTCTAGATGAATATTTCAGAGATGTTGCTGCCTCACTAAACAGCTGGGCTGTTATCTGCAATGATGGCCTCCGTGTGCCTGCTGAGCCCTCACTCACCTGAGCAAGATCCTGTTGTTTTATCCTTCGAAACCATCCAGGGCTCTTTCCCCTTCTTCAGTAAAGAGAACACATCTGGCTGATAGATGCAAAGTCCTGATCAGAAGACAAGAAACAGGAAATGACCATGTGGTAAGGGTTCCAAATGTGCATCCAGTCCGTTGGTTATTAAGGAAGAGAGACAATTACAGGAAGGCAAGAAAAAGGCATAAAGGATTTCTAAAGGATGGAGAAGGTGGAGGTTTGTGATGATGATGACTCCTGCCAAATTTACAAAGCACAAACCATTTTCCCAGAAAGAGGACAGAAATTCCCCTAGACAGGTGAAGGATAATCCAAAAATTCACAACACAGAAAGCAGGAATTTCTGGGGTCAAATTCTGAATCCTACCGAGTGAGACCAGGTTGCTGTAGTTTTCCAACATCACATCTCTGTACAAATCCTTCTGTTCCGAGTCCAGGCACTCCCACTCCTCCTGAGAGAAGTCTACAGCCACATCCCTGAGCGCCACCAACTGCTGAAACGGCAAACCCAGGCATCAGTGGTGAAATTAAGAGACAGCCTTTAGATGGAAGGGGAAAGGCAGAAAAGGGCACTGCTTGAGTGGTATCCACACTGAGCGAAAGCTGGAGTTGGCTGTCTGCTATGGGGGGAAATGACATGGAAATTAGTGTGACTGAAGCCAAGTGCCTATACGCTCTTACCATCTATTGCTCAGTCACAACATCCTTAGGACTTTCCAGTAACAAGTAACAAGAACACAGGATGGCGGCCAAGACTGACAGCCATCGTGTGAGTTCTTTGTCGACACCACTGAGAGGCTACACCAGCCCGGAAATGACTAACTCTAGATTTATTATGTGAGAAGAATTTTTTTTTTCCTTAAGCTACTGTTAGTTGAATTTTCTGTGGCTAATGTATAAAATCTCTAGGCTCTCAGCTAAGTAGCTGACAATCAGTACATGTCTTGTTAATGATATTAATCTCTCACTGATTTCCCAGCAAGATCTCAGACCTCTCTGAACTCAACCTCCTGTCATATCCTCAATCTAAAAGCACGACAAAGTGCTACATACTAAAATAAATACCAACCAACACCAACTCCCATCTTTCCTAATTGAAACATCCCATTCTCTAGAGTAGACAAAAACTCTCCCACGCAGTGTGTCCATTTTAGCCACTCAGTTCCAACTTGTTAAGCAACAGTTTTGAAAAGAAAGTCTCTACTATCTCCTTTAAGAGAATGTATTTCTCCTCATTGAGCGCTCTGTCAAAGTATCAGGACACAGGGGGTACTCAATGCCATGTTGGAAAGAAGCGGGACACGTAGGGAAGGCACTGCACAGTTTCACAACTATCACTTAACACACTGACAGTGACTCCGGTAAGCCGTTTAAGGATGAGGAGTAAAAATATTCACATGACGTGATATAAATGGTTATATTTTTGGAGAGGCAATTCCAACTCACGTGGGCCATGACTTAAAATTCCAAGAGTCGATCAGTCTTCTGGATTCCTCTCCTGGTGAAGCAGAGCCCTGAGAAAGCAGAGCTAGAGGGAAGAAATCAGGAGAGGTCAGGCTTTCCTCAGAGCTTTCACACGGACTAAGAATGCCATTTTCTTCCTTGAAGGAAGGTCAGAGGGAGTCTGCAAACGTCCTGGCCCCATCCAAAACCCAAAAGCCTCAAATACTGCAGGATGTCTACCCAGGTATGCCAAATCATGACACGGCTCAGGATAGTCAGGATATGAGACAAGGCCATTCTGACTTGCCCTGAATATCCCCTTCAACAATATGGACCCCAAGTTAGACATCCCCAAGGGAACCCCAAGAACAAAGGAACTCTGCAATCCGGGAGTCCAGTGCATTTGCCCAGGGCCGTCCTGCGTACTTCTCCTGACAGTGGCTTTTCACCTCCTCTATGTCCAACAAAGTATATAAAAACTACTGACACATTTTCGTCCAAAACATCCACACCGCAAAACTAAAGGCAATTGTGAGGCCAAAATAACCCTGACCAGATTCACTAGTCATCCAGTGAGATGACTGTTCACACAGCCTAGCAGTCTTTTCCGGAGCATAAACACACCTGTGCGCACAGTATTTGGCCCAGCTGCACTGTCAATTCCCATTAACCTCCAGGCCCAGCCCTCTCTGGTTTCTTTCTGTTTTCTTGCATCATCCTTACAAGCCTCCTTTTTCGGTGTAAAGCCTTGGAGGAAAGGGTGAATATGGTTCTGATAATTTATTCCCACTCTAGGGTAACAACAAAAAATACCGACTGAGTAGTAGTATGTTCTCGGAATTTTATGTGTGTGTATGTATAATTTTTAAAAAATTAGAAATATGGAAAATATTAAACATATAAAAGCAGATAAGAGTAGCATTATAAATCTCCATTTTCTCTTCCCTCAGATTCATCAATGATCAACTCATATCTACATTAACCTTCATCTTTAAGCCATCTGTGAAAGTCAGTTATCATCCACATTCAAAAGATTAGGGAACTGGTCCCTGGCTCAAATTTACTATTAGGAAGTAGTACAGGTTTGCTGAACCCAAAGCTTGTTGATTTTCAACACTGGATCTCACTTCTGGATTCCAGGATTCCTCATATTGAGTGAAGATGAATTGGGCCTGGTGGACTATGCTTTGTCTCCTGTATTTTATCAACAATGAGCAGCACAGTGGCTTTGCCATGAAAGGAATTCAAAGACGGAAGGAAGGTTGAGATCGGGTGAGTAAACAGTTTTACAAAGCAAACTGTTTTTTATTAAAAAACATACTGAAGCCTCTGGAATCTGGCTTTGTGCTCGGCACTGGGGATGCAGATAAATATGTTGCAGGATCTGCCCTCAAGGAACTCAGTCAGAAAAGTAAAGAAGCCATTACAATACAGTAGGAGATAAAGGTTATCACGGATGTAGAAGAGTCCAGCAGCTCAAAGGAGCTCAAGCCAAACTAGCCAGCCGGTAAGGGAAGGCCTCCTCTGGGAGACGTGCTTCAGCTGAGTCTTGAGGGGCTCACCAGAGAAGACGGGAAAAGCAGAGGGGTTTTCAGGCAGAGGAAACATGTCAAAATCAAGCACAGATATCTTTGTTCATTCAAGGAATACAGAGTGGGAGGAGAGACCAACGGCAGACGAAGGTGTACATAGTAGGGATCACATCATGAAAATCCCCAAAAACTAGGCTATGGAGTTTGGGCCTCATCTCAGAAGTAATCTGCATTTTTAAAGGTTGAAAAATGCTTCTCATTAGAGATACAACAAAGTTGGTGTGGGAAGGTAGAGGAAAGATTGATATACTCAATGGGGGGAGGTTCATGAAAATTTCACGTAAAGCGTGTAGTACAAATTTGGCCCAGGAGACAGAGAACTTCAGTCACGTAACAGGACTTGAAGTGCTTTCGAAGATGAGTGAACAGCTGGAGAACAAACTGTGGACTGAAATATACTCTGTCTTGGGAATTAAAAAGGACTTGAGAGTGACTATTATATAGTTTTAGGGAAGAACTGGTTCTAAACCTGACATTTCTTCTCTTGGAAACCATGTACATAGAAACAAGAAAAATAAAATTAAGTCCTAACCACTAGGAAACAGAGAAAATGACACACTCGAAATTATTTGGAAATGTGGCCAAACTCAAATGAAAGAACAGAAACTATGTTGGTAGCTATAGAGACGCTGCAAAGAAAAATGAGAAATGTTCATTCCCATGAGGAGTATCACAGCCTGAATGGGAGTTTCTGCGAGCAGGAACGCAAAGGAGGCAATTGATGGGGGAGGGAGTAAAAGGAGGCAGGGAGATGTCAGGGGGATTCAAGATGGCAAAACACATAGGCTGTATTCTTCTTTTTTTTTTTTTTCTAAAACAAAAACAGCTTTACTGAGATATATTCACATACTATACAATTAACCCATTTAAAGTGAACAATGCAATGGGGTTTTTTTTTTTAGCAAATTCAGATATGTGCAACCATCACAAATCAATTTTAGAATATTTTCATCATCTCAAAAAGAAATCCTGAGTCTTTTAGCTATCGCTCCCTGTGTTCTCAAACCCCACCACGGCCTCTCTGCCCATTTTCCCCAGTCCTAAGAAACCACTCATCTACTTCCTGTCTCAATAGATTTCCCTGTTCTGGATATTCCTATGAATGGAATCATATACCATGTGGACTTATTGTGACTGGTTTCTTTGATTTAGCATAATGTTTTCAAGGTTCATTCAAGTTGAAGCATGTGTTGGTATTTCATTCCTTTCTATGGCTGAATAATACTTCAGTGTATGCACAGACACATTTTCTTTTCCCATTCATCCAGTAATGGACATCTGGGTTGTCTCCTGAAATAAAGTATGAATATACATAATGAAAAGACACACATATTGCAGGTGGAAATGACTCAAAATTATCAGTACCAAAACATTTCCTAATAATATTATTAGAACAAAACCCATGAAGGGGAGCCAGCCTGGGGGTGCAGTGGTTAAGTGCGCATGTTCCGCTTCGGTGGCCTGGGGGTTTGGATCCCGGGTGCGGACACGGCATTGCATGACAAGCCGTACTGTGGTAAGCGTCCCACACATAAAGTAGAGGAAGATGGGCATGGATGTTAGCTCAGGGCCAGCCTTCCTCAGCAAAAAGAGGAGGACTGGCTGCAGATGTTAGCTCAGCTAATCTTCCTCAAAAAAACCACAAAAAAACCATAAAGAATCAAGATAAAAATATCAAGCCACCTATAAGAAAAAGGAAATTCAGTTGTCACTAGACTTCTTCACTGCTAAATTCAGTGCCCCAAATGATGAGATAGCCCCTCCAACATACATGTGGAAAAATAAATGAGGGAATCAAAGATTTTATATGTAGCCAAGCTGTCTGTTCTTCAAGTATAAAGGATATACAGAGTTTTATGATGCAAGAACTTAGGGACATTATTCACATGAGTTATTTCTGAACTACTAGAGGACATATTTCAGCCACAAAAGAGACAATAGAGAAAATTTCAGGAAAACCAGTGATGCTGAACATATTTAAACGCAAATCTAACTCAAAAAGAAAGATGGAGAGGCCAGCCTGGTGGCATAGCGGACAAGTTCATGCACTCCACTTCGGCAGCCCAGGGTTCGCGGTTTGGATCCCCAGCACAGACCTACGCACTACTTATCAAGCCATGCTGTGGCAGGCATCCCACATTTAAAATAGAGGAAGCTGGGCATGCATGTTAGCTCAGGGCCAATCTTTCTCAGCAAAGAGAGGAGGATTGGCAGTGGATGTTAGCTCAGGGCTGACCTTCCTCAAAAAAAAAAAAATAGATGGAGATTACGTAGACAGACAAACTTACAAACTGCAGCTCTCTATCAGAACAGGTTACCAAACAATTATAACATTAAAGATAAAGGAAAGGAAGGCATCAAAAATAATTATAATCACTTAATTTTAAACACAATTCACAACACAAAATGGAATAAGGTGTGACAATACCATAGATGGGGAAGGGAAAGGGATGGAACCTGCTTAGACTAAGGAAATAAGAGGCTATCAGAAAAGGAACTATCTCATCTTTATACAAACCTCACAGCAACCAGTAAACAATCAGAACAGAGACACAAATGATAAAAAAGAGAAAACTGAGAAAACCATCAGGGAAAACTTCCAAATTGAACTGGTAGTTGGAAATACATGGGATGAGAAACAAGGAAATAAGAATGAAGACTAAGAAAAACCAAAAAACAAGTGATAAAATGGTAGCATGAAGCACTCATATATCAATAATCACTTGAAAGGTAAAGGGATTGAATTCTTCAATCAAAATACACAGAGTGGCTGGATGGATTAAAAAACAAGACCCAATGTTATGCCACCTCCAGGAAACACGTCTCAGCTCTGAAAACAAAAACAGGCTCAGAGTGAAGGGATGGAAGACGATATTCCAAGTTAATGACAAACAAAAGAAAGTAAGTGTTGTCATACTTAGACAAAGTAGACTTCAAGATAAAAAAGGCAATAAGAGACAAAGAGGAGCAGTATGTAATGATAAAAGAGACACTCCACCAAGAGGACATAACACTTATAAACATATATGCACCCAACACAGGAGCACCAAAGTACATAAAGCAATATTAACAAACCTAAAAGGAGATATTAACAGCAACACAGTAATAGTAGGGGACCTTAACACCCCACTCACATCAATGGATAGACCATCCAGGTAGAAAGTCAACAAGGAAATAGTGGAATTAAATGAAAAACTAGACCAGATGGACTTAATAGATATATAGAGAATGCTGCATCCAAAACCAGCAGAATACACATTCTTCTCAAGTGCATGTGGAACATTCTCAAAGATGGACCATATGTGGGAAATAAGGAAAGCCTCAATAAATTTGAGAAGATTGAAATCATATCAAGCATCTTTTCCTACCATAATGCTATGAACCCAGAAATCAACTGCAAGAAAAAAGCTGGGAAAGTGACAAATATGTGGAGACTAAACAACATGCTACTGAACAACCAATGGATCATTGAAGAAATTAAAGAAGAAATAAAAAAAATATCTGGAGACAATTGAAAATGAAAAAACACCATACCAATTCGTATGGGAACCAACAAAAGCAGTCCTAAGAGGTAAATTCACAGCAATACAGGCCCACCTTAACAAATAAGAAAAATCTCAAATAAGCAATCTTAAACTACACTTAACAGAACTATAAAAAGAGGAACAAACAAAGCCCACATCAGCAGGAGGAAAATAATAAAAATAAGAGCAGAAATAAATGAAACAAATTAAAAAACAGTAGAAAGGATCAATGCAACTAAGAGCTGGTTCTTTGAAAAGATAAACAAAATTGAGAAACCCTTAGCCAGACTCACTAAGAAAAGAAGGCTCAAATAAATAAAATTAGAAATGAAGGAGGAGAAATTACAATGGATACCACAGAAATACAAACGATTATAAGAGAATACTATGAAAAATTATATGTCAAGAAATCGGATAACCTAGAAGAAATGGATAAATTCTTACATTCATACAACCTCCCAAAACTGAATCAAGAAGAAATACATAATCTGAATAGACCAATCACAAGAGATTGAAACAGTAATCAAAAACGTCCCAAAAAATAAAAGTCCAGGATCAGAAAGCTTCTCTGGAGAATTCTATCAAAAACTCAAAAAAGAGTTAATACCTATCCTTCTCAAACTATTCCAAAAATTGAAGAAGATGGAACATTTCCCAACTCATTCTACAAGGGTCAACATCACCCTGATCCCGAAGCCAGACAAGGACAACAGAAAGAAGGAAACTTAGGGGCCAATATCTCTAATGAACACAGATGCAAAAATCCTCAAAAAATATTGGCAAACCAAATACAGCAATACATTAAAAGGATCACACACCTTGATCAAGTGAGATTTATACTGGGGACTCAGGGATGGTTCAACATCTGCAAATCAATCAATGTGAAACACCACATACACAAAATGAGGAATAAAAACCACATGATCATCTCAATAGATGCAGAGAAGGCATTTGACAAGATCCAACAGCCATTTATGATAAAAAGTCTCAATAAAATGGGTACAGAAGTACCTCAACATAATAAAGTCCATATATGACAAACCCACAGCCAACATGATACACAATGGGGAAAACTGAAAGCCATCCCTCTGAGAACAGGAACAAGACAAGGGTGCCCACTCTTATTCAACATAGTGCTGGAGATTTTGGCCAGAGCAATTAGGCAAGAAAAAGAAATAAAAGGTATCCAAATTGGCAAGGAAGAAGTGAAACTCTCCCTGTTTGCAGATAACATATGCTTTCTTTTTTTGAGAGTTAATACAGCTTACTTCTTTTTGGGGGGAGGGGATTGGCCCCAAGCTAACCTCTATTGCCAATCTTCCTTTTCTTCTCCCCAAAGCCCCAGTACATAGTTGTATATCCTAGTTGTAGTTCATTCTAGTTCTTCTGTGTGGGATGCCTCCACAGCATGGCTTGATGAGTGGTGGGTAGGTCCGTTCCCAGGACCTGAACCAGTGAACCCTAGGCCACCAAAGTGGAGCAGGTAAACTTAACCACTTGGCCACAGGGCCAGCCCTGACATGACTTTATATATAGAAAACCCTAAAGAATCCATTGGAAAATTATCAGAAATAATCAACAACTACAGTAAAGTTGCAGGGTACAAAATCAACTTAGAAAAATCAGTTGCATTTCTATACTCCAATAATGAACTAACAGAAAGGGAACTCAAGAATACAATCCCATTTACAACCACAACAAAAAAAAATAAAATATCTAGGAATAAATTTAACCAAGGAGGTTAAAGATCTATACAATGAAAACTATAAGACATTATTGAAAGAAATCGACAATGACATAAAGAAATGGAAAGATATTCCATGCACATGGGTTGGAAGAATAAACATGCTTAAAATGTCCACACTACCCAAAGCAATCTACAGATTCAATGCAATCCTAACTAGAATCCCAATGTCATTCTTCATGGAAATAGAACAAAGAATCCTAAAATTCATATGGGGCAACCAAAGACCCCAAAAGACTAAAGCAATCCTGAGAAAAAAGAAGAAAGCTGGAGGCATCACAATTCCTGACTTCAAAGTATACGACAAAGCTACAGTAATCAAAACAGCATGGTACTGGTACAGAAACAGGCACACAGATCAATGGAACACAATTGAAAGTCCAGAAATAAAACCACACATCTATGGACAGCTAATCTTTGAAAAAGGGGCTAAGAACATACAATGGAGAAAAGAAAGTCTCTTCAATAAGTGCTGTTGGGAATACTGGGCAGCCACATGCAAAAGAATGAAAGTAGGTCACTATCTTATGCCATACACAAAAACTAACTCAAAATGGATCAAAGACTTGAAGGTAAGACCTGAAACCATAAAATGTCTGGAAGAAAATATAGGTAGTACACTCTTTGACATGGATCTTAAAAGGATCTTATTGAATACCATTGCTTCTCAGACAAGGGAAATAAAAGAAAAAATAGACAAATGAGACTTAATCAGGCTAAGGAGCTTCTGCAAGGCAAAGGAAACAAGGATCAAAACAGAAAGACAACCCACCAACTGGGAGAAGATAATTGCAAATGATATAGCCAACAAGATGTTAATCTCCATGATACATAAAGAACTCACACAACTGAACAACAAAAAAAACAAACAACCCAATCAACAAATGGGCAGAGGATACGAACAGGCATTTTTCCAAAGAAGGTATACAGATGGCCAAGAGGCACATGAAAAGTTGCTCAACATCACTAATCATCAGAGAAATGCAAATCAAAGCTACCCTAAGATACCACTTTACATCCGTTAAAATGGTTATAATCACTAAGACAGAAAATAACAAATGTTGGAGAGGATGTGGAGAAAAAGGAACCCTCATACACTGCTGGTGGGAATGCAAACTGGTGCAGCCACTATGGAAAACAGTATGGAGATTTCTCAAAAAAGTAAAAACAGAAATATCATATAACCCAGCTATCCCACTACTGGGTATCTATCCAAAGAACACGAAATCAACAATTCAAAGTGACTTATGTATCCCTATGTTCACTGCAGCATTATTCACAATAGCCAAGACATGGAAGCAACCCAAGTACCCATCAACTGATGATTGGATAAAGAAGATATGGTATATATACACAATGGAATACTACTCAGCCATTAAAAAAATCACAAAATCATCCCATTCGCAACCACATGGATGGACCTGGAGAGAGTCACATTAAGCAAAATAAGCCAGACAAAGACAAACACCAGATGATTTCACTCATATGTGGAAGATAAACAAACACTGGGACAAAGAGAACAGTTCAGTGGGTACCAGGAGAAGGGTGGTGGGGGGTGAGCACAGGGGGTGAAGGGGAGCACTTATACGGTGATGTACAAGAAATGATGTACAACTGAAATTTCACAATGTTGCAAACTATTATGAACTCAATTAAAAAAATGTAAAAAAAAATTAGACTACTGGTGAGCATGATAGTCTATACAGAAACTGACATATAATAATGTCCATCTGAAATTACATGTTATAAATCAACATGACTTCAATAAGATAATTGAGGAAGAAAACCCACAATGCAATACCACTATATATCCACTATATTGGCAAAAATTTTACAGTCTGACAATACCATGTATTAATGAGAAAGTGGAGCACTTGGAACTTGCATAAACTATCGATGGGAGTGCTAACTAGTTCAGCCATTTTGGAAAACTGACAGTATCTGCTTAAGCAGATTCCCATACCCTATGACCCAGCAATTTCTCTCCTAGAAATAGACCCAACAGAAATGATACATATGAACACCAAAAAAAGGGTAAGTATGCTTCCAGCACCATTATCCACGAGAGCCCAAAGTTGGAAACAGTCCAAATGTCTATCAACGGCATGAATGGACAAACACAAGTGGGATATTCATGCCGTGGAATACCAGTGCATTTAGCAAAGTGAACAATAAGCTTTTTCTACACACAAGAATATGTATGAATCTCACAAACACAATGTTGAACAAAGGAAGCCAACACAAAAGGTTACATGCTATGTGATTCCATTTACATCTAACTTCAAAAACAGACAAAACTGATGTATGGTGGTTACTTTAGGGAGCTACTGACTGAACAGGAGCACAAGAGGGACTTCTGGGGTGCAAGTACTGTTTTATTTCTTGATCTGGGTGCTTATTATGTGGGTGTTCCCTCTGTGGTAATTTATTCAAGCTGTACAGTTTTGATTGTGTTGGCTGTTTGATCATATTATTATGTATACACTTATCCATATACATGATAAACTTCAAAAAAAGTTCATTTTACAAATTATGGACAAATATATACAAGACAAATGGAAACAAAAAAATAAGCAAGGGCCCTGATCTTGAGCATGCTAAAATATTAAAGCCTACAATTCACAATTATCGAAATCTATGTATCAACTAACAGCGGGAACTTTCATAAAGCAGGAGTTACAGGTTACATAAGATACAATTTCATTAATAACAGAGGATTTTCATAGCTTTTCTCAATCCAAGACAAATCAAGTGGAAAACAAATAAGTAACTATAGACAGACCATATAGCAGATCACAAAGAAAAATTCATTATATTTCCAAGTTAAAAAAGATCACAATGCAGCAAAACTGGAAATTACAAGTGAAGAGGGGGCCTATGTGCTTTACCTGAAGTCCTCAACGTTATCAATAGGGACTGAGTTCCCCTCATGTCACAGGACTCAAGACCCCCCCACAGCGCTGAGGCTCAGACACGACACCATTATGTTAGTTTTCTACTACTGAGTAACAAACGCTCATAAATGTAGTGGCTTAAACAAACTTCTTACCTCACGGTCAGACAAAAGTCTGACATGCTTCTCCCTGGACTAACAAAGTGCTGGCAGGGCTGTGCTCCTTTCTGCAGGCTCTAGGGGGGAATTCATTCCCTAACGTTGTCCAGTTTCAGGAGGCCACCAACATTCCTTGGCTCAAGGTTCCCTTCCTTTATCCAGCCAACAACTTTGCAGCTCTCTAACCATTCTATAATCACATCTCCCTTTGACACTAAATTCAGGCGAGAAAGGTTTACTGACTTTAAGGATCCATGTGATTAGATTGGGCCCAATTGGATAATCTCATTTCAAGGTCCTTAACTTAATCCCTTTGGCCTCTTTTTTTTTTTTTTTTTTGAGGAAGATTAGCCCTGAGCTAACAGCTGCCAATCCTCCTGTTTTTGCTGAGGAAGACTGACCCTGAGCTCACATCCGGTGCCCATCTTCCTCTACTTTATATATGGGATGCCTACCACAGGTTGCCAAGCAGAGCCATGTCCACACCCTAGATCCGAACCTGCGAACTCGGGCCGCCGAGAAGCGGAACGTGCGCACTTAACCGCTGCGCCACCAGGCCGGCCCCTCTTTAGCCTCTTAAAGCAATTTATTCACAGGTTCCGAGGATTAGGATCTGGACTTGTTTGTAGGGGCATTACTCCACATATCCCAACCACGCTTAAAGCTTCTATCATTGGCTTCCCTCTTTCCGAGGGATATTCAAAAGTCCACCTCTTACCACCTCTTACAACACTACCTCTCCAACACTGTCTCCAATCCAACCAAAATAAGCGGCCATATCCCCTACATCCGTGTTTATGTCCATCCTAAGAAGCCCTGGACTCCCTGGCCATCTCCCTCTTCAGACACTGTACTCCTCATAGTTGGTTGTCCCCTTGTCGCACCCCTCCCCAAGTCTTGACGCTTTCCAGTAGGCCCTCTGGAATTCACAATTCATAAATAAACCTCTCTGTTACCTTCAACCACTTCCTTGAACACTCCCTTCACCTTTGTGCCTAACAGAAACCTGGCTCTCCCCAGAGGACTCCGCAGCCCTCTCAACATTTTTTCCCCTATAGCCTTTTGACACTGGGTCTGGGAGTGGGGCAAACGTCCCCCTTGCTCTTATTACTTTCAGACCTTTCTCTCTTCCTCCTCCTAAGAGCTCCAGCTTAGAATTTCACGCCATGAGATTATGTACAACTCACCACTCCTCACTGTTGCTGACATCTACCAAACACAGAATATTTCCCCTTGCTTTTTGAAAACTTGAGCTCATAGCTCACTCTCTACAACACTAACACCCTTCTTTGATTCTTGCCATTTCAGGACGCCCACAGAGGAGCCTGGCTTACTCACCCTTCCCTGTACTTTTACTTTTCCTTCCTCCTGGCTCATTCCCACCAGCATACTGATAGGTTATTTCTCTCCCGACCAGCTGCTGTTCCATTTCTCTGCTCATATTTACAGAGAAACTCTTGGAATATGTCGTCTACACTGTTTCCTATTCCCCTTCCTTCGTTCTGTTACCCTACTCCAACTCAACTAACGGTCACCACAGAAACTGCTCTCCATACTTTCACGAATGACTATGAATGTTACTAAACGCAATGCTCAATTCTCTGTTTCCGGCCCCACGGCTGCTGCCACCACATTTACACACACGGTCACGCACACAGTGACGCATTCACAGTCATATACATACAGAGTCACACCTAAATAGTGCATTACAATCACATACAGCTCCCGTCACCACCGCGCGTGCAAACACACACATATACACATCCCACCCCTATGGCTCCTGGGCGATCACCTCCACACGTTGCTCCTGTATCAATTTCACACAAGCACCCACGGTTCCCACCGTGATCGCTGGCGCGCGCACAGACACACAAACACGGAGCCCCACCACCTTCCTTCTCATGTCCCCTTGCTGGCAAAGCCCCAGACTCCGAAAACGTTACCCATCACTGCCCTCCCCCGCGGCCTCGCGCCTCAGGGGTCATTCCGCTTGCGGGTGTTAGACTCCCTTACCTGACCTTGCGGCCCCCGCTGAGTGTTCCGCAGGGACTTGCGCGCGATCCCTTCTATGGCCCTCAAAGGGCCGGTGCGCGGACTGGACGTTGCCTCGGGTACGGTGAACATTGGGAAATGTAGTCCGGAACCTGGACAGCCTTTAAGAGCCCAGAGACTGACAGTCTCAATTCACAGGCCTTGGTCTTGGACGCCGTCCTTTCTCTCGGCAAACACGGTCGCCCTACACCGTGCACATCTGTAACCGAAAACTTCGACAAGTCCCAAGAGATGTTTAGAACGCAAGCCTCAACTGAGACCCCCACGCTGCTCTTCCTCCGCAAACGGGTGCCCAGCTCTGGCAACCTGGACAGAAAGCCAGGTTGACTGGAAGTAGCCTTCGACGCGATGGCTCCTGGGAAATGTAGTCCAGAGCCGTGAAATACCTCAGGGAGGGCGCTATCCTTTTCAGCGCGAGTTGGCCGCCTGGGCATCTGATGGATGTGGCGTGGGAGAAAGATCCTGTAAGGCGGTGCCAAGCGACCGGCGAATCTTTACCATGTCCGCCTGAGCCTCAGCCCGGACGGTGGATACCTCTTCACCAGCTCCGGCCTGGAGGTAGGGTGAAGGGAGGATGTATGGGGCACAACTCGGTGCCTGGCCCCGGGGTGAGCAGGAGGGGAGGTTTGGAGGTGGGAGGTCACCGGTCTGAGAATCCGTGGGAGCTTCTCTTCGAACCCAGATGTAGTATCCCTCAGATCCACAAACAAACACTTACCTTATTGCCATCTTCCAATTATCCTTAAAGTGTTTGGCTTAAATTAATATCCATGGTTACATTGCTATTTTGTAAATGTTATTCACGTCTGGGCTATTCCTTTTGCTAAAGTTAATACTTCCCAACTTTTCTAATTTGCTTCCTTTCCTACGTGCTCATCATTTGGATGTATATCTAAACTTTCTGACAGGAGTTATTTTTTTCAGTATTTTCAAATTCATCAGGTTATCTTTAAAAATTTTATCCTTTAAAGTTCTTTTGTTGTGAAATTGAAAATACCTGAAAAAAAAGTGCGTGGAGTGTGTAAGTTCAGTGTAACTCCAGACAAGTGAAGAAATATTACATTGTTGATATCTCAAAAAGAAATGCCTACCCCATGTGATCATTTCTGATCCCCAGCCCGCCCCCAGCTGACCACTATCCTGACTGTTAGGGTAATAATATCTTGGCTCATCAGTTGTTATCTATCTTTGAAATTTACAAAAATGCAATCAAATTGTATTAACCTCCTGTCTTGCTTAGTTATTAAAATTCGTAACTGGATTAACTCAAAACTTCACTCTAAAGGCTTTGCAGAAGGAAATGTATGCCCGTTCAGGCACAAAAATTATTCTCCTTAGTTACTACTGTGATTCAGGAGCCCACGATCAACCCTCCCTCCAAGGTACAATGATTCACTTGGAGAACTCACAGCAAAACAATACAAAGCAAAATCAGCAAAGAGAAAAGGCATATGGGGGAAAGTCCAGGAAAAACCAGGCACATGGTTCCCAGGATCCTTTCCCCCTTTGGCAATGTGTTGTGACCACACATGTGAAATGTTGCTAACCAGGGAACCTCATAAGAGACTCAGTACCTAGGGCTTTTATTGGGTGCTGGTCACATGGGCAACCTCTGCCCGGCACATACCAGAATTTCAGACTCCCAGAAGGATAGCAGGTGTTTACCATAAGCTATATAGTTTGCACAAACAGTTTAGGAACAGTGAGCCACTCTTATCAGTTAGGTTAGTAGGAACTCACTCAAAATCTAAGTTCTAGATGCAAGCCAGGGGCCAACCTTGCAAGCAGGACTTTCAAAGGGTAAGAAGTCTCAGGTCTGCTATGTTAACTCTTTTCTCCACACTACTGTCCTAAAGAAAATGTCTGGCTTTCAACAACAAAAGATTACAAGGCATAAGAAAAAGCAGGAAAAATCAAGACACTCCCAAGACACAAAACAACCATCAGAACTAGCCTGAGGTGTTCTCAGCTTCTTGCTGCATAACTTCAATCTCTGCCTCTGTCTTCACATGGCCTTCTTCTCTTCCATGTCTTCTCATCTTCTGTGAATTTTTTTATGATCATTATCCACCATGTAATCTCAGTAGTTAACTTTTTTTATATTTTATTTTTTATTGAGGTTATGATAGTTTTCAAGCTTGTGAAATTTCAGTTGTACATTATTATTTGTCAGTCATATTGTAGGTACACCACTTCACCCTTTGTGCCCATCCCCCCACCCCCTTTCCCGTGGTAACCACTAATCTGTTCTCTTTATCCACGTGTTTAACTTCCACGTATGAGTGGAGTCATACAGAGTTCGTCTTTCTCTATCTGGCTTATTTCATTTAACATAATACCCTCAAGGTCCGTCCATGTTGTTGTAAATGGGACGATTTTATCCTTTTTTTATGGCTGAGTAGCATTCCATTGTGTGTATATACCATATCTTCTTTATCCAATCATCTGTTGATCGGCACTTAGGTTGCTTCCATGTCTTGGCTATTGTAAATAATGCTGCAATGAACATAGGGCGCATAGGACTTTTGGAATTGCTGACTTCAAGCTCTTTGGATAGATACCCAGTAGTGGGATGGCTGGGTCATATGGTATTTCTATTTTTAATTCTTTGAGAAATCTCCATACTGTTTTCTGTAGTGACTGCACCAGTTTGCATTCCCATCAGCAGTGTATGAGGGTTCCTTTTTCTCCACAACCTCCTCAACATTTGTTACTTTTTGTTTTGGTTATTTTAACCATTCTAACAGGTGTAAGGTGACATCTTAGTGTAGTTTTGATTTGCATTGCCCTGATGATCAGTAATGATGAGCATGTTTTCATGTGCCTATTGGCCATCTGTATATCCTCTTTGGAGAAATGTCTGTTCATATCCACTGCCCATGTTTTGATTAGGTTGTTTGATTTTTTCTTGTTGAGTTGTGTGAGTTCTTTATATCTTCTGTCAATTTTAAGGACACTTGTCATTGGATTTAGGGCACATCCACATAATCCAGGATGATCTTACCTAGAGATCCTTAACTTAATTACTTCTGCAAAGACCATTTTTCCAAATAAGGTCACACTCACAGGCCTTGGGGGTCAGGACATGAACATAACTCTGGGGTGCCACCATTCAACCCGCTACAGCCTGCTACTCTGTTTAGTCTTACCCTAATAGATTTCCTTAGAATTCTTATCCTGTCTCATTGCTACAAATAACATCTAGGTGCTGACAACACACAAATGTTTCTCCTTAGCATGGACTGTCTCAGTGGTTTAGAAGAGGAAAAACCAAACTCTTGATCTACCCCCTAAAATGTGCTCATTCCATAGTTTATCTCAGTAAATGACAATTCCGGTCTTCTAGTTTCTCAAGCTGAAATACTTGGGTCGGCCTAAGTTCCTCTCTTTCTCTCATTTTCCACATCAAATCCATTACCCAATCCTTTCAGCTCTATCTTCAAAATTCATCTAGAATCCAACTACTTCTCACCACTCCCACTGCGAAAAAAAACTTGAAGAAAAATGCATAGAGTGTGTAAGTTCAGTGTAACTCCAGACAAGTGAAGAAATAGTATATTGTTGATGTCTCAAGAAGAAATGCCTACCCTATGTGATCATTTCTGATCCCCAGCCCCCAGCTGAGCACTATCCCGACTGTTAAGGTAATAATATCTTGGCGTATCAGTTGTTATCTATCCACACTAAAGGCTTTGCAGAAGGAAGAGCAAGTCACCATCATCTCTTACCTGGATTATTCCCACAGCCCATTAGCTAGTTTCCCTCCTCCCTTCTTTGTCTCCCTACACCCTACTCTCTACTCAGCACCCTGAGTGAGCTCTTTTAAATGTACGGTAGATCATGTCACTCCTCTGTTCAAAACCCACGGTTGCTTTCACATCTCACTGAGAAGAATAACCAAACTTCTTGCAGTGCTCTCCAAGGCCTTCCATAACCTGTCCCTTCATTAGCTCTTTCACCTCATCTACTACTCTCCACTGTGTCACACTGGCCTACTTGCTGCTCCTTGAACACTTGCTCCTTGGGAATGTCCGAAGCCTGCATCTCAAAGCTGAATCTACTAGCCATGTAAAGTTTCTAAATATTTCAGAAATTGAAAAGAGACAGCCCTTTCAAAAGTTGGATTATACAGAGAAGCTATCCATACCAAATGTGGCTATGTTGCTGTAGTTCTCCAGTTCTCACGGCCGTCTACAGCTTCCTCTGATCATCTTTTCATTGTGGCTGATGCTCCTAACTGAACAGTCACATCTTCGAATGTTTACCCCACCGATGCCTCCCAAAGAACAGAGAAGAGAAAATGTCCAGGGGGGAAGATTGTAGACATAACCCAAAATAGGCACCCCCATCACAAAATATACTCTGTTTAAAAAAGTCACACTGATTTGGTATTCTATTCCAGAACAAATGTTTGGAATCTGAAGTGTTTATATAAAAATGCTATGTTATTTATTATATCAATTATGTAGCTTTTTCCCCTTAAAATGGAAGTTCCAGGAAGACATGCCTTTATTATCACAATCTGAAGAGGAAATGAGGTTTAGAGGATTCCGATTCCTCCACAATTTCAGCCATCCATGCAGTGACTCACATTCAGGTGTTCACACGCCTACTCATATACATACACACAGATCCACACGCAATCTTTCCCCACACGTGCACACACACAATTACTCCAACCACTCACGCCTACAGTATGACCTTCCATCCTCACGAAGCCACACATAATCTTGATCCTACCTCTCTCTCACACTCATCAATTTTACCCTCATGCAGTTTCCCTTTCACTCAAGCACCCCTCAAACCTAGTCACATGCGCAATCTCGCCACGGTCTCACACATTCGAGCCTTCCTTTGCGCATTCATATCACGACCGGGCTTGCTTGCGGATTCCTCCCCTTCAAACTTCCCGGGCTGGTTCCGTCCCAGATGCTCAGGTCTCCGACTCAGGTTCGTTCTTCTGGCTCCCCGACACGCTCCGCAGCAGCCTGCCTCAAGAGCATCTGCGCGCTCCCAGGGCAAAGCGGAATTCCGAACAACCTCTTAGGCACTTAACTGCGGCCAGGTCCCGCCTCAATGGCTAGAGGACACAGCTTACCTTGGCCAGGTCCATCGGGCTCCTGCGAAGTCCTGGACTCCATTTCCCAGAAGACCATGGGGTCCAGTATGTTGCAGAGGGAGCGGCCAAATCTTGAAAGAGCCGCGCTCTGAGGCTGGGCTGCGTCGAAATAAAATTGCACTGGACAGGTTACACAGGTAAGGAAGACTTTATTAAAGACTATGGCAGAAGGGAAGAGAGGTTGAACTCAAATTGGTATATAACAGTTTCTGGGGATAGATGAAGGAGTCAGTGGATGGAAAATTTCTAAGAGGAACTTGGTTTAGTATCAAAAGTGAGGGGATTCTTGCTGAACTAGGGTCAGCAGGTCAAGGACGAGATCTAATCAAGAAGAGGACTCAAAGGAGCCTGACTAAAGTTTACTCAAGGGAGTCCTTGTCAGCCGAGACTCCCGGAAGCCTCTGGTGCGCGGCTCAGCTGGAGGACGCAGTTTTGGCCAGGTCCAGGCACGGTGCCTCTGGGGGGGACTCGGGATGACCAGGAGATAGCTTTTTAGCAGCCTGTCGCTTTCTGGACTACATCTCCCAGAAGCCTTTAGGCCTAGTGCTCCCTCCCGCGAGAACTACGCCGTCTCCCGAGGAGGGGGCGGGATCTCCTGGCTGGTTGGGGCAGACGGCCTGAGGGCGCCCTGGGAGCTGTCTGTTCTGCTTGTCCCAGTTGGAGCGGAGCGGTGCTGACCAGACCGGAGGGGGCGTAGGTGAGGTGGCCCGGAGCCCGGGGTTGGGGCTGGGCGTGTCTGGAACCTTCGGCCTGTACGGCGTGTGTGTGGGAGCCGGCTGAGAAGGGGAGGTGGTGAGGAGTGCGTGTGCCTGATTGTGACGGCGAGCGTCTGTGTCGGTGTGGCTGAGCCCGGAGCTGTGAGGGCGGGAAGGAGGAGGGCTTGATTTGCGGTTATGGTTGTGCAGGTGCGATTCAGGTTTAATTGTGTGACCGGGTGTGGCAACTCTGCGAATGTGGGATTCCTTGACCGCGGTTGGTAAAACTCTTGGTGTGTGTGTGTTTATGACCATTGCTGAACCGTGGCTGTGGGGCTTGGGGTGCCTTAACTGTGAGATTTGTGACTGTTTCCCCGTGGGGGGTGTATGTGTGTATTTGTGATATTGTTGGTGTAGGGTGCATGTGAATTGGTTGTTGTCACAGTGTCCCCATGATGTGTGGCACTGGGAATGTGAGTGTGTGGGGTGCCTGTGACCCTGCGGTTGTGACTGTGTCTGTCCCCGTGGTGTGTATGCGTGTGTGGCCGTGTGCGGCCCAGAGTGTTTAGCTTTGGGGTGCCCGTGTCCCCGTGGGGTGAGTGAATTTGTGTGCCTGTGTGTCTGTATAGCACTGTAGGTGTGGGGCGCCTTTGTCTGTGCCTTTGTGACTCCAGCGTTCTGCTCCCAGGAGACCTCTGTGAGCTCAGGGACAGATTCTGCCCACAGCTGCCGTGACCCTGCTCTTGTCTGTGATGCTGGTGCTGAGCAGGATCCCTCGCCTTGTCTGACCTGCGTGTGGGTGGTGGGCTGTAGGCGGACCTGCGCCGCCAGAAGAGCCTAGTGATTCCTGACTCCTTTCTCCTTCCCTAGCTCTGCTCTGCTTGCACAGAAGCTTCCAGAGTGGAATAAAGAATGGCTGTTGAACATCCACAAGGCACCTGCAAGGTAGCTTGTTGTTGCCCCTTGTTTCCTGAAATCCCCTTTTCTTTGTCAGGACCTGACTTGCTTTCTTTCTCTTGAAAATTCTAGCCCATCAGGTGACCTGATCCCTGGAATTTCCCCTTTGAGAAAATGTGATTGGCTCCAACCCCTCCCCCGCTCCACCTGATTGTCTCTTACTAATTTGTGAAATGGTTTAATTTTTCCTTATGTTGTCTTTTTTTAAAAAAAGTTTCTTTCTGATAATAAAAGTAAAACATTATTTTAAGTAATTTCAAAAGTACAGCAATCCCCAATGAAGAAAATGTAAATTCCCGGTTAAAACCAACGTTTTTTGATGTTTTCTTCCCAGTGTGTTTTATGTATGTATATAAAATATGATTTTTTAAAATTGAATTCATTCTGCAGTTACCTTTTTATGGCCTACATTTTCACATAAAACTATATATAAGTATTTTCCCCTGCAATTTACTATTTGAAACATTTTTAGAGGTGCATATTTATTTGAATGCCTGTGGCTTATTTTTTTTTTCCTTTCAAATTAGATATAGAAGTGGCATATAACGCCCATTTGTGTAGTTTAACACATAATTATAAAGACCCATATAAAAATACCCAGGTCAAAAAATAGAATACAGCCGTCTCCAGAGAAGTCCTGATGTACGCCTCCACAGTCACAAACAATCGTGCTCCTCTGGTGATAACCACTGTGATCATCTCTTTGCCTTTTATTAGAACTTTAGTACCTCTGTGTGAATTCCAAAGCCATATAGGTTTATTTTTTGTCTGTTTTCTATCTTTGTATGAATAGACATTCTTTTGCGTCTTCTTTTTTTTCATAAAAATTGTTTGTGAGCTTCAGTCATGTTTTACATAACTACAGTTCATTTTTTTCCTTGCTTTATGTATATACTATCTCATTCTATGATAATATCATAATTTACTACTTATCCGTTCTCCTTTTCTGGACATTGGACTTGCTTCCAATTTTTGGCTGTTACAACAATGTGACTGAACATTTTTGCACATGTTTTGGTACACGTGCTTGCATTTCTTTAGTATATATAGTAAAATTGTGATTAAATTGCTGAGGACTAGGGTTTGTACATCTTCAGTTTTTCTAGACAATGCCAAACTGTTCCCTAAAGATACCGTGCGTTATCTACTTGTACAAGCAGTTTACAGAGGTTCCTTTTGCTCCACATCCATGCCACCCCTTGGCATTATCATACTTCTTAATTTTTGCAAATTTGGTAGATGTCTAATGTTATCACATTTCATTGATTTTTTTTCATTATCAATGAAATCGAATACCAATTCTTGCCCACCTTGATGTCTTCTTTTGTAAAATGCTTGTTCAAATATTTTGCCAATTTTTAATCAGGTGGTTTTTCTGTAACTGATTGACGGTTGATATATGTATGTTGATATATGTATGTGTATATATCTTCTACATATTAGTCTATTGTCAGTTACACGTGTGACAGGTATTTTCTTTTGCTCTGACTTGGTTTTTCACTCCGTGGTGCCCTTTGATGGATAGAGGTCCTGAATTTCAATGAAATCTTTTTCGATGGTTAGTGCTTCTCTTCTAAAAGCTTTCTGGTTTTTGGCTTTAGCATTTAGATCTTTACACTACCTGGAATTGATTTCTGTAGGTTAGGGATTCAATTTCATCTTATCCCGCATGTGGTTATCCACTTGGTCCTGTATCATGTATTGAAAAGTTCATCTAATCTTCACTGATCTGCAGCACCATGATAGTCAAAAATCAAGTGTGTATATGTCTACATCTGTTTCTGGACTCAGTATTCCATTCCATTGCTGTGTTTGTCTCTCCTTGCAGCAATCCTTTGCTGTCTTATTTAGTGTGACTTTATAATATTTGGAACAAGTCCTCTTATCTTCTCGTTCCTCAAGAGTGTCTTAGCTGTTTGTGTTCCTTTGCATTTCCATATAAATTTTTGAAATGGCTTGATTCCATGCAAACATCTTTTGGGATTTTGATTGAATTCCATTGTGTCTATAATTATGTGAGTAGAAATTTGGGGAATCTCCCAATAACATGAACCTCTCAATTGATTTAGGTTTTCTTAATGTTTCTCAACAAGGTCTTCTCTCCTGTAAATAGTCCTAGGCAAATAGGAATCATTTAATCTATTGTATTATATTTCCCTTTTGCATTGACTGCCAGGAATCTGAGCGCTTCAGATAATGATCAAAGTAATAATTTTAGCCTAGGTTTTTGATATTGAGTACCTATGACCTTTGTGTACGATTTAAAATTTTTTTTCTTATCTTTAGCCTTCTCCAATACATTTTTGGAAGTGGGGGATATAAAAATGAGATAGAGACTTAGATACAGATGTAGATATTTATTGTCTAATATTTTTATTATAATAACGTTCTGGTCCAATGAAGTCTGTTTTGTGTGGCATCTTTTACTGTTCTCCCCATATTGTATTTCTTTTTTAACTGCCCTTTCCTCTTCTCCCTCCACCCCGCCCCACCCCACTGTCCTCTGTCAGGTATCTTCTGCCTCTACATCTTTGCCGTCTTTTCTCATTAATCCTTTAGTTTAAATATTGGCTTCTTCAGAAAAAAAGTCATCTCTCAATTATACCTACACTAGTCTTTCCGTAACATGGTCTAACAAACATGGCATCTAGTATCAGATGTGGTTTTTTATCTCAGCTACACCTGTGAGCTGTTTAACCTGAAAATTAGAGGTTCTCATTTCCAACGTTGTTGAGAATGAACTAAGATATGTCTAGAACACCTGGTACACATCAGAAGTTCAATATTACCTCCCTTTCTCCTTTACCTCTCATTCTTGGGACCTCTATATCAATTACAGGATAAAGCACTTAACTAAAGCCCTTTTGGTGGTTTCTAAACGATCTTTTTTCCTTTTAATTGAAGTATAATCTACATATAAAATAATATTAATTTCAGGTGTACAGCATAATGATTCGATATTTGTATATATTGTGAAATGATCCCCATAAGTCTAGTTAGCATTTGTCACCATAGATAGTTATAAAAAATTTTTTCTTGTGATGAAGACTTAAGATTTACTCTTTTAGCAACTTTCAAATATGCAATACAGTAATATTAACTATAGTCACCGTGCTGTACATCCCATCCCCGTGACTTATTTATTTTATAGCTGGAAGTTTATACCTTTTGACCCCCTTCACCCATTTCACCCACCTCCCAGCCCCTGCCTCTGGCAACCACCCATCTGTTCTCTATATCTATGAGCTTGGTTTTTGTTTGTTTGTCTTTTTGAATTGCACATGTAAGTGAGATCACAGGGGTATTCGCTTTTATGTCTTACTTATTTTACTTAGCATAATGCCTTCATGGTCCATCCACGTTGTCAGAAATGGCAAGGTTTCATTCCTTTTCATGGCTGCATAGTATTCCATTGTATATATACAGTCACGTGAGTCGCTTAACAAGGGGAATGCCTTCCGAGAGATGTGTTGGTATGTGATTTCGTCATTGTGTGAACATCATAGAGTATACTCACACAAACCTAGGTAGTATAGCCTACTATACACCAGGCTATATGGTACTAATCTCGTGGGACCACTGTTATGTATGTGGTCCATTATTGATAGAAACGTCATTATGTGGCACATGACTGTATTCTACATCTTTATCCATTTGTCCATCGATGGTCACTTAGGTTGTTTCCATATCCTGGCTATTGTAAATAATGCTGCAATGAATGTAGAAGTGCGCATATCTTTTTGAATTAGTGTTTTTGTCTTTGGATAAATACCCAGAAGTGGTATTGCTGGATCATGTGGTAGTTTTATTTTTAATTTTTTGAGGAAGCTCCATACTATTTTCCATAGCGACTGTACCAGTTTACATTCCCACCAACAGTGCACAAGGGTTCCCTTTTCTCCACATCTTTGCCAACGCTTGTTATTTCTTGTCTTTGATAATAGCTGTTCTAACAGGTGTGAGGTGATATCTCCTTGTATTTTGTTTTATTTTGTTTTGGGGGAGGTAGATTCGCTCTGAGCTAACATCCATTGCCAATCTTCCTCTTTTTTGCTTGAGGAAGAATAGCCCTGAGCTAACATTTGTGCCAGTCTTCCTCTACTTTATATGTGGGTTGCCACCACCGCGTGGCTGATGAGTGGTGTAGGTCCACACCCGGGGTCTGAACCCATGAACCTGGGCTGCTGAAGTGGAGCACACCACACTTAACCACTCTGCCACGTGGCCAGCCTCTCATTGTGGTTTTGATTTGCATTTCTCTGATGATTAGTGATGTTGAGCGTCATTTCATGTACCTGTTGGCCATCTGTATGTCTTCTTTGGAGAAATGTCTGTTCAGATCTTTGCCCATTTTGAAATGAGATTGTTTGTTTTTTTGCTATTGAGTTTATGAGTTCTTTATATATTTTGGATATTAATCCCTTATCAGATATATGATTTGCAAGTATTCTCTCCCATTCAGTAGGTTGCCTTTTCATTTTGTTGATGGTTTCCTTGACTGTGCAGAAGCTTTTTAGTTTGATGTAGTCCCACTTGCTAATTTTTGCTTTTGTTGCCTTTGCTTTTGGAATCATATCCAAAAAATTATCACCAAGACCAATGTCAGGGAGCTTACAGCCTGTGTTTTCTTCTAGGAGTTTTATGGTTTTGGATCTTACATTCAAGTCCTTAATCCATTTTGAATTAATTTTTGTATATGGTGTGAGATAGTAGTCTAGTTTCTTTCTTTTGCATGTGGCTGTCCAGTTTTCCCAGCAGCATTTATTGAAGAGACTATCCTTTCCCCTTTGTATATTTTTGGTTCCTTTGTAATAAATTGATTGATCATGTATGCTTGGGTTTATTTCTGGGCTCTCTGTTCTGTTGCATTGATCTGTGTGTCTGTTTTTATGCCACTACCATAGTATTGTTTTGATTACTATAGCTTTGTAATATAGTTTGAAATCACGGAGTGTGATGTCTCCATCTGTGTTCTCCTAAGGATCTTATTGGCAAATTTTGCTCCCTAGCTGCATTGTAAATCCTCGAGAGTCAAGATTGTATATTTCAATTCTCTTATGTAGATAACTTTTCAATCTACCTTAATTTGTTTTGCTGTATATTGGGAGTCTAAATTCACTTTTTTTCTCATTTACTCAGTGTTATTCCAGTATCTTTTATTCAATAGTAACTTATTTCCTTTTCTATTACTTTGCATTTCCTACTTGGTATTATATTATTTAAATAGTTTGTATTATTTGTTTGAAATTTTTAAATTATGTCTCTGTGCTTGCACCTGTGCAAGATTTTTAGATTATTTCTTTTTAAAAATCTTTGAATACCTGATCAAATATGTCACATCTTTTCTGAAGATAGCTGCATTCTCTATTCCTTTCACTACAAAAGAATTCTTTATTACAAAAAATTTAGAAAATACAGAGAAGCACAAATAAAAAAGAAAGGTCATCTGTAATGCTATCGATTAAAGACAACTGCTGTCCAACTGTTAGAGCAAATACTTAGCATTCTTTTTTTTAATGTGATTCATACTGTGGCTACTGACCTACAACCCATCTTTGTCATGCCAAAATACCTTATGAAAAACTGTCAATGTTTGTACACGTTTATCTTTACCACGAGTTGTAACAGCCTGATAGTGTTACCATTTCACCAAGCCCCTTTTGTTGAATATGGTTTGCTTGCAGATTATTGCTGTTATAAACAATGAGCATATCCTTAGGCTGAATGCTAGTGTTTTCCTTATTTTATTTTGTTTTTAGTTAAATTATAATTAAATAAATAATTAATGAATATATTTTCTTATAAAAATAATTTATATGTTATAGAGGGGCTCAAGTCCCATGTGACCACAGTCCCCAATCCCAGGTCTCTACCCAAAGTACCCAAAGGTACCACTGTTATCAGCTAATTAGCTATCCTTTTAATTTTTACCCTCTGCATTTAAATTCATACTCATGTAAATGTGTATGTGGTACTGTTTTGTCGCTTAAAAGTATTTCTGTATAAAGAGGATTATAAGTGCATCCTGCAAAAATGTGGAAAGTAACTGCATTGTAGGGTTGATCCCGGGATCAAGTTGGTTCATAGAACAGGACCTGACATGTTCACTTAGTGTCAGTTAGTGGTCACTTGGTAGTTACTGTTACCATTTTGAAACTTGCTTTTTCATTCTGTGTGGAGAATTATTCATGTAAGTATAGAGCTGCCTCATTTTAATTGCTTCATGTAAGGCCATGTTTTGTAAAACTATGGTATGTTTAATCATTTTCTGGTTTTTAAACATTTGTATTTTATATAATTATCACTGTGGCAAATGATGCTCCAGTAAACATCTATGTATAGACCTTCTCTAAGGTATATAGTAAAAGTGAAATTATGGGGACAGTAGACTACACATATTTTAAACTTCGGTAAATGTTTCTAAGTTAACCTTCCCGGGGGCTTGTCACTTCATGGCACACCCACCTGTCTCTGACAGAACCTGTTTCTCTGCTGCCGGTTCAGTTACTCATGACTGCACAAGGTCAGAAAAGCACTTCCAACAAATAGGACCGAGGGTTAATTATTTCATTTAATTTAAGCTAGTTGTTCTTAACCTTGATTACTGAGATCTGTCTGGGTTGTAGCCTCAGCGATTCTGATTTATTTGGTCTGGGATATGGCCTGAGCATCATCATTTTTAAAAAGATCACCGGCTGATTCTAGTGTACTGCCACAGTTGAGAATTAATGACTGAAGCTCATAGAAAGTGACAAGAAAAACAGTAAGATGTAGTTGGTCTGGAGTTGGGTTCAAGCTTTAGAATTTTTTAAAAAGCTACCCAGTTGATTCTGATTGCAATCAGAGTTGAGAACCACTGGCTTAGGCAGATCATGATTCATTTTCTGGAGCTGAGTACCATAGCTATGGGAAAAACCAACATACTTGTAGCAAGGAGGTAGGTGAGCGATGATTCTGAGGAGGCATTCAATAGTATCTGCCTTACCAGTGCCCTTGCCAGCAGTTATTATGAATATATCAGTTTGGTCATTTTAGTGGTGTTTTGGGAGAAAACCTAAAGCATGTGGTATACACATATTTAATCAGCAGTCTTCATTTTTTTTTTTTTTAAAGATTTTATTTTTCCTTTTTCTCCCCAAAGCCCCCCAGTACATAGTTGTATATTCTTCGTTGTGGGTCCTTCTAGTTGTGGCATGTGGGACGCTGCCTCAGCGTGGTTTGATGAGCAGTGCCATGTCTGCACCCAGGATTCGAACCAACGAAACACTGGGCCGCCTGCAGCGGAGCGCGCGAACTTAACCACTCGGCCACGGGGCCAGCCCCAGCAGTCTTCATTTTTTTTCAAAAACGAGCTTTGAGTTTTGTGACTCTTACGTATTTTAAATCATTATGTACTGTTTTTAACTTCATTATTTCCTGCATTTCTCTGAGATCTTTTGTTGTAGTATTGAATTCAGATCAGTTTTACTTTCTTTTTTAAAGGAGTTTAATGTTATTAATTTTTCTTTTTTGGTGGCAATTTTTCTGTGTCCAAGTTTTTTATATGCATTGCTCTCCTTTTCACTTCATTTCTAGATATTTTTTCTATTTAGTTTCATATTTAACATGAGAGTTATTTAGGAATATGTCTTGTTTTGGGTAGCTTTAAAATTTTGATTAAATTTCAAACTTGCAGGAAAGTTACAGGAATAATATAAAGTGTTCTTGTGTACTCCTTACTCAGATTCACCAATTGTTTACATTTTTCCCCATTTGCATTATCATTCCTGTATGTACTTGGAGTTGTTCTCTGTATATGCATGCACGTGTGCACACACACACGTGCACACACAGAGGCGCACACAGTGACACACACAATACACACATTTATCTGAACCATTTAAGGATAAATTCTAGGTATTTGCTCCTCTACCCTTAAACACTTCAGTGTGTTATTTCCTAAGAACAAGATTTTTCTCTTCCATAACCACTGTACAGTTGTTAACATAAGAAATTTTAATAGTTATGCAATACTGTTATCTAACAGAGCATATTCAAAGTTTTTCACTCCTCCCAAGTGTTCTTTGTAGCAATTCACCGTACCTTTGCCCTTTCACCCCCACACACTGTCCAGGAGACAGTCTAGGATCACATATTGAATTTAATTATCCTTTTTAGTCTTCTTTAATCTAGAAGAGTTGCTCTCTCTTTCTCTGCTTCATGACCTTGACATTTTTGAAGAGGATTGGCCAGTTATTTTGTAGAATGTTCCTTAATTAGAGTTTGTCTTATGATTCCTCATACTTAGATTCAGATTGTGAATTCTCTGGCAGGAATACCACAAAAGTGATTTATCATTCTCAGTGCATCATATCAGGGGATACATGATGTTGACCCGTCCTGTATTTGGAGATGCTGACTTTGATAATTAGTTAAGGTGTTATATACTATGTTTCTTCTCTTTGTAAAGGTAATAATTGTCTTTTTTGTAATTAATAGATAATTTATGGAGACATACTTTGTGTAAATAACTTGTCACCAAATTTTCACCCCCTACTTTTAGCATCCATAGTTATTATTATCTGGATTCATTATTGCTGTGTTTTCAAAATGGTCAGGTTTTTTAAATCTCCATCATTTTGTATGTATTAATTAGTCGGCATTCTACTGTAAAGAAGAGCATTCTCTTCTCCCTCCCTTATTTGTTCCTTTGTATGTCAGTATGAATTCGTAGATTTTTACTGTACTCATAATGGGGTTATAATCTGTTACTGTTTATTTTGATACTCAAATTGTCCAAGATTTGGCCAATGAGAGCCTATTCAGGCTGGCTTCTATGTCCTTTTGACTTCGCCCATGATTTTTTGAGCATTTCCTTACTTTCTGGCACAAGAAGATGTTACAGGCTCATTTCTAGATACTGTCTTAGTTCCAGCCTGAAGTGAACTATTTCTCTAAAGAGCCTGGTTCCTTGCAATAAAGAATATGTAGAAATCAAGATCTGAGAGAGAGGACTACAGTGTTCATTCTAGTCTTGTTGCATGTTTGTATCTCTCTTCTACAATAGTTAAAAACCTGGTTCCCATTATCCTCATTATGTTTCCTAATTTGTTCAATTCTAGAATATACAAAAATAGTTATAGTGAATCAAACCTACTAAGTGGAGCGCAGTATTTTTTATAATTCTCTTTGTCTTTAGAATAAGGGTGCATAGTTAAAATACTGTGTTCAGATTTACTTGGATTCATTTTTTATCCCCTCCTTCAGTGTGGTTATGTTATTCATTTGGAATACATTTAGGTTCACTTGTTCTTGTTTGTATTCTGTTTAACTTTTTTATTATTGTTAATCCATTCTTGTTGATTTGATTGGATGAGTATGTAAAACGTTAACATGGGTCCAAAAGTTAAAACTGTACAAAAAGGTATAGAGAACGGTGTCACTCTGCTCCCACAGTGAATATGTTTTAGCGAATATCATGCACTGAACTGTGTTCCCCCAAAATTCATATGTTGAAACTCTAGCCCCCAGAACCTTAGAATGTGACTGTATTTGGAGATAGGGCTTTTACACAGATCATTAAATTAAAATGAGGCTCTTAGGGTGGACCCAAAACCAATCTGACTGGTAACCTTGTATGAGAGGAAATTTAGACACCCAGAAACACCAAGAATGCTCACACACACAGAGGAAAGCCCATGTGACGACACAGTGAGAAGGTGGCCATCTGCAAGCCAAGAAGAGAGGCCTCAGAAGAAACCAAACCTGCTGACACCTTGATCTTGGACTTCCTACCTCCAGAACTATGAGCAAATAAATTTCTGTTGTTTATACCACCCAGTCTGTGGTATTTTGTTATGGCAGCCCTAGCAAACTAGTAGTTAATTCCTCCTGCCTCGTAGTATGTACCTGTCCCCCTGGAACATGCTGAGATTAGACCCTCAGTATAGGTCTAGTGGCAACAGGCTGGTTCTGATGGGTCTTGAGGAGAATGAGGATGCCCTTTCAAGGTACTGTTCCAGGTGATGTTATCATAGATTTTCAATGAAAGGAAGGCTAGTCTCCCAGACACTGCATTGCAGGTTTCTTCTACTGGTAAGAGAGGCCTAAAGTGACTTGGGGGGTTCAAGATTGTCAGTTTCATCTGGGTCCCAACCAATTGTCTCAATTTCATATTTATGGATCTCATTCTTTACCAATCAATCCTCTAACTTTCACATGAAAAACATGGCAAAACTGTGAATTCATCTGTTATTGTAAGTCAGCAACCTGCACAATTTTGTGTTTGATTTTCAACAGTATCAGCCCTGTGAGAATTAATAGACCTGGTCTTGTTAATTTCTCTTTGTAAGTGCTCAAGTGAGCACAAATGAATACATCCCACACCACAGTCCTTGTAAGTCATCATTACTGCCATCATGTCAAGTACAGCAACTACATGGCTCCCAAGGCACATGCTTTAGTTGACACTTCATCACAATCAACCACAGCTTGATTAATTGTGATCCCACTGCATGCCGTGAATTTTTAGCATCCCAAATCCCACTGACAAGGAACTCTGCTCTGTAGTAAAGCCCAAAGGATTAGTAAACATTTAGAAAAGAATAGCAACAGAGATTTAAGGGGTGGCTAAAAGGCATGACCAAACTAATCCCCAAATCCCATCTTTACAGGCCTGTTTCCTGGGACCACTTCAGGTATCAATTGTGTTGCAGTTAGGATCCGATCAGGAGACGGAAAACACACAGTAATTTGAAGTGGGAAAGTTTAATATAAAGAATTATTAACCATAATGCGATTGGAGCAGCAAAGGATTGGCTAGTAAGAAGTGAAGAGAATGCTGAAGACTGTAGGAATAGCAGATATAAAGAGCAGCCACTACTCATAATGGTTGAGGTCGAGCGCCCGAGGAAGCCCAGGGCTGAGAGCCAGACCTTGTTGGAGAGGGTACAGTTGTGGCTCACTGAATGACAGAGTAGTTGCTGTGGCATGGGGCTGGGACTAAGGTGAGGCACTTAGGGTAGCCAGGGTGCAAATTTAAAGAAGCACTCACTCTCAGGTGTCAACTCTACACTTTCGTGACCATGAGAGTGAGTGCCTCAAATTTTGCACCTGGGGTGCCTCATTCTTAAGGGTGGTACAAGTGCAGGGTTGGCACCTGAGAGGGACTGCTTAAGTTTTGTGTCCCAGGTGCCTCATTTGCCTCACCAAGGTCCTGTCCCTGCCATGGTGCTGTGGCAGTGGAACTTGCTGGAAATCTGCCCCCTGGAATTTGTCAGAAATCTGTCCTCAAGGGTAGGATAAGGTGTTTTACCAGAAGCATTTGCAAAAAAAATTGCCAGAGGAAGCTGCCAGCTGACGGATGCTGCTGGCCACCTTTGACTTTAAGACACGGGCTGGAGAAGCTGCTTGCACTGCGAGAGCCTGGTGAAGCCACCCAGGTTGCAGGAGCTGAGCACTAGGGAAGCTGCGTGTGCTGCAGGAGGTGGACCTGGGTGCTGGAGGAGCCTGACGGGCAAGCACACCAGACCTGGGAGGGAGTACTTCCTCCTGCAGTGTCTTTCTGACATCCTCTACTGCCAAAGCTTAACCCTGTGCGGGCGAAGGAAAAGTGTTTAAATAGCCCAGATCCACTTTCACAGAGTAGGCAATAAATTGATAACTAGCATATAGCCTTCTACGAATTTTAATTTTGACTTATGTATGATATAAGATAGAGATATAATCCTTTTTTTATGCATGTCTGATTATTTTAGCACCTTTTATTTAAGAAGGATATTGCAGGTTCAGTTCCAGACCACTGTAATAAAGGGGATATCACAATAAAGCAAGTCACAAATTTTTTGGCTTCCCAGCGCATATAAAAGTTATGTTTACACTATACTATACTCTGTTAACTGTGCAGTAGCTTTTGTCTAAAAAATAATGTAGTGTAGATACCTTAATTAAAAAACCTTTATTCGTAAAAAAAGCTAAATATCACCTGAGCCTTCAGCAAGTTGTCATCTTTCCTGGTGGAGAGTCTTGTGAAAAGTACAGTATCTGCAAAGTGCAATAAAATGAGGTCTGCTTATATATAAACTAAATCATACTGTTTGTGTTCTTTTGTTAATTTTTGTTTAACTTTGTTTTTGAAACTAATTCATATTAGTTTTACGTTTAGATGTATCTTATTTATTTTCACTGCTGTATGCTATTTTATTTTGTGAACTGTATGACTATATCATAGTTTACTTTATCCAATATATATTTTTTGTGGATATTGGAATTTCCAGTTTTTTGCTCTTAATAAAAACTATTTCTATGAACAGTCTTGTATATGTTTTTCCTAGGAGTGGAATTGCTGAGTCATAGGGAATATGCGTATGAACCTGGATAGTGTCAAACTCTTTTAAAATGGTTGTATGAGTTTCTACTTCTAACAGTGTATTTCCCATTGTTCCACATCTTTGTCAACATTTGGAATCATCATACTTTTTATCTCTCTGATGTGTATATGGTGATATCTCATTATGGTTTTAATTTATAATATCTCAATTACTAATGAAACAGAACATCTTTTCATTTGAGTTTCCTTTTGACGTCTTTTTTTCAATTTTTATTTAGGTGAAATTCACGTAACATACAGTTAACCATTTTAGGTGTATATTTTTTAAGGTGTATAATTCAGTGGTATTTAGTGTCAATTCAGTGATATTTAACCTGTATTCACAACGTTGTGCATCCGTCAACTCTTTCTAGGTTTCAAAACTTTTTCTTCACCCCATAAAACACCTTGTACCCATTTCAAGCACAAAACTTTTAACTTCAATGAATTAAAATTTATGTATTTTTTTCTTTCTTTGCTCTGCTTTCAGTGTCAAATCTAAGAATTCATTGCCAGTTCCAAGGTCGTGAAGATTTTCAAATTCCTCTGTTTTCACAGAGTTGTTTTATGGTTTAGCTCTTATATTTAGGTTATTGATCCATTTTGAGTTAATTTTTTTATATCAAGTGAAACAGAGGGTCCAACTTCATTCTTTTGCATGTGTTTATCCAATTGTCCCAGCAACGTTTGTTGAAGAGACTTTTCTTTCCCCAGTGAATGGACTTGTCATCTTTGTCAAAAATCAGCTGGCCATAGATATTTGGGTTTGTTTGTGAATTCTCAGTTCTATTCCATTGGTCCATATATCTATCCTTATGCCAGTATCGCACTATTTTGATTATTGTAGCTTTTTGTTAGTAAGTTTTGAAATCAGGAGGCGAGTCCTCCTACTTTGTTTTTCTTTTTCAATATTGTTTTGGCTATTCAGGGCCCATTTCGTATGAATTTGAGGATTGACTTTCCATTTCTCCAAAAAGACTATTGAAATTTTGATAGAGATTGCATTGAATCTGTAGATGACTTTGGAGAATATTAATATCTTAACTATTAAGTCTTCCACTCCATGCACATGAGATGTTATTCTCTTTCAACCCCAACTGGTGTACTGCAGTTCAATTCTGGCACTAACCACCCAGAGTTAGTGTCACACTCCACTGGTGTTAGCTCACTAAGTTTATCTGCCCCTACTTCAGACCAACTGACTATAAATCTGGTTGGGGGGAAGGGGTTCCCATGACCACCCTCCCTTTCAGGTTTAATAATTTACTAGAATGACTCATAGAACTCAGGAAAGCACTATATTTACATTTAAATTTTTACTATAAACAATAAGGATACAAATCAGAAATAGCCAAATGAAGAGACACATAGAGCAAGATCTGGAAGGAACCCAGGCACAGAGGTTCTATGCCCTTTCCCTGTAGAATCAGGGTGCTTTACCTTTCTGCTGTCAATGTTTTCACCAACCAGGAAGCTCCACTGATCTTCAGTGTCCAGAATTTTTATTGGGTTTTCATTATGTAGGCATGATTGATTAATCACTGACCATATGATTAAACTCAATCTCCATCTCCACTCGCCTCTCCCAAAGGTTGAGCTGGCTCAGTCTTTCTGGTGACCAGGCCCAATGCTGAAGCTGCCTATGGAGCACCATGAGTCACCTCATTAGCATAAACTCAGGTGTGATTCAATAACAAAGACACTTCTATTGCTTGGGAAATTCCAAGGGTTTTAGAAACTGTTCTGGGAACCTGGTACAAAGACCAAATTCTTTATTATACAGTTGATACCTTCCCATTTATTTAGTGGTTCCTTTTCTCTTGAATCCTTTTGCTTTTTATTAATGATTTGAAAGAGATCTTTATATTTTGAATAGTTCTTTGGCAGGTAAATACTTTGTAAATATCGTCTCCTATTCTATGGCTTATTTCTTTACTCTTTATAATGACTTTTATTCATAACTGAGCTATGAATCATGTTGACATTGTTGTACTACTTTGTTTTCTGGTTAATTAATATTACCTTTTATTAAAAGGGAGGGTGATGCCTGGTTGTCCATATTATCTATCACTAATTCATACTCAGTTTTCCAGAAAATAAATCTTTGGGAAATCTGTCAGTTTCATGTGTTTAAAGGCATCCCTGCTACAGTCCTTTGTTTTCTCTGCCAACTGTGTTTGTACCACTATTATTCTAGAATTGGCCTTCTTTTTGAATTCTGTTCTCTTCTTCTATGTTGAGTTTTTATTTCTTGGACTCCATGCTTTCCTGTTTCTTGGTTTATTCCAAAAAAGCTCCAAATGTCAAAATTGGTTTTTGATAAAGGTGACATGTAACAAAGGATAAATGTGTTAAATTTGTGAGTTCTAACATGTCTGAAAAGAACTTTTTCAGCTAGTGTATTGATTCTTTGGCAGGGCACGGAATTCTACTTGAAATTATTTTCCCTCAGAATTTTGAAGTTATGACTTCTAACTTAGAATATTGTTGAGAACTCCAAAGCCGTTTTCAATCCTGGTCTTTGTTTATGCCCTGTTTTTACTCTTTGGAGCCTTTTAGAATCTTTTCTTTGTTCCCAGTGTCCTGGAACCTAATAGAAATAAAGTCTTTTTGTGACTCGTTTTTATTCGTTATGCTAGGCATCAGGCGAGCCCATTAAATGTTGAGATTCACGTGCTTCAGTAAGTTCTGGAAAATTTTCTTAAATGTTGCTTTCAAAAACAATCTGTAATTGTGTTCTTTGAAAGCTTTCCAACCTACAGAAAAATTGAAAGAATATTTTGGTGAACTCCATATAGCCATCACCTAAAATCACCAATTGTTAACATTTTGCCACATTTGCTTTATCTTTCTAAATATACACACACACACACACAAACAAATGTTTTCCCCTGAATCATTTGAAGGAAAGTTTGGGACATTCTGACATTTTAACTTTAATGCATTAAGTATGCAGCTCCTAAGTATAAGGACATTTTCCAAACAATAACAATGATGTATCAAATCTATGAAAATTAGCATTAACTCACTAATATCACTTCAAACATTTCATGTTCAGCTATCTCTACTGGTTCCCAAAATGTCTTTTTTTAGCTGACGTTATGTTTTTTTGTATATTTATTTGGTTGGTTGTTTGCTTGATCTAGGATCCAATCAAGATTCATGCATTATTTTGGTTGTTGGGTCTCTTTAGTCTCTTTTAATCTAGAACAGCTTCTCATTTTTTGTTTGTTTTATATGACATTGAACTTTTTGGAGAATCCAAAACAGTTGTCTTATAGAATATCTCACAACCTCCATTTGTCTGATGGGTTTCTAATGGAAATAGGAGGTTTAGATTCAGCTTAAGGATTTTTGGCAAGCATACTGTACTGTATAGGAGATATGGTGGTGTACCTCTTATTTCATTGCATTGGGAGGTGCAAATGTCAGGTTGTTCCAGTATTGATGATGCCAATTTATCACTTAAGGTTAAAGATGGTGAGTAATAAATCTTTCCATTATAAAGGTAACATGTTTTCCTTTATAAGTAGTAAATCCTAATCTGTGGAGTGATATTATGAGACCAAGCGAATATTCTGTTTTCCAACACCCATTCACTTTCTGTGAAGCCAGAAAGCCGTTGAGGGTACTTGCCTGACTCAATTATTAGATTGGTGATTTCAAAATGGTGGTTTTCAGATCCCGTCATTCCTTCTAGCACCCTGCCTGACACCTAGCAGATGCTTAGCACTCTTTAAAAAATGATCCCCCCTCATTAGATGTTGAGCTGCCTTGAATGACCTTCCAATTTTCTTTCCTATTTTCTATTTCCATATCTTTTTGTACTTTTTAAAGAAATTTATTTCATTTACCTTTTCACCCTTCTAATGATTTGTTTTTATTCCCACTTTATATTTTTATTTTCTAAGAATTATTTTTTGTCTCTTATTCCTTTCATGTTATCCTATTCTTCTGTCATGTGAAATAGCTTCTCATATTCCTCTGAGGATATTAATGGTGGCTTCTGGAATTTCCTTTGTTTTCCTATGTAGTTTCTCTTCTAAGTTCCTTTGGGTTTCGTTTGTTTAATTCCTCTACATTACAGACTTTCCTCAAATATGTGTTGAAATTTGCCAGTCTATATTTTAGAGTGGACACTGAGAAGCTGATGTAACTTTTTGTATGCCAACTGGTAGACTGTCTTAGGTATGTAGTGCCCGCATTTCTTAAGCTTTTGTGGGGTTCTGCAGCATATATCATCCTCTTCTGGGTTTTCCTTACTTTTGGGTTAGGTTTCATCTTTCTTTGGTTTGTTAAGTTAGTAATCATTTATTTTTATGCTTTCTAGCTTCAGAAGTTTGGTGGCTCCTATTTCCTCTTTAAATCTCTTTGACTTTGTAGTTTTCTTTGTTTTTTAAAAATCCATTTCATTCCTTTTAGTGAGATTTTAAAAAGGGCAGGAAAAATGTATGTGATCTACTTGTCCTGTTTGAGAGAAAGTATATCCTCTTTCTAGAGAAATCTTGGTTTTAGAAGTTTATTTTTAAGGATAATAAATTTTGAAACTAATTTATTATATTAGCCATTCAGTAAATATATTTTGATCTTTTTGCATGTGCCAGGGTTCAAGTTGATTAAAGTGACAGGCATTATCCTTGCCTTCCTGAATGTTTGCTCTATTCTAGCAGACTGACATTAAGCAAACATTCAAACAGATATGGAATTTGCAGTTGTAGGGGACAAATGTGTAATCACCCATTACCAAAACAAAATACAAGGAAAGGAAGAAAAAAAGAAAAGAAAAAAAGTATTTTGGGAAATCATGACAGGATGTGCATAATTAAGACTGAATATTCATAAAAAATCTTTATTAGAATATGCCATTTAGCAGAGACCTAAACAACCTAAACAATGGCCAGGAACTTGCAAGTCCAAGAGTGGGGTTAGTAGGGAAGGGGTATGGAAGAATATTTCAGGCAGATGAAACTATTGGGGAGGGGGAGTGTTATAAGTTAGTGTGTTTGAAGAACTGAGAAGGCCAGTATAGCTATAGCTTATTGTTGAGGGGAGAGAGGTACAGGTTGAAGAGGCAGGCAGGAGACAGATCACTGAGGAATTTTTAAGACCAAGTAAGGTGTGTGGGGTCTTATCCTAAGGACAGTGGGAAGCCATTGAAGCATTCTGAGCAGATCAGTGCCAGGCTGAATATCACTCTGGCTGCTGAGGGTGCAAAACTGGAAATGCAAGCAGCTAGATAAAATGCTGCTTTAATGTCCAAGTAAAAGGTAATTTTGACTTGGGTTATCTATTGACAGTGGAGATGGAAAGAACAATTTCAAGACATTTAGTCTTGGTCTAAACAAGCTTGCTGTATGAGTGTCATAGGAAGGGGATGGAGCTGAGATGTTTTCACCTTCTGGGGCTTGAGGTATTTGCTCAGGGTCTTAACTGATGTCTTTAAATCCCTTCTTTTCCCTGGTGTCTTTTATGGCATGTAAGTCTTCCAAAATAATAGCTACCAAACACTGTGCGGTTGCTTTATACAACTACATAAATACATTAAGTGTGATTTCAGAATCATTCAATAATCACCAGAGCTGAGGTTTAGAATATTTGTCTATCTGCTTCCTTCTTGTAATCTTCCAGTAGTATTTCATTACCTCCTATCTTCTCTTCCCATCTCTCTGACTTTTTCTTTTCTAAAGATTGGCACCTGAGCTAACATGTATTGCCAATCTTCTTTTTTTTTCTTCTTATTCTCCCCAAAGTCCCTTGGTACATAGTTATATATTCTGGTTGTGAGTGCCTCTGGTTGTGCTATGTGGGATGCCACCTCAGCATGGCTTGAGCAGTGCCATGTCCACACCCAGGATCCAAACCAGCAAAACCCTAAGCCACCAAAGCAGAGAGCGCAAACTTAACCACTCAGCCACAGGGCTGGCCCCGCTGACTTTTTTCTTTTTTGGTAAGGAAGATTCACCCTGAGCTAACATCTGTTGCCAATCTCCCTCTTTTTTTTTTTTTTTGCTTGAGGAAGATTAGCCTGAGCTAACATCTGTGCCAATCTTCCTCTGTTTTGTATGTGGGATGCCTTCCACAGCATGGCTGATGAGTGGAGTACATCTGTGCCCAGGATCCAAACCCACAAACCCAGCCTCTTGAAATGGAGCATGCAGAAGTTTAACCACTTGACCACGGGGCCAGCCCCTCTTTCTCTGTGACTTTAAACCTAGATTCTCAATTACTCTGCTGGAGCCTTTACTGATTCTCCTCTTTTGTTCTCTCAAGGTTATTCTCATAGACTTCCTAGGCAATTTTATCAAATGGCATAAGCAAACCACATTCTAACCACAGAAGAATCTTCCTTCTTCATTGCTCATCCCAGACTCATTCAGCACATTAATCTTTCATTGGGATACTGCTACATCTGAAGTAACTTTCTCTTCTAGCTCCTTCTGATTATATGCAATTTATGTTTGTTACTTGACCCTCTATCCTAGATTTTTCTTTCCAGATGTGGTTACTTAATGCTCCAAACGACCCTAAGAAACAAGTTAAACGGTAATTATCCTTATTTTTAAATGTATATGACACTAGATTTATCCTCAAACAAAATTCGCATGGGGCCTGGTATCTTTATGTTTATCAAGCTCACCATGTCTGTAAGAGATTTTTATCTAAATCACTATTTAGGAACAATTGACTTAATCTATTTTCTTAAATACCTCATTCACCTTCTGGTGTGACTTCTCATACTTTTTACTTTCCTTATCTATTTGTCAAATTGCCAATCATATTTGAGAACTGTATAAACCACTCACTTTTTATGAAAATTAGTGTCAGTTAAGTCTTTTCATATCTATTTTAAAAGTTTTATTTCTCCCAGAACCCAAAAAAAGTGAATGTTTGCTTTTATATTTTCTTTCAGACTGTGACTCAAGGTTGAGACCAAGAAATTATTTCTGAAAAAAGGATATTTATGGAATATAATCATCCTGATGGGAAATAATGGAAAGACTTATAAGAAACAGCATTGAGTATTCAAGTTTCAGAGGTGATTGGGAATGTAAAAGCCAGTTTGAGAGAAAGCAGGAATCTCAGGAAGGACATTTCAGTCAAATGATATTCACTCCTGAAGACATGCCCACTTTCAATACCCAGCTTCAGAGAATTCATACTGATGAGAAACTCCTTGAATGTAAGGAATGTGGGAAGGATTTTAGTTTTGTTTCGGTCCTTATACGACATCAGCGAATTCATACTGGTGAGAAACCTTATGAATGTAAAGAATGTGGCAAGGCTTTTGGTAGTGGTGCAAACCTTGCTTACCATCAGAGAATTCATACGGGTGAAAAACCTTATGAATGTAATGAATGTGGGAAGGCATTTGGTAGTGGCTCAAACCTTACTCACCATCAGAGAATTCATACTGGTGAGAAACCATATGAATGTAAGGAATGCGGGAAAGCATTTAGTTTTGGATCAGGCCTTATTCGACATCAGATAATTCACAGTGGTGAAAAGCCCTATGAATGTAAGGAATGTGGAAAGTCCTTTAGTTTTGAATCAGCCCTTACTCGGCATCACAGAATTCACACAGGTGAGAAACCTTATGAATGTAAGGATTGTGGGAAGGCCTTTGGCAGTGGTTCAAACCTTACTCAACATCGGAGGATTCATACTGGTGAGAAACCTTATGAATGTAAATCATGTGGAATGGCCTTTAGCAGTGGTTCAGCCCTTACTCGGCATCAGAGAATTCATACTGGTGAGAAACCATATATATGTAATGAATGTGGGAAGGCTTTTAGTTTTGGATCAGCCCTTACTCGACATCAAAGAATTCACACTGGTGAGAAACCTTATGTATGTAAGGAGTGTGGGAAGGCTTTTAATAGTGGCTCGGATCTCACTCAGCATCAGAGAATTCACACTGGTGAGAAACCCTATGAGTGTAAGGAATGTGAGAAAGCCTTTAGAAGTGGTTCAAAGCTTATTCAGCATCAAAGAATGCACACTGGTGAGAAACCCTATGAGTGTAAGGAATGTGGGAAGGCCTTTAGTAGTGGTTCAGACCTTACTCAACATCAGAGAATTCATACTGGTGAGAAACCCTATGAATGTAAGGAATGTGGGAAAGCTTTTGGTAGTGGCTCAAAACTTATTCAACATCAGCTAATTCACACTGGTGAAAAACCCTATGAATGTAAAGAATGTGGAAAGTCTTTTAGTAGTGGCTCAGCTCTTAATCGGCACCAGAGAATACATACTGGTGAGAAACCATATGAATGTAAGAAGTGTGGGAAGACTTTTGGGAGGGGTTCAGAGATTCAGCAACATAAGAAAAATTATAGTGGTAAGATCTGTGAGTTGGAAACTCTATAGGTAAGAATTATGTGGTTAAGGAAAGACACACAACATATAAGAAAACTCACACTAGTGAGAGTCCCTACAAATGTAATTAAGGTACAAATACCTTACTTAGGCTTTACCACTTAGTCTGAGAGAGTTTATACAGGAAAAAAAATCATCCTGAATAAAATAAATATGTAACATTCTTTATCTATATTCATTCCTTCGTTACTTTTGGAAAATTCATACTTGTGAATATTAAAAATTGAAAAACCTTTTATTGTATTTTGCATTTATTTTAAATATTGAAAAATTCATGTGGGAGCTAACCCTGCTACTTTTTTTTTTTTAATGTTCTTGACTTTTTGTGGATTATACAGAATTACTAATCCATCTCAAAATTATTTTAAATTATTTATTGAGGGTCTAGTTTATCCTTTTTCTCCCTCCTCCGTTTCTCATCCTAACACCATTTATTCACTAACCATATTTATTTTTGTATTGTTCTTTTATTGCCTGTTTGATAGTAAGTTATATTTTTATACATATAAAACTTGGATAGCAGGTCAGTCTTTGTTTTTTAAATTTGCATATCTGTTTCACCCTGCTTGTGTTAAGTTACTGTTACTTTTAAGTATTCTTTAATATCTTGTGGATCTGTACCTTTTGTTTTGGAAGATTGTTTTATTTTCCTTTTATAAAGTTTATACTTTTTGCAAAAACAATTTTCTTCTATAAAAATGTAGATATGAAAAAAAAAACTCCAGGTATAGTTATTTGTAATATTACCAGTCATAGACAATCACTGTCAAATTTTTGGAGCAAACACATTAGGATTATATATCATTGTTTTTGAAAGAAAGTGTGATTATGCTATACAAAAATCAGCCTTTAATAGTCTTTGTCTGTAAATATGTTATTAGTATTTTATTGGCTTGAAAGTATTCATATGTCTTTATCAAACCCCTATTTTGTCAAATATCAAGAATTTTTCCACTATAAAGAGTTACTTTAATGGCCCCTTTTGAATGTCTGCTTTATTTATTGTCATTTCAGAGACAATTTGTGGATTTCTTCTGCTTTGGAGGATTTATACATTATAGATAAAGCTGTGCTTCCCTTTGAACAACATCCCTTACCTCAGTTATTTCCCCAATGTTAACCAACTGACTTATTCTTTCAGATCCTTTTATATGCACACATAATGTATTTATGGTAATACAGGCATAATTAGTGTACTTCAGAAGCTTGTTATGTGCATTCTATAATTGTGCCTATCACATAATAAATACTTGGTCAGTATTAGTCATCATCATTGTTTTTATCTTCTTAATCTTTGTTATTTATAGAAAAAAGTTTTAATCACAGTCCATACCTAACTCAACATAAAGATATCATAATGAAAAAAAGACATTCATGTAAATGAATATAGGAAATGTTTGATCAATATTCATTCTTTATTGAATAAGGGATAATTCATCTTGAAGAAAAATATGAGACTGTAAAGTGTAAGAGGGCAAAATGCATCTTAAAATTCATACCTAGATGAAAGTAAAAATGTGGTAGCTCCTTCATGAAAATCTGAATACTGAAGAATTGTGTCAGTATCATGATAGCATAAGATGCCCTTCCATCCCCTGCCCCTCGTTTGAAAAACTAAAATTCAGCATTCATCCACAAACAAAAGTGCCTCTGTGGGAGTTGTGAGATCCAACAGCATATGTCAAGGGACCTGGGAGGAGTCTCACCCACGTGTGCATCAAGTAATAGGCAGGCTGCCCTTGGTACAGGCTGTGGAACCAGCAGGAGTCTGTGAAACAGCCACAGGTCCTCTTGTCTGCAGTCAGGGTAAAACTGGAGAGTGCTGATTTTGCAGACACCCACAGATAAGAGAGCCTTTGTTGATGTCCAAGTTTCCTAAGAAGAGATCCAGTCTCTATTTCTGTTGGAGCAAACAAAAGTTTGGATGCATTGGAAAGGGTAAGATGAACTTTGCCAGCACTGCTCATTCCCCACGGTGTCACAGCACAGAGCTGAATTAACCAGTGACTGACAACCTCTCCTGCAGGGGAAAGGGAGAGTGGTGAGTGCATGCCCAGCTTCCCCAGCTGTACAGGATGCTGTTGGAGAAGCCCATTTCTCTTCTCCAGCACCCAGAGTATTGAGACAGTACTTCCATGACTTGGGGGAGGGAGGAGATTGGGGAAGAGGCAGGTAAGAATATCAGACTGGATTAAAGGAATGCAGTTCCTACTGACTGCATTCAGGACTCCAGCAGGAAGCCCACCATGAGCTTCTGGGGAAACCTCACTCAGTGATTGCCCCAACCTGGCTTGCAGGCACCCCAAAACTGAATGTTAGACCCACACCTTCCCCATTCTGCAGCTGGCTCCTTGTGCATGCTTCCAAGTGCAACAGTGAGAGCCAGTTCCAGTAGAAAGGGAATGCATGCAGAAAACAGGCCAGAGTCTGTGGGCAAGGGAGAAACCAAAACCTTGACCTGTAGTATCATCTTAGAGAAAACAAAGGAATCTCCAGCAGCCAGCCTGGTGAGTTGTAAGATTGAGAGAAGATGTAAAAGCTTAAGAATTCTGCCATGAGAGAGCAAGAAGCATGGAACAGAGAAAACCCCAGATATAAGCAGGACCAACAAAAATTGTCTTCCACCTGAAGGCTATTACTAACGATAGGAGGAAGTGACTGCTTTCTCAAATGTGAAAATAGCAATGCAAAACTCCAAGGAACATGAAGAATCAAGGAAATATGACATCACAAGCAGATTTCAATAATCCTCCAGTAACCAAACTCAAAGACACAGAATTTTGTCATTTGCCTGGTAAAGAATTCAAAATAGCTACAAGAAATGAGCTACAAGAAAACATAGAAAGACAATTCGATGAATCAGGAAAGCAGTACATGAAGAAAATGAGAAATTTAAAAAAGAGAAATAAAAAATGAACTAAAATTCTAGAGGTGAAGAATTGAATCAATGAAATGAAAAATGCAATAGAGAGCTTCAACAGCAGAATAGACCAAAGAGGAGAGAGAATCAGAGAGATAGAGTATTGGAACTTTGAAAGAACCCAGTAAGAGGAGAACAAAGAAAAAAGAATGAAAAAGAACAAAGAAAGCCTACATCTATGGAACGCCATAAAATGAACAAATAGCAGGATCACTGCAGTTCCAAAAAGGAGAGAGAGAGAAAGAGGAAGAAAGTTTATTTAAATAAGTAATAACTGAGAACTGCACAAACCTGGGGAGAGACTTGGACATCCAAGTTCATGAACTTAATAGACCACCTCATTGTCTCAATTCAAAATGACCTTTTTTAAGATACATTATAATGAAACTTCCAAAAATCAAAGATAATCCTAAAAGTAGCAAGAGAAAAAAAGAATTGTAATCTACAAAGGAACCTGCATTAGGCTATTAGTGGGTTACTCAGGAGAAACCCTACAGGCCAGGAGAATGGAGTGACATACTCAAAGTGTTGAAAGAAAACGTTGCCAGCCAAGAATACTCTGTCTAGCAAAGTTATCACTAAGAAATGAAGGAGCAATAAGCTTTCCCAGATAAATAAAAGCTGATGGAGTTCATCACCACCTTACAAGAAATGCCAAAATGAGTTCTTCAAGCTGAAATGAAAAGACGCTAACTAGTAACCTGGAGACAGGAAAATATACAACACACTAGTAAGGGTAAATATACAATCAGATTGAGAAAACTAATTCTGTAATGTGGTGTATTAGCCAGTTAACTAGAGTATAAAGGTTAAAGGAAAAGAATATAAAAAATAACTATTAGTAATTGTAATTGGTTAATGAATACACAATATAAAAAGAGGTAAATGGGAAAATGAAAAACTTTACAAAGGGGGCAGTAAATGAAGTAGAACTTTTGTTTTTCATCAAAGTTAAGTTGCTATCAACATAAAATGAACTGTTTTGTCTATAAGGTATTTTATGTAAGCCTCGTGGTAACCACAAAGTAAAAAGCTGTAGTAGATTCACAAAAGATTAAGGGGAATCAGAGCATACTACCATGGAAGATCACCAAATCAGCAAGGTAGGCAGAAAGAGGGGAGGGAAAAAGAACAATGGCACTACAGAACAGCCAGAAAGCAATAAGATGGCATTAGTAAGTTCTGACATGTCAATGTTTACTCAAAATGTAAATGGATTGAATTCACTGATCAAGAGGCACTGAGTGGCTGGGTAGATAAGACCCAACTATATGCTGCCTCCGATGACTCACATCAGCTTTAAGGTCACACAGAGGCTCAAAGTGAAGAGATGGAAAAAGATATTCCATGCAAATGGAAACCAGAATAAAGCAGGTATAGCCATAAATATATCAGACAAAATAGACTTTAAGCCAAAAACTGTGATAAGATACAAAGAAGGTCATTATAGAATGATAAGGGGATCAATTCATCAAGAAGATATAACAATCATAAATGTGTATGCACCCAATATTGGAGCATGTAAATATATTAAGCAAATACTAACAGATCTAAAGGGAGAAATAGACAGTTCACCAGTCGTAGGGGACATAAGTACCCCACTTTCAGTAATGGATAGATCATGCAGACAAAAGATCAACAAGGAAATATTGGACTTGAACCATACATTAGACAAAATGAGCCTAATAGACATATATAAAACATTCCAGGGGCTGGCCCGGTGGCCCAATGGTTAAGTTCCCACATTCCACTTTGGCAGCCTGAGGTTCACCAGTTCGGATCCTGGGTGTGGATCTATGCACTGCTTGTCAAGCCATGCTGTGGCAGGCCTCCCACATGTAAAGTAGAGGAAGATGGGCACAGATGTTAGCTCAGGGCCATACTTCCTCAGCAAAAACAGGAGGATTGGCAGCAGATGTTAGCTCAGGGCTAACCTTCCTGAAAAAAAAAAAAAAAACCATTCCATTCAATAGCAGCAGAATACACATTCTTCTCGAGTGCACAAGACATTCCTCAGGATAAATCATCTGATAGGTCACAAAACGTCTTAGGAAATTTAAGAAGATTAACATCATACCAAGTATCTTGTTCAAGAACAATTGTATGAAACTCGAGATTAACAAGAAGAAGAAGAAAGCTGGAAGATTTGCAAACAGTTGGAAACTAAAAAACACACTCATGAACAACCAGTGGTTCAAGGAAGAAATTTAAAAAAAAACTTAAACAGTTGAAAATAGAAACAACACATGAAAACCTGTGGGATGCTGCAAAAGCAGTTCTTAGAGGGAGCAATAAATGCATATATTAACAAAAATGAAAACTCTCAAATAAGCAACTAACTTTAAATGTCAAGGAACTAGAAAAAGAACAAACTAAGCCAAAGTTAGCAGAAGGAAATAAAGATCAGAGCAAAAATAAGTGAAATAGAGACTATTAAAGCAATAGAAAAGATTAACAAAACTAAAATCTGTTTTTTTTGAAGATAAATGAAATTGACAAAATTTTCACTGGAATAAAAAAGAAAAAGTGAGAGGACCCAAATGAAAAAATCAGAAGTGAAAGAGACATTCCAACTGATACCACAGAAATAAAAAGAATTATAAGGGGCTACTATGAGCAATTATATGCCAACAAATTGGATAACCTACAAGAGGTGGATAAATTCCTAGAAACATAAAACCTATCGAAATTGAATCGTGAAGAAATAGAAAATCTGAACAGACCAATTGCTAGTAAGGCTATTGAGTCAGTAATCAAAAATCTCCAATGAAGAAAAGCCAGCATGAGACAGCTTCACTGGTGAATTTTATCAAACATTTAAAGAAGAATACCAGTCCTTTTCAAACTCTTCCAAAAAAAATCAGAGAGGAGAGAATACTCCCAAAATCATTTCACAAGACCAGACACGCTCTGATGCTAAAACCAGACAAGGATGCCACAAAGAAAGAAAATTATAGGCCAATAACCCTGATGAATATAGATGCAAAAATTCTCAAGAAAGTATTATCAAACCTAATGCAACAGCACTTTAAAAGAATCATACACTATGATCGTGTTGAATTTATCCCTAGGATACAAGGATAGTTCAACATATGCAAATCAGTAAATGTGATGTATCACATTAATAGAATGAAGGCTAAAATTTATATGATTATCTCAGTAGTTGCAGAAAAAACATTTGCCAAAATACAGTATTCTTTCATGATAAAAACACTCAACAAATTGAGTGTAGAAGGAATGTTCCTCAACACAATAAAAGCCATATGTGACAAACCCACACCACTATCATACTCAACAGTGAAAAGTAGAGAGCTTTTCTTCTAAGATCAGGAACAACACACGGTACCAACTCTCGCCACTTTTATTCAACCGAGTACTGGAAGTTCTAGCCAGTGCAGTAATTTAAGAAAATAAGTAAAAGCATCCAAATTGGAAAGGAAGAAGTAAAATTAGCTTTGTTTACAGATGATATGATCTTATATATAGGAAATCCTAAGGACTGTTAGAACTAATCAACAAATAGAGTAAAGTTGCAGGAAACAAAGTCAATATACAGAAATGAGTTGCATTTCTATACACTAACAACAAAGTATCTGAAAAAGAAATTAAAAATCCCATTCACAATAGAATCAAAAACAATAAAATACATAGGAATAAATTTAACCAATGAGATGAAATATTTGTCCACTGAAACCTCCAAGACTTTGATGAAAAAAGTCAAAGACACAAATAAAAGATATCCTATGTTCATGGATCAGAAGAATTAATGTTGTTAAAATGTCCATACTACCCCAAGCCATCTATAAATTAAATGCAGTCCCTATCAAAATTCCAATGGCATTTTTCACAGTAACAGAAAAAACAATCCTAAAAATTGTATGGAGCCACAAAAGACCCCAACTAGCCAAAGCAATCCTGAGTAAGAAGAAAGCTGGAGACTCCACACTGCCGCATTTCAAACTATACAACAAAGCTTTAGTAATTGAAACTGGATGGTACTGGCATAAAAATGGACACAAAATGCAATGGAACAGAATTGAGAACCCAGAAATAAACCCTTGCATATACAGTCGACTCATATTTGACAAGGGAGTCTAGATTACTCAATGGGGAAAGGATAGTCTCTTCAGTAAATGGTATTTGGAAAACTTGATATTCACATGGAAAGGAATGAATTTGGACCCCTAGCTTGTACCACTGACAAAAATTAGCTCAAAATGGATTAAAAATTTAAACGTAAGACCTGGAACCCTAAAACTCCTAGAAGAAAACAGGGAAAAACCTGCTTGTTATTGGTCTTGGCAATGATTTTTTGGATATGACATCAAAAGCACAAGCAACAAAACCAAAATAAATGAGACTACCTCTAACTAAAACTTTTCTGCACAGCAAAAGAAACAACCATCAAAATGAAAAGGCAACCTATGGAGAAAATGTTTCCAAATCAGATATCTCATAACAGGTTAACATTCAAAATATGTGAAGAACTCATACAACTCAATAGCAAAAGAATCTGATTAAAAAATTGGAAGGGGAACTGAGTAGACATATTTCCAAAGAAGACATAAAAATGGCCAATGGAAAAGATATTCCACATCACTGATCATCAGGGAAATGCAAATCAAAATCATGAGATATTCTCTCACACCTGTTAGAATGGCTATCATCAAAGTCAAGAGTTAAAATGTGTTGTCAAGGATGTGGAGAAAAGGAAACCCTTATGCACTGTTGGTGGAAATGTCAGTTGGTACAGGTACTATGGAAACAATATGGAGGTTCCTTAAAAAAATAAAAATAAGAATACCATATAATCCAACAATACCACTTTTGGGTATATATCCAAAGGAAATGAAAACAGGATCTTGAAGAGATATCTGCACTCCCATGTTCTTGCAGTGTTGTTCATAATAGCCAAGATATGGAAACAATCTAAGTCAGTCAATGGATGAATGGATAAAGAAGATGTGATATGTGTGTGTGTGTGTGTGTGTATCACACACAATAGAATATTCAGCCATGAGAAAGAAGGAAATTCTACTGTTTGAAACAGCTTGTATCAACCTTGAGGGCATTATGCTAAGTGAAATAAGTCAGACAGAGAAAGATAAATACTGTATCATATCACTTACGAGTGGAATCTAAAATAGCTGAGCTTATAGAAACAGTGTATTGGTTGTTACCACGGGCTGTTGGGGGAAATGGGAAGATGTCAGTCAAAGGGTACAAACTTCCAGTTATAAGATGAATAAGTTCTGGGGATCTAATGTACAGCATGGTGACTAATAATACTGTATTATATACTTGAAAGTTGCTAAGTGAGTAGATGTCAAATGTCTCACTACAAAAAAGAAATGTTAGTTATGTGACGTGGTAGAAGGATTAGCTAACACTATGATGGTAATCATTTTGCATCAAATAAGTGTGTCAAATCAACATGATATACACCTTAAACTTACACAATGTTATTGTCAATTATACCAATACAGCTTGAATTAAATTAAAAATTTTAAAAGCTATACAAAAATAAAGTCACATATCTTGATAGATAGGGAGAGATTATATTTTGTGTATATGTGTATTATGACCTTTATTATGTTAGGCTATGTTCTCTCTATATCCACTTTGTTGAGAGTTTTTATCATAAATGCATGTTGAATTTTGTCAAATGATTTTTCTGCATCTATTGAGATGATAATATGATTTTTATCCTTCAATTTGTTAATGTGGTGTATCACATTGATTTGTGGATGTTGAACTATCCTTGCATCCCTGGGATAAATCCCCCTTGGTGTATGATCCTTTTATGTATTGTTGACTTGGTTTGGAATATTTTGTTGGTAATTCTTGCATCTATGTTCATTAGGGATATTTGCTTGTAATTTTCTTTTCTTCTTGTGTCCTTGTCTAATTTTGGGGACAGGGTAATGCTGGTCTTATAAAATGAGTTTGGAAGTGTTCCCTCTTCTTCCATTTTTTGGAAGAGTTTGAGAAGGATTGGTATTAATTCTTCTTTGAATGTTTGGTAGGAATCATCAGTAAAGCCATATGGTCCTGGACTTTTCTTTGTTGGGAGGTTTTTGATTACTGATTCAATCTCTTTAATAGTAATCAGGCTGTTCAGATTTTCTATTTCTTCATGATTTAGTCTTGGTAGGTTTTTTTTTTTTTTAAGATTTTATTTTTTCCTTTTTCTCCCCAAAGCCCCCCGGTACATAGTTGTGTATTCTTCGTTGTGGGTTCCTCTAGTTGTGGCATGTGGGACGCTGCCTCAGCGTGGTCTGACGAGCAGTGCCATGTCCGCACCCAGGATTCGAACCAACGAAACACTGGGCCGCCTGCAGCAGAGCGCACGAACTTAACCACTCAGCTACGGGGCCAGCCCCTAATCTTGGTAGGTTTTATGTTTCTAGGAATTCATCCATTTCCTTTTAGGTTGTCTGATTTGTTGGCATATCATTGTTCTTAGCAGTCTCTTATGATCTTTTGTATTTCTGTGGTATCAGTTGGAATGTTTCCTGTTTCATTTCTGATTTTATTTGAGTCCTTTCTCTTTTTTTCCTTGGTGAATCTAGCTAAAGATTTGTCAATTTTGTTTACCTTTTCAAAAAACCACGTCTTAGTTTCATTGATCTTTTCTATTGTCTCTTTAGTTTCTATTTCACTTATTTTCACTCTGATCTTTGTTATTTCCTTCCTCTCACTAACTTTGAGTTTTGATCTTTCATTTTATAGTTCCTTCAGATGTAAAGCTGGTTGTATGACATCTTTCTTGTTTCTGGATGTAGGCATATATTGCTAAGAACGTTCCTCTTAGAACTGCTTTTACAGCATCCCATAAGATATGTTACATTGTATTTACATTTTCATTTGTCTCAAGTGTTTTCTTATTTTTTTAAATTTCTTTTTTGACCCATTGGTTGTTTAAGTAGCATGTTGTTGAATCTCCACATATTTGTGAATTTTTAAGTTTTTTTCTTGTAATTGATTTCTAGTTTCATATCATTGTGGTTGGAAAAGATGCTTGATAGGATCTCAATCTTCTTAAATTTATTGACTTTTATTGTGACCTAACATATAATCTATCCTGGAGAATGTTCCATGTGTGCTTGAGAAGAATGTATATTTGTGGGGTTTTTTTGTTTTTTGTTTTCCTTTTTCTCCCCAAAGCCCCCCGGTACATAGTTGTGTATTCTTCATTGTGGGTTCTTCTAGTTGTGGCATGTGGGACGCTGCCTCAGCGTGGTCTGATGAGCAGTGCCACGTCCACGCCCAGGATTCGAACTAACGAAACATTGGGCCACCTGCAGCGGAGCGCGCAAACTTAACCACTCGGCCACGGGGCCAGCCCCTGTATATTTGTTTATGAATGGAATGTTTTGTATATGTCCATCTGGTTTATGTTTCAATCTTGAATCCTTTTTCATTTGATTTTTTGTGTATGATTTGAAACAATTTCATTCTTTTGCAGGTGGATATCTAACTTTCCCAACACCATTTAAAGAAGAGACTACCCTTTACCCATTTTATATTTGTGGTGCCCTTGTCAAAGATTAATTGACCATGTATGTGAGGATTTATTTCTGGGCTATTATATTCCATTAGCTTATGTTTATGTTTTTATGCTGGTACCATACTGTTTTGATTACTGTAGCTTTGTAATGTGTTATGAAATCAGAAGTGTAGTGCCTCCTGCTTTATTGTTTTTGCTCAAAAATGCTTTGATTAATTGGTGTTTTTTTGTGGCTCCAAATGAATTTTATGATTTTTTTTCTATTTCCATAAAGAATGCCATTGGAATTTTGATAGCAATTGCATTGGATCTGTAATTTCCATATATTTATGTTTCCCCATTTTATTTCTATTATTGATATCTAGTTTCGTTCCATTGTGATATAAAAAGATACTTGGAATAATTTCCAATCTCCTTAAATTTGTTAAGACTTGTTTTATGACCTAGCATGTGATGTATCCTGAATAATGTTGCATGTATGTTTGAGAAGAATGAGTAGTCTGCTGATGTTGTGTGGAATGTTCTGTATATGTGTGTTAGCTTCATTTAGTGTTTTGTATTGTTAAGTTCTGCATTTCCATTATTGGTTTTCTGTCTGAATAATCTGTCCATTAGTGAGAATGGGTATTGAAGTCTCCTACTATTATTGTATTGCTGTTTTCCCCTTCAAATCTGTCAATGTTTGGTTTATATATTTAGATGCTTTGATATTGGGTACATATATATTTATAATTGTTATACTTTCTTGTTCAGTTGCCCCTGGTATCATTATAAATGGCATTCTTTGTCTTTTGTGACAATTTTTTACTTAGAGTCAATTATGTCTGCTATAAGTATAGTTATGCCTGTTCGCTTTTGATTACCATTTGCGTGAAATATATTTCTCCACCCTACACTTTCAGCCAAACTTACTTACCTTACTTACTTACCTTAACTCTGAAGTGAGTCTCTTATAAACAGCATATAGTTGGGTCTTGAGGGTTTTGGTCCACTCTGTGTTTTTTCAGCCACTTTATGTCTTTTGCTTGAGGAGTTAAGTCCCTTTACACTTAAAGTATTTGTTGATAGGTAAAGACTTTTGTCATTTTATTAATGCTTTCCGTTTTGTAGTTCTTATTTCTCTCTTCTTCTCTTGCTTTTTTATTGTACTTTGATTTTTTTTGTACTGACATGCTGTGATTCTTTTCTCTTTATCTTTTATGTATCTTCCATAGATTTTCCCTTTGTGGTTACCATGAGGCTTGACTCAAATAATTTATAGTTATACCAGTCTATTTTAAACTAACAACTTAACTTCAATCATATACAGAAACTCTACACTTTATTTCTCTCCACACACAATTTATATAATTGATGTTAGATTTTACCTTTTTTATATTATATTTTCATTAGCAAATTTCTTTGGTTATGGTTATTCTTTTTAAAATTTTTATTCAATTTATTTAAACTAAGGAAAAAAAACCAAGACAGTTTACTCATTTCTCCCACACCCCACCCACTGTCTCTTGCAACCACCAATCTATTCTCTGTATCTATGAGCTTGGTTTTATTTTTCTGTTTGTTTCTTTGTTTTAGATTCCACATATAAAAGAGATCATACAGTATTTGTCTTTCTCTGTCTGACTTATTTCACTTAACATAATGCCCTCAAGGTTCATTCATGTTGTTGCAAATGGCAAGATTTCATTATTTTTTATGGCTAATATTCCACTATATATACCACAATTTCTTTATCCATTCCTCCATTGGTGGACACTTAGGTTGTTTCCATACCTTGGGTACTGTAAATAATGCTGCAGTGAACATGGGGTTCATATATCTTTTTTGAATTAGTATTTTTGTTTTCTTTAGATAAATACCCAGACGTGGAATTGCTGAATCATATGGTAGTTCTATTTTTAAGTTTTTGAAGAAAGGGTTGAGATCATATCTAGCATCTTTTCTGGCAACAATGGTACAAAACTGGAAATTAATTACACCAAGAAAGCCAGAAATTTTACAAATATGTGGTGATTAAACAACATGCTGCTGAATAACCAACATCTCAAGAGGAAATCAAAAAAATTTAAAAAATACCTTGAGACAAACAAAAATGCAAATATACCATACCAAAATTTATGGGATGCAGCAAAAGCAGTTCCAAGAGGGACGTTCAAAGCAATAAATGCCTATTTCAAGAATAATATTCTGTTGTCTCAATGTATTACAGTTTGTTTATCCACTCAACTACTGAAGGATGTTTTGATCATTTCCAAGTTTTAGCCTTTGTGAATAAAACTGCTATAAACATCCATATGAAGGTTTTTGTGTGGATATAAGTTTTTAACTCCTACCAAGAAGCCCAATTGCTTAATCATATGGTAAGAGTATGTTTAGTTTTATAAGAAATTGCTAGTGTCTTCCAAAGTCTCTGAATCATTTTGCATTGCCACTCTCAATGAAAGAGAGTTCCTGTTGCTCCCTATTCTTGGCAGCATTTGGTGTTCTCAGTGTTTAGGATTTTGGCCATTCTAATAGATAAGTGGTGGTATCTCATTGTTATTTTAATTTGCATTTCCCCAGTGACATATGATATGGAGCATCTTTACATAGGCTTATTTTCCATCTGTATATCTTCTTTGATGAAGTTTCTGTTAAGTTCTTTGGCCCATTTTTTTTTTTTTTTTTTTTTTTTTTTAAGATTTTATTTTTTCCTTTTTCTCCCCAAAGCCCCCCGGTACATAGTTGTGTATTCTCCGTTGTGGGTTCCTCTAGTTGTGGCATGTGGGACGCTGCCTCAGCGTGGTCTGACGAGCAGTGCCATGTCCGCGCCCAGGATTCGAACCGACGAAACACTGGGCCGCCTGCAGCGGAGCGCGCGAACTTAACCACTTGGCCACGGGGCCAGCCCCCTTTGGCCCATTTTTTAATGTGGTTGTTTGTTTTCTTATTGTTGAGTTTTAAGTGTTCTTTGTATATTTTGGATAATAGACATATATCCTTTATCAGATGTCTTTTCTCCCAATCAATAGCTTGTGTTCTCATTATCTTGAAATGGTCTTTCATAGAAAGAGTTTTTAACTTTAATGAAATCCAGCTTATCACTTATTTCTTTCATGGATCATGCCTTTGATGCTGTATCTAAAATGTCATCACCAAACCCAGAGTCATCTGGATTTTCTACTATGTTATCTTTTAGGAGTTTTATAGTTTTACATTTTACATAGATCTATGATCCATTTTCAGTTAATCTTTGTGAAGGTGCTTTATATAGATTCATTTTTTTTCATGTGGGTGTCCAGTTTTCCCAGCACCATTTGTTAAAAAGACTTTCTTTGCTTTATTGTATTGCTATTGTGCCTTTGTCATAGATTAGTTGGTTATATTTATGTTGAACTATTTCTGGGCTCTCTATTCTGTTCCATTGATCTGTTTTTTTAGTTGAATAAATTTGACATGTAACATTGTGTAAATTTAAGGTGTACAGCATGTTACTTTGATGCATTTATATATTGTAATATTATCATGCAGTATTTATCATATTACATAATTATTGTACTGTATTGTCTATATTCTTTATACTGTGCGTTAGATCTCTAGGTTCTATTTACTACTTGTTACAAATTTGTACTCTTAAACACCGTCACTCTTATCCTCCCCCCATCCCATGGTAACACCATTTTACTCTCTGTTTTTTACAGGCTTAACCTTTTTTAGATTCCATATATAAGCAACATCATATAGTACTTGTCTTTCTCTGTCTGACCTATCTCACTTAGCATAATGTACTCAAAGTCCATCCATATTGTCACAAATGGAAGGATATCCTCCCTTCTCATGGCTGAATAATATTCCATTGTGTTTATGTGCCACATATTTTTTTATCCATTCATCCTTTGTTGAGTATTTGGGTTGTTTCTATGTCTTGGTTATTGTGAATAATGCTGTGATAAACATGGGGAGTGCGTGTTTGAAGTCTTGTGCATATCTTGTTGAAATTTTATTTTCGTTTCCTTTGAGTATATACTCAGAAGTGGAATTACTGTATCATATGGTAGATCTATTTTTAATGTTTTGAGGAACCTCCATATTGTCTTCGATAGTGTTTGGACCAATTTACAGTCCCACCAAAAATTTATAAGGGTTCCCTTTTCACCACATCCTCTCCAGCACCTGTTGTCACTCCTCTTCTTGATGATAGCCATTCTAACAAGTGTGAGGTGATACCTCACTGGGGTTTTGATTTGCATTTCTCTGATAATTAGTGATGTTGAGCATCTTTTCATGTGTCGGTTGGCAATTTTATGTCCTCTTTGGGAAAATGTCTGTGTATTCTTTTGCCCATTTTTTAAATTGAATTTTTTTTGTTGTTATTGAGTTGACCCAGTTCTTTATATATTTTGGATATTAACCCTGTATCCAATATATGGTTTGCAAAAATTTCCTGCCATTCTGTAGGTTGTCTTTTTATTTTGTTAGTTGTTTATTTTGTGCAGAAGCTTTTGAATTTGATGTAGTTCCATCTGTTGATTTTTGCTTTTGTTTTTTGTGCTTTGGCATCATATTAAAAAGAAAACATTGCCAAGACCAATATTGATATGCTCCTTCCCTATGTTTCTTCTAGGAGTTTTATAGTTTCAGGTCTTATGTTTAAGTCTTTGATCCATTTTCAGTTAATTTGTGTGAGTGGTGTGAGATAGGGGTCCAATTTCATTGTTCTGCACGTGTTTCTCCAGTTTTCCCAGCACCATTTGTTAAAGAGACTCTATTCATCTATTTGTCTGTTCTTTTGTCATTATCACACTGTTTGATTGCTGTACCATTGTAATAAGTCTTGAAACTTTGTTCTTTTCTCCAACTTTGTGCTTTTCCATTCCTATCATGTTGGCTATTCTGAGTCTTTTGCCTCTACATATAAATTTTAGAATCAGCTTGCCAGTATCCACAAAATAACTTGCTGGGACTTTTATTTGGATTACATTGAATCTATAGATCAAGTTGGGAGGAACTGAACCCTTGACATTGTTGAAGCTTCCCATTCATGAACATGGAATATCTTTCCATTTATTTGGTTCTTCTTTGGTTTCATTTATCAGAATTTTGTAGTTTTCCTCATATAGATCTTGTACATATTTTGCTAGACTAATTATTTCATTTTTGGGGGTGCTAATGTAAATGATGTTCTGTTTTTTAATTTAAAAATACTCTTATTCATTGCTGGTATATAGGAAAGTGATTGACTTTTGTATATTAACTTTGTATCCGGTAACTGCTGTAATCCTTTATTAGTTCCAGGAGAGTTTTTTGGTTTGTTTTTTGTTTTGTTTTGTTTTGTTGATTCTTTCAGATTTTCTCCATAGGCAATCATATCATGTATGAACAAAGACATTTTTATTTCTTCCTTCCCTATCTGTATGCCTTTTATGTCCTTTTCTTGTCTTATTGAATTAGCGAAGATTTCCAGTTCATATTGAAAAACTGTGATGAGAGGGGACATCTTTGCCTTCTTCCTGATCTTAGTGAGAAAGCTTCAAGTTTCTCACCATTAAATATAACGTTAGTTGTAGGATTTTGTAGATATTCTTTATCAAGTCCAGGAAGTTCCCCTCTATTCCTAGTTTATTCAGAATGTTTATCATGAATGTTAGATTTTTTCAAATGCTTTTTCTGCATCTCTTGATATGATCATATGATTTTTCTTTTTTAGTTTATTGATGTGATGGATTGCATTAATTGATTTTCAAAGATTGAACCAGCCTTTTTTACCTGGGATAAATCCCATTTGGTTGTGGATTATAATTATTTTTACATATTGTTGGGTTCAAATGCTAGTATTTTGTTGAGGATTTTGGCATCTATGATCATGAGAGATACTGATCTGCAGTTTTCTTTTCTTGTAATGTCTTGTCTGGCTTTGGTACTGGGGTAATAACTGGCCTCATAGAATGAGTTAGGAAGTATTCCCTCTGCTTCTATCCTCTGAAAGAGATTGTAGAGAATTGGAATAATTTCTTCTTCAATTGTTTGATAGAATTCACAGGTGAACCCATCTGGACCTGATGCTTTCTGTTTTGGAAGGTTATTAATTATTGATTCAATTGTATTTATACATTTATGCCTATTCAGATTGTCTATTTCATCTTGTATGAGTTTTGGCACATTGTATCTTTCAAGGAATTGTTTTTTATCTAGATTATCAAATTTGTGGGCATAGAGTGAGTCATTCATAGTATTCCTATTTTATCTTTTTAATGTCCATGGGATCTGAAGTGATATCTCTTCTTTCATTTCTTATATTAGTAATTTATGTCCTGTCTTCTTTTATTAGTTATCCTGGATAAAGGCTCAGTGATTTTATTGATCTTTTCAAAGAAGCAGCTTTTAATTTTGTTGCTTTTCTCTGTTGATTTCCTGTTTTCAATTTCATTGATTTCTACTCTAATTCTTATTATTTCTTTTCTTCCTTACTTTGGATTTAATTTGTTGTTTTCCTATTTCTTAAGGTGGAAATTTACATTATTGATTTTAGATCTTCTTTTCTAATGTATATATTCATTTCTACAAATTTCCCTCTAAGCACTGTTTTTGCTGCATCCTACAAATTTTGACAAGTTGTGTTTTTTTCATTTAGTTCAAAAATATTTAAAATTTCTCTTGATATTTCTTCTTTGATCCATGTATTATTTAGAATTGTGTTGTTTAACTTCCATGTATTTGGGGATTTTCCAGGTATCTTTCTGTTATTGATTTCTAATTTAATCCTATTGTTGTTTGAGAATACACATTGTATGATTTGGATTCTTTTAAATTTGTTCAGGTGTGTCTTATGGCCCAGAATATAGTCTATCTTGGTGAATCTTCCATGTAAGCTTGAGAGTAAAGGAATATTTTTTAATAATGCAAAACCAAGAATCCCTTATAGAAAAGATTTGATAAGTATGACTTTTTGCATATAATACAAGTAGCAAACTATGATACACTTTTTGAAAATTATGACTTAGTACTAATCTAAATAAGAGTAAAACACTAACTTTAAAAAATTGCCAGAATATAAAAAAATATTTCATAGAACGGGAACTGCAGTGAGAACTAGAAAGAAGTACTTATCCTTAAAATATTTTGAAAATAATTATCAATATTATGAGAAATGTAAATGAGAACTTTTGTTTTCACTTCTTATCCTGGCAAAGATACAGAAATTTGGTATTAACTAAGTTGGCCATTGTGTGGGGAATAATATTCTCACACCCTCCTGATAGGCACGGCGACCTCAATAGAGGTCAATTGGAAATACCTTTCAAACTTTAAAATTCATGTATTGTTGGTCAGCAATTCCAGTTCTAGGCTTTTATCCTACTGGTGTCAGGCATATGGACAAGGATATTGTTTATAGAAACATTGATTTTATAATTAAAGCAAAAGTTTAGAAACGATGTCAATTTCCTCTAATGTCAAATTGGTCGAATAAATTATTGTATATAAATTTAATGAAAAGTGTAGAACATTAAAAGGATGTTATTTATGTATTAATATAGAACCATTTTAAGAAATATTAAGATGTGAAAATAGTAAGATGCAGAAATAGGTATAATAAGCCAATAATTTATCAAAAAATTTATTTATATGTGTAAATATGTACACACCCACATATATACAGACATGTACTCTCAAGGTGTACTTGTTGCATGGGGAGAAAAACCTGGAGTCTGGCGTATATAGTTGAGAGATGTTCTTTCATCACAATGTCCCCTTTTATTCTTTTTGAATTATTACTGCTTGGAAAAACCTAGAGCTGTTTAGGAGAAGGAAGAAGGAGAAGCAGAGGAAGGAGCTTCTGGATCCCCATCTCCAACCAGGTTCAGGTGCCTGTAGTTCAGCATGCTGCAGCTGGTTTGTGGGGACTCAAGCTTAGTGAAGGAGTGGTATTTGTACATTCTCCAACCCACCACTGTCCATATCTGTGTTTGGTGCGGGGTAGTTGCAGGTTGCCTGAGTGGACAGGGTTGGAAACAGGGGAAAGGACAGCCATTTGAATATGTTAGTTCTGGGAACTGTGAGGCTAGCGCTGTGCCATCAAACCTGCCTTCTCAAGATTCTGCCTTTTTCCAGAAGAGGACCTTCAAGGAAGACTGCGTATCTCCTACAAGATTGAAAGCTATGGCCCAGGTGAGATGATTCATCCTCTCTCCTTCCTGAAATATATTCTTCCCTCCAGGACACATGACCATTTGCTTTCATTATCCTGACCTTTCCAGGGCAATGACACCTCTTCCAGAGCCTCCTAACCATTTCATCCCATTCCAGGCACACAGCTCTGGGATCTCTGTTTTACTTGCTGTCTAATCTCCCTTCTAATTGCAAACAAGTGTTTATACATTCTTTCTGTTAATTAAATGACATCTCCTTGGTTTACTGGGGCCAAGAATCCTGATAGAGCAGAGATGTTTGTTGGGGGTCCTGACATGCCTGGAAAGTTATGTGGTGAGGTGGAGCTGAGTACTTAGGTTCGAGCTCACAGTGGAAACTCATGATTATCTCCTTGGGGAAGATTTCTTCTCCATGGTAAGAAAAGATGGGAGGTGGTGTTAGTGGAGCCAAGACTTCATTTGATGGCACCCTCCTTGTGACTCTATCATCATTTTTCATTAGTTTTCTGTAATTCAGGAAAAATAAAAATTTGCATTTGATGATAGATGGTTACAAGAAGGACATCAGCCCAAGGCATATGTTCTTGAGAATCATAATGTCAGAGTTCAGACCAACCTTGAGGGTCTTAAAGAAAGTTGCCTCTCTATGATATATATGCTTCTCCTAGCAATGCTGTTGATGAAATAAATTTGTTTCTATAGGGGAAAATATATTTATACTAAAATGTGTCATGAAAATGAACCAAGAGCTTCTAAAATCTCTTAAGTTATATACAAATTTTATTTTCTGTAATGAAGATAGTTAAATTAATTCTTATTAGATACTAAATATTGAAATAGCACTGAAAGATTTATAATGGAAAAAAACCACCAGTGTTTCCCCTGTCATTCAGTTTCAGCCGAACTCCTCAAAGGCACTGACCCTCAACTAATGGCATTTGCTCCTAGATTTCCAGTTATTCTCACATTGTTATTTATTAAACAATTGAATATATATATTTCTTTCTACCCCATTTTCATCACCAATTTTTCAACCTTATTGAGTTCTTGGTTATCTTATAATCAAACTACTCTTTAAAGTATAGTACACACGCAGACTGCCTTAAGGCAAAATAAAGGGTAATCACAACAGTGCATTGAAACACACGTCAATAGTGGTACATATGCATAACATTCCAAAGAATCCTGGACAACACTCTCTCTTCACCTTCTCACTTGGCAAAGTATACAAAGAAAATAGTTGAGGCTCATCCAAATGTCACAACAATGGAAATGTGTTCCGTATTATATTCTCTGACTAGAAATTGTTGTAGCAAGTAAATTGGTGTTTGTTTGTGCCTAAAACCACATAATGTTCACATATCAGTTCTTATATTTATTTAGTGTGTTTTGGAGTAGAAGAGTCATTATATTCAAAATTAAAAGTGTTATTGTGGAAGAAATGCTTTAATTTTTGGAAGCTTTTGAAGTAAAAAATCATTCCTAAATAGTCATCATGAGAGATAAGTTTGTATAACTCTTCATTTTTTTCTGAAGTTAATTTTTTGGATGAATTTTTTTTCACCTAGTTTTCTAGTATTTATTGCTAATATTTCAAAATGTAACAATATCTCTATTACATACATATTAATAGCAATTTCCACATTGCTGAACATTATTTCCTGAGGAGTCTCTTATGTTCTTCCATGGCCACTGCAGCCATCTGGACAAATTTTTATCTTTGCTTCCCAGCTATTGTCCTAGCTTTTCCATTTTATATTTACGCTGGTACCTTCTCTTGCCACTCTGCTATGTTGCTTTTCTTTCTTGATCTCTTATGTAACTCTTTGCTCTTTTACTGTCTGGTCTTGATATAACATGTCCTCTATTACCTTCTCAGAAAAATGGTCCGCAGAAAGGGCTGAAAGAAGGTATTCCTCTCCCAAAGCCAGTGGGTAAAGACTGGAAGAAGAAACTTCTTCTTTAAATGTGAACACAGCAATGCAAGACTTCAGGGAACATGGTAAATCAAGGAAACATGACACCACCAAAGGAACACAGTACTTTTCCAATAACCAACACCAAAGAAATGGAGATCTGCAATTTTCCTGGTAAAGAATCAAAAAGAGTTGTTTTTAGGAAGCTCAATGAGAAACAAGAAAACACAGAAAGAATTCAACAAAATCAGAAAAACAACTCAAAAACAAAAAAGTTTAACAAAGAGATGGAAATCATAAAAAAGAAGCAGGCAAATTCTGGAGCTGAAGAATACAATGAATGAAATGAAAAATGCAATAGAAAGCATCCACGGTAGACTTAATCCAGCAGAAGAATGAATCTGTGAAGTCACAGACAGATCATTTGAAATTATCCAGTCAGAGAAAACGAAGAAAAAAGAATGAAAAACAGTGAAGAAAATGTAAGACCTGAAACCATAAAACTATTAGAACAAACTATTAGAAGAAAACGTCAGGAAAGTTTCTTGACATTGGTCTGGGCAATGATCTTTTGGATATGACACCAAAAGCAAAGGCAACAAAAGCAAAACTAAACAAGTGGGACGACATCAAACTAAAAAGCTACTGCACAGCAATGGAAAGTCAACAAAATGAAAAGGCCACCTACAGAATGAGAAAGAATATTTGCAAACCATATATCTGATAAGCCTTTACTATCCAAAATATATAAGGATTTATACAACTTAATAGCCAAAAAACAAGTAACCCTATTAAAAAATGGGGAAAGGACCTGAGTAGACATTTTTCCAAAGAAGATATACTAATGGCCAACTGGTACATAAAAGGTGCTCCCCGTCACTAATCATTAGGGAAAGGCAAATCAAATCCACAGTGAGATACCACCTTAGACCTGTTAGGATGGTTTTTATCAAAAAGACAACAGATAAGTGTTGGTGAGGATGTGAATAAAAAGAAAACTTTGTATACTGTTGGTTGGAATGTAAGTTAGTACAGCCATATAGAATATGGAATGGGGACTCCTCAAAAAACTAAAATTAGAACTGTCATATGATCCAGCCGTCCCACTTCTGAGTATATGTCCAAAGGAAACAAAATCAGTATCTTGAAGAGATATCTGCACTCCCATGTTCATTTTCATTGCAGCATTATTTACAATAATGTCCATTGATGGAGGAATGGATAAAAATAGATGTGAGATATCCATCAATCTATCAATAGATAGATATACGTATAATGGAATATTATTCAACCATAAGAAAGAAGGAAATCCTGCCATTTGCAGATATATCTCGAGGACGTTATGCTAAGTGAAATTAGCCAAACAGAGAAAGACAGATACTGTATGATCTCACTTACCTGTATATCTAAAAATAAAAAAAAGTCCAACTCTTAGAGGCCAAAGAGAATGGTGGATACTAGGGGCTAGTGGGTGGAGAACATAGAGATATGCTGGTCAAAGGGTACAAGCCTTCAGTTACACGATGAATAAACTCTGGGGATCTAATAATGTACATTGTAGTGACTATAGTTAACAGTGATGTGTTATGTACTTGACATTTGCTAGGAGAGTAGACCTTGAGTGTTCTCACCATGCACACACACACAAAATGGTAACTCCATGAGGTGATGGATGTGTTAATTAACCTGATTGTGGTAATCATTTCACGAAGTGTCTGTATGTTAGATCATCACGTTATACATTTTAAGAATATACAATTTATTTGTCAATTATACCTCAATAAAGCTGAAAAATCTGTTTTAAATAAAAGAATAAAAAAGGTATGTAGGAGTTATATATTTGAGCTTTTGCTTATCTAAAATGTCTTATACAACCCTCACATTAGTGTGAATTTTGGCTGGATAAATAACTCTAGTCAAGAATTCACTTCTCTTTCAGTATTGCAAAATTGGTTACATATTTTGTTTTGTGTTTCCATTGAAGAGTACTATTGAGCAGGCTGTTGTGTTTCTGTTTCCTGGTGTCTTTCATGTGACTTGCTTTCTGATTGTTGAAAATGTTGGGACCTTCTCTATATTCCTATTATTCTACAATTTTATCCTCTGATACCCTGCCAAGAGTTTACCAATTATTTATAACTTGGCTTTTCACGGGAGAAGGGGAAGCAGGAAGTTACTTCTCTTTATTGAAAATATACTATATCCAAGTTGGCTTTTTAATTGGGATATTCCTCTTAATTGAATTTAATATATTTTTAAACCAGAATGGATCTTGGAATCCTCTGGGCACAGAGTTTTTGCCTGCAGGAATTAGGTTGTGTGAGGCCGGCCCATTGATTAACACTGACTCTATTCTTCACTCATCACAGGCAGTGACTCCAGTCTGTTTGCTCTCCTTCTCTCTCCTTTCCTGTAGAACTCTCCTTTACTTCCTCTACTTTTATGTTTTTCCTCTCCTTTCATCTTGAAGTCATTTATTTTCATTACACAAGTATGACTCATGTTTTTTGTTCCAGGGATTTGTGATATTCAGGGATGTGTCCATAGACTTCTCTCAGGAAGAGTGGGCATGCCTGGACTCAACTCAAAGGAATTTGTACAGATGTGTAATGTTGGAAAATTATAGCAACCTGGTCTCAGTTGGTAAGTATACCTATCTCTAAAAAGTCAAATTTTGCCCCCTGATGTATTTGCTTCCCTCAAGAAGAATTTCTCAATTCCTTTCATGTATCATGCATTTCTTCTCCCTCTTTCTAAAGAAATGGCTTGAGCTTTGTAAAGTTGGAAATGGGGAGCTTCATTGGGCCTAAGGCCAAAGCTCTGTCTTCTCTGCTTTTTTGTGGCCCTTCCAAGAGTGGCATCATCTTTTATTTGCTGATCACGGGACAGGATTTGAGTCCTGAGACATGTACAACATAAAAATTCTCCTTTCTTCTCTTGTGAATAGGACTTGCCATTCCCAAGCCATACGTGATCTCTTTATTGGAGCAAGGGAAGGAGCCTTGGCGTGTTTTTGACGGTGAGCTGACAAAGGGCCTGTACCTAGGTAAGTGACTGATGATCAGGCAAGGGGAGAGCTGTGCAGGGCGTAACTCAGATGAGTGAGGAGACCATATCTTTGAGATGTTTTGCAGAATCTTCCTTCAAAGGCCCACAGCTGTAGGGAAAAGTAAACTTCACCATTAGCTTCCAAACACCCACACCTCCATCTCGAACCTAACACTGTCCCTGCTTCTTTGCTTTCATATTTTCTTTCAATTCCTAGTAGATATTTCTAATGACAGACTTCTACCTTTATTTGAGATCTAATTCATTCCCATTGGCTTACTGTCTTTTGCCCTTTGATCTATATATGCGTTACTCTCTTAAACATTTTGCTATTCAGTATGTTCACTTTTTTGATTCATTACTTTATTCATATATTCATTTTTTTCAACCAACACTTCCCTATATTCTATGCTGAGGAGGACATTTTTCTGGGAGATGTAGAGATTATAAAATACGTGAGCTATTAAGAAACTTATAGCCTAGGAGTTGAGAAAAAAATCCATAAAAGTCCTTCAAAAAGTAGAATTAATTGTAAGAGAAGTTCAAATAGTACAACCAGAAGAAATGGCTGGAGATTGAAAGGTGGAAAAGCCTCACAGAGCTGTAATCGTTGGAGCCTTGGGAGTGATGGCAGTCACCTTGGTAGAGAGTTTTGAGTATAAAGGGTATGTGCTTGCAATGGGAAGGCAGAGGGTGCAGACGAGGAGAGATTGAGATGAGGGAGGAGGATCAAGCAATTGCGTGAATGCATGCAATCGACATAAAATAGAGTGGGAGTGAGGGAGAAGAGCATGTGAAGATGGATAATTCAAGGCAGAGGGCACAGTAAGTACAAAAGTCCAGAGGCTGTCAGGCTCATTGTGTGTCAGCAGCACCAAGGTGGCCAGTATGGCTAGGTGAGAGTGAACGAAGAGGAGAGGAGGGTGAGATGTGATCAGAGAGGTGTATGTTGGAAAGGGTCAGTTTATGGTGACCTTGTAAATTGCAGTTGAAGTTTTTCTGAGTGAAATGGGACATAAGTAGATTTTAAGCAGAACTACGACATGATTAGATTTTTATTTTTTAAAAATACCGGGGTTTTTTTCCATTTACAGAAGAGGAAACTGGGGCACAGAAACTCGAAATAACTTGTCCAAGGTCAACAACGAGTAAGTGTTGGAGATAAGGTTTGAACCGAAGCTATATGTGCTCTAAGCTCCTGAGCTATATTGCCTCTCCAAGTCTAATCAAAAGAGTGTAGACATAGTGGACATGTTTTCCTCTGAATTACAGGTGAATAGATACAAGTTAATTTTTAAAATGAATTTTTAAAATACATTTAATATTCCACAAACAACTAGGTAACTATAACACATGCATTACATGCATATATGTACACACATAGACACATTTGATGTATAGAAATGCATTGTAGATTTCCTCTAAAATACTGTATCATGTGCCTTCCTATCTTAATAAACTTTTAGATATATTATATCAGTATTATAATATAGATATATTTGCATAATTAGGTTGCCTTCCAAATTCTTCCAGTTTCAACTTATAATTGAAACTGCCATTCTTCTATACATTTTTTTGTAAGTGGATTTTCCCCCATATTTTCTTATGATTGATTTTTTTAAAGCAGAGAATTTTTAAAGCTTTTCCATCAATGCATACAATGCATATGTTCAATTTTATTGCATCATCTTCAGGAATGTATATCTTTTTTTTAAATAAATCATTCTGTGTTCTTTTTAGTTTTGGAATTGAAACCAATACCTTGCCCATTTTTTTGTTTTTCAAAATAAAAATGTTTTAACAGTGAAGGCCAAATTGTTATAGAATGTTTTACATTCAGGACTTATCTAGTTGCCACTCCATGATTAGGTTTACATTAAAAAGTTTTGTCTGATCTGATACTTAGGGAGGGTTGTGTACTTCTTAATTTCTCATATCAGGAGGGAAAGTCAATCTTTCTCATTACATGACGGTAATGTTGATCAAGTGGTTATGGAGATGACAGCCAGATCGCTCCATTGGAAAGGTACATTTTGCCCCTTATAACTACTGACTAATCTGTGTGCTGATTCTTGGAGACTGTATAAATGTCCTCCAGAAATGGCTCACCCAGAAGGTTTGACGTTCATTAGTTCTTCTTCAAAGTAATTACATTGAGCTTAGAAAATGGTGAGGTTCTAATTATCCCTTTTTTTCTGCATTTATTCGTTGGTCTTGCTTTAAGAAGAGCTTTTCCTCTCCACTTTTGTTGAGAAGCATTACAGATTCATTGATTCTTTTTTTAATTAAATATCTTATAATCCATTGTAATCATTTTTCTTTTTGATGATTAAACTGTCTCAAATTTGGCTATTGGGGACCACTTTCAGCTAGCTTGTGCATCCTTTTTTCATGTCTTCATGTTTTTAATGACTTTTTTTTCTGACACAAAAATATGTTCCAGGCTCATCTTGTATTTTCGCTGCTCCCCACTTGGAATTAGCCAACTCGTGAAGAAGGCTTAGTTTCTTTTAATAAGGAGTAGTGTTCAGCGACCAATACCTGAGTATTCAGTGTGCTCATTACTGCTGGGCTATCACTGCTTCTGTTCCCATTCACTGGAAAGAGGAAACCTGTTCTTATCATTGAGTCATACTAATAACTCTAAATTCAAATCCAAAAGATGAGATTCTGTCTCACTTTTCTGCATTTCAATTTTGTAACTTTACCTTGAACAGTGAAAAAACGCTGCTTTCCACAATATGAGTGTATTTATGCGTCTTCTGTCCTAAATGCCATAGAATAGGTTCAGAATTAGAAAACTAACACAACTACTGAGAAAAAACCTACTAAGTAAAGTTCAAGATTTCTTAGTTTTGTTTTCCTTTTTTTTCTTTTTAATTTGTTTTTTGCTTAGAATGTGTTACTCTAAGGATTTCCAGTCAGAGTTTAGTTTGAAAAGTTGTTAGATTAATTCTGTTCTCTGGATTTTCAACCTAATATACAGTTTAATTGTTGAGTTTAGATATTTTTTAGTTTATATTTGGAATATGTAAAGCATTTACTTGCTTCAAAAGTCAAAACTATGAAAATTATACTTAGACAAGTCATATTCGCATCCCTATCTGCTTCATCCATTGCCACCCCAACTCTAGGTAACCTTTTTTTTTTTTTGGTTAGTCTGATTTATCCTTTCTGTATTTATTTTTTCAGGAATAAAGTATGTTCACATTTATATTCTCAATTCTCCTTCCCTCTTTTACATGGCCTGTTATTCTCTCTGCACTCTTTTTTACTGTACTTGTTTTCTTTTTATTATGATTATTAATAAGATGTGGAAATCATTCCATATAGATTCAGTGACAAAAATCAAAAAGGTATATAATATAGACTTTTCTTTCTTGGTGTTCTATATGTTGACTTTTGCCATGACCCATTAGTTATAAGAATAATTCCAATAATTAGAATTTCCATGTAGACAATCACAAAATTTGCAAATATTTTCAGTTTTGTTTCTTACTTTCCTATGCTTGTAACCTTAATACTTCATTCTAGTCCTACTGCAGTGGCTATACCGTCCAGGAAATGTTCAATAGAAGTGGTGTTGCTGTGTGTTTTCATCTTTTTTAATGATTTTTATGAGTATGGTTTTTTCCTTCTTTTTTATTTTAAAGTTTGGAATAATTTTATATTTACAAAAAAGTTGCAAAAATAGTGTAGAGAGTTCCCGTATAGCCCTCACCCCCTACCTTATTGTGGTATATTTGTCAAAACTAAGAACCCAAGACTGGTACATTCTTATTAACTAAACTGCAGTATGTATTCAGATTTCATGTTTTTCCACTAATGTCCTTTTTGTGTTAGGGGACCTAATCCAGGATAACACATTTTATTTAGTTTTATTTAGACCATGTCTCTTGGTCTGTGACAGTTTCTTGATTTTTCCTTGTTGTTTATGTCCTTGACAGTTTTGAGGAATACTGGTCAGGTATTTTGTAGAATATCTATCAATTTGTATTTGTCTGATGTTTTTCTGATAACTAGACTTCTGATTTGGGGGGTTTTGGAAAGAATAGCACAAAGTTGAATTTGGGCTTGATTTTAAACTTTCATTGTTGTATGTATTTTTGCTGTATTTTTATGAGGATACACTTCATTAGTATAATGAAATTCTGTTTTATACATAGCATATAAGGGTTTACTTTATGTTGGATGCTGAGTTTTGTTTAATTATTTTTTCTTCTGGGATCATGTTTTTTTTTCCCCTTATTATAGTGACTTACATTAATAAATTTTCCTGTTTTAATTTTATATTTTTAGAATGAATTCAAATGGTCATGATGTTATTTTTTATTAAATTACTAGATCCAATTTGGTGATATGTTGTTTAGAATCTGTACATCTATATTCATTAATTAGATTGAATCATAATTTTTCTTTCTAATACTGTCCTGGTCTCATTTTGTACCAGCCTCATCAGATGAACTGAGACTATTCCCCTTTATTCCTCTTATTTTTTTCAATATTTTGGGGGGAAATATACATAAAGAAGTGATTATAAAGTGTATTTTACATTTCAAGTAATAAGTACACTCACATAACTAGCATGTGACATTTTTCAATAGTGTGTTTGGTAACCCATTAGTAAGTACAATCAAATCTTATGTTTTAGCAACATTAGAATTACCTTCTATCTCTACTTATAGAACAGCCCAGTACCTTACAAAGTTCATCTATTTAACTTTGTTTTTCATATTTTTGCATTTATTATTTAATTTGTTACAATTTTATAAAATATTTACAAAGTTCCAATGTCAGATCTACAAAACAACATATACTCATAGAAGTCTAGCTTCCATTCTTGTCCCCTCCCACTGTTTTCATTCCTTCCAACATAGGAGATCTTTTATAAACTTTATGGTTTATCCTTTCATTGTTTCATTGAATGTGAGCACGTATGTATATATCTTCATACATTCCCTCTATATAAGTGGTAGCATACACTAGATACCGTTTGCTCCACCTTGTTCTTCTACTTAAAAAAAATCATGATGATTATGCCATAGGGATATATAGATGCTTCTCATTTCTTTATACAGTTGTATAGAACTCTGTTGTGTGCATATACTATATGAGTTCAAGTAGTACCACATTGATGGCTATTTGGATTGGTTCTAGTCATTTGCTCTCATGAATAGTTCTGTGGTGGATACCCTTCTGCATAAATCTTTTCAGATTCTTCCCAGAAAGTGTATGTTTGGGTTCCTAGAACTAAGACTGCTGGGTCAAAAGGTAAATGCTTATATAATTTTGCTAGAAACTGGCAGATAGCCCTCTATAGTGGTTGTGTCATTTTTATTTGCTACGCTCAATATGTGAGAGAGACTTACTTACCTATAGCCTTCCAACAGAGTATGTTATCAAGCTTCCAGTTTTTTGCCAAAGTATATTTTGAATTTGTTCCAGAATCTGAGAGTCATTGATTTAATCTTTTCCTAATTGCTTCCCCCTTACCTTTCTATATCACTTTTCAATTTCTATACTTTATCTCTCAAATTGCACCACCATAAGAGAACAATATATTCTATTCACATTTATAGATATTTATGTCAGTGTAATTCTCCCTTTTCTATTGTAAGTTTTGTGTCTTCCAAGAAAAAAAAGTGAACATTTTTGTTTGTGTTTTCTTTCAGAATATAAAGAGAATAAGAAATTGTCTCTGAAAAAGGATAATTATGAAATGGATTCATCCCAACGTGTTAAAATGGAAGGATTTACAAAACATGGACTTAAACAGGGATCTCAGGAAAGACATTTTAACCAAGTGTCATGTACCTCTGAAGACATATCCTCTTTCATTCAGCATACATCTCTTTCACTACATCAAACATTTAACACTGAAGAGAAATCTTATGAATGCAAAAAATATAAAAATGCCTGTGGAGAAGACTCACAACTTACTGCAAATCAAGAAAGTCATCCTGGCAAGAAATTCTATGACTATAAGGACTATGAGAAGGCCCTTGGTAGGACTTCAAAACTTACTTCATATCACACAGTGCATATTGGTATGAGAACCTATGAATGTGAAGAATGTAGGACGTCTTTGAATAATGGCTCAGACTTTATACAACATCAGATAATTTTTACTAGAGAAAAATCTAATGAATGTAAGGAAAGTGGGACGGCCTTGACTAATGCCTCACATTTTTTCCTGCATCATAGAATTTATATGAGTGAGAAACCCTTTAAATGTAAGGATTGTGTTAGAGAATTTAACAATGGTACAGCCCTTATTCGTCATCAGAGAATTCATACTGGTGAAAAACCCTATGAGTGTAATGAATGTGGAAAGGCCTTTAGTACTAGTTCAATATTTAGAGTACATCAAAGGATTCACACAGGTGAGAAACCCAATGAATGTAAAGAATGTGGAAAAGCCTTTCGTCATTCCTCATACCTTACTCAACATCAAAGAATTCATACTGGTGAGAAACCTTACAAATGTAAGTATTGTGTTAGGGCATTTAGTAATGTTTCAGCCTTTATTCGCCATCAGAGGATTCATACTGGTGAGAAGCCCTACAAATGTAAGGAATGTGAAAGAGCCTTTAGTACTGCCTCAATACTTACAGCACATCAGAGAATTCACTCAGGTGAGAAACCCTATGTATGTAAGGAATGTGGGAAGGCCTTTCGTCAGTCTTCAGACCTTACTCAGCATCAGAGAATTCATACTGGTGAGAAACCCTATAAATGTAAGGAGTGTGAAAGGGCCTTTCGTCGTTCATCAGAACTTTCTCGACATAAATCAATTCATGCTGGTGAGAAATTGTGTGAATGTAAGGAATGTGGAAAGATCTTGAGTAGAGATTCAATACTTATACAACATCAGAAAATTCACACTGGTGAGAAAACCTGGGAATGTAATGAATGTGGGAAAGTTTTTACTTGTGCAGCATACCTGACTCGGCATCAGCGAATTCATGCTGGCGATAAACCACATACTTGCAACAAATGTGGGAAAGCCTTTCTTCGTTCTTCAGACCTTATTCTGCATCAAAGAATTCATACTGGTGAGAAACCATATAAATGTAAGGAATGTGGGAAGGCTTTTGCAAGAGGTTCAAATCTTAATCGCCATCAAAAAGTTCATGATGGTAAGAAATAGTATGAAAGGAGGCTTTGTAAGACTTTTGAGCATGTCTTTTAGGTCACCTGACGTGAGAGATAAACCCTGGAAACAAAATTAATAGGAGAAATCCTAAGAAATTCATCGGTGGGAAAAACATAAAAATATAATTAGTACAAGAATGCCTTAAGTGTTTCACAGTTTGACTATCATAAGAAGAAAATGAACATTGGAAAGCCTTTATCAACAGTTCACTTTTTTCTAAATTTCAAAAACTTTCTAATCATGAGTGTAGAAAGTGAAACACCTTCTTTGTTGCATTTTTATTATTTAAAAATACTTTAAATCCACTTTATTTTTTGTTTAGCTATGATTAGTTTGGTTTGCACATAACTAAAGTACTATCGTAAGTTGCACATTAAATTTTTAAATTTATTTTGTTCTCACCGAAATTCTTATTCCAATACCACTTATCCAGTAACTATTTCCTGATGCTTTTTATGCATAGTTTAATGACATTTTATATTCTTAGTATTATAAGCTTGGATTTAATGACAGTCCTTTTATATCCCACATCCGATTTGGAGAATCTTCAATTGATTTTTTAAAAATAAATTTCTAACTGTATATCTCTGCATCTGTATCATTTTATTTAAAATGTTACTTTAAGAAATATGTTTTAACATTGATAAAACTGTACTTTTATATACAAATTAATATTCTTTTAATAAAATTGGTACTTTGTTGTAGTAATTTTCTCTGAATTTTTAAAGAACTACAAAGAGGCCAACAAAATTACCTTTATCCTCCCAAGGAGATGTAACTATTGTCAAATTGTTGGAACAAATCCTTTCATAAATTTTTTAAGGAAAATGTAATCATATTATTCAAATAGTTTCATAAATTGCCTTTCTAATGACAAGATACGTTACACATAACATCCCATGTAAGTAAGTGTATTAATAGTATTAATATATGTGACTATACCATTATTTTTACCAAATATCTGTGGTTAAATACTGTAATTGACTCCACTTTTTGTGATTCTAAAGAATGCCTCATTTAGCATTCCACTTGATACATTGTGTTTGCTTATTTGCTTTTCATTGCTGAAATAATCCATTTGTACTTTTTAACATGCACAGATTTTAAACATGACAGATTAAGCTGACTTCCCTTTTGACCACACTGTGCTAGCCATTTTTCTCCTCCCCATATTACTTCTTATTGCAGAGTTTTTCCTAATGATTTTGCATAAATATAAGTATTTATGGGAATATTTAATTTTTTAAAAAATTATTTCCATTTCAATATATTCATATTCAAAAATTTATACATATATATTGTTATATTTGATGTGATATGGACATGGTTATATTCACTAGCATACTTGGGTTTTGTAAGGATTATACATAAATGGCTTATAGTTGAGACTGTAACATACTCAGTAAATATAATCCATTGTCAAAATTATTTCTTCCTTTGACTTTTATTGTTTATGGAAACACTCTTAACTGTGGTACACACTTGACTTAATATCAGAAATTTAATATTAAAGAAAAACCTTAAACCTCTACTGAATATAGCAAAGTCATCATTGTTCATTCCTTCTTGGTCATGAGATGATTCATCCTGAAGGAAAAAAAACCCATAAAAATATAATGAATAGTGCCTTCATTCAAATCTAACCCTTTATGCTGAATCCTAAAATTCCAATCAGCATGAAACACTGTTGAGAATATTATTGCCCACATTATCTGGCTAGTTAAAAAATAATATTAGATTGTAGGAACATCTGACTCCTTATCCAGTGCATGTTTAAACCAACATTTGGTTAAGAATGAAATAAAAATTTAGACTACAATTTCTTTGGACACAACACTGAGTATTCTACACAGCAAATCCTGTGGGAGGTGAGCAAAACTACTCACAGGAGAACTTACAACTCTATATCAAGACATATTACAATATCAGAAAAAATGAAAATGAACTAGCAAAGATTATATAGTCTATACATATAACTATTTATTAATAATTTTTAAAAATAAGGAATGTGTGTATGAAAGCTATAAGTCTCCAGAATTGACTAGAAGATTTAGAACCATTTCTAGTGCAATGAAATTAACTTAGATTGTTGCCTGTACAGAAAACTATATCCAGACCATCTATAGAGGCAAAATTCTCAAAACATCAAGAACTATTGCATATGAAAATATAGCAAGATTGACATCTAAGTCTATGACTTTCCTAACTCTAATTGTAAACCTGAACTAGGAAAGTTATAAAATTTCATTTTAGTTTCAATTATGAAGGTATGTTCAATGTCCTAAATAAGATATATCTAACTTTTTAAACTCCCATGATATACTCAGATAAGTTGTTTTTCTCACGTCTTATTCCAACTTGTGTTGTGAGTTTGTGGTTAAAGTGACAAGATTGTCTTTGTTTTTGGTGTTTTCCTTCCCTTTAGCCTAATGCTATAGTTGAATATTTGCTATCCTATTCTGATTCTGTCTACCTATTTATGTCCTTACTCTGTGTTTTGTGACTCCTTTCTCCTTTTTTTTTCTTTTTTCAGGTATGAGGGCCTTCTTGAGGATTTTTTTGTGGGGGGGGGGGTCTTGTGGCTATGAAGTCCCTTAGCTTTTGTTTGTCTGGAAAAGATTTAATTTCTCTCTCACATCTGAAGGATATTTTTGCTGGATAGAGTATTCTTGGCTGGAGATTCTTGTCTTTTAAAGTTTTGAATATGTTGTTCCATTCTCTCCTAGCTTATAAGGTTTCTGCAGAGAAATGCACTGAAAGTCTGATAGGGGTTCCTTTATAGGTTATTTTCTTCTGCCTTGCTGCCGTGAGTATTCCTTCTTTGTCATTCATTTTTGCCAGTTTTACTACTATATGCCTTGCAGTAGGTCTTTTTACATTGACAAATCTAGGAGATCTAGAAGCTTCTTCCACACATATTTCCCTCTCTTTCCCTAGATTTGGGAAGTTCTCTGCTATTAGTTCTTTGAGCACGTTTTCTGCTCCATTCTCCTCTTCACCTTCTTGAATACCTATAATTCTTCTGTTGCATTTCCTCATTGAGTTGAATATTTCTCGGAGACTTTCTTCATTTCTTTTTGGTCTTAGTTCTCTCTTCTCCTCTGTCTGGAACATTTCAACATGTCTGTCTTCGATTATGCTGTTTCACTACTCTATGGTGTCCACACGAACATTCAGGGAATCCATATTTTGTTTTATCTCTTCCATTGTGTATTTCATTTCTCATATTTCTGATAGATTCTTCTTTATAGTTTCAACCTCTTGTGAAGTAGCTCCTGAACTTGTTGAATTGTTTCTCTACATGCTCTTTTACCTCATTGAGTTTTTTGATGATAGCTATTTTGAATTCATTGTCGTTTAGCTTACATATTTCTGTGTCCTCAGGGCTGAGTTCTGGGTGCTTGTCATTTTCTCTCTGGTCTGGAGATTTGATGTAGTGTCTGATGTTCGAAAGTTGACTCTTTCTCATTCTGATATTATTTGGTTGCAGTTACAGCCTATCACCACTGAGTGGGAGTCAAGAGCCACATATACTCAGCCCTCTGCCTTATCTGAGATCCCAGGCACTGGAGCAGCATGGAGCAGGTGGGGGGAGGGGCACTTTCTTCTACGATGCATTCTGGGATTTCTTGATCAGCTCTCGCTATGTGGTCTCCTGGGGTCTTGGCTTGATAGGTCACCCCATGTGAAAGCTTTTGCCCCATTAGAGAGCTTCCCTCTAGGCTGCAAGGGCCCTAGGGAGTCCTGGGTGATCCCATGGATGTGCGACCCCTCCCCCACTCCTCTCATGGATCCCCTTATGGCAGCAATTGCAGTCTTTAGGGGAGGGAGTGAAGTTCTCTCTTACCCAGTTCCAGCTCCTCTGAGGGGGGCTCCAGCCTCTCTGCCTTCCGTCATGTGGCTGCATGTCTCTCCAAGGTTTTTGTGTTGTTAGGATGTCTTCTGTTGGATGGATGTCCAACAGAAGTATGGATATCCCTTTTTGTTGTATGTTGGAGGGGAGAGAGTACTGGGCAAGCTCACTCTGCCATGATGCTGATGGCACTCCCCTCGGATAAATTGTCCTAAAGATAAAACTGTTATCCTTTGATATCTTACTTTTAAATTGCACAAAGTGACATCAAGGATATGATCTAGCTCTCTGTGTTCAAGAAGTCTCTTTTTACCATTAGTTTGTAAAGTTTACTTTTCAAATGCCGGGACTCAGGTAGAATTCTCCCAGAAACATTCTCTTTTTTTCAATTGGTACAAGGATTTTCAGGGCCCTGTATCATTCAGGCTCAGTAAGAAGACAGAAAATGTACTAGATATTTATTTTTTAATTTACATGAAGTAAATCTTCTCTTTTTTGGATGTATAATTCTATGAATTCTTAAAAATGTATAGTTTTGAAAACACTATCACAATAATGTTACACAATGATTCTATTACCCACCAAAACTTCCTTATGCTGCTGCTTTGGAATCACACCCTACCCCTACTTATAAATAATCACTGTCTACCACTGATCTTTTTTCTTCCAAGATTTTTACCTTTTCCAAAATGTTTTATTAATGGAATTGTACAGTATGTAACCTTTTGACACTGGCTTCTTTCTCCAACAATATGCCTTTGAAATTCTCAAGTTGTGTAAATCAATAGTTAATTGCTTTTTATAGCTGAGTAATATTCTAATGTATAGATGCACCACAGTTCATTTATTTGTTCACTTGTTGGAGGATATTTGGATTGTTCCCAGTTTGGGGGGCATTATAAATCAAGCTGCTATAAAGTTAGTGTATAGGTTTTTGTCTGAACATAAGATTTTTTGTTACTAGGATAAATACTGAGGAGTGAGATTGCTTGGTCATATGGGAAATGCATGTTTGATTTTATAAGAAGTTGCCAGATATTTTTTTCCAGAGGGCTGTGGTAGGCAGCCTCTAAGATGCCCCTCAAAATCGCTCCCCCCACTATTCAAAATGCCTTTGGATCATCACCTCTTGAGTTTGAGCTGCATGTAGTGATTTGCTTATAATAAATAGAAGGAGGCAAAAGTGAATGGGATATCACTTCTGAGATTAGTTTACCATATGGCTTCTGTCTTGGGTGCCCTCTCTTTCTCTTAGAGCCCTTGGTCTTGAGTAAGCAAGCTTTCTTGTTGTAAGCAGCCCTATGTAGAAACCTATGTGGCAAGCAACTGATATTTTTAGCCAGTAGCAGGGGAGTATCTGAGGCCTGCCCAAAGCCATGTGAGTGAGCATGGAAGTGGATCTTAGAAGCACTGAACACTGTTACCTCTAGTTCTCTGAGGTGGTTCTATATTTGGCCTTGAATGTTTTCCTTACATGTTATGTGCTGATCAGTATGAGCAGGTCTCTCTGCAAATCTTTGCAGTTCTCTCTCTGCATTTTTCTTCTGTTTGGAACTCTGTCCTGTGAACTCTAGCCATTGTGATCTCTAGCCATTGTGATCTCTTCAGACTCTCAGCTCTGTCTCCTCCACCTAAGGGAGTCCACCAGATGCTGCCTGGTTTGTTCTTCCTTGCTTGTGGTCTGTGAATTTTCTCAAGGCAGTAAGTGTAATCATAGAACTTGCGTCAGTTGTTTTTTGTGTCTCAGGGATCACTGGCCTTCATCACCTGATGCCCAGTGTTTTGAAAACCATCATTTCATATATTTTGGTACAGTCTTTATTTTTTTGGTTCTTTCAGGTAGTACAGTATATCTAGTCTCTGTTTCTCCATCTTGGCCAGGAACAGAAGATTTCATCTAATGACTTTTTTAATATATATTTTTTTCATTTTTTATTATAGTAAAATATATATCATACAAAATTTGCCATTTTAGCCATTTTTAAGTATACATTGTACCTTAATTACATTCATAATGCTGTGAGGCCATCACCGCTAGCTGTTTCCAAAACACTTTTTATCACCCCAAACAGACTCTAACCATTAAGCAATAATTTCCAATTCTGCCACCCTCCCCCCCCCCCCACCAAGCCTCTGGTAACCTCTAATCTACTTTCTGTCTCTATGAAATTACCTATTCTAGATATTTCCTGTAAGTGGAATCTTACAATGTTTGTCCTTATGTGTCTAGCTTATTCCATTTAGCATAATGTTTTCAAGGTTAATCCATGTTGTAGCATATATCAGAGCTTCATTCCTGTTTAAGGCTGAATAATACATTCCACATTTTGTTTATCCATTCATCTGTTGATGGACACTTGGGTTGTTTCCACCTTTTGGCTATTATGCATAATGCTGCAATGAACATTGGCATACATGTATCTGTGTCCCTATTTTCAATTATTTTGGTATATAACCAGGAATAGAACTGCTGGTCATGTGGTAACTCTACACTTAGTGTTTTGAGCTACCACTGTACTGTTTTCACTGTGGCTTCACAATTTTACATTCCCACTAGCAATTTGTGAGTTCCAATTTCATCCTTGCCAACAACTGTTATTTTCCTGTTTTGCTTTTTAAAATTATAGCCATTCTAATGGTGTGAACTGGTATCTCATTGTGGTTTTGACTCTCATTTCCCTAATTGCTAATGATGTTGAGCATCTTTTTGTGTGCTTATTGGCCATTTGTATATTTTCTTTGGGGAAATGTCTTTTCAAGTTGTCTGCCCATTTTTAATTGGATTGTTTGCCCCTTTTTGTTGAGTTTTAGGGGTTCTTTATATATTCCGGGTATAAACCTTCATCAGGTATATAACTTCCAAATAGTTTCTCCCATTCTGAAGGTTGTCTTTTCATTTTCTTGGTGATGTCCTTTAATGCACAAAATTTTTAAAAATTTGATCAAATCCAAGTTACCTATTATTTCTTTTATTGCTTATGCTTTTGTTGTTACAACTAAGAATCCATTGCCAAATTCAAGGTCATGAAGATTTACCCCATGTTTTATTTTGAGTTTTATGATTTTAGCTCATATATAGGTCATTTATCCTATTTTGAGTTTATTTTTGTATATGGTGTGAGATAGGGATCCAGCTTCATTCTTTTACATTTGGAAATCCAATTGTCCCAGTACCTTCTATTGAGGGGACTATTTTTTCCCCAATGAATTGACTTGGGTCAAAAATAAATTGGCCATAAATGTATGTGTTTATTTCTGGACTCTTAATTCTATTCCATTGGTCTCTATGTCTATCCCTGTGCTGTACCACACTGTTGATTACAATAGTTTTGGAGTGAGTTTTGAAATCAGGAAGTGTGAGTCCTCTAGCTTTGTTGTTATTGTTTGAGATTGCTTTGGCTATTTAGTGTCCCTTCCAATTTCATATGAATTTGAAGATTGGATATTCCATTTCTTTGAGAAAAACTTTTGGAATTTTGATAAGAATTGTACTGAATCTGTTGTATTGAATTGCTTTGGGTAGTATTGACATTATAACAATATTGTCTTCCTGCCCATGAACACAGGACATCTTTCCGTTTAATTAGTACTATTTTTTTTAAACAATGTTTTGTAGTTTTCAGCCCAAAAGTCTTTCACATCCTTGGTTGGATGTATTTATAAATATTTAATTCTTTTAGATGCTGTTGTAAATGGAATTGCTGTCTTAATTTTCTTTTCATATTGTTCATTGGTGGTATAGAGAAACACAACTTATTTTTATGTATTAATCTTGTACCCTATAACTTTGCTGAATTTGTTTATTAGTGCTTGTAGCTTCCATTCAGATGCTTTGGGAATTTCTATATTTAGAATCATGTCGTCTGAGAATGGCAACAGTTTTACTTCTTTCCAATTTGGATGCCTGTTATTTATTTTTCTTGTCTAATTACTCTGGCTAGAATTTACAGTATACTTTTGAATAGCAGTGATGAAAGCAGACATCTTTGTCTTATTCCTGACCTTAGAGTGAAAGCTTCCAGTCTTTGACTGTTGGGTATCCTGTTAGCTGTGAGTTTTCCATAAATGCCCTTTATCATATTGAGAAAGTTCCATTCTATTCCTGAATGCTTTTTTTATCATGAAAGTTGATGGATTTTGTCAAAGGCCTTTTCTGTGTCAGTTGTGACGATCATATGTTTTTCCTTCACTCTATTTATGTGATGGATTACATTGATTGATCTGCTTGTGTTGAGTCACATCCAATGACTTTTGAAAAACACATACACCTGTATAACATAAATCCCATTCAGGAGTGCCACCCAGAAAGTTCCCTCATGCTTCTTCCTAGTCAAAATGATCTCCACTTCACAGATGCCGCCATTCTTCTGATTTTTTTCTACTGTAGATTAGTCTTGATTATTCTGATTTTTATCTTGTTCTACAGTAGGCTCACTACAGCTGTTTTCTCATTGATACCACTTGGTCATCTCTGCATTTTTAGTCTTTCATAATCATTATGTTTTAGATGTGTTTTTGCATATGTTAAGGTTTGGCAAACTACGGTTTGGGGGCCAAATCTGACCCCACCTTTGTAGATTCCTCCACAAAGAGTTATGAATACAATGTTCTCTCAGTTCTCATATGTTTAAAACTGTTTTATTCTAATCTTGATACTTGAAGGTCATCTTTGTTGGATATAAAATCTGTGGCTCACATTTTCTTTCTTCTGGATTCTTAATAATCACATTTCTCCTTTGACTTGCTTTGCATTTGGCTTTTAAGAAGTTTGTCCACACTGATTTAGTGGTATTCTACTATTTACTTATTCCTTTTATAATGCCTTTGTTTTGCTTTTTTCTTACTTATGCTTATATTATTTAGTTTGTTAGCCTTAAATCACATCTTTAACCTTCTACCTATTTCCTATGCAGGTATCAGTGAGTATATTCCACTTTCCTCAGCCTTTGATCTTTCCCTCTTCCTCTTCCTCCTCCTTTTTTCCTGTCACCATATTCCTCTTCTTTTTCTTGTTTCTTTCTCTTGCTCTTACTCTCCTTCCTTTTTATTTCCAAATCTATTATGTGCTCATCACTTGTCTCTTTGTCAGAATTTCCCCAGTCAATGTCTTGCCTGGTTCTTTCTTTCTTTCTTTTTTAATAGTTTCTGTTTCTCTGCTGAATTCTTTATTTCCATTCATTTCAAGAATGTTTACCATTCATGAAGAATGTTTATAATATCTGCTTTAAAGTCTTTTTCTAATAATTCTAACATCTGGATCATCATGGGGTTGTTGTCTATTGTCTTTCCTCTTGAGTTATAGATTTTCCTGGTTCACCATATGTCAAGTAATTTTGAATTGTATCTAGAAAAATTTTAATATGTTAAAGATTTTATCTAAGAGTTGTATGTGTGTGCATATCTGCTGCCACAACTACAACACTGAAGCTTTGTGACTGGAGATTGCCTTGGACAGGTCTGGCAGAAGAAAAGGGAAAAATGGGTCAACTCTCCCTACACTCTCTGTATTTCAAGGATTCCCTTCTTAGTCTCTGACCAACACGATTTTTCCTCTTGAAGCATTTTCTGTCTGCATCCACTGTACATTTCTTTAATTGGTCTGCTTCAAGTGTAAGCCAAATGATATGTTAAAGAAATAAAAACCAGGAGACTAATCACCCTATCAATCATTCTTTGTGTACTAATTTCCATCTTCAATCCATCTGCTATTATTTTATTATCAGAGTCCTCAGATAGTTGCTTTGTGTATTCCATCCATGGTTTTTAGTTGTAATCAGTGAGAGAGATAGAGTGGTGTATGTTTACTCTATCTTAGTTGGAACCAGAAGACTATACCAGATATAACAGAAAAAACTGTTGTATTACTTTAGATAAGTTAATTGCATAGTATGTGAATTATCTCGAAAAGCTGTTACTAAAAAAAAATAAGAAAAATAATCTTAAGCTATGTATTGAGTCATTAAAAAGGCAAAAAGTAACCATTAAGATATCACAAGGATAGTAATTTTGGAAAGCAAGTACCACCTCTGTGTAGGAGAACAATGAGAAGACTTGGAATAGTGAATACTTGAAATCTGTTACTGGTGGCTTAGGAATAGAGAGGAAGATTCCATGGATCTGGGACTCAGACTACCTTAAGAGTGGGGCTTAGCTTGGCTGGTGCCGGTGTCTCTGAGGAGGTATAGGATAGGTTGTTCTGAGAATTTTGGAACAACTGCAAACTAGAATCACCAGCTTCTACAGGGAAAGACTGCCACTGAGAGGGTTTATTACTTTTCTATTGCTGCATAATAAATTGCCACAATTTTAACAGCTTAAAGCAACACACATTTATTATCTCAAAGTTTCCATGGGTAGGTAGGTGGGCACAGCCTAGCTGGGTCCTCTGCTCAGGGTCTTACAAAGGTTGTAGTTAAGGCATCACCTGGGAATGGTGTCTCATCTAAGGCTCAGGTCATCCTCCAAATTCACATGGTTGTTGCAGAATTAACTTCCTTGTAGCTGTAGATATGGTGACTTGCTTCATCAAGGGCAGCAGGAGGGAGAGTCTGACATCTTCTGTCTCTGACCTGTAGATCTTCTCTTAAAAGGCACATCTGGTCAGGTCCTCTGCCCGTCCAGGATAATCTCCCTTTTGATTAACTTAAAGTCAACTGTTTAGAGGCCTTAATTAATTTGCCAAAATCCCTTTACCTTTGCCATACAATTTAACATAATTATGGGAGTAATATACCATCATACCACTTTCTTTGCCATATTTTATTGGTTAGAAACAGGTTACAGGTCCTGCCTTTGACTCAGGCATAGGTCCTTGAGAGTCATCTTAAAATTTTGCCTTCTGCTTTTTGCCACACAATGTGAAGAAGCATTTCTGGGCAATGCAGAAAGAAACAGTTACCAATATAGAACTTGGGAAACAAAGAAGAATGAACCAGCCAGCCTCTTTTCCCTCCTTAAGACTTCCAGTTTTCCTCTGGCACTCCATTTTAGTAAAGCCTAATAGAAAACCAGCTGGAATGTTAGTCCCTAGTTACAAACTCATAAAGCAGTGAATGGAGGTATTAGAATTGAAGCAGAAAGATAAGATATTAATTACTGCCAGTGGCCTCATTGCCTGTTTTTGAGGCAAGCGGAAAGCAACCCATCTTTTCCTCCATGAAGGTAGGAATATGCAGCAAAAACCAACTCTTTTTAAGGAATTCTTTATCTCAAAACCAATCCCATTTCTCAGCTTCTTGGACATCTTTACTTTGCAGTGTCTAATACATTAGCTGGTAGCCACATGTAGCTATTTAAATTTAGATTTAAAATAAATAAGATTTAAAATTCATTTCCTCTGTCTCATTAGGCACATTTCAGGTTCTCAATAGCCACATGTGGCCAGTGGCCATTGTATTGGACAGCATATTATAGATAATTTCCATCATTGTAAAAAATTACCCCAACAGTCTAATGACATAAACAATTGTCAGAGTTACTGTATTATAGGAGAAAACTTGGTTTTCATTGATTCTGTTGCATATCCTGCACTGATATCTACAGACTTATTTTGGAAAGTTAGGGAGAGTTGGCCCCAGTTACTTTATGGCTTCACCTAAACCTAAGAGAAAAAAGTTGTATTTTATCATCCTTTTGCACATTAAACTATGAAGACAGAGCAATCTGAAATTGGCTTGTAGAAAATTAACATATGAACTCATGTACAAATATTCTTAAGAAGCAGAAGGTCCAATAGGAAAATAAAAGCTTTTCCAATAGTCACAAAAAATTTGAGCTATCACAAAATATAACTAAATAGAAATGTCCATGACCATTATGGAAAAATAAATAAAGAAAAATTTTCCAAAGCAATCAGAAGATAAAAAACGAAGGGAAATATCATGTTTTGGGATTGCAGTACTAACTTCATTGAGATATCACAATTCCTTAGGTTATAAATGTGATGCAATCTCAACTTAAAATAAGAATTTTTTTAAAACCATATGGGCTAATTCTGAAGTCTATATTGGAAAAATAAAGAAACCAGAATAACCAGTAAAATTCTCAAAAAGAATAATAATAATTGGATAGTTAGAACTATTGGACATTAAAATTTAACTCTACAATAATTAAGGGTGATGCTCCAGCAAAAATATAATGGATCACCAGAACTACTTACTCCAGCCATAGATCCAAACACATAGGAAAGATCATATATGATAATGAAGGCATTTGGATCATTTAATACCCTTCTGAACTGTTAACAAATCTTGAGGATTTGGATGTATTATTTCATGTGGATATCATGTGTTACATATAGATTTTTTGACAAATGTTTTTAGTAGCCACATGGCAAAGATAAGACAAATTTGTATTCATGTTTATTCAAAGAGTCTGAAAACATCACTCCATAGTTTACACAATAATAAAAAGGGAAAATATAGCTTTACAGTGGATAGGGCTGTTGACCACAACACTAAGGGAAATAAATTAACATTTAACATCAAGAATGGGAGAAAATGGGGCCGGCCCAGTGACGTAATGGTTAAGTTTGTGCACTCCACTTCAGTGGCTTGGGGTTCATGGGTTTGGATCCTGGGAATTGACCTACACACCACTCATCAAGCCATGCTGTGGTGGTGTCCCACATACAAAATAGAGGACAATTGGCACAGATGTTAGCTCAGGGCCACTCTTCCTCACCAAAAAAAAAAAAGAAAAAAGAATGGGAGAAAGTGACATCATGTGGCTCCTGATGTGCTACATTAAGAAGGACGCAGTATTACCCAAGGAGTATTCTTAAATGCTCCATACAAAATACATACTCCACACAAAATAATACTCCATACAAAACAGCTTCAGGCTAAAGTATTTAGCCTGAAGTTAATCATGGGGAAGTAATTTCTTTAAATGTATAGAATGGCATTCTGGGGGAGAAAACTGGTCTGGAGACCCAAAATATGAAGTTTTGGAGTAAAAAAAGCTGTGAACTGTTCTAGATCAAAGGAGATTAATGAGACGTGACAACTAAGTGTAGTGCATGATCCTTGTATCTTGGGTTAAAAAAGAAGTTTAAAATCATTGTTGGGATAATTGATAGAAATTTGAATATGAACTACATATTAGATCATAATAGGGTGTGATTGTTAAATTTCCTGAGTGTATTTATTGTGGTTATATTAAAGAATGTACCAGTTCATAGGACATGTGTAAAATGTAGATATGTCTGTAAAATAGATTATTAAATGACCTTATGTAATTGGGTAGCCATATGGGAAAGAGAAAAAAAATTGGATCCCTAGTGCACAGCTCAAAGCAAAATAAAATGCAAATGGATCAAAGATGTAGGTTAAGGATTCTAAGATTTAAGATTAAACTGTAAAATCTCAGAGACAAACATAGAAGAAAACAATATTGTAAAACACAAAACCATGAAGCCATTGTAGGAGAGAATATATTCATCTACTTTTACATTCAAAATATTTGAAACACTATTGAAAGTCAAAATATAAATCCCAAACTTGGAAATTTATTTAACAGAAAACAGTCTATATTACTTAATAACAAAAATAGGGAATATAAATCATTAAGAGAAAATATAAACAATGACCTAATAGAAAATGAATGAATAGGAAAAAATATATCACAGAAGAGAAACTGCAAAGGAATTTTTATTCCTTTGGAAAGATTTTTATATTCTTTCCCAATAAGATATATGTAATTTAGAAATGCATTTTTCATCCATTAGATTGACAAAATAAGGAAATTCAATATCTAATCTTTTAGCCACAGAATAGGAAAACAGGGTTCTACACAAGTTGCTGGTGGACAGCTGAATTGATATAACTAAGAGGGCAGTAGTGAAATACCTATCAAAACTTAAAACATAGGTGCCCATTTCTCCAGAATTAATGGAGGAATTTATGCAATAGATGTCACCAGACATATCCACAAGAGTATAATTTGTGGCACCAGTGTAATAGCAAAAGACTATGTTACAGGCTCTTAACATCAGCCCTGATATCAGTTCCCCCACATTGAACCCAGCGTATATGGGGTTAAAACTAAAACCCACCACCCCCTTTCCTGCTTCTCTAGCTCCTCTCATATGTAAATACCTGTTTCTTTAAACTTGGACTCCTTGAGCTTTACAACTAAATGGGAGTTACAATTGCTTTGAGCCCAGGTGGCCTGGAGTTGGAGGCACACTGAAGTTTAGCTAATCATGTGTCCTTGAAGTTTGCCAGGAAAGCTGCTGTCTCAAGAGTATCAAGGAGCGGAGGCTTCCCAGACCTCAACTCCTGGCGCTCAAACCCACCTCAAACAGGAAGACAAGACAACGGCGAAGGTCGCCCACCTGCCATCCTCATATCTCACCATCCCCCACGCCTTGCTCAAGCAGCCTCTCAAGGCCAAATGGAGGCTGGTGGAAAATCACTGAGCTGCACAAGCTACGTGTTCCCCTCCCCTACCCAAAACCCCAAATAAAAATCCCTACCCATTCCTGATCGGGGAGCTAGCAATTTTTGAGGCATGAGCCCTTGCTTTGCTCGCTGTGCCTGGCATAGTAAAAACCTTTCCTCTTCCACTCAAGACTTTGTTCTCGTTATTTGGATTGGCATCGGGTTCAGAGACTGAACTTTCAGTTACAACTATGGTGGATCAATTACACTAATAAATTGGTTAAATAAATTATCATACATCTATTTAATGGAAAATATGCAGCAAATTAAAAGGACGAGGTAGCTATATATTAATATGAAAGTTACAAATAATATTGTAAGTGTGTGTAACAAGCTAATATTTTTGTTTAAAATGTATCATTTTACATGTAAACAAACACCCACACACTTATCATTGTGATGGGAGGGTGGTGAATGCTCTGGTTGCTTGGAGAATATTGGGTGTCTGGGAGACAAGGATGCAAGCTGTTCATTTTTCACCTTATATCGCTTTTTAATTTTTATTTTATTTAGCATATGCAAAATTAGTCAGCCAACTTTATACCATGGACAACAATTTTAAATTGTTACAAAATCAATCTTCGGTTACAATCTGTTTCTACTTTCTAGTTGTCACTAAACTTTTCTAAGCGGGGGTTCCAAAGTCTGTTGGACAGAGTAATGACTTCCCAGATGGAATCGAGTGAGCCAAGGGCATTGGTAGCCTTCTACCACATAGGCAGTGGTTACTAAATAATATTAGCAGTTGAATAGCAACAGGAGTCTGCAGGACGTGGGCCCACCCCACAGAGCCAGTTCACCAAAGAGGGCAGTATGACCCCCGTGCTAGATGTATAGCCATGGAGGGAGTGGGAGAGTGGGGAGTGGTGTGCTGTCAAGAGTAGAGAGAGAGTGAGCTCAAAGCATTCTGGGGATTGTGGTTCAGGCCTCGTGAATGCCTCCATGTGCACAGGAGCAGATGCAATTTGGTAAAGTAGGCCCAGCTTTCTCAGCTGTCTCACTTCTATTATTTCCTGTGGCCATATGTTGGGCTCCAATTGCTACTTCGCAGTGGGGAACAGCCCTTCTTAGGGCTGAAAGGCTCACGGTGTGGGAGTGCCTTCAGGCCAGGCCCAAAAGGGGAAAAGCATAACCTCGCGACTGGAGGCCTTATATCCAGTAAGCTTCTTTATTTGTTGCCATGGTCTTTGCGAGTTGGGCTCAGTTATTAGCAAGCCATGCTTTTAACATTTGGAGGGTGATTTACGTCACAGGGCATCTGGGGCTGACTGATAAGCTGTGCTTGTGTTACCTCACAAAGATGGGATTCTTCTACCCGATGCACATTAAAAAGGCCAATTATTACAGCATCAGCTTTTGAGAAAAGAATACAGCTTTATTGTGAGGTAGATCTGCAAGGAGACAGGAGGCGTGAGCTCTCAGATCTGTCTCCCAGATCCAGGGCATGCACAAAATTTATGAGATGCTATCGGAACTCTCTCCATTTCACAAAGACACATTTACAGGGATGGGAGGGAGAATTGGACAAATCCAGCCCCGTCCTTGATCCTGAGGCCCCAGGTTCTGGCTGTAGTGGAATGGCCTCTAGGCAGCTGGCCATGTCTGGAGATATGGAGAGTTCAGAGGCTACCTGAACTGTGGAGATAGATGATTGGAGGTTAGGAGAAGTGAGGTAATTGATAATCTGCACTAGTGTAGGCAAGTTTCATGGCTCTTTGTAGGATGCGAAATAGTGGTGTTAGTCTGACACCAAATGGTGTCACAAAATGGTGGTGTTAGTTTGATGTGGATGTGAAGTTTTCAGCCCCTTGATGTCAAAAAGATCACTTAAGCATTTGTAAAGGCCCAGTTCATGGGTTGGTGGTCTCAACCAGCCTGAACTGAACAAAAGGGGACTCTCAGATCCTGAAAAGCAATTCTTAATTGCTCTGTTGATAAGATGGGTCAGTTGAACTGGTCCTAGTAGGCCCATGGTTACACTCAGGGCAGAGATGGCCTCCTTGAGGACAGTGGCATCCCTGAGTCTTTGATATGGGACCTGAATTTGGGCTCATCTCTGGCTCAGGGTCTTGCCTGAGGCAAGTCTTTCTGCTATAGGTCTAGTCTCACCAGAGTCCTTCTCCCCAGGTGTAGCTGGGACATGAGGATGCTCAGAAATAAGGTGACGTGGGGTAGGAGGCATTTGCATCCATGTCTCCAGACATGGCCAGCTGTGTAGAGGCTCTTCCGCTACAGCCAGAACCTGGGGCCTCAGGATTAAGGATGGGGCTGGATTCATTCACTCTCCCTCCCATCCCTGTAAATGTGCCTTTGTGAAATGGAGAGAGTGGACAGTAGGGAAGCAGGGTAAACAACAGCTGTTTGAACAGGCTTGTTCTGGGAACTGTGAGGCTGGCATTGCCCTGCCAGCCACGCAGTCTCAAGACTCTGCCCTTTTTAAGAAGAGGAGCCCTGAGGAGGACTGCACATCTCTTGCATGACTGAAAGCCATGACCCAGGTGAGGTGACACTTCTGTGCTTCTTGAAACACATGAGCATTCACCTTCTTTATCCTGACCTTTCCTGGGCAGGAGCTTGTCTTCCAGGGCCTGCTAACCATTTCCTCTCATTCCATCTGCTCAGCTCTGTTCCCTAGATGCCCCCTCTGATTGCCAAGTGTTCCCGACTTTTTTCCTGTAAATCGTTCATTATCTTTTTCCCTGTGGAGTCAGAAATGTTGATGGAGTGGAAGTGCACAGGGAGGAAAATGAGGACATTATTTGTTAAATGAACCTGTTTTATCTGGACGATGACGTGAGGAGGTCAAGCTGAGCACTTGAGTGGGAGCTCACATCTGGAAAGTCATGTTCATCTCCACAGACTGGGGTTTCCCAGTAAGACAAAATGAGGGGTAGTGTTGGTGGGTCCAGTCTTCATTTGACCTCAACCTCTTTGTGAATATTCATCATCTTCCATCAGATTTTGGCAACTCAGGAACATTTATTACAATTTAGTGATGCCTTGTTACAGGTTAGATCATCCCAGAGCATACATTGAGAACCTTCCTGTTAGAGTCCAGACAGACAGACCTTAAAGGTCTCATTAAAGCCAAATGACCAAAATAAGAAGAAAGATTAAATCAGTTGATTCCATATGATGGATAATAATACTTCCAATAAAACTGATGTTTATTAAAGAATTTTCACAAAAAGAATAAATCCCTTTATATTACTGGTATAAGAAGGAACCTCAGTCTTGAAAAAATTCTTAAATTCTGTATAGATTCTATTTATTAAAAATATTCTAGAGCTCATACCAAAATTTAAATATTAATGGTTCAAATAGAAATATGATGCTTGTAGTTAAAATAGCAGGGGCTTGGCCTATCACCTATTACCCTATTACACCATATTACCCTCAACTGACTGCCTTCAGGATTTACCCCTGTGTTTCCAGTTATTCTCGTTTTTCTATTTGTGGAGTTATCAATTTTAGTCATTATTCCTTGGCTTCCCTGTGTGTTGGAATGGAAACTTAGCTCTTTCTCACACTTCCCCCAACATGGTTATAACATGATTTTTAGTTAACTCTTTAGTGTATATATAGTTATTAACATGTAAATATTATAGCTGAGCCAAGTAGTATACTAAGCAGATGTATTATTTCTAGTGTAATATTTTTTCCTGGAGCTAGTTATCTTCTAAATTTGTTTGCTTAGTTTTCCACATTTGTATTGCTAATCCATCAAATTGTGCAAACATCACTCTCACATGACTATCAATTACATTTTCCATATTGTCATAAACATCAGTCATTTATTTCCCCAGTATTTTCTTCTGGTTTCCTTTGTTTTACTGCTCCTGTCTCAATTGATTGTTCTTCAGACTATACAACTGCCATCCTGGCACCTTTCTTTCACAGTTACACTGGAACCTTCTGTCCTCTCTCTCCTGTGACTCTTATTTCCCCTTACCTGAATATCTTATATACCGCTTTCATGGTTTGCTCTATCGTTTTTATGGAACACAACCAGTTACTTCCAAGCAAAAATGCATAGAAGTAGGAAGTGACTATTTTGAGCCCTTGCTTGTCTAGACTCTAAACTGGTTGTCAACCAGGGACAACTTTGCCTCCACCCTCACCCGCTTCAGGGGTATTTGGCAATGTATAGAGATATTTTTGGTTGTCAGAGCTGGGAGGGGGGAGTGCTACCTGCATCTAGTAGAGTAGGGGTCAGAGTGGCTGCTAAACAGCTAAGAAACAATGCATAAAACAGTGCCCCCAAAACAGAATTATCCAGCCACTGTCAACATTGCCAAGGCTGAGAAACTCTCCTCCAGATGTGTCTTTATATGATTCGCTTGATTCTAACAGTGATGTTTAGAAGTCCATTGCATTTCTCATTCCTGATACTTTATAGATGACTTGTTTTCTCTGTCTTAATTTTTTTTAGCATCTTCTATTTATCCCTTTTGTTCTCAAATTTTATTCTAAGATATTTTGTAAAGTTGATCACTTTTTCTCCCTTAGAGCTAAATGGGTAAAGAGTGCAGGGTACTACCGTTTACTGACAATTAATTATATACCAAGCGTTACTAGACCAGATAATGGCTTATACTATTTCGCATAATAGAGAAACTTCACTTAGCCTTCGTATATCCCAAACCTGATTGGATACTGAAAATATCCCACTGTGAACAGGTGGTTTGATCAATCTTCAGGAAATAGACATAAATCATACTGACTTCCAGGCATCCAGACCAACTCTGTTCTATGAATCCTTTCCTATAAACACTCTATCACCTGCATTTTCATCTTTTTCTTGACTCTTCTCATCATAAAAACATTTGTTTTTATTATACCCTTAATAATGGGTTTATTGTTTCAGGGATTGCTGTTATTCAAGGATGTGTCTATAGACTTTTCTCAGGACGAGTGGGAATTCCTGGATTATGATCAGAGGAATTTTACAGAAAAGTGACTTTGGAAGACTGTAACAACCTGGTCTCAGTTGGTAAGCATGGCTACCTCTAAAAATTCAGTCTTCCCTCTGGAATATTTGCTTCCCCAATTCAGAATTTCTCAGCTCCTTTCAAATATCCTGTAGATTATTTTTCCTTGTTCTCAAAGAATAGCCTTGAGCTTTATAAAGTAGAAAATGTGCAGCTCCATTGGGGCTGAGGCTGAAGCCCCATCTTCTCTAAATAGTGACCTTTCCTCTTTGATGTCGAATTCTAGGCTTCCCATAGTAAAACCGTGTACCATTTCTCTTGGGATCAGGACTCTCCATTTCTAAGCTAGATGTGGTATCCTTATGGGAGCAAGAGGAAGAGCCCTGGATGGTTGGCAGAGAGCTGCCAAGGGGCTGGCTTCCAGGTAAGTGAGGGATAGTCACGCAAGGAGAGGGCTTTGAAGGATGTGAGCCAGCTGTTGATGGAGGAAATAATTCTGTAAGTTGTTTCTGGGAAGTTTCCATCAACAGTCAAAAACCTGTGGAGAAAATTAAGACCTCTGCACCAAACTGTCCAAGTTTCCCTGCCTCTGCCTCCACACTCACCGTCCATGCTTCTCTCCTCTCATGCCTCGTTCCCATTTCAAAGCGGGCAGTACAACCCTGTTCCTCTTCAGTGACTCTGTTCTACCTTTATTTTGCATAGAATTCTTGCATAGTTCCTCATCTTATTTTGCATTTAGATTTGTGTAAGTGTCACTTTCTCTTATAAGTTTTGAGGCTTCTCTTCCTTGAATCAGTTTTCTTTTTAATTTATTTTACTCATTTATTAGTTTATTCTTCCAACCAACAGTTACTGATTTTATAATTGATACAAGATGCTCTGCTAGGTGATGGAAATATTACGAGATCTTAAGCTACTAAGAAATTTCATAGACTAAGGAACCTAGGAACAACTCCATAAATAATTTCTTTAAAAGTAGAATCAGCTATAAGCATTCAGTAGGGTGCTCAGAAGAAAGGGCTGTAGATGGAAAAGTGGAAAGCACCTGTCTTAGTCCTTTTGAGCTGCTGTAATAAAATACCAGAGACTTAGTGGCTTATAAACAACAGATATCTATTTCTCACAATTCTGGAGGCTGGGAAGTTCAAGATCAAGGCACCTGAAGAGTCAGTGTCTGATTAGAGCCCACTTCCTCATAGTCGATCATCTTCTCGTTGTAACTACACATGGCAGAAGGGGGATCTCTCTGGAGTCTCTTTTTTAAGGACACTAATTCCGTTCATGAGGGCTCTGCCCTCATGACTCAATCACCTCCTGAATGCCCCACATCCTAATACTGTCACCTAAGGGGTTAGAATTTCAACATATGACTTTGGGGAGGACAGAAACATTCAGTCCATTGCAGCCTCACAGAGATGTAATAGTTGGAGCCTTGGGAGTGATTGCAGTCACCTCTGTAGAGAGTATTGGGGATAAAGGGCATGTGCCTGAAATCCCAAGGCAGAGGTTGCAGGCAAGGAGAGATTGGGGCGAAGGAGGAGAACCAGACAGGTGCATTTTTCCATTCAACTAACATGTATTAGAGAGTGAAACCTATGTGGTTATGTGGGAAGAAGGAATTTCAGGCAAAAGGGACAGTAGATACAAAGGCCACGAGGAACAGAATTACTGTGTTTGGGGAACAGCAAGGTGGCCAGTGTGGCTCAGACACAGTGAGAAAAGGGAAGAAATGTGAGCAGAGCTGTGGATTTTGGAATGGGTCAGATTATGTAATGGCTTTTAAATTGTGATGATGATTTTATTCTCACTAAAATGGGACATAAATAGAAGATTTTAATTACTGACTCCTACTTTAAAAGGATTACCCTAGCTGCTAGGTAATGAAAAGATTGGAGGTACAAGGTAGAAGAAGGGAGGCCAAAAAAAGGCTTTTCCAGTATCCAGGTGAGTGATGTATTAACAGTGTAAGTGATAAAAAGTGGTTGGATCATAGAACCAGAAATTTTGCAGATACTTTGGTGCTTGGGTGTGAGAAAAAGAGAAGAGTTGAGATGACTCCAAGTTTTCTGGCTCGACCAGTTGAAGAATTGAGTTAACATTTTTTGGGATGTGGAATATGAAGTGAAGATAAGATGTGAAGGTGAGTGAATTCAAGAGTTTGGTTTTGGACATGCTCTGTTTGAGGTGATTGTCATGTGTCCAGATGTAAAAGGTAATGAGTTATTTGGATTTATGTTTGTGGTTTTTCAAATGGAGTGCAGGCTGGAGAGAAAATATGGAAGCCATGACTGTCTAGATGGGATTTAAAGTTGTATGATAGAATGGGGTTGTAGAGAATGAGTGTGCTTAGTCCAGAGAAGAGAGCGGTTTTATTACATCCTCATTAGGAATGTGCACTTTCTTACTTAAAAAACATCTTTGATACACATTTGCATAAAATTGTACTTTTATGGTTTGTTTCCAACTTTTGTCTTTTAAATATTTCAACCCTCCAAAAAAGTTCAAAGAATGGTAAAATGAAAACCATATATGTATTTTTAAAAAACAACTTGATTTAAGGAAAATAGCTTTATTGAGCTATAATTGACATATAATAAAGTACACTCTCTTAAGGTATACAGTTAGATGATTATTAGTGCATTTACAGAGTTGTGCTACTGTCGCCATAATCTAATTTTAGAGCATTTTCTTCATCCTCAAAGAAACCTTGTCCCTATTAGTAGTCACTCACCTTTTTCCACCCTCTCCCCCCAACCCTAGGCCATCAGGAATCTACTTTTTGTCTCTAGAGTTTGCTTATATAAATGGGATAATGCAGTATGTGGTTTTTGTGACTGGCTCTTTCACTTAACATAATGCCTTGAGTTTCATGTGTTGTAGCTTGGATTGCAACTTCCTTTTTATGGCCATTTGGAATATTATTTAATACTCCATCACAGAGATACCCCACATTTTGTTTATCCATTCATCAATTGATAGATATTGGATTATTTCCACAATTTGGCTATTATGAATAATGCTGCTATGAACATTCATGTACAAGTTTCTGTATGATTATATGTTTTCAGTTCTTTTGGGTATGTACCTAGGAATGAAATTGCTGAGTTATATGGTAACTCAATATTTAACTTTTTGAGGAACTGCCAAAATATTCTCCATAGTGACTGCACCATTTTACATTCCCACCAACAATGGATAAGGTTCCAATTTCTCTGCATCCTCACTAACACTTATTATTGTCTGTCTTTTTAATTATGCCACCATAATGAGTATGAAGTGGTGTCTCATTGTGGTTTTGATTTGCATTTCTCTAATGACTAATGATGTTGAGCAGCTTTTCATAAGCTTATTAGCCATTTGTAGATTTTCTTTACAGAAATGTCTCTTCAGGTCCTTTGCACCTTTTGAAGTTAGATTGTTTGGGGTTTTTTTGTGGAGTGGTAGGAGTTCTTCATATATTCTGAATCCCTTATCAGATATATGATTTGCAAATATTTTTCTCCCATTCTGTGGGTTACCCTTTCACTCTGTTGCTATATCACATTAAATTCCAGATGAGTCTCAGATTTAAATATAAAAAAAAAAATGCAAGTCCACATAAGCACATAAGGAGATGCTCAGCTTTGCTCATTATAAGAAAAATGCTAATTAAAATTACACTGAGAGAGCCATCAAGTTGGCAAATATTCCAAAGTTTGATGGTATACTATCCTTGAGAAGGTGTGAGGAAACAGACACTAAAATGTTGCTCGAGTGAATGTACACCTTTTTAGGAGAGGAATTTGGCAATATTAGGAAATGACAGATTGATTTTACCCATTGATCCAGATATCTCACTCCTAGTAATTCATTCCAATAATAAGCAGGCAAAATTTCAAAAGATAAATGCAATCAAACTTTATTTATATGTCGATTTTTCTTTATCTTATTAATTTTTAGAATACTTCCACAATTTGTTGTTTTCCTATAGATAATATTGTCAGATTTTTCTTGTTTTCCAATGTCAGTTTTTTCCAATTGCAAGTTTTTTCTTGCTTTAGACTTTTTGCTTCTTTTTCTTCTTGCCTTGGTCTTACTTCAGTACCTACAATGTTCCAGTAATTGTTAAAGAAAAGTAGGGATAGTAGATGCATCCATCTGTTTTTACTGATTTTTTTAGAGCATCATTTTAACATTTCATAGTCATGCATGTTTTTGTCATATGTATCTGTAGATCTCATTAAAGTAAGAACAATCTATTCTATCCATAGTTTGTTGAGAGTTTATTTTTATGAACAGATGTTCAACTTCGTAAAATTATTTTTTCCCTATCTTTAGAAATAATCATTTTTTCTCTTTAATTGGTTAATATAATTAATTTTATAATGGCAATTTTGTGTTCCTAGAATAAAATTAACACAGTCATGTTCGTTTATTTTATATTATGTTGCAGGATACACTTTGCCAATACTTTGTTCAGATTTTGCATGTCTATTTGATGACTTAGATTGGCCTATAATTTTCTTTTCTTGTACAGTTTTTGTTTCATTTAGTTTAAAGGCTTTATTAGCCTCATCCTATGAGTACAGGAATGTTTCTTCCATATATACTTTTAATTGTATATTTTATATTATACTAAATATATATTATATAATATATACTTATATATTTAAATATATATAATATTTTTATATATTTATATATATAATATATGTATTTTAATAATTTCAACCTACAGAAAAGTTGGAAGAATCAGAGAACTCTTATACATCATTTATCTAGATTCAGTAGTTTTCCGATTTTTAATATTTCACCACATTTGCTTTCTCGTTCTCTGTCTCCACATGCACACACAGTCATAAGTATCATTTTTTCCTGAACCATTTAAGAATAGGTTGCATACGTGATGGCCCTTTAGGCCTTAACACTTCTTTGTGTACTTCCTAAGAACAGGACTATTCTCTTACATTGTTACAACATCACTAATAAAATTTAGGAAATATAATATTGATAAAATATCAATACATATCAAAACATTGATAAAATATTTTGATCCAATTGATCATTCATATTCCAGTTGTGTCAACTGTCTCAATAATGTCTTTAGGGCATTTTCTCCCTATTTGGTACAGGATCCAGCCTATGACTTGGCCTTGCATTTTACTGGCATGTCTCTTTAGTTTCCTTTAAGTTGCAACAGTTCATTAGACTTTCATTGTTTATAATTACATTATCTTTTCTTTTCTTTTTTCTTTTTTTTGCTGAGGAAGATTCACCCTGAGCTAACATCTGTTACCGGTCTTCCTCTATTTTGTATGTGGGTCACCACCACAGCATGGCCACTGTCAAGTGGTGTAGGTCTATGCCTGGGAACTGAACCCGGGCCACTGAAGTGGAACACACTGAACTTAACCACTAGGCAATGGGGCCAGCCCCACATTATCATTTTTTGAAGAACAAAGGCCACTTTCTTACAGATGTTAGCTCAGGGCCAATCTTCCTCCAAAAAGACGTTTTATTTCTTCCAGGAAAAACGGTGAATGTTTTCTTTTATGCTTTCTTTCAGACCGTGAATCTAGGTGTGAAACTAAGGATTATCTCAGAAGAAGGAAATTTATGAAATAGAATCACCCCAGTGGTTTATCTTGAGAGGTCTTAAAAAAACATTAACCTGAGTGTTTCTGTTTCAGAGATGATTGAGAATGTAAATGGAAGACTGAGAAAAAACACAGCCTCATGAGAAATATTTTAATCAAGTTATTTTAAACTATGAAAATATATACACTTTCAGTCAGCACACATCTTCTACTCTATATCAAAAAGATTTATACTGAAGTGAAAGCCTGTGGATGCAAAGACTATGAGAAAGCTTTTGTACAAGATTGCAACTAACAGCACATCAGAGAATTGATACTGGAGGAAATAACCATAAAAAGTACGTCAAAGCCATTAGTCAAGGTTCAGAACATACTCAGCATCAGATCATGCTTACTGGTGAAACCTATGGAATAAGGAATGTGGTGGGTCCTTAGACTGTGTATAGCATCAGAGCATTCATACTGAGGAGAAAATTTCTGAGTGTAAAGACCATGGAAAAGCCTTTAGTACTGGTTCGATATTTAGGTCACATCAGAGAATTCACACATGTGAGAAACCCTGTCTACCTAAGGAAAGTGGGAAGGTTTTTCATCATTCCTCAGACCTTAGTTACCACCAGAGACTTCACGCCAGTGAGAAACCCTATCAATGTAAGTTATATGGAAAATCCTTTAGTAGTATATCAGTCATTACTCTGCATCAGAGAATTCACACTGGTAAGAAACCATATATATGTAAAGATTGTGGAAAAGCCTTTCATTATTCCTCAGATCTAAAAAGACATCTGAGAATCCATACTGGTGAAAAACTCTATGAATGTAAGGAATGTGGCAAGGCCTTCAAGAGTGTATCATATTTTTTTATACATCATAGAATTCATATTTGTGAGAATCCCTATGAATGTAAAAATTGTGCTAAGACATTTGGAAGTAGTTCAGCCTTTAATCAATGTCGGAGAGTTCATACTGGTGAAAAACCCTATATATGTAAGGATTGGGGAAAGGCCTTTTGTAGCAGTTCAAAACTTATAGGACATCAGAGAATTCACACAGGTGAGAAACTCTATGTTTGTATGGCACGTGGAAAGACCTTTTATAACAGTCTTATACTTACAAAACATCAGAGAATTTGCACTTGTGAGAAACCATGTGTGTGTAAAGAATGTGGAAAGGTGCAGGGACAATCTTCCTCGAGCAAAAAAAAAAGAAGAAGAAGAAAAGGGAGAAACCACAAAAATATGGATATTAACGTAATACTGAACCACCAATGGGTCATGAAACAAATCAAAGGAAAAATTTAAAAATACCTAGAGACAAATGAAAACAGAAATACATAAAAATCTATGGGATGTAGCAAAAGTAGTTCTAAGAGGGAAGTTCATAGCAATACAAGCCTACCTAAAGAAACAAAAAATTTCAAATAAACAATGTAACTTTACACCTAAAGGAATAGAAAAAGAACAAATGAAGCCCGAAGCTAGTAGAAGGAAGGAAATAATAAAGATCGGAGCAGAAATAAATGAAATAGAGACCAAAAAGGCAATAGGAAAGATCAATGACTAAATAATTGATTATTTGAAAAGAACAAAATTGACAAACTTTTAGCTAGACAAACCAAGAAAAAAAACAGAGAGGGCTCAAATAAAATCAGAAATGAAAGAGAAGTTATAATTGATATCACAGAAACACAAAGGAGCATAAGAGACTACTACAAACGATTATACACCAACAAATTGGACAACCTAGAAGAAATGAATGAATTCCCAGAAACACACAGTCTTCAAGACTGAATCATGAAAAAATAGAAAACTTGAATAGACCAATTACTAGTAGGAGATTGAATCAGTAATCAAAAACCTCTCAACAAACAAAAGTCCTAGACGAGATGGCTTCAACGGTGAATTCTTCCAAACAGTTAAAGAAAATTTAATACCTATCCTTCTCAAACTCTTTTAAAAATCTGAAGAGGAGGGAATGCTTCCAAACACATTTTACGAGGCCAACATTACCAGGATAACCAAACCAGACAAAGATACCCCCAAAAAAGAAAATTACAGGCAAATATCCTTAAACCTAGATGCAAAAATTCTGAACAAAATATTAGCACATCAAATTCAACAATACATTAAAAAGATCATACACCATAATCAAGTGGTATTTATTCCAGGGATGCAAGGATGGTTCAGCACCCTCAAATCAATCAACATGATACACCACATTAACAAAATGAAGAATAAAAATCATGATCACCTCAACAGATGCAAAAAAATCATTTGATAAAATTCAGCATCCATTTAAAAAAACTCCCAGTAAAGTAGATATAGAGGGAACGTACCTCAAGATAATAAAGCCCATATATGGCAAACCCACAGCTAACATTATACTCAATAGGGGAAATCTGAAAGCTTTTCCTCTAAGATCAGGAAGAAGACAAGAATGCCCACTCTCATCACTTTTATTCAACATGGTATTGGAAGTCCTAGCTATACCAATTAGGTAAGAAAAAGAAATAAAAGGCATCCAAATCAGAATGGAAGAAATAAAACTGTCACTATTTGCAGATGACATGTAATTGAAAGAAATTAAAGAAGACACAAATAAATGGAAAGATAATCCATGCTCATGGGTTGGAAGAATTAATATTATTAAAATGTTCATACTACCCAAAGCAATCTACAGATTCAGTGCAATCTCTATCAAAATTCCAATGGCATATTTCACAGAACTAGAACAAATAATTCTAAAATTTGTATGGAGCCATAAAAGGTCCTGAATATCCAAGGCAATTTTGAGAAAGAAGATCAAAGCTGGAGGTATCACACTCCCTGATTTAAAACTATACTACAAAGCTATAGTAACAAAAACAGTTTGGCACTGGCAGAAAAACAACCATGCGCCCCAATGGAACAGAATTGATAGCCCAGAAATAAACCCACACATATACGGACAATTAATTTATGACAGAGGGGCCAAGAACATACAACGGAGAAGGGACAATATCTTCAATAAGTGGTGCTGGGAAAACTGGGCAAGCACATGTGAAAGAATGAAACTAGACCACCATCTTACACCATGAACAAAAATTAACTCAAAATAGATTAAAGACTTGAATGTAAGACCTGAACCATAAAATTCCTGGAAGAAAACATAGCTGGTAATTTCCTTGACATCAGTCTTAATGATCTTTTTGTGGATCTGACTCCAAAGGCAAGGGAAACAAAAGCAAAAATTAATAAATGGGACTACATCAAACTAAAAAGCTTCTGCCCAGCAAAGGAAACCATCATCAAAATGAAAAGGCGAGCTACTGAATGGGAGAAGATATTTGCAAATCATACATCCAATAAGGGGTTAATATCCAAAATATATGAAGAACTCGTACAACTCAATAACAACCCAATTAAAAAATGGGCCCATTTTTCCAAAGAAGATGTCCAAATGATGAACAGGCACATGAAAAGATATTTAACATCGCGAGTTATTAGGGAAATGCAGAACAAAACTACAATGAGATATCACTTTGCACCTGTTAGAATGACTATTATCAAAAAGATCAGAAATAACAAGTGTTGAAGAGGATGTGGAAAAAAGGGAATTCTCATACACTGTTGGTGGGATTGTAAATTGGTGCAGCCACTATGGAAAATAGTGTGGAGATTCCCCAAAAAAGTAAAAATAGAACTACCATATGACCCAGCTCTCCCACTATTGGATATTTATCTGAAGAACATGACAATACTAATTCAGAAAGATATAAGCACTTCTATGTTCAGTGCAGCATTATTTACAATGGCCAAGACATGGAAACAACCTAAGTGTACACTGATGAAGGAATGGATAAAGAAGATGTGACACACACACACACACACACACACACACAGAGGAATACTACTCAGCTATGAAAAAGAATGAAATATTGCCATTTGCAACAACATGGATGGACCTTGAGGGTATTATGCTACATAAAATAAGTCAGAAGGAGAAAGGAAATACCATATGATTTCACTCATATGTGGAATTAAAAAATCCAAACCAACCAACCAAAACAAACAAAAAAACAAACTCATAGATACAGAGAACAGGTTAGTGTTTATCAGAGGGGAAGGGGGTTGAGGAGTGGGTGAAAGGGATGAAAGGGGTCAGTTGTAGGGTGATGGATGATATCTAGACTTTTGGAGGTGGTCATTTTGTAGTGCCATACATATGTCAAATTATAATGTTGTACACCTGAACCTTATATAATAAAGTGAAAGAAAAAAGAAAATGGTGCTTGACAAAACTACATGGAAGAAAACTTACAGCTCTGCATTCATGCACGTATCAGCATACTAGAGAAATTTAAAATAAGATGTCATCATCATGGGGACATGAGAGGATCCCTCTGTCTCTCTCCTTCAATCTACAACAAGTGAAACATTCATAACTCAAGAAAGGCTACATTGTCCAACAGACCAGGATGCCAGAGAGATCCACATATTGGTACATACAAAGGTGGGTGGATTGCAGCATACACAAGAAGCAAACTGGGGGAACAGCAGAGGTAGTGCTAAAGATTCTGGTCCCCCAGCCATGGCAGCTGAGTTAGCCTCTCCCAGCCCTAGAAAACCTAGTGGGCAGCAGCGGAGGCATGCACGTGACTCCAACCTCCTAGCTGCAGCATCACCTGCAGCCATGGGAAGCAGAGCAACAGTGGAGGTGGAGCCCCATGTTCCTGGGCCCCTGGCTATGTCTCAGAGCCTAATAGCAGAAGTGGAAGTGCCCATAAGACTCTAGCCTCCCAACCACCGCAGTGCCAGCAGCCACAAGGAAACTGGCAACAGCGGAGGCAGTGCCCTGCGAACCTGGTTCCCTCCCCATACTCCTCTTCTGCCATAGTGGTGGTGCTTCTGACCCAGGTGATCCTTGATCCAGTGGAGGTGTTTAGTAATCCTGGTACTCCTGGTGGCAAAGCCAGCAACCACAGTGACACTGGCAAAGGAAGGCATCAGTGACCCCTGGAGGCACAGGAAGCAATAATAAGAGTACTGGTGACACCTTTTTATAGAGGAGGTGGAGAGTGGAAAGTGCCCATCCTCAAATGTAGCTAGAGGCAGCTCAGGTAAGAGAAACCAAGAAAAAAAATAGTGCCACCTAGTGGAAAACAAAAGAAAGACCTCTAATCACCAACTGGTTGAATAGTTAGAATCAAAACAAACAAAGCTATACCTAAATAAGAAAAGTGTTTGCCACTACAATCAAAAGACACAGAGTGGCTGGATGGATTAAAAAACAAGACCCAACAATATGCTCCCTTAGGAGACTCAGCTCAGCTCTAAAGACAAACATAGGCTCAAAGTGAAGGGATGGAAGTGATACTCCAAGCAAATGGCAACCAAAAGAAAACAGGTGTAGCCATACTTATATCAGATAAAATAGACTTTAAGTCAAAAACGATAACAAGACAAAGATGTACCTTATATAGTGATAAAGCAAACAATCCATCAAGAAGACATAACATGTTAATATATATGCACCTAAGATATGAGCACCATTATATACAAAGCGATTATCAACAAACCTAAAGGGAGAAACTGATAGCAACACAATAATAGTAGGAGGCTTTAATATCCCACACAGCAATGGATAGATCATCCAGACAGAAAGTTAATAAGGAAATATTGACCTTAAATGACACATTAGACCAAGTGGACTTAAGAGATACATTAGAAAATTCCATCCAAAAGAAGCAGAATACACATTCTTTTCAAATGCACATAGAACATTTTCAAGGATAGACCATATGTTGGGAAACAAAACAAGTCTCAATAAATTTAAGAAGGTTGAAATCATATCAAGCATTGTTTTTTACCACAACTGTATGAAACTAGAAATCAACTAAAAGATGAAAGTTGAGAAAGTCACAAATACTGAACAACTATTAGACCAATGAAGAAATCAAATAAAAAATTTAAAAAAAATACCTAGAAACAAATGAAAATGAAAAGACACCAAACCAAAATCTAAGGGATGCAGCAAAAGTAGTACTAAGAGGGAAGTTTATAGCAATGCAGGCTTACCTCTAGAAACAAGAAAAATCTCAAACAATCTAACTTTACACCTAAAGGAACTAGAAAAAGAAGAACAAACAAAGCTCAAAGTCAATGGAAGGAAGGAAATAATAGAACTCAGAGCAGAAATAAATAAAATAGAGACTGAAAAGACATTAAAAAGGATCAGTGAGCCTAAGAGCTAGTTCTTTGAAAAAAAAATTGATAAACCTTTAGCTAGACTCACTAGGAAGAAAAGAGAAAGGGCTCAAATAAATAAAATCAGAAATGAGAGAAGAGAAATTCCAATAGATACCAAAGAATTACAAAGGATTATGAGAGAATACTACGAAGAACTATACACCAACAAATTAGATAACCTAGAAGAAATGGATAAATTCTTAGAATCTTCCAAAACTTCCAAACTTCCAAAACAATCAAGAAGAAACAGAGAATCTGAATAGACTGATCATTAGCAAGGAAGTTGAAACATTAATCAAAAACCTCCCCCAAAACAGAAATCCAGGACCAGATGGCTTCTCTGGTGAATTCCACGAAACATTCAAAGATTTAATACCTATCCTTCTTCAAACTCTTCTGAAAAACTGAAGAGCATGGAATGCTCCATAGCTCATTTTACAAGGCCAACATTACACTGATACAAAAACCAGACAAGGACAACACAAAAAAAGGAAATTACAAGCCAATATCGCTGATGAATGTAGATGAGAAGATCCTCAACAAAATATTAGCAAACTGAATATGTTAACAGGATCATATACCACAATCAAGTGGGAATTATTCCAGAGATGCAAGGATGGTTCAACTTGCACAAGTCAATCAACGTGATACACCACATTAACAAAATGAAGAATAAAAATCACATGATCATCTCAATAGACACAGAGAAAACATTTGACAAGATTCAGTATCCATTTATGATAAAAACTCTAAATAAAACGGGTATAGAAGGAAAGTACCTCAACATAATAAAGGTCACACATGACAAACCCACAGCCGACACCATACTCAATGGTGAAAAACTGAAAGCCATCCCTCTGAGAATAGGAACAAGAGAAGGATGCCTGCTCTCACCACTCTTCTTCAACATTGTATTGGAAGTCCAGCCAGAACAATTAGGCAAGAAAAAGAAATAGAGTCATCCAAAAAGAAAGGAAGAAGTAAAACAGTCACCATTTATGGATGACATAATTTTATATATAGAAATGATATCAAACCTGAAGTCAGTTTGCTCACCCGTTGTGCAGCAAGCCAATCTCTGACACAGGGTGTAGTGGAAGAAAGGAGGAATTTTATTATTGCACAGCACTGAGCAAGGAGAGAGGGCAGCTAACTCTGAAATCCCAAACTCCCCAAAAAGTTAAAAGGAGGGGGTTTTATTTGGGGTTTTAGGTAGGGGAGGGGGAGCATATGGCCTTGCTGGTCGGAACTTTCCCACCAGCCTGTCTTTGGCCTTGAGACTATTTGCAGAGAGGAGCGAGCCCATGACCTTGCTGGTCAGCAGCTTTCCCATCAGCCTGTGTCTCTTTGCAGGGAGGAGATAATGAACCTAGGTGCTTGTCCTTGGTGGTGTCTGTCTCCATGGAGGACAGTGGATTCTGGAGGGAGGAAGCCAGAGAGCAAGCAGGGAATGAGTGTTTTGGTTTTAACCCCATATATGCTGGGTTTAATGTAGGGAAACTGATATCAGGGTCAGTATCAGAAAACCTAAAGAATCCACAAAAAAACCATTAGAAATAATAAACACAGTAAACTTGAAGGGTACAAAATCAACATACAAAAATCAGTTGCATTTCTATGCACTAACAACAAACTAAAAGAAAGATAAAGAAAACAATCCCATTTACAATTACAACAAAAATAATAAAATACCTAGGAATAAATTTAACCAAGGCGGTGAAAGACCTGTACACTGAAAACTATAACACATTGCTGAGTGAAATTGAAGAAGACACAAAGAAATGGAAAGGTATTCCATCCTCAAGAATTGGAGGAATTAACATAGTTAAAACGTCCATATTACCAAAAGCAATCTAAAGATTCAATGCTATCCCTATTGAAATCCCAATGACATTTTTCATGGAAATAGAACAAAGAATCCTAAAATTTATATGGAACAACAAAGAACCCTAAATACCCACTCTTAAACTTGGGCAATTTATTGCTTATGTAGACACAGAAAAAGACTAAAATCAAACTCCCTATGATCCTTGTCCTGGACACCAAAAAGGACGACACCGATACAAAGGGTCTGGGTGACTGCAATGCAAGTTGTGGGATACCCCATTGCTGAGGAGTCGGTCCTAGACTGCAGCTAAGCAGTTTAATATTCTGCTGCTCTATTGATTTGTTGTTGTTATTGTTTTGCTGCTCTATTCTGAGGGGAGTAGTGAGGTGGGCAGAAAGCCCCATACTTCACCAGAACCTGGACGGTGATGATAAACTGTCTCAAAACAGCCTCCCAAGGTCTAACATAAGGAGGCAAATGGGAGATAGCCTGGCAACAATTCCTTACTGGCCTCCCATCCTCTCATATTCTGCAAGAATCATAAGGCATTCTGCCAAGACTCAGATAAGCTGTATTTCAAACCTTTGCCTGCATGGGTACATGCAAGGTGGCCATGTTGGCATGGTGGAGCCATTCCCTACAACTCTACCCCCTGACTTTTCAGTATCCAGCTAAGAATTCTCAGGATCATAGGCTACCCCATTAGATACACTAATTGTACAGACAGGGGCTTGGACCAAATATGTTCTATTGTCTTAAGCAATATAGTGACAACAACTGTGACTTGCACTAGGCCTAATCTGGAGCCAAGTCAGCTAAATATGTTCTGGCTGTCATCGGGATCAACCTTACAGAGCCATATTACCTTCTTTCTAGGGTGGGAAATGCGTTGCTCTGCTTTCCCTGATTCATTGATCCAAGTGTGGCAAGAAGTGTTGGCAACTGCACATACAGTCCCTGTACTGGCCAGCAGGAAGTCCAGGGCAATACAACTGTCTTTTTACACTCACGCTAGAGAGTTTAGAACAATCAATAGTCTGAAAAACAAGAAAAGAATCCAGAACAGGCTAAAGAAAATCATATCGGTGTCCAAACATGTAAGCTTTTTCTGTCATTTCAAGTGAAGGCTGCTCCTTTCTGAAGTCAGCAGCTGTTGGAAAGTTTGTGATTAAGATGATTGGTTGGTCAACAGTTAAGTTGAGGTGATGGTGGCAGTTTGGGGTAAGTTGGCCCAATGCCAGGCAGGGATAAGAGCTGAGAGAGACTAACGGTCTCTCCCTCTACTGTGACCTCAGAGGGTCTAAAGTGTTCTCTACCCAAGTCAGGGGTGTTCCTCCTCTTCCACAGCCGTATGACTGGCACCCACCAGTCTGCAGCAATCACTTCATTCTTTTTCCAGTCTTCCACATGTCCTACTGACACCATATGGCATAAGTCATCCCTAGGTGCCTCAGCAGGTTCTTTCAACACCTTGTACCATCCTAGAACCTCTTCCACTCCCTGATGTGTGGGCCATGCCAGCACCACCTTAGGAGTCTTCACTTCTTAATCATGATCATTATCATTAATATCCATAATTGCTAATTCCATGAAGTACAACCAGGGAACAAAAGAGGTAGTAGGTTAGAGGTCCCCAACCCCCTGTTCTCCAGGGGTAGGTGTGGGAAGAAAAAAGGTACACTGAGAAGTTAGTTATGTGGATTGTGGTTCTTACAGCCAGTCTGGGCCTCTTCCCTCCTCTCCAACCTTATAATTAAACATTTTATTTAAATGGAAAGTACCATTTTGGAGGAATTATCACATTTACAGCCTAAACTGTCTATCTTAACTGTGTGCTCCACTGGGAGCTAAGTCTTGGTTGTACAATTATCTTTTCCAGTTTCTCTTCTAAGAGTCCATTCCATCTTTCAATGGCACTTGCTGTTTGGGTATGATATGGGGCATGAAGGGTCCAATGAATATCCCACGTAGCTGCCTGCTGCTGCATATTTTTTGTTATAAGGTGGCACTATTGTCTGATTGGATATATTCAGGGAATCCAAACAGAAAACAACACAGTCCATCTAAGAGCCGTTGAACAGTATGGCCCCCATCTGCTGTATCGACAGGGATGGCAGTGCCATACCCTAAAAAGGTGTCTACTGCAGTCAATGCCCAGCAGTACTTGAGTGGTGGGTAGAGAGCCTATATGGTCGATTTTCCAGGACTGGCCACGTCTGGTACCCCCGGCGATGTGTCCCAGAGTTCTCTTTGCTATTCAGCTGCAAAGCTGACAGCATGGGCATATTTGCCAGGCTTTCTTGACCCCTTGTGCTGGAATCATTGTCTCATTTGGGGGCTCAGTCCTGAATTATAGATGGATTATCATGCCCTGTGTGATGGTGTATCCAGGCGGCTATGGTCCTTAACCCGAGTCCTTATCTGAACATCTCATAGATTCCATTGATGTTCATCCTTTTAAGGTCTCTTTCCATGGGCAGCCACATGGTTACAAACAGGGGATGTGGAGTCTTGTACAATCTGCTACCATGATGCTTCATCCCCACACAGGCTGAAACTTGCCATCCAGTTGTCCCACTGCCAGGCACCACACCACATTGCCAGTCCATTGGTGCCTGCCCAGAAGTCAGTGAAAATGTAACAAGGTGCATTTAGAGGAAGGGAAGCACCACAGCCTGCAATTCCTCCTGTCAAGCAGAATTCTCTTTTCCACGCACAGTTCTAAGCAGTTTTCTTCGAGGCTGCACGGCAGCAGTGGCCCACTACATCCCGTCTGCCTTTAGCTGAGCTGATATGTTCATGAGTCAGACCCAGGAACACTCAGGAATCTTAGTGTACTGAAGCTCCCAAGAAGCCCACGGTGCTGGCAGACACTGCATCTGACATAGCTCCCTCTGGAGGCTGACTAGCCACTTAGCCATGTAGATGTGAGATGCCGTGAATGACCTGTTTGCTTCTTCCTGGCTATACCACTTCCACTTAATAATGGATGCTTGGTGTGCAATACCCACTTTGTGGTTTTCTTATTTCTAACTCATGATAGGGATGTCAGGGTGTAACACAACCTGCTGTTGCTTTGTTAGTCTCTCAGTATCAAGCGACCAATAACTAGCCAATAATTGTCTTTCAAATGGGGCATATTTGTTGTACTAGATTGACTAGTGGCTCCCCAAAATTCATGGGCACCTGGAACCAGTGCATGTGACTTATTTGGGAACACAGTCTTTGCAGATATAATCAAGTTGAGTTCAAACTGTATCAGGTGGGCCCTAAATGCACTATGACTGGTGTCTTCATAAAAAAGGGGAAACTTGGAAACAGAGACACGGCCACATGAGGAGAATGCCATATAATGACAGAGGCAGAGGTTGGAGTGATGTGTCTACAAGCCAAGGAATGCCAAGAATCGCCACCAACCACCAGAAACAAGGAAAAGGCAAAGAAGGCTCCTCGCCTAGCGCCTTCGGAGAAAGTATGGTCCTGCCCTGATTTCGGACTTCTAGTCTTTAGAACTGTGAGACAACAAATCTCTGTTGTTTTAAGCCACCTTGTTTGTGGTCCTTTGTTTTGGCAGTCCCAGGACAATAACATATTGGTTGATGGTGTCAGGTATGTGCTATGTCCAAAACCACCCGGGATGCCATTGCCTAGTGGTCACATCTTTTTGCAACAGGCTTGAGTCTGCATAACTGTCAGTCACTGACACTTGGAGCTCAAAAGTCTTGTTAGGGCTGACTGGCCAGAGTGGAGGGGTGGTCTGCACAGCTTGTTGGATAGTTCCTAGGGCCAGTTGTTGGTTAGTGCCCCTTTCAAGTGATCTTATGTAAAGAGTTCAGCCAGATCCTCATGTGAGGTATGAAGTGCCTTCAACACCCAAACAAGCCTGTCAGATGTTGTGCCTCATTTTTGTTTGTTGGAGGTTTTAAGGCCAATGTTTTTTCTTTAACAAGCTCAGGGCTTTTTCTCTGGGCATCATGAGCCACTTGGTTCCCAAGAAGCTTACTTGAGTGGTTAGTCCCTGGATCTTGCTGCAATGTTAATCTTCCAGCCCTGGTTCAGATACTGACTCATCTTATGGAAAGCAGTCTATATGCTATCCTCAGCCCTTCCAATCAGGATATTGCCGTCGGTGTAACGGTACGAGGACACCTCTGGTAATATTTTAGCCTTTGCTAGGTCTCAGCCTATCCACAAGTGATGAAGTGTGGAAAGTTTAGGCTGCCGGTGGCAACATGATAAAATAAAGGTAATTAGAACCTTGTGAAGGCAAATTGGCTCTGATCTTCAGGATGCAACAGGATGCTGAGAAGGCATTAGCAATGTCCACCACTGCAAAATAGTCTCCTTCAGTCTGCATTATGGACTCCATGTTTGTTAAAAGTGGAATTGCATGTGCAAGAAAGTCTACCGCCACATTAAGCGTGTGGTAGTCCACAGTCAGGTGCCAAATAACATTGTCTTTTTCCACTGGCCACTGAAGGCTATTATGTGACATGGTTTCTTTAAGTACCGCTGCCTCCATTAGCTCCTTGATCAGTACAGTAACCTCTGACCTCTTCCACTCCCCCTGTGCCCCTTCCCCTGTATCCTATACTGCTTCACAGTAACTACATGACTATACTGGAGAAGTCTAGGAGGCTCCCGGTTGTGTACCTGTGCCACTACCACTGTTCCAAGAGTGGCATTTCCCCATTGGGAACATTGCTTATGAGCAAGAGAATTATTACCTATAATTAACACAATACATTCAGCAGTATCAGTTACAACCACTTGAGTGGGTATTGCCCCCAAAGACCCCACCTATAAAGTTATACCAATCCACTGTCCAATCTGAAAATTACTTCCAAGTCCAGTCCAAATAATTTTTTTGATCATGCCCAAGAGCAATTCCTGGCACCGCAGAAACTTATGTTCCAATGTCCAAAAGGGCTTAAAACATTTGGCAACCTTGGTCACTGTCAAGTCCCCAACATACCTTGACCAGTGCCTGTGGCCCTGGGTCCCTCTTAGGGAAGGACAGATCTTTGCCTTTACTCCAGTCCTGTTCGTTCTCAAAGTGGGTAAGGTCTTGAAAGAGGGGCAGTGTTGAAGGCAGGATCACACCAATCCAAACAGCACAGACCTCCGCCAGGGATTCTAGGTCCTCTGGCTCTTCTTTCTGTTTGTCCCCAGTAAATGCTAAAGCTGGCTGGGTAGCTTGTGCTGTTACAGAAGACAAACATGGACACATCAGGGAAATTCAAATTAAAACCACTACACGCCCCTCAGAAAGGTTAAAAGGAAAAGACATACAATATTAAGTGTGTTAGGATGCCGAGTGACAGGAGCTCTAATACATAGCTGGTGGAACTGCAAGTGGAAAACCACTTTGGAAAACTGGCAATATATCCCGAAGCTAAACATATGTATAACCTGACCCAGCAATTCCCCTCCTAAGAATATATGCAACCGAGATGCCCAAAAGACACAAACAAGAATGTTCCTAGAGCACTGTTCCTAGTAGCCCCAAGCTGAAAACAAGACAAATACCATCAACGAGAATAAACTAACGTTATCGATTAATCTCACCAACAGATTTGGTGAAAGAAATCAAAAGGGGGAAAAGGTGTAGATACAACATGATAACACTTAAAAAGTTCAAAATCAGGCACAACTAATCTCTGTTGTTGCAAGTCTGATGATGGATACCTTTACAGGAGACTGGTAGGGGACTTGTGAGGTGCTAATTACACGGGTTTGAAAATTTATTTACTCTAATGATTTGGGCACTTTTTTGTATGTTACATTCAAAAACAGTACTTTGAACACTTAAGTTTTTTATTTTAAAAAATCGTAAAAACTTTCTCAGGGACAGCAGCACCACCAAACCCCGAGGTCACAAACTGATGCAAACACCCTCATACCGGCAGGAGGGTCACCCCCATGCCCTTCTCCCCAACAGGCCTGGCTGCTGTCAGGGCCCTGGGATGCCTCTCCTTCAGGCTCCTCAGACTCCGCTCTATCATCCCTTCCGCCGGCCAGGTGTTCTGGTCTCCGCGACTCTGCGGCGGACGCACCGCAGCCACCCCTCGCCTGGGCCTGAGCGATCAAGGCCACCCGCTCGGCCCTATGGCGCTCCCAGGCCACACTACACGTCCCAGAAGACCCCGCGGCGGAAACAAACTTCCGGCTGGACCGCGAGAGGCGGTGCCGCATCTCACAGCAGCGCCTGCGGCCGGTCGGAGGGATTCGCTGAAGTCGGTCGGGGACCTGCAGGTCGCGGGCTGGCAGAGCCAGAGGATGACCGTGCCGAGACGCGACAGGAGGCTTGGGTTGCCGGCTCTCTCGGGTCTTTCCTGTTCTGGACTACATTTCCCAGAAGCCTCCGGGTGTAACGTCACTTCCTTCTGGGTTGTCGGCGCTGTCGTGCTGGGACGAGTCGGGCAGCGCGGCGCGGAAGGAGCGTGGCCTGCTGCTTTCTATCGCGACAGCCAGGAGCGGGCTGGACGCGGGGAAGCGGAGGGTGAGGCGTGTCTCCGCCCCGGGACGGAGGCCGGCGGTGTCTGGAACCGCGGGCCTTAGCACGCCAGCGTGTGTGTGTCTGTGTGTGTGACCACATGAGAAAGTGGCGATTGTCTCTCCAGCCGAGAGAGTGGTTGTGTGAAGCTGTGCGGATGCCCCTTCGTTTAACGATGTCGTTGATTGTCTTTCTGTGTCTGTCCCCTCCTCAACTGTGCCCAGCCGGGAACCGATACGGGGCGGGCACCGGTAGGGTGAGAAATGCTCACCCTGAGGCCATTTGTGGGTTCGAGGGTTTCTGGAAGCTTGTGGTTGTGAGGTCTCTGTGGCTGAGTGCCCCCTCTCCTTGTAGCTACGGGGACCCAGGTTCCCTGGAAATGGCCCCGTCCTATGTGGGAAGATAGAAAGGTGAGTCCCAGACTGAAGATTCCAGACAAAGAAACTTGTCTGCAGGTCACCGACCTGATCTCAGAATGAGAATTTTAGAGCCAGAAACAGCCCCCAGTTCGGGGGTCTGAGAAGAAAGGAGACAGAATCGAGGTAGTAAGGTTCCCGTCTCTCCCCTCGGGAATCCACCTGGGGAGCCCTTGGGGGTTCTCGACCTCCGCTCTGGTTCCCGGAGGGGCAGCTTTGCTCGAGTCTCTCTCTGAGCTTCCGCGGCAGGGCTACTTTAGCTCAAGGGGTTGGGAGTAGAAGTTTGTTTCTAACAAGTCACTCTGGGCTCAAAGAAAGGCTTGGTGTCTCGGGATTCTTTGTCCCTTACCAACTCACGGCCTTCTCTTACGCGGGTGACCAGAGAGCAAAGGAGGAGCAGCTGTTGGACAACTGAGAGTTTTATCCAGGGTGAGTTGTTATTCGCTCTTCTGTCTCTGAAGTGCTTTCTGGTTATATTTCAAAATATTGTCAACATTTGCATCCTTTTAGTGATCTGGTGCTTGGGCCTTGCTGTTCCCAAGAATGATGGGAGCAGAAGGAATGGACCCAAAGACGCTCTTCCACTCCATCGCTGCCCTTTTGACCTGAGGTACACATACTCATCTGGCAAATATTTCAATTCCGTCTGTGTACTTAGTCTTTTTCCAAGATTTTTGAAAGAATAGAACACATCCCCCAGAGTGAAATTTGAAAGCCTTTATTTTTAGTATTTTCTTCTCAGTTTTATTGTTTAAGAGATAATCCTCTTAAGTATTTAAAAGGTTCAGAGGAGTAGACAGCAAATTCTCCCTCTCTCCTTGCTCATGTGGTTTTCCCACTTCGGTGTGTCTGGTTTCCTGAGTCCTTCCAGGGGAATTCTTTACATACGTTAGTACATGGAGGGTTTCTTCACTTTTTATGGCTGCATACTATACCATACTTCCATAATTTTTACAACTGACCCTTATTAATGAACTTTCAGGTGGCCGTCACTTCTGCTATTATAAACATGGTGGGATGAATATCCTCATATATATGTCATTTAGCCCATTGATGAGTTCCAGTAGCATGAATGCTCGTTTCTGGGCCAACTTATGTGTCGACATTAAATTTTAATAATTTTTGCTATATTGTCCCTCACAGAGGCCATACCATCACTTTTCTAACCAATATTTTCTGATTTTATGTTTTATTCAAAGTATTTTGCTGGTTGTTGGAAAGTTTAAGGAAATTATTAATATGCTCTATATTATAGAGCTTTCCAAACTGTAGGATTATTACCTGATTTTTTAAGTGTGGTAAAGTCAATTTACTGAGCCATGAGCAGCATTTTCATTAACTTTTTATTATAAAAAATTTGAACGTGTACAAAAATAGACAAAATAGCAATGAACCTCTATGTACCACTTTGCTCGGTTTCAATAATGATGGATTCAGGACCATCCTTGTTTACGCTATACCTCTATCTACCCCAGGATTATTCTGAAGCAAATACCAGACGTTACTGCATATCATCCATAAGTATTTCAGTATGTATATGAATGATAAAGAGTCTTTTAAAAAACTTAATCAGATACCATTATTCTCCCTAAAAAAATGAATAATACTTCCTTAATATCAGATACCAGTTAGTGTTTAGATTTTCCCACGGGGCAAATAACTTTTCTTTAATTTTAAATTTTTTTGAAACAAGGTCCAGATAAGATCCATGCATTGTGATTGGTTCATAAGTCTTAATAAAGTTGTTTAGAAATCTGTAGTTTCTCATTCTCATTCTTTCTCTTGCTCTTTCCTTGAATGAAATTGTTGCAGAAACTGAGTGGTTTGTCCTGCAGAGTTTCACACAGTCTGGTATCATTATCATGTTTCTGTATTTCCTGTAGTTTAAAGTTAGATCTAGAGGCTTGATCAAATTCAGGTGTCTTCCTTCCCTTTTTGGGGAGGGGGGCAAAATGACTTCATTGGTGGTAATGTATGCTTCCGTTAAGTATGTCATGTCTGCTTATCTCTTTCGTTATGTTTGCTGTTACTGTTTCATTAAGGATTGCTAAATAATTACATGCTAATTCATGAATTCTGTCTTCATTCCTTAACTGGAATACTTCTGTAAGTGAAAATTCCCTTCATCAACTCATTATCCTGAGGTACAGATTGTTCCAGGAAAGCAGGACACATTCGATCTCTTAACTTTTTAGTTTTCAAAATGAGGAAATAATGAACAATAATGAACTAATGATTTGCTAGCATCGTGTCCTGGGGACCAGTGATTTTTACTATCATTATAAACATTTGGATTTCGATGTGTTTGCGTGTTTCCGTCTATTGCAGTTGTTTTATACCTGTATACTTAAATTAGCATTGTTCCATATTTGACCAGTGGGAGTCTATTCAGGTTTGCTTACGGGTCCCTTTGACTTGATCCTAGCAGTCTTTGATAGCTTTCTCGGTTTTCGGTATAGCTTCTCAGTCAAGAGTTGACAAACTTTCTGCACAGGGCCAGATACTTAATATTTTAGGCTTTACGCTCACAGAGGCTCAGTTGTGACTACTCAACTTTGTTGTAGAGTGAAAGCAGCCACATATAATACATAAACAAATGGATGTGGCTGAGTTCCAGTAAAACTTTATTTCCAAAAGCAGGCAGTGGGCCTACCAAATAGGAGCAGTTTAAAAGCCAAAATTTGCTATCTAATTTAGTGGATGCTAATAGGGATGGTTTAGTTTTTATAAAGAATAGGTATAGGCTGCAATTTTTTTTTAATTGAGGTAACATTGGTTTATAACATTATATAAATTTCAGATGTATGTTGTTATAATTCAGTTTCTGTGTAAATTACATCATGTTTACCACCCAAAGACTAACTACCATCCATTATCCATGTGCCCAGTGACCCCTTTTGCCCTCCTCCCTCCCCGCTTCCCCTCTGTAACCACCAATCTAATCTCTGTATCTATGTGTTTTACTGTTGTTGTTTTATCGTCTATTTATGAGTGAGATCATATGGTATTTGACTTTCTCCCTATGACTTATTTCACTTAGCATAATACCCTCAAGGTGCATCCATGTTGTCACAGATGGTGAGATTTCATCCTTTTTTATGGCTGAGTAGTATTCTATTGTGTATATATACCACATCTTCTTTATCCATTCATCCCTTGGTGGGCACTTAACGTTGTTTCCAAGTCTTGGCTGTTGTGGATAATGCCACAATGAACGTAGGGGTGCATATATCTTTACACATTTGTGCTTTCATGTTCTTTGGATAAATACCCAGCAGTGGAGTAGCTGGATCATATGGTAGCTCTATTAATTTTTTGAGGAAACGCCGTACTGTTTTGCATAGTGGCTGCATCAGTTAGCACTCCCACCAGCAGTGTATGAGGGTTCCCTTTTCTCCACATCCTCTCCAACACTTGTTATTTCTTGTCTTGTTAATTATAGCCATTCTGATGAGTGTGAGGTGATATCTCATTGTAATTTTGATTTGCATTTCACTGGTAATTAGTGATGTTGAACATTTCTTCATGTGCCTGTTGGCTATCTGTATATCTTCTTTGGAAAAGTGTCTGTTCAGATCTTTTGCCCATTTTTTTAATTGTTGAGATGTAAGAATTCTTTATATATTTTGGATATTAACCCCTTATCAGATATATGGTTTGCAAATATCTTCTCCCAATTGTTAGGTTGGCTTTTCACTTTGTTGATGGTTTCCTTTGCTGTGCAGAAGCTTTTTAGTTTAATGTAGTGCCATTTGCTTATTTTTTCTATTGTTTCCCTTGCCTGGTCATACATGGTTTTTGGTGTTTTTTTGTTTTGTTTTGTTTTGGTTTGGTTTTTTTGCTGAGGAAGATTCACCTTAAGCTAACATCTGTTGCCAGTCTTCCTCTATTTTGTATGTGGGCTGCCACCACAGCATGGCCACTGACAAGTGGTGTAGGTCCATTCTCAGGAACCAAACATGGGCCACCGAAGTGAAGCGTGCTGAACTTAACCACTAGGCCACTGGAGCTGGCACAGAGACATGGTATTTGAAAGTATGCTGCTAAGAGCGATGTCAAAGAGCATACTGCCTATGTTTTCTTCTAGAAGTTTTATGATTTAAGGTCTTACATTCAAGTCTTTAATCTATTTTGAATTAATTTTTGTGTCTGGTGAAAGATAATGGTCTATTTTCATTCTTTTGCTTGTGGCTGTCCAGTTTTCCCAACACCATTTGTTGAAGAGACTTTCCTTTCTCCATTGTGTATTCTTGGCTCCCTTGTCGAAAATTAGCTGTCCATAGATGTTTGAGTTTATTTTTGGGCTCACAGTTCTGTTCTATTGATCTGTGTGTCTGTTTTTGTGCCAGTACTGTGCTGTTTTCATTACTATAGCTTTGTAAAGTATATTTTGGAATCAAAAAGTGTGATACTTCCAGCTTTGTTGTATATTCTCAGGATTCCTTTGGCTATTCAGGGTCTTTTGTTGTTCCATATAACTTTTAGAATTCTTTGTTCTATTTCTGTGGAAAATGTCATTGGAGCTTTGATAGGGATTGCATTGAATCTGTAGATTGCTTTAGGAAGTACGGACATTTTAACTATGTTAATTCTTCCAATCTAAGAGCATGGAATGTCTTTCCATTTCTTTGTGTCTTCTTTAATTTCTTTCAACAGTGTTTTATAGTTTTCAGTGTACAGGTCTTTCACCTCTTTGGTTAAATTCATTCCCAGGTATTTTATTCTTTTTGTTGCAGTTGTAAGTGGGATTATATTGTTTTTTGTTGTTGAGGAAGATTGTCCCTGAGCTAAGGTCTGTGCCAGTTTTCCTCTATTTTATATGTGGGATGCCACCACAACATGGCTTGATGAGTGGTGTCTAGGTCCGCACCTGGGATTTGAACTCACGAACCCTGGGCTGCCAAAGGGAGTGTGTGAACTCAACCACTATGCCACCAGGCCAGCCCTAGAGCTGTCCCTTTTTACTAATAATTTTCAGGAATTTAACCAAGGTGTCAGGGCTTTGCACTATGTGTGGGGCAGTGACCCATGCCTTTTTTTGTGAGCTCTTTTGTAAGTATTTGTATGTCCTTAATGAGTATGTGAAACGCATCTCCTCAAAGGAGGATGTCATCAATGTAATATCTTCCCTGTGCTCCTGGAAAAAAGTGGATCCAGTTAAGATCTTGCCTGTAAAGATCGGGTGTAATGGCGTGGCTACTGAGGTATCCATACATGGCCTGGTAAAGCTGTATCATTTTAGACCCTGATAAAGGAAATATTTAGGATGGGGATTTAGTAGACTGCCTCTGAAGGGGAGTTGAATTTTTAGACATGACGTCAAAATTGGATCAAGACAGCACTTGTGAAATATTTTATCACAGGCTTGTACTTCATGCCACACACAAAAATTTACTCAAAATGGACCACTGACCTAAACGTAAGAGCTAAAACTGTAAAACTCTTAGAAGAAAATGAAGGAGATCTCCATTACCTATATTAGGCAATGGTTTCTTTTATATGACCCCAAAAGCACAAGTGATCAAAGGAAAGAATACCTAAATTGGACCTCATCAAAATTAAAAGCTTTTGAGCTTCAAAGGACACCATCAAGAAAGTGAGAATATAACACACAAAATGAGACCCAAAATGTGCAAATCATATGATCATTAAGGGAACTGTATCTTAGGATATATGAGGAATTACTACAGCTCAACAATAAAAAGACAAATAATCAAATTTTATAAATGAGCAAAGAATTTGAATGCACATTTCTCCAAAGAAGATATACAGATGGCCAATAAGCACATAAAGATGTTCAAAATTATCAAGGAAACACAAATTAAAATTACAGTGACATACCATTTCAAATCTATTAGGATTATTGTAATCCAAAAGATGGCGAAGATGTGGAAAAATTGGAACTTTAATATATACGTGTTTGGTGGAATTGTCAGATGATGCAGCTGCTTTAGAACAGTTTCAGAGTTCCTTAAAATGTTAAACAGTTACCATACGACAGCGGTTCCAGTCCTAGGTATATATATCTAAGAGAAATGAAATGTATGCCTACACAAAAACATATACCTGAATGTTCTTAGTAGCATTATTCATAGTACCAAACGGTGAAAACAGAGCAAATGTCCCTCAGCTGATAATGGAAAAAAAAGGTGTTATATCCATACAATGGAACACACTTTTTAGCAATATAAAGGAATGAAGTACTGATCATGTTACAGCATGGATGGACCTTGAAACGTTGTGCTATGTGAAAGAAGCCAGTCACAGAAGACCACATATTGTATGATTTCATTTATACGAAATGTCTACCTAGAATAAGCAAACATAGATAGAAAATGTAGATTAGTGGTTGCCAGGGTCTGGGGAAACGAGAGTGGGAAGTAATTGCTAATGGGTATGGGATTTTGTTTTTGGGGTGATGAAAATATTTTACAATTAGCTAGTGGTGATTGGTTGCACATCTCTGTGAATATACTAAAAGCCACTCACTTGTACTTTTAAAAGGATGAATTAATAGAACATGAGTTATATGTCAATAAAACTGTTATAAGAAGAAACAAATAGGAGGAAGATGCTATAGCTGGTGGGGGCAGAGAATGCTGGTAGTGGTGGTTAAATTCACAGACCTATTTGCTGATCAAGTAAGAGTTAATGTGTATAAAGCGTCCGGCACATAGTGTGTGCTCTATGGAAATTATGTGTTGTACAGCCACTTTCTCAAGTCATCCCCAGCCTTACATTTAGAGGCAAAACGATATTAGGCAGGATAACTGGGAGATGCTGCCTCCAGAATTCCTGAATTCAGGTGAGGCTATGATTCAATACAATGGGCAGTTATTTTCTGTTAGAGGATGCTTTGGACTTATTCCTTGGTGACTTGATGAGTCTTGTGTGACTTCATGTGGCCTGGGTGAAGCCTGTGCTTTGGACTCACAATTCTTCTTGCACCTGGAGTGTGGGAATGAGCCAGGAAAGCACCTGAGGTGTTTAGTGTGTTGGGCCCAGGGGAAAGAGGCAGATCTTAGCTATGGGAAACATTTGTACCAGGAATTGGCCTACATGGGTACAGATCATTTCCAGGCCTGAGGGCCCCATCAGTGTCCTTGAGGTGGGTCCTGCGTGGATAAATTTGAATCAGGGTCCCCTAGGCCATGAAAGATGAACCACTCAGACTAGGTCAGAGAACCCCAACAACATCACAGGGATTGGGGACTGCTTTAGCTTGAAGGAATTCTTCTACATCTGTGTTTTTGGGATTTGGGAAGGGATGAGATTGTTTAGACCTGCAAATCTTCTCAGAATATATGTTGGGATATGGAAGTGAACAGGTGCCATGAAAAGGGGAGGAAATATTTATCTTAACTTAGCTGTTTAGAAATAGGCCTGTTCTCATGGTTTGCCGTTTCTTCCCAGGACTCTGCATTTCTCCACGAGAAGAAGCCGGAGGAAGACTCAAAAGTTGCAGTTCTAAGCCATGCCCCATGTGAGTTGGTGTTTCCTTTTCCTCTCATCAAGTAGTCTTGTTTTCTAGGATATGAATATTCAATATGCTTATCTCCACACACTCTCCCTCCCCAAGTATCTACTCTCCTTCTCACTCCCTTTCTAGGAAATGTGTTTGTGGAAAGAGTAGAACCTCTCCTGTCATAATGTGGTTTGATGAGATGGAACTACACGTGAAAAATTTGATCTTCCTCATTGACCTGAATTTTCTGGTTGATTAAGATGGAAATCGGTATTAGCATCAGAATGTGGTGAGATCTCCTGCTCTGTGAAGTATTTAAGATTGGAAATGTGATCAAATGCAGGATTGAGAACAGAGGGATAGAGGATCATGTCAGGGAATACCTCAGAGATGAATACCAATGACAAGGTCTATTTTGAATTTGAATAGTATGTGTAGGTCAACGGCCACATCCATGTGAGTGTGGCTCATCTTTTCATCAGCTTTCTCTTGCTCAGAATAATCAGAAGTGTGCAGTGAGCAATGATGAGTGGTAGCATGATTAGCTAGATGATTAAATGGTTGAGAATTTTAGAAACAGAATCGTGAAGGACATTATGAGGAGGAGTACAAACCACCACAAAGTAAGAGAGTGATTAGGATCAGACTATGGAACATTATGTAGACTATAAAAATGATGTCCATGAAAGGATTTCCCAGGATGTGGAAGAATATTATTGCTAAATTATTCTGAGACTTGACTTGGAAAGAAATTCTTAAATTGTATGTAGATCTTTTTTTCTTTTTCTAAGATAAACATTTTAAAAGATATTTTGCAATGTGCCCGTTAGGTTTATTTTTTCTTTCTTTTTTCTCCCTCCGTCTTTCCATTCCTGCCTTCTTCCTTCTCTTCCTTTCCTTCTGTTGTTTTCAATTCTTTCAAGAGAAAAGAGGAGGAAGGAACTTGTAATTGATTTGAGAATTTGCATGATTTTTTTTTGAAATTAAGAATTGAAAAATTGAAATTTTGAAGTTGAGAATTTACATGAGAATTTGCTTACACGCATTACTTCATTTAATCAGAACACTCCACTCACTTGCCTTTTGTTCATTCCCATAGCTGTTCTCAAGAGGCTGTGATAGAGTAATAGGAATGGTCAGGAACTCTTCAGGTGCTCTGCATTTGTCACACTCACTTCCTTTCCATTACCTCCCCACATTGCAAGCTTCCAGCTTCAACGTATTTGCTCACTGTTTTGGCCGCTTTATGTAATACTTCTCTCCTCCTCTCATAACTTCTGAAAAATATTGCTTTATTTTGCCGTTTCAGAGGTTGGTGTTGTTCAGGGATGTGGCTGTGGACTTCTCTCAGGAGGAGTGGGCGTGCCTGGACTCGGAACAGAAGGATCTGTACAGAGATGTGATGCTGGAGAACTACAGCAACCTGGTCTCACTCGGTAAGTTCGTCTGCTCCCAATCATTCGACTGCAGTTTTTGTGAAATTTGGGAAATGTTTCAATTGCCTAGCTGAATTTCAGACCACTAGTCCCAAATAAATTAATTGTGCCTTATAGACTTTAAAGTGCACAGCTCCATTGGGTAACTTTATCTCCTCTATTGGTCAGTTATCCTTCCTCTGAACCTCTCTGTAGTTGACCTTCTAGCTTGATGGAAAATCAACTCAGTTTTAATTCTGGATAAGCAGAGCGCAACCATATCCATTTCCATTCCTGTCAGCAGGATTTTCCAGTTCTAAGGCAGACGTGCTGTCCTTATTGGAGCAAGGGAAAGAGCCCTGGAAGGTTGTGCAGGATGTGGCAAGAAGTCAGAGCTCAGGTGAGTAAGAGATGGTCAGGCAAGTGGAGGCCATTATGGGTAGAGTCAAATTGCTTAATAAATTGGCCACGCCTTTGAGTTATTAGCTGGAAAGTTCTCCACAAAGACCTAACCAAGGCCTGTGGGGTAAAAGCCTGAGCCATGGGGGGCAGAACTGGTTTAGTATCAGTGACCAAAGGAAGCCTCTTCTTCACCCCATTTACCACTTCCCTGCTTTTCTTTCATTTTCCCTTGTATTTTCGGACAGGGAATAGCCCTCCTTCTTTTCCAGTGATAACCATTTTACCTATATTTTTGATCCATTGAAACCTGTATAAGAGTCTTTATCCAACAGATATTTTTTAAATGCCCTCTATATTCTCAGTATTGAGAATGTAGTAGTGAACATGAAAAGTTCCCTATCCTGTTGATCTTTCCTGGCAGAAGAGATAGTAACAAATAGGAATATACAAGGAGTGGTAAATGTTACGAAGCAAAACAAAAGGCATAGAGAATAAAGGATGAGTTTGTGGAGGTGTTCTTATAGAGAGGGTGGTCAAGGATGGCTCTCTGAGGTGCTGACATGGGGGGAAAGCTATGAATAAAGTGCTGGAGTAAGCCATACAGATTCTGGGAGAAGAGCATTTAAGGCAGAGGGACTAGCAATTGCAAGGGGACTGAGGTAGGAATGAGTTAGATGCTTATGAGGATCAGCAGATAAACAAGTGTGGCTAGGGTGAGAGAGAGAGAACAGAAGTAGTTGAAAATGAGGTCAGAGGGGCGGTGAGGCTAGATCACGCGGGACTTGTAGGCTGTGATGAAGCATTGGTGTTACAGTTAAAGTGTGATGGGATGGTTGGATGATTTCCAGCAGCGGAGTGATGTGCTGAAACTTGTTCTTTTTGAAGAACACTCTGGATACTGTATAGAAATTAAACTGAGAGCAAGAGTGAAGCAGGAAAACCAGTTGGAAAGCCATTTTTTTAGTCCAGATTAGAGATAATGGTGGCTTGGATGAGGGCAGTAGAAGTGAAGGTGTCATGAAGGGGTCAGATTCTGATCAGATTTTATAGGTAGAGCCTCTTGCTGATTAATTGGAAGTGGTATATGAAAAAAGAGAAATCCAGGACAACTTCTTATATTTATGCCTGAGCAACTGGATATCCTTTTGTTGGTTAGGGAAGACAAGTGTTCAAGAGTTGTGTTTTGGACATGATACTTTAGAGATATCTGTTAGAAATGGGAAGCAATAACGAAATGACCTAGGAAGAAATAATGTAAATAGTATTTAAACCTTAGGCTTGGAAGAAATCATTTATGAAGTTAGAGTAGTTAGAAAAGAGAAGGACTCTAATGTATCTGCAATTTGGCCAGAAAAAAGGAGAAGGTCCAGCAAAGGAGATGAGAAGGAATAGCCAGTGAGCTAGTAGGAAAATAAAGAAAATGTGATATCTCAGAAGCCAAGTTGAAAAAGTTATTTAAGAAGGGCAGGGTCTTTCATATCTGAGAACGTGAGTAAGTTGGGGACTGAGAATTGAGCATTGGCTTTGGTAATGAGGGAAAAGAAAGCTGTAGATTAGTTCAGATAGAAGAGAAGAGAGGAAAATGGGAGATAATGTAGCATAAGGTATGATCAGAAGAATGGGAGTTACATAGACCAGAGTTTCAGCTCCAGCTTTTGTCTTAAGGAAATTACTTTACCAGACTTGAGCCCCCTCATTTCCTCATAGTTTAAAAGGAAAAACACACTCAAGTGATAAGATTGTTGAGAAGATTTGGAATACTAAATGCAAGTACATTACATTAAGCTCTCAATAAGAGATAATTTTTATGGAATAAAAATTACTAGAAATGGGAAAATTGCATGTCTGCTGCATTTTGAAGTATGGACTGAAGATTTCAAAATAGAAGCTGGTAGAACAGCTCCAGTCAGAAAGCTAGACGACATCGTAGGGGCCACTCTCTGCTGTGACTGCCCAGCAATCAGATCCTTCCTGCTGATTCTTCTCCTAACTGAATATCTCTTGATTCTGTGTGCTCTCGCCACATCCCATAGTATTTCTCATCTGGCTACTACAGTAGCCTTCTAACTAGTCTTTACACAACAGACAGAAGAATGTTTTTTAAAAGTATAAACCAGATTGCATGATAAAATGCAAACTGGAAGGCCTTGCATTATCTGTCTTCTGCAGGCCTCTACACCCTGACCTTAGCCACAGTAGACTTCGTTCATTACCTCAGACACCTCTAGTATCTGTGTATCTGGTATCTGTGCCCTTCCGCCTTTGGCATTCGCCCTGGCTGCGTACCCTACTCCCCTGACTAACTGCAATGCTTCTTCAGGTCTAACCTACATATCGTTACATCCTGAGAAGTCTTTCCTGACCCCACTCTCAATAATAACCCATTAGGTTTTCTTACAGTAATTTCCAAGCTATGATTCTATAATCCTTTCCCTAGTAAGACTCACTTCTTTGGCTGCAACACTGCACATTGCTGTCGGTAGAGGAGATCTGCTGAGCCCTGTGTGCTCCTGCTTTATGTGAGCCTTCAAAACCTCACATGCTTTTGATGAGATCTGCCCCTGACAGTCCTCAGCACTGCTCAGCAGAATTTACAAGAGGTAAGATCACTTCCTGTACTAACGTGGTGGTGTCTTACCACTAGAACTGTCTTAAGCAACCAATTGCCATTAGCAAAATTATCCACCTTCCCCTAAGAGATTATTTAAGACTAAGCCCAATTTGTCCTACATCTTTGATTACCTCACTCAAGCCCAGAAGTCCAGGCTTCTAGGACACCAGTCATCGCTGAACTCTTATCATCATACAAATCTGTATACATATCTCCTAATCAGACTTAATTCCACACCTTTTCCTAACACCCAATGCCATTCCACCACGCTGTTTGAAACTCTCTAAGAAATATCCTCCCTTATCATCAGGCTCTTTGTATATTCCTTTCACCTTTTGGCTTAAAGTGAACACTTAGCTGGGCCATAGATATACAGCTTTCCCTTGGAGCACTTGATAGTGGTTGTTTTGTCTTCCCCCACAATCCCTTATTTTGCCTCATCAAAGCCCTTAGCTCCTTTAGAGCACTTCAAAGACTGAACCACCCACTGTGCCTTCTTGTCCTGTTGTCTGCCAATTCCTTCTCCTTGAATAGATTGAACATCAAAACACTTGGCCACTGACTTTTTCCCCTCCACTACATCTGTCACCATTGTTGGTGACTTCAACATCCTTATAATAATACATCTCGATTCCTTAACCTCATTTCAAGTGGTCTTTCTCCTCCAAATTCCTTCACTTACTCACTGTCGTAAGTGATACATAAAACCTTTAAATTACCAGTACCCAAATCTCTGTCAGACACTCTCTCTCAGGGCTACTTCCTAACTTTCCAGCTACCTTATTCTTGTACCATGACTTCAACCCACATGTTGTAATGTCTTCCATATTGAAAAAAAAGTTGTGCTTGATGTCACATTTTCTGCTCCGTTACTCCGGTCTCCTTCATAGCCTTGAATTATCTATACTTTCTCTCCTCGCAGTTTCTTTCCTTTTAGTTGCAGTTATAGCCATTGCTAAGCGCCTTTTCTCCTCTTCCCCTGACAGTTTTATGGCATGCCCAAGAAAATGCTTTGTTTTTTATTAGATCGCAACACATTTCATACTTTAGACGTAGAATAACCTCTCCAATCCCCAATTTATGCCAGACTTCTTCAACAGTCTGGTTCTGTCTTAGTCGAATTCTTTGTGTGGATTGCCATCTCTTCACTTCTTGTTCTGCTACCACACTGGGCCAACTTATCAGCTAAAGGAGAGGAATACAAGCATCAGGTGCCAAGTTTGCTCTGGACTCTACAGAGAGCAGTAGGAGAGTCCAGGGTTTTTACTTAGAGAATTTTCATTTAGAGAGTATTACTAACATTTAGAATGAGAAAACTGTACCAACCACATGATTTTTAAAAATTTATCTTCATAGTGAAATATACATACAAGTACATAAAATATGTACAGTTTGATGAAACCATGACAAGAAATAGAACATTACCAGCACTCCAGAAACACACTATGAATGTATGTATTTATTACCTATGTATATATTTCTAAATAGTGTTATTTAATTTTTTTTTGCTTAGGATTTTAGATGAATGGCTTTGTATGTATTCTTATGTATTCTTTTGTGTCTTGCTTCTTTCACTCAGTGTTACATTTGTGAGAGTCATCCGTATTGGTAGCTCTAGTTCATTCATTTTTGTAAGAATTCCATTGTTTGAATATACCAAAATTAACTCTTGATTTTTAATTCTCAGACTACTCTTGGTTAAAATTTGGGTCATTTCTGATTTTGACTGTTATAAATAATGATGCCATAAATGTCATGAGACATATTTACTCATATACCTGAGCGTGGGATATACATATAACCTATGTAGGGATATCTACATAGAGGTAAAACTGCTGTGTCAGAAGGTATGTGTATCTTTGATTTTACTAGATAATGCCAAACTGTCTTCCAAAGTAATGTCCCAATGTGTACATTCCTCTTGACAGTGTATGAGAATCTGGTTGCTCCACGTTCTTGACCACACATAATATTGTCAGATTTTTTAAATTTTTGCCAATCCTAGTGGATGTGTATTTGTGTCTCATTGAAGTTTTATTTCCATCTCCCTTATTACTAATGAGTTTGGGCTCTTTTTAATATATTTATTGGCTATTTGAACTTTTGTAGATTTCTGTTCAAGTTTTTGGGTTATTTTTCTATTGGGTTGTTAATCTTTCTCTTACTGACTGGATGGATTCTTTATGTTATACATACTGGTCCCTTCTTAATTATTTATCTTTCAAATATCTTCTCCCACTCAATTTTTCTAGACTCTTTTGACAAATAAAAGTTCTGAATTTTATACGGTGGAATTTATCAATCTTTTCCTTTATGATGGATATTTTTTGTGACTTATTAAAAAAATAATCCTTCTTTACCTTGAATGCATGAATATATTCTACATCATTATAATTTTATAAAAGCATTTTAATTTTGCCTTTCACATTTAGGTTTTTATTTCACCTAATGTTGATTTCTCTCATGGTGTTTGAAATAGGCGTCCAGTTTTTTGTAGTTGTCTTGGCAAGATTAATTGTAAAGTCCATTTTCTCCCCACTGATCTAAAGTGCTGCTTCTATCAAATATAATTTTCATTTTATTTTCTTTAAAGATTCGCACCTGAGTTAACAACTGTTGCCAATCTTCTTTTTTTTTTTTCCTGCTTTTTCTCCCCAAATTCCCCCAGTACATAGTTGTATGTTCTAGTTGTGAGTGCCTCTGGCTGTGCTATGTAGGACGCCACCTCAGCATGGCCTGACAAGCGGTGCCATGTCCGCACCCAGGATCTGAACCAGTGAAACCCCGGGGCACCAAAGCAGAGCACACAAACTTAACCACTTGGCTGTGGGGCCGGCCCCTAATTTTCATTTTTATGTGGGCATGTTTCTGGACTTTCCATATTTTAGCCATGTGCTAATGCCACATTGTTGTAATTATCTGTACTTTTGATGCATCCTGCTACCTAGCAGAGAAAATATTCTTACCTTCTCCTTTTTCTTTAAGAATGTCATGACTTCGTGGTCCTGTGTTCTTCTAATTAGCTTGACAGCCATCTCCCCTTAAATGTGTTAGGATTTTATTAAGATTGCATTGAATCTACAAATCATTGTGGGAGAGAATTCACATGTTTACAATACTGAGTTTTCTCAATGTGTTTCTGAATAATGTTTTCATATGTTCTCTCAATAATGTTTCATAAACATTGTATCTCTTTCCATACATGTAGGCTTTATTTATGTTTCTTGTTAAGGATTTAAATTATTCTTCATGCAGGTCTTTTACATCTTTTAGATTTATTCCTAGATAATATTTATTTTTATGCTATTATAAATGGTATTTATTTTTTTAAAATTTTCTATTCCATTTCTTTTTTCATTTGTCACATGGATAAGGGAATAGAATTTATATTTGCATATATATTTTATATCCCAAAACCTCATTTAATTCTCTTATTAATTTATCTATACTTTTTTTGGGATTTTCTAAGGGCTAAATCATATCATCTTTGAATAATGATGGATTTTTTTCTTCCTTTCTGAAGTTTATTTTTCTTGGTTTATTGCACTGTCTGGGAACTGCTGGAGAGTTCTCCGGGATTCCTTTGACAGGGGCACTAATCCCATTTATGAGGGTTCCATTCTCATGACCTACTTACATCCAAAGGCCCCTCCTAGTAGTACAGTCACATCAGAGTTTGGGATTTCAACGTGAATTTTGGGAGGATATTCATTCAGTCCATTGCACCTATGTATACCATCTTCAAACAGAAAAAGTCAAAGACAAAATCTTGAAAGAAGCCATGGGGGGGAAAACACTTTACCTCCAGAGGAACAAGGACAAGAATTACATCAGACTTATTCAGAAACCAAGCAAGCAAGAAGAGAGTAGAATGAAATATTTGAAGTATTAAAAGAAAAAAACCCACCAATCTAAAATTCTGTATCCATCAAAATTATCCTTCAAAAGTGAAGGAGAAATAAAGACTTTCTCAGAAAACAAAAACTAAAGAAATTTGTTGCTGGTAGACCTGCCTTGCAAGAAATGTTGAAATTTCTTCAGGGAGAAGGAAAATGATATAACTCAGAACCTTGGATATACATGGACAGAGAGTAATAGACAAGAAATAAATGAAGGTGAAATAAAATATTTTATTTTTCTAACTCAATCAAATAACACTTTGTTCAAAATAATAGTAGCAACAATATATTTGATAATTAATACCTTATGTATAAGTGAAATGAATGAATGCAGTGTTGTAAGGTACAGAAGGAAGAATGAGGAATGCTATTAAAAGGTACCTGCACTATCTGTGAAGCAGTGTATTGTTATTTGAAAGTGGACTTGGTTTGGTTGTAAATATATATTGAAAACTCTAGAATTGATATGCTAAGACAGGAGAGAAAAATTGAATGATAAAATACTCAAGTAAAACCAGGGAGGATGTAAGAGTGGAAGACAAAAGCAAAACAAAACAAAGAACAAGGTTAACAAATAGAAAATAGTTATAAATATGGTAGATAATTAATCCAACTATATCAATAATCAATTTAAATGTGAATAGTCTAAATATACCAGTTGAACAAAAGAGCCTGTCAATGTCGATTAAAAAAAAACCCAAAACTATATGTTTTCACCAAGAAACCGATTATGAATATGAAGACACACATAGATTAAAAATAAAGGGATGGCAAAAGATGTACTATGCTTATACAAATCAAGAGGAAGCTGGAGTAACTATATTAATTTCAGACAAAGCACACTTCAGAGCGAGGAAAAATTATCTGGGATAAGAGAGGAATTATGTAATGATGAAGCGGTCAGTTCTCTAAGAAAATGTAATAATCTTTAATGTTTATGTGATTAATAACAAAGTGTCAAAATACATCGAGCAAAAACAGATTTTTTTTGGCTTCAAAGAGAAATAGATTGATTAATGCACTTATTATAGTTGGACCCTTCAACACCACTCATCAGTGATTGACAGATCTAACAGGCAGAAAATCAGTAAGGATATAGTTCAGTTAAACAGCATCACCAATCAAGTGGATCTAATTGACATCTCTAGCGCACTTCATCTAACAAAAGCAGATAGACATTCTTCTCAATCTCACATGGAACATTCACCAAGATAGACCTCATTGTGGGTCATAAAGCCCACCTTAACAAGTTTAAAAGAACAGAAGTCATACAAACAATCCTCTCAGATCGTAATAGAATTAAACTAGAAATTAATAACAGACAGCTGGAAAATCCCCCAATACTAAGAGATTAAACAACACACTTCTAAATAACATGGATCCCAGAAGAAGTCTCAAGAGAAATAAAAAAATATTTTAAATGAAAGGAAAGTGAAAATACAACATCAAAATTTGTGGGATGCTGTGAAAGCAATGCTTAGAGGGAAATTTACAGCATTAAATGCATATTAGAAAAGAAGAAAGATTTAAAATCAATGATGTAAGCTTCCACTGTAGGAAACTAAAAAAGAAAAGCAAATTATGTTGCAAGTAAGCAAAGGAAAAGAAATAACTAACATTAGAGAAGAAGGCACTGAAATTGAAAACAGGAAAAGATTAGATAAAATCAATGAAATCAAAAGAAAGTTCTTTGAAAAGATCAATAATATTAATAATCCACTAGTAGAGCTAACTAAAAAAAAAAATGTATGGGAGAGAGGAAGTTACTAATATCAGAAATGAAAGAGGGGCTATCCTTACTGATCCCATGGACATTAGAAAGATAATAAATGAATGTAGTGAACAACTCTTAGCCCACAAATTTGATAACTTAGATGAGATGGACCAATTCCTTAAAAGGCACAATCTACCAAAACTCACGCAAGGAGAAATAGATTACCAAAAGATGCCTAGATCTATTAGAGAAATTGAGTCAATGATTAATTATCTTCCAAAACAGAACGCAGCAGGCCCATATTGTCTCACAGCTGAAGTATACCAGACATTTAAGGAACAAATGATACCAATTCTCTGCACTCTGTTCCAGAAAATAGAAATAGAGGGAACACTTGCTGACTCATTTTATGAGGCCAGCATTATCTAACACAGGTATTACAAGAAAGGAAAACTACAGGGGCTGGCCCCATGGCCAAGTGGTTAAGTTTGCACGCTCTGCTGCAGCAGCCCAGGGTTTTGCTGGTTCAGATCCTGGGCCTGGACGTGGCACCGCTCGTCAGGCCACGTTGAGGCAGTGTCCCACATGCCACAACTAGAAGGACTCACAACTAAGATATACAACTGTGTACCAGGGGAGATTAGGGGAGACAAAGCAAAAAAAAAAAAAAAAAAAAAGATTGGCAACAGTTGTTAGCTCAGGTGCCAATCTTTAAAAAAAAAAGAAAAGGGGAAAACTACAGACAAATATCTCTCATGAATGTAGATGGAAAAATCCTCCAACAAAAGTGAAATTCAACAATGTTTTAAAAGAATTCTACACCATGACCAGATGGAATTCATTCCACTTATGCAAGGCTGGTTCATTATTTGAAAATCAGTTAATGTAATCCATCATGTTAACACACTAAAGAAGAAAAAGCATATGATCATATCAATAGATGCAGAAATAGAATTTTACAAACTGAACACCTATTCATGATGAAACCTTTCAGCAAACTAGTAATAGAAGGAAACTTCCTCAACTAGAAAAAGAATATCTATGGGGGAAAAAAAACCCTACAGATAGGATCCTGGGAAGTTGGCAGAATAGGAAGCCTCAGGAATCTGTCTCCCCACCTAGATAACAATCGCACTGGCAGAATCTGATATAACTATTTTGGGAATCTTTCAGCTTCCAGGGGAAGACTTGGATGGTAAATTGTGGTTAATTTCTGTTCTTAGCACAGTAGCAACTGTTCATCCCCCAGCCACATGATAGGCAGCTGTGCACATGTTCTTGGAGCAGCTTGCACACATCTTGGGAGAGCCAGAGTGTACAAAAAGAACCCTAGCTTCCAAATATTGGGATCTGTGCTCTGATTGCTGATTGCTGGTGTTGGTCACAGAGGTGCAGAGAGGGAGTGGCCGTTGTTGTTGGACTTTCCCTGATTGCTGCAAGCCCTTCCCCTTAAGGCTGAAGTGTTTTCCAGGGGAATTAAAGGGCCAGTGCTCTCTTTTTCCTCACATTCATTTTTGTGTTTTTCCCATTTTGGGAACCAGAAATTAAAGATTAGGGACATTCAAAAATGACTGCATATAGGGGGAAAATTAGAAAGTGACCGTGCATGCCTAGAGAAGAGCTCAGAAAAGACCTGAGAGGACCTTAAGTTTCCACCTTAGGCTGATCCTTAATACAGACACAGCCCACAACAATGAAAACAGTAGCAAAAATCAGCAAACCCTGGGGAAGGGTGAGAATCTGATTTCCAGTTACCACACTATTAGATTCCAATGTCCAGTGTTCAACAAAAAAGTCAGAAAACATAAAGAAACAGAAAAGTATGGCCCATTCAAAAGAAAAAAGATAAATCAACAGAAACTGTTCCTGAAACCTGATTATACTAGACAAAGACTTTAGAACACCTGTCTTAAAGATGCTCAAACAATTAAAGGAAGATGTGGAGAAAGACAAGAAAATGATATATGAACAAAATGGAAATATCCATAAAGAATTAGAAAACCTAAAAAGAAACCAAGAAGAAATTCTAGAGCTGAAAAGTACAATAACTCAAATGAAAAATTCACCAGAGGGATTCAAAGAGATTTGAGTAGGGCACAAGAATCAGCCAACTTGAAGATAGGCCAATGGAAATTATTGACTCTGAGTAACAGAAAGAAAAAGATTCACAGAAAATGAACAGACCCTAAAGGACCTGTGGGACACCACCAGGCGGCCAAATATATGCATTGTGAGAGTTGTAGAAGGAGAAGAGAAAGAGAGAATATTTGAAGAAGTAATGGCTGAAAAGTTCCCAAATTTGCTGGGAGACATAAATGTAAACATACAAGAAGCTCACCAAACTGTAAGTAGGACAAACTCAAAGAGACCCACACCAAGATGCATTATAGTCAAACTTTAAAAAACCAAGGACAAAGAGAGAGTCTTGAAAGCAGCAAGAAAGGAGCAAATCATTACACACAAGGGATCCTCAATAAGATTATCAGATTTCTCATCAGAAACTTTAGAGGTCAGAAGGCAGTGGGCAGAGTGCTAGAAGATAACAGCTGTCAACCAAGAATCCTATATCTGACAAAACTCTCCTTTAAAAGTGAGGGAGAAGTTAATAAGACATTTTCAAGTAAAAGCTGAGTGAGCTTGTGACCACTATACCTGCTCTGCAAGAAATCCTTAAGGGAGTCCTGCAAGGTGAAATGGAAGGACACTAAACAGTAATGAAGCTGTATGGAGAAATACAAAACTCAATAAAGGTAAATACGTGGGCAATTATAAAAGCTAGTATTATTGTAACTGCACTTTTTGTTTTCTGTATGATTTAAGAGACTAATACAGTTAAAGAAAAAAAAATTAGTCTAAAAGCTAGTAGTATTGTAACTTTGATTTGTAACTCCAAATCTTGTATTCTACATAATTTAAGAGCCTAATGCATTTAAAAGGATTATTAGTGTATGTTTTGGGGCACAAGATGTATGAAGATGAAATTTTGTGACATCAACAATCAAAGAGGGTGGGAACTGAGATGTAAAGAAGTCTAGTTTTTGTATGTTATTGAAATTAAGCTGGTATAAATTCACATTAGAGTGTTATAACTTGAGGATGTTAAACGCATTCTCCTTGGTAACCACAAAGAAAATAGCTAAAGGATATACACAAAAGGAAATGAGAAACAAATTTAAACGTTTCTCTGATTTCTCTAAAAGAAACGAAAAGAACAAGATGGCAACAGTAATGCAGGAAATGAGGGACAAGAAAACTATAATGCATATAGAAAACAGCCAAGTATCAGAAATAAGTCTCTTCTTATCAGTAATTACTTTAAATATAAAGAGATTAAACTCTCCAAACACAGATTGGCCAAGCTCTCCAAAGGACAGAGATTGGCAGAATGGATAAAAATATAATCAAACTGTATACTGTCTATAACAGACTGACCTTATAGCCAAAGACACAAATACATTGGAAGTAAAAGGATAGAAAAAAGATAAGTGCAAAACTGTAGGGCTCCGACTTCCTGATTTCAAAACTACCTGACTTCAAGCCTTCCTATAAAACTACAGTAATCAAGACAATTGGTATTGTTGAAAGAGTAAACACATCAGTGGAATTAAATAGAGATCCCAGAAATAAACTCACAGAGATATACTCAACTAATCTTTGACAAGTGAGCGAAGGTAATCCAATGGAGAAAGGATAGTCTTTTCAACAAACATTGCTGGAACAACTGGACATCCACGTAAGAAAAAAAGAAAGAATCTGGACACTGACCTTACACCTTGCACAGAAATTAACTCAAAATTGGTTGTTGTCTTAATGTAAAATGCAAAATTACAGAACTCCTAGAAGTTAACAGAGAAGAAAATCTAGGTAACCTTTGGTTGGGAATGGTTTTTCTATAGAACACCAAAAACACAAAAAGCATAATCATGAACAAAAATAGTTAAAAGTTCATCTTCGTTAAAATTAAGAACTTCTGCTGTGTGAAAGACAGTTATGAGAATGAAAAGAAAAGCGACAGGTTGGGGGGAAAATCTTTTTTTTTTTTAAAGATTTTATTTTTCCTTTTTCTCCCCAAAGCCCCCTGGTACATAGTTGTGTATTTTTAGTTGTGGGTCCTTCTAGTTGTGGTATGTGGGCTGCCCCCTCAGCATGGTTTGATGAGCAGTGCCATGTCCATGCCCAGGATCTGAACTGGCAAAACCCCAGGCCACCAAAGCTGAGCACGCAAACTTAACCACTCAGCCACGGGGCCAGCCCCAAGAAAAATCTTTATAAAACAGATCCAGTGAGAAGATGGTGGCGCAGGGGGACGCTGAACTCACCTCCTCCTGTGGACGCAACAAATTTACAACTACTCTTGGAACAATTACCCCTGAGAGAGAACTGAAAACTGGAAAAAAGAAACTCCCATGCATCTCGCCCAGTGGTGTAGTGGTTAAGTTTGAACACTCCGCTTCAGCAGCCTGAGGTTTGTGAGTTCCAATCCCTGGTGCAGACCTACACACTGGTCATCAAGTCATGCTGTGGCAGCATCCCACATACAAAATAGAGGAAGATAGCCACAGATGTTAGCTCAGGGCCAATCTTCATCTCACACACAAAAAAGAACCCCCATGACAAGGGGCAGTGCACACTGAGGTGGAAGAGGCAGAAATTCCTTTCTGGAGAGAGAAATACCATCTTTTAGGTGCAGCACTTCATGGCTGGCCAGGAGCAATCCTAAGGTATGAAGCCTTCCCTGGAGGAGAGAGGGATCTGAGCTGGGGAGCATTACCACAATAAGCAGCTTTTGGACTCAGCACAACCAAGACAAGTGTCATAATATCTGGCTATTAACTACAATAGGGAACAACCCCAGGAAAACCAACAGACATAAGGGGATAAAAAGCCTGCTCTTAAAGGGCCCATGCCCAAATTAACCCATTTCAGAAAGCAATGTAAAATCACCAGAAAGAAAGGAGCACAGTCATTTGGTGAAAAGAGACTCACTTGATAGGCTTTGTGCACATCTCAGTGAGAGGTGAGACCTCACCAGGCTGGGACCACTTCCCCAAGGACTGAGATATTGGTGGCAGCTATTATTGTGACCCAGTTCAGGCATGCTGACACAGGTGCTGGCAGATGCTATTGGAGTTCTTCCCCTGGCCTGGTAGACCAGGGGTCTGCCCCACTCACCAGAGCATTGATTTAAACCAGCTCAGCCTGGGCAGGCAGCCTGCCCTAGGGACTGACCCCACACAACAGCAAGCCCTTGGGCAACTTGTGGACCCACATAGCCAGGGTTCCTGGAACCTCTACAGCTAAGCAAGTGGGTCCGACTCTGTGGGACAGGGCATGCATGAGAGACAGGCCTGTGTTGATGGAATGTGTGTGGCCTCTGCAGCAGGGTAACATGGTCTGCTTCACTGGGTTGGGGTATGCGCATGGGGCAGGACTGGGTTGATGAGGTGTGTGGCCCTGCAGGTGGTGGGGCTTGGCAGCTGCAGCAGACTTGTGTTTCTCAAACAGCCACATAGAGGATTGGCCCCACCTTCCAAAACCTGAAACAATTGGGTGCTCCCATGCCTGAGGCTGGCCCCACCCAGCTGCAATCCTGAGAGAGCTGACAAAGGCCTTACAGGCTGGAGGCCTACAGCAATTGTAAGCCCCTGAGCCTAGCAAGCAGCTACTCTGGGGGCCTACTCACTTAATAGAAAAACTGCAATAGAAATATGCTATTAGACCTTGCTGCCAACTGTGCTGGGGCTCCCCATGCCTGATAAAGTGACTAAAGGGACCATAGCAGCTACATGCAGCTGAACATTTCAACCAGCTGGCCAGGGGGACAGCCTAACCTCCCCAGGCACCTACAACAAGTGCAACCCTGCCACAACGGAAAGACCCACACAGGGGACACTCCTGGAATATTTGGAACTGATGATGAGAGGAAGCAGACTGCTGGGCCTCATAAGGCATGTCTTACTAAGGCCACCTGTCCAAGATTGGGAGGTGTTGCTTACCTACCTTAATACATAGGTATAAGCACAGAAAAAGAGGCAATATGAGGAGACAAAGGAGTACATTCCAAGTAAGGGAACAGGACAAAACTACTAAAAAACTAAACAAAACAGATAAACAATCTACCTGACAGAGAGTACAAACTAATAGTCATAAGGATGCTCACTGATCCTGGGAGATGAATGGATGAACTCAGTGAAAACTTCAACAAAGAATTGGAAAATATAAAAAGAACCAATTAGAAATGAAGAATTCAGTACTGCAAGTGAAAAATTCACTAGAGGGACTCAATAGTGGAGTAGATAATACAGAAGAATGGATCAGTGAGCTGGATGAAAGACTAGAGGAAATGACCCAAGCTGAATAGATAAAAGAAAAAAGAATTTAAAAGAACAAAGAGAGACTAAGGGAACTCTGGGACAACATCAAGTGCACTAACATCTGCATTATAGGCATCCCAGAAGGAAAAGAGAGAGACAAAGGGAGAATCTACTTGAAGAAATAATAGCTGAAAACTTTCCTAACCTGAGGAAGGAAACAGATGTCTAGATACAGGAAACACAGCACTAAATAAGATAAACCCAAAGAGGCCCACACCATGACACAGTATAATTAAGTTGTCAAGAATCAAAGATAAAGAGAGAATCCTAAAAGCTGCAAGAGAGAGGAAACAAGTTACATACAAAGGAAACCCTATAAGGCTATCAGCTGCCTTCTCAGCAGAAACCTTATAGGCCAGAAGGGTGTGGCGCAATATATTTAAAGTACTGAAAGGAAGAAACATACAGCCAAGATTACTCTACCCAGCAAGGTTATCATTCAGAATGGAAAGACATATAAAGAGTTTCCCAGACAAGCAAAAACTAAACGAGTTTATCACCAAGAAACTAGCCTTACCAGAAATGCTAAAGGGACTTATTTAAGTGGAAAAAAGAAGACCACTAGGGAATCAGAAAATTGTCCCTAACCACCCCCCCCACCACCACCAAATAAAATCACTGGTAAAGGCAACTCTACAGTAAAGGTAGCAGATTAATCACCTATGCAGCTAATATGAAGGTCAAAAGACAAAAGTACTGAAATTATCTGTTTCTCTGATAAGAGGGCAATGGAAACACACACACACACAAAAGAGGTTAGGTATGATAGCAAGAAGATAAAATGTGGGAGGAGGTGAGTAAAAGAGTAGAGCTTTTAGCAAGAGGTCAAACAAAAGAGACCATCAACTTAATATAGATTGCTATAAATGTAGGTTATTATATATGAACCTCATGGTAATCACAAACCGGAACCCTGTAATAAATACACAAAAAAATAAGAGAAAGGAACCCAAAATAATACTAAAGAAAGCCATCAGACCACAAGGGAAGAGAGCAAGAGAAGAAGAAACGAATAGAGAAGAACTACTAAAACACCCAGAGAAAAAGTAAGAAAATATCAACAAGTACATTCTTATCAATAGCCACTTTAAATGTCAATGGAATAAATGCTTCAATCAAAAGGCATAAAGTTGCTGATTGGATTAAAAAACAAGACCCATATTTATGCTGCATACATGAGACACACTTCAGACTTGAAGGTACTCACAAATTCAAAGTGAAGGGATGGAAAAAGATACTCCCTGCAAATGGCAATGAAAAGAAAGCAATACTTAAATGAGGTAAAATAGACTTTAAAACAAAAACTGTAACGAGACAAAGAAGGTCACTACATAATGATAAAGGGAACAATCCAACAAGAGGATATGAGTCTTGCAAATATCTATGCACCCAACACAGGAGCACCTAAGTATATAAAGCAATTATTAACAGACATAAAAGGAGAAATAGACAGTAACATAATAATGGTAGGGGACTTTAACACTTCACTTACACCAATGGATAGATCATTCAAACAGATGATCAACAAGGAAACATTGGGCTTAAATGACACATTAGACCAGATGGACTTAGTAGATATATACAGAACATTCCATCCAAAAACTACAGAATACACATTCTTTTCAAAAGCACATGGAACATTTCCCAGGATAGATCACATATTTGGCCACAAAACAAGTCTCAGTAAATTTAAGAAGATTGAAATAATACCAAGCATCTTTTCTGACCACACTGTATGAAACCAGAAATCAACTACAGGAAGAGACTTAGAAAAGCCACAAATATGTGGAGATTAAACAATATGCTACTGAACAACAATTGGGTCAATGAAGAAATCAAAGGAGAAATCAAAAGATTCCTAGAGACAAATGAAAATATGACATGCCAGAATTTATAGGATACAGCAAAAGCAGTTTTAAGAGAGAAGTTTATAGCAATACAGACCTACCTCAACAAACAAGAAAAATATCAAATAATCTAACAGTACACCTCAAAGAACTAGAAAAAGAACAAACAAATCCCAAAATCAGTAGAAGGAAGGAAATCAAAATCAGAGCAGAAATAAATAAAATAGAGGCTAAAAAAATAGGGAAAAAAAATCAATGAATCCAAGAGCTGGTTCTTTGAAAAGATAAACAAAATTGATAAACCTTAGCTAGATTCACCAAGAAAAAAAGAGAGAAGGCTCAAATAAATAAAATCAGAAATGAAAGAGAAGAAATTATGACACCTCAGAAATACCAAAGACTATAGGAGAATACTATGAAAAGCTATATGCCAACAAATTGCATAATCTAGGAGAAATGGATAAATTCTTAGAATCATATGACCTTCCAAAACAATCAAGAAGAAATAGAGAATTAAATAGACCAATCACCAGTAAGGAGACTGAAACAGTAATCAAAAACCCCCCAAAAAATAAAAGTCCAGGACCAGACAACGTCCATGGGGAATTCTACCAAACATTCAAAGAAGACATAATACCTATCTTTCTCAAACGCTTAAAAAAATTGAAGAGGTGGAGAAGCTTCCCAACTCATTCTACAAAGCCAACATTACCCTGATACCAAAACCAGACAAGGACAATGCAAAAAAGGAAAATTACAGGCCAGTGTCACTAGTGAACATCAATGCAAAAATCCTCAACAAAATAGTAGCAAATCAAATACAACAATACATTTAAAAGATCACACACCATGATTAAGTGGGATTTATTCCAGGGATGGTTCAACATCCACAAATCATCAACATGATACACCACATTAACAAAATGAAGAATAAAAACCACATCATCATCTCAATAGATGCAGAGAAAGCAATGAGAAGATACAGCATCCATTTATGATAAAACCTCTGAATGACATATATGACAAACCCACAGCTAATATCATTCTCAATGGAGAAAAACTGAAAGCTATCCCTCTAAGAACAGGAGCCAGACAAGGGTGCCCACTCTCACCACTCTTACTTAACATAGTGTTGGAAGTCCTAGCCAGAGCAGTTAGGCAAGAAAAAGAAATAAAAAGGATCCAAATTGGAAAGGAAAAAGTGAAACTGTCACTATTTGCAGATGATGTGATTTAATGTATAGAAAACCCTAAAGAATCCACCAAAAATCTTTTAAAAATAATAAATGAATATGGTAAAATTGCAAGATAAAAAATCAACATAAAAATCAGTTGTGTTTCTATACACTAACAACAAAGTAGCAGAAAGAGAAACTAAGAATACAATCCCATTTACAATTGCAACAAAAGGATAAAATACCTAGGAATAAATTTAAGCAAAGAAGTGAAAGACCTGTATACTGAAAACTATAGAACATTGTTGAAACAGATTGAAGAAGACACAAAGAAAGGGAAAGATATTCCATGCTCTTGGATTGGAAGAATTAACATAGTTAAAATGTCCGTACTTCCTCAAGCAATCTACAGATTCAATACAATCCCTATCAAAGTTCCAATGACTTTTCCCACAGAAATAAAAGAAATAGTCCTAGAATTTATGTGAAAAAGCAAAAGACCCTGAATAGCCAAAGGAATCCTGAGAAAATATAACAAAGCTGGAAGTATCACACTCCCTGATTTCAAAATATACTACAAAGCTATGGTAATGAAAACAGCATGGCACTAGCACAAAAACAAACTCATAGATCAATGGAACAGAACTGAGAGCCCAGAAATAAACCTGTGAACAGCTAATTTTTGACAAGGGCCCCAAGAACATACAATGGAGAAGGGAAAGTCTCTTCAATGAATGGTGTTGGGAAAACTGGACAGCCACAAGCAAAAGAATAAAAGTAGACCATTATCTTTCTCCATACACAAAAATTAACTCAAAATGGATTAAAGACTTGAATGTAAGACCTGAAACCATGAATCTTCTAGAAGAAAACTGAGGCAGTACACTCTTCAACATCAGTCTTAGCAGCATATTTTCAAGTACTATGTCTGACTGGATGAGGGAAACAAAAGAAAAAATAAACAAATGGGAGTACATCAAACTAAAAAGCTTCCGCACAGCAAAGGAAACCATCAACAAAATGAAAAGACAGCCTAACAATGGGGAGAAGGTATTTGCAAACCATATGTATGATAAGGAGTTAATATCCAAAATATATGAAGAACTCATATGTCTCCACAACAAAAAAAACTAACAGCCCAATTAAAAAATGGGCAAAAGATCTGAAGGGACATTTCTCCAAAGAAGATATACAGATAGCAAACAGGCACATGAAAAGATTTTCACCATCACTAATTATCAGGGAAATGCAAATCAAAACGACAGTGAGATATCATCTTATGCCTGTCAGAATGGCTATAATTAACATGACAGGAAACAAGTGTGGAGAGGATGTGGAGAAAAGGGAACTCTCATACAACACTATGCGAGTGCAAACTGGTGCAGCCACTATGGAAAACAGTATGGAGAGTTCTCAGAAAATTAAGAATCGAACCACCATGTGATCCATCTGTTTCACTGCTGGGTATTTATCCAAACATGAAACACGAATGCATAAAGATACATGCACCCCTATGTTCACTGCAGAATTATTCACAACAGCCAAGACTTGGAAACAACCTAAGTGTCCATCAAGGGACAAATGGATAAACAAGATGTGTATATATACACAATGGAATACTACTCAGCCATATAAAAGGATGAAATCTGGCCATTCTGACAACGTGGATGCACCTTGAGGGTATTATGCTAAGGGAAATAAGTCATATGGAGAAAGTCAAATATCGTATGTTCTCACTTATAAGTAGAAGATAACAACAACAGCAAACACACACATAGAAACAGAGATTGGATTGGTGGCTACCAGAGAGGAAGAGGGGAAGAAGGAGGGCAAAAGGGGTAATTAGGCACATGTGTATGGCGATGGATTTTAATTAGTCTTTGGGTGGTGAACATGATGTAATCTACACAAAAATCTAAATATCATGATGTATGCCTGAAATTTATGATTTTATAAACCAATGTTACTGCAATAAAAAATAAAATAGGGGCCAGCCCAGTGGCACAGTGGTTAAATTCACACACTCCTCTTCAGCAGCCTGGGCTTTGTGGGTTCAGATCCTGTGTATGGACCTACACACTGCTCGTCAGGCTATGCTGTGGCAGTGTCCTACATACAAAATAGAGGAAGGCTGGCACACGTTAGCTCAGGGACAATCTTCCTCAAGCAAAAAGAGGAAGATTGTTAACAGATGTTAGCTCAGGGCTGATCTTCCTCACCAAAAAAATTAAAGTAAAATAAAATTGAATTTCCAGTAAAAAGAATCTTTGCAAAACAAATATCTCATAAAGGACTTATATCCAGAATACACAGAGAATTCTTAAAACTGAACATGAGAAAACAACCCAATTTAAAAGTGGGCAAGTGATCTGTACAGATACCTCACCAGAGAATGTAACCTGATGGGAAATAAGTATATGAAAAGATGCTCAGCATCATATGTCATTAGGGGATTGGAAAATAAAACACCATGAGATTTAACTACACATCTATTAGAAGGACTAAAATCGGAAACGCTGACAGCTCCAAATGCTGTAAAATATGTGGGGTAACATGAACTCTCTTTTATCGCTGGTGGGAATGCAAAATGGTACAGCCACTTTGGCAGACAGTTTAACAGTTTATTACAAAACTAAACATAGTTTTACTACTTGATCCAGCAGTTGTGCTCCTAGATATCTGCCCAAATAAATGGAAAACTTTTGTCTACACAGAAATCTGTACACAAATGTTTATAGAAGCTTTGTTCATAATTGCCAAAACTTGGAAGCAACCAAGATGTCCTTCAGTCAGTGAATGGATAAATAAAATGTGGTACATCCATACCATGGAATATTATTCAGCAGTGACAAGAAATAAGCTATCAAGCCATGAAAAGACATGAGGGAACCTTAAATACTCAGCATATTGCTAAGTGAAGGAAGACAGTTTGAAAAGTCTACAAACTTTATGAGTCCAGCTGTATGACATTCTGCAAAAGGCAAATGATAGACTCAGTAAAACCATCAGTGCTTGCCAGGATTTGGGGAGCGAGGAGGAATGACTAGGTGGGGTACAGGGGAGTTTTAGGTAAACTATTCTGTATGATACTGTAATGGTGAATACATGACATTATGCATTTGGCAAAACCCATAGAACTTTGTAACACAAAGAGTGAACCCTAATGTAAACTGTTGACTTTAGTAGTAATAATGTTTCAATATGGTTTCATCAACTGTAACAAATGTACCATACCAATGCGAGACATTAGGGTAGTAATCATAACAGAAAATGGGGGGGCGGGCAAGGAAAGGGGACATGTGGGACCTTTCTGGACTTTGTTCAGTTTTTTGGTAAGCCTAAAAGTCCTCTGAGAAATAAAATGTATTAATTAAAATAAAAGATAAACTATAGTATGAGTTCATACCAATACGTCCAATTTAAATTCTGAACTGCAGGCTTTTTATTTAACTTTTTAAAATCTTACATCTGCATCTATTTTCTCTCATGCCAGGAGTCCCAGTTGTCATGGCACTAAGAGTGATAGAACATCACACTTATTTTATCCCACATCATACACACATCCCTATAAAGTAAGAAGATCAGCACTACCACCAACAATATGATAATCAAAACAGTTTGAGATAATTACTTTGGCAGTTCTTTTTTTTCCCCCATGTAGTGTGTATCTCAGTCAAATTACTGTGTTTGGAAGTTATGTGAAATAGTTTCCTGTTACGGGTATGCCACCAATTGTAGATGCTGGATTTTTTTATTCAGTGTTTTCAATTTTTAAGCTATGCTTTCTTATAATTTAATTTTGCTTTATAATTACATAAAATATTTATTTAGCTCCAAAGTCAAATCTAGAAGGCAAGTTATGTTGAAAGAAGTCTGACTTCTATCCCTGCCCCCTCCACCTATTCCTTCCCCACTCTGTAACTATGGGGTCATCCCTGCCTTTTAAAAATAATGGCAAATGTGTATTATATATCCATACTTCCTCTCCATCCTAAGATGAAAAGCATAAGTATACGTACTTTTGTCTATATCTTTTTACAATTAACAATGTATTTTAAACAGCACTCCATATTAATATAAAAGTATATTCCCTTTTTAAACTGTTGCATAGTACTCCATGATGTGGATATACTATGAATTACTCAACCAGCCCCCCACAAGTGGACAGTTGGGTTATTTTTTATTTTTTGCTGTAACAAAATTGTGCTTCAGTGAAAACCTTATGCATGAGAATTTTTGAAATTTTCCTAGTGCCATTTTGGGATAGATTTCACATAAGTCATGTTGCTAGACCAAAACATATCTAATTGTGCTAAATATTGCCACATTCCCTTTCATAGGGTTGGTATTCATTCATATTCATACTGGCAGTGTATGAGAGTACCAGTTTCCTTCAGCCTTGCCAACAGACTTTGATGTCACATTTGGAAATTCAGTATTGTAAGAGGTGAGAAATAGCACCTCAGTGTAACTTTTTTAAACTGCTTTATTAAGACAATTCACATACCATACAATTCACCCATTTATAGTAGACAAATTGATGACTTTTAGTATATTCATAGTCTTGTATAGCTACCACCACTGTCAATTTTAGAACATTTTCATCACCCCAACACGAAACGCAATATCCAGTAAAAGCCGTTTCTTATTTTCCTCCAACGCCCCGCCCTGTGCAACTACTAATCTTTCTGTCTCTATAGATTTGCCCATTCTGGACAACTCATATAAATGGAATTATATAATATGTGCTCTTTTGTGACTGGCTTCTTTCACTAAGCATATTGTTTTCAAAGCTTACACATGTTGTAGCATGTATCAGTATTTCTTTTTGTGGCCAAATATTTCATTGTATGGACATACCACAATTTATTTATCCATTCATCAGTTAATGGACATTTGAGTTGTTTCTACTTTTTGCTTATTATGAATAATAATGTTGTGAACATTGTTTACAAGTTTTTATATGGACACATTTTCAATTCTATTGGGCATATATCATGAGAGGGATTTGGGGTTATTTTGGACATTTCTGTTGGGTATATAACTAGGAGTGAAATTGCTGTATAATATGGCAACTCTATATTAACCTTTTGAGGAACTGCAAAACTGTTTTCCAAAGCACCTGTACCATTTTACATTCCCATCAGCAATGTATGAGAGTTCCAGTTTCTCTATATCCTCCATGTTCTCCATATCGTCACCTTTCTGGAGTTTTAATTTGCGTTTATCTTAAAAAGTTGAGTATACTTTCATTTGGTGAAAAGCCATTTACATTTTTTATCAACTGTCCGTTTCTCTAGTCCATTTTTATATAATGTTGGTAGTCTTTTTCTTTCATCTATTTTTAGAAACTTTATGTATTAGGGATATTGCACCTTCGCAAATATTTTTTTCCCAGTTTGTCATTTTACTTACCTTATCGTGTTTTTGACGTGCTAACCTTTTTTTTTTCTTCTTTAAATGTAATGTGGACATTTTTATCAAGTTATGATTAGGAACATTTTCCCCATTCCTAGGTTACAGAAGAAGTCACTAAAGTTTTATTCTAATTATTTGTATGTTTTCACTTCTGTAAATGTGGATATCTGGTCCATTTGGAATTTATCTGGCTGTATGATGAGGAATTAATGCAATTTTATCTGTTTCCTGTATGTTTATCCTTATGTTTATCACTTCATTGATTAAAAAGGGTCCATCTTTTCCCTACTTAGTTGAGCTGCCAGCTTTATTGTGTACTAAATTTGCAGTTATAATTGTGTCTGTTTCTGGATTTTTCTTTTCTTCTACATTGGTTCCATTGACATTTTATGAGTATGAATATAATATTCAGTTAGAATCTAACATTTCTAGCTTAGAAGTTTCATTTTTCAAGCAGTATGAAAATAGCATTTGTTTACTTTCTTGTTATCTTACAGACTTAGGATCCAGGTGTAAGAGCAAGAACCTCTCATCAAAAAGAGAAATTTATGAAATAGAATCATCTCAATGGGAAATAATAGAACAACTTGCAAGCCATAAGTGTGAGTGTAAAAGTTTTCGAGATGATAGGGAATGCAAAGGCCAGTTTGAAAGCCAATTAGGAAATAAAGAGGAACTTCTCAGGCAATTAGTCATCACTTATGAAGAAATTCCCAATTTTAGCCAGACTGATACATCCCTTACATTAAAACAGAGAATTCATTCTATTGAGAAATCCTATGAATGTAAAGCATGTAGAAAATACTTCATCCATGGCTTTCAATTGACTGAACATCAGAAAAGTCATTCTGATGAAAAGTTCTATGAATGTAAAGTATGTGGAAAGGCCTTTATTCGAGGCTCACAACTTACTTACCATCAGAGAGTTCATGTTGCTAAGAAACCATATGAATGTAAGGAATGTGGAAAAGCCTTTATTTGTGCCTCGCAACTTACTTATCATCAAAGAGTTCATACAGGGGAAAAGCCTTATGAATGTAGAGAGTGTGGAAAGGCCTTTATTCGTGGCTCTCATCTTACCCAGCATCAAAGAATTCATACTGGTGAAAGATCATATGAATGTTATGAATGTGGGAAGGCCTTTTTTCGTGGCTCTCAACTTACTTACCATCAGAGAGTTCATACCTCAGAGAAACCATATCAATGTAAGGAATGTGGAAAGGCCTTTATTCGTGGCTCCCAACTTACTGAGCATCAGAGAATCCATACTGGTGAGAAACCCTACGAATGTAAGAAATGTGGGAAAGCCTTTAGTTATGGCTCACAGCTTACTCTACATAATAGACTTCATACCGGTGAAAAACCCTATAAATGTAAAGATTGTGAGATGGCCTTTATTCGTGGCTCACAACTTACGGAACATCAGAGGATCCATACAGGTAGGAAACCACATGAATGTAAGCAATGTGGAAAGGCCTTTAACTATGGCTCACAGCTTCTTCGACATCAGAGGATTCATACTGGTGAGAAACCCTATGAATGTCAAGAATGTGGGAAATCATTTATTCGTGGCTCACAACTTACTGAACATGAAAAAATTCACACTGGTGAAAAACCCTTCGAATGTAAGGAATGTGGGAAAGCTTTTATTCGTGGCTCACATCTTACTCAGCACCAGAGGATTCATACTGGTGAAAAACCCTATGAATGTAAAGAGTGTGGTAAGGCCTTTATTTATGGCTCGCAGTTGACTCAACATCAAAGAATTCATACAGGTGAGAATCCCTATGAATGTAAGCAGTGTGGGAAGATCTTTATTTGTGCCTCACAACTTTCTCTACATCAGATTTTTCATACTGGTAAGAAAGCATATGAATGTGAGGAATGTGGTAAGGCTTTTATTCGTGGCTCACAGCTAATTTACCATAAGAGAGTTCATACTGGCGAGAAGCCCTATGAATGTAATGAATGTGGGAAAGCATTTATTCGTGGTTCACATCTTACTCAGCACCAGAGAATTCATACTGGTGAGAAACCATACAAATGTAATGACTGTGGGAAGGCCTTTAATCGTGGCTCACAACTTACTCAACATCAGAGAATTCATTCTGGTGAGAAGCCTTATAAATGTAATGAATGTGGTAAGGACTTTAGACGTCATTCACACCTTATGCAACATCATAAACTTCATAATGGAGAAAAGCTGCACCAAAATCTTAATTTAGTAAATCCTCTACCTGTCTGCCCATGACATTCAGCTTTGGAATATTAGACACTTCAGGTTGTGAATGTGGGAATCCTTTTTTAATTTTCATTCATAAGTAATTCAGAGAATTCACAGTAAGAAAGGCTAGATTAATATAAATGCAGAATTACCTTTCATCTTATTTCAATCTTTGTTAGACATAAGTGAATTCATTACAAGAGCACAACCCTAAAATGTAGGGTTCTCTTGTTCAGCATCATTCTCTTGTCCAGCATCACCTGAGCTCCACCATTTACTGTGTGTGTGTGTTCCTTTGGGGAAGTTTCTTAACCTCTGTGTGCTTTAGTTTACTCATTTATAAAACATTAATATCATATATCTCATCTTAGTGTTCTGCAATTTAAAGGAGTAAATACAGTTAAAGCCTTAAAGCAATGTGTAATACATTGTTTATGCTTAATAAATGTTAGCTATTATTGTAAACATTTTTATTTGGTACTTTAAACACATGCTATTACAAAATTCAAATGAGAGGAAGATTTAAAAAATAACAATACATAAGGTAATCTTTTTGTCACTTTTACTAAGCATCAGATAAACCATTTTGGAACAAAAGTGTCTATTATAATTAATGTGAGGTTATACCTTGTTCTAAATCATAAAATTCTTACCAGAAGGGAACCCTAAGGAAAAAAGTATTTGGCTGTTACAAATAAAGTTGCTTATGAACATTTGTCTATAGGTTTTTGTGTGAAAGTAAATTTTCATTTCTCTGGCATAAATTCCTAGCAGTGCAGTTTCTGACTCTTATAATAAATGTATGTTTTCTCTTATAAAAAATGGACAAATTATTTTTTCAAAGTGGCTTTACCATTTTACATTCCCACCAGGAACATGTGAATGACCCAGTTTCTCTGCATCTAGCATTTGGTTGTTGTCACCACTTTTTATCTTAGCCATTCTGATCGGTGTGTGGTGATGTCTCTTTGTGGTTTTAATTTGCATTTCCCTAATGGCTAATGATACTGAACACCTTTTCGTGTGCTTATTTGCCATCTGTATATCCATCTTGGTGAAATGCCTTTCCGTGTCTTTTACTCATTTTTGAATTGTAGAGGCATACCTTAGAGATATTGCGGGTTTGGTTCCAGACCACTGCAGTAAAGCAAATATTGCAATGAAGCAAGTCACGTGAATTCTGGGGTTTCCCGGTGCATACAAAAGTTATGTTTAGGGGCCTGCCTGGTGGTGCAGTAGTTAAGTTCATGTGCTTCTCTTCGGCAGTCCAGGGTTTCCTGGGTCAGATCCCAGGTATGGACCTCCACACCGCTTATCACACCATTCTGTGGCAGACGTCCCACATATAAAATAGAGGAAGATGGGCACAGATGTTAGCTCAGGGCTGATCTTCCTTGGGGTAAAAAAAGTTATGTTTACACTATACTGTAGTCTGTTAAGTGTGCAGTAGCATTATGTCTAAAAAAACAAGGTACATACCTTAATTTTAAAATATTGCTAAAAAGTACTAACCATCATCTGAACCTTCAGTGAGTCATCATCTTTTTGCTGGTGTAGTGTCTTGTAAGAAAAAAAGCAACATCTGCAAATCATAATAAAGTGAAGTACAGTAAAATGAAGTATGCTTGTATATTTTTTTACTTTCGGGTTTTGAAAGTGTGCTTTCTATATTCTAGATGATACTAGTCCTTTGTTGAGTATGTGGTTTGCAAATATTTTTCCACAGGGCATAGCTTAGCTTTTCATCCTTTTAACAGGGTCTTTTGAAGAGCAGAAGTTTTCAGTTTTGATAAGTTCTAGTTTATCAGTTTTTCATTTCATGGATCTCGCTTTTGATATCAAATCTAAGGAGTCCTTGATTAGCCTTGGGTCCCAAAGATTTTCTCTTATGTGTTTGCATAAAGTTTTCATGGTTTTATGTTTTACATTTAAGTCTATGATCCATTTTGAGTTAACTTTTTGTGTACATTGTATACTTTAGCTTGATATTCTTGTTTGCTTTGGCTTATGGATGTCCAATTATTCCAGCACCATTTGTTGAAAAGAATATCTTTCCTCCATTGAATTTCTTTTGCATCTTTGTCAAAAATCCATTGAATATATTTGTGTACATCTATTTCTGGGTTTTCTGTTCTATTCCATTGACCTGTGTCTATCCCTCTGCCAATACCACCCTGTCTTGATTATTGTTACTCTATAGGATGTCTTAATGTTGGGTAGAGTGATTCTCCCCACTTTATTATTTTTGAAAATTTATTTAGCTATTCTAGGTCTTTTGCCATTTCATATAATTTCTAGAATAAACTTACCTATATCTACAAAAAAAGCTTACTGAAATTTTAATAGGAATTCAATTTGGGGATAATTGACATCTTTACTATCTGAGTCTTCCAATCCATGAACATGGTATGCCCGTCCACTTTTAGGTATTTATTGAGGGTTTAATTGTGTTCTCCAAAACGTTCAAGTCCTAACTCTCAGTACCTGTCAATGTGACCTTATTTGAAAATAATGGTCTTTGCAGATGTAATCAAGTTAAAATGAGGTCATATTGGATTAGAGCAGGCACTACTCTAGTAATTGGTGTCCTTATAAGAAGAGGGAAATATGGATACAAACATAGGAAAGGCCATGTGATATCAGAGACAGAGGTTGGAATGATGTCTTTATAAGCCAGGGAGCACCAAGGATTACTGGTAACCACCAGAAACTGGAAGGGGCAAGAAGGGATCCTTCCCTAGAGCCTTCAGAAAGAGCATGGTCCTCCCAATACTGTGATTCTGCATATCTGTCCCCGAGAACTGTAAGAAAATAGATTTTTCTTGTTTTAAAATCCTAAGAAACATTCAATCTTTCACCGTTAAGGATGTCAGTAGGTTTTATGTAGATGCTCTTTTTTAAAATGAAAGAGTTCTCTGTTCCTTAGGGGTTCTTTTTTTATTTATTTTTATTTTTTTTGAGGAAGATTAGCCCTGAGCTAACATCTGCTGCCAATCCTCCTCTTTTTGCTGAGGAAGACTGGCCCTAAGCTAACATCCATGCCCATCTTCCTCTACTTTCTGTGTGGGATGCCTACCTCAGCATGGCTTGCCAAGCAGTGCCATGTCCGCACCTGGGATCCAAACTGGTGAACCCCGGGCCTCTGAAGCAGAACTTGTACACTTAACCACTGTGCCACCAGGCCAGCCCCAGGAGGTTCTTTTTTAAAAAAAAAATCATATATGGATGTTAGATTTTATCAAATGCTTTTTCTGCAGCAATCAATATGATCATAAGATTTTTCTTCTTCAACTTGTTGATATGGTGGATTACCTTGATTGATTTTTGAATGTCAAACCAGTCTTGTATACTTGAAATAAATCCCACTCAGTCATGTTATATAATTTATTGTTGCAATTGATTTGCTAACATTTTGCTGAGGATTTTTCTGTCTAAGATTATGAGAGATATTCTGCCATTTTCTTTTCTTTCTTTTTTTGTCTTTGTCTGGTTTTGGTATCAGTGTAATAGTGGCCTCATAAAATTAGTTGGGAAGTGTTCCTCTGTTTTCTGGAAGAAGTTGTATAAAATTTGTGTTCATTCTTCAAATATTTGTGAAAATTTGCCTGTGAAACCATCTGGGCCTGAAGATTTCTATTTCGGGAACCTTACAATGATAAATTCATTGTCTTTAATGGTTATTCAGTTATCTGGCTATTTGGGTTATCTGTTTCATCTTAGTTGAGATTTGGTAGTTTGTGGTTTTTGAGAAATTTAGACCAAATAGTTTTAGACTTGAAATTTTCCATCTTTCCTCCCCCAAAAAACTTTTTGAAGCTGATTCTGTGAGGCTAGTAGCGTAGCCCTAGTGTCAAAATAAAATAAGACCAGATTCCCTTATGATGATAGATTTAAATATTCTAAATAAAACATAAGCACTATCTACAAGATAATTAAAAGATTACAGGGGAATAGCACTTGTCCAGAATGTCCAAGATTTAATCTTTGCTAGATTAATTACAATTCCAGAGTTTAGAAATTATATTTCGAAGAGGTGATTATGATGGAAAAATGATAATGCAGCCTCAAGTCATTTCCGTTCTCTCAGTGTATGGTTTTGGTTTATGATGTGTTTTTCAAGCCTCTTTGAGGGTGGTCCAAATGAAGAAATATATTTTACATCACAATCCAATATGTACAAAATTTAAACAAATATTTCATAGTACCATTACTTGCAAAAGTTCATTGAAAACACATTTTGGCTACATGCTTAACAGCCATGTTTTAAAATTAATATTTGCCTTAAGACAAATGCACTACCTATGGAATCAACTTCTGGCATACAAAAACAAATCTGAAATTTTATTTTTTTATGATAGATTTTGTTAAATAATTTAAGAGTTTTTCTCATCATGAAATTTTGAGGCATTTTATATGACATTTTGCTTTTAATTAATTTTTACAACATGAGAATTCCCAAATAGGACTTTTTGTTGAGATTAATAGCCAAAGTGAAATTAAGATTTATATTTGATATTTGTTATTCAAACTATCAATGCTAATATCCCAACAGTTCTACAAAGACTTCAATTATGATTTAGTCTGTTAATTTGCCTTTTTGTTATATGAATTCTAAATTCATTGGCTCTAAAAAGATAACTCTTAAAGTTACCTGGCCAAGGCACACTCCCTTAATATTTTAGTTAATTCTTATCTGTCTTACTGTTTAACAAAATTTAAATCATTGATACCCACAATTCAAATACACTGTGACTTGCTGAGTTAAGTTCAAAGTTTAGTCATTACACACCAAAAAAATATTAGAGAATCATAATTCATGCATCAGCAAGATGGCTGTGGAGTCACAACAGCCTGCCTTTGTTGTCTGGACCACCCAGCCTGTTTTACTCACGTTTTGTAATTCATTACATCATAAATAAACCTTTCACTGTGGCTTTCGTAATTGCCACATATGAAAAATGTTTTTACAATGATTTAAGAGTAATGTACCTTGTGCTAGCTTAAAATTATTTGTTTCTAATTCCTTTACTTAGGATCATATCTGTGTGTTAATAATTGAATTTCAGAGATGATATGTTAACCTAAAATTCCCCATAGTATATTTCAAGTCATGTTAGAACTCAGATGATATAGGAAAAAAAGATTCTGTGGTCAAACAAGCCTATAAATCATGGCATATTTCACGTCACTTCTTGGAGCATTAAGTTCATTTTATTTTTTCAGGGCTGTAATCAGTATTGCAGCAGCCAGCCCAGTGGTGTAGTGGTTAAATTCACGTGCTCAGCTTCAGTGGCCCGGAGTTCTCAGGTTTGGATTCTGGGTGCGCACCTAGCACCACTCATCAAGCCATGCTGTGGCAGCGTCCCACATAAAATAGAGAAGGATTGACATAGATGTTAGCTCAGCGCTAATCTTCCTCACAAAAATTAATAAATAAATATGGCAGTGAAGCTTTTTTACTTTAACCCATCATGTGCCAAACTTATTTGACCATGAGTCCTTTCTTATAATACCTTTGAATGTTTTATATGCGAACTGTTTTTGTAAACGCTGCTTTAGCTAAAAGAAATAACCTCAGGGGTGGAAGTTCTAAACATTACAGCTGATTGCCAACTAAGTTTAGGAGAGAGCAAGGTGCCTTCTCTGTAAACCAATCGCATTCTTTTTCTACATATAGGACCCTTGTCCTAAAAAAAAATCCTTTGCAGTCCTTTGTTGCCTCCCCCACCCCTTCATCTTAGTTCAGCTTAATGAAGTATTAAAAAAAAAAAAAAAAAAAAACAGCTTCCTGGAATTTTAAAGGTGTAGTAATGAAATAGCTTTATCACAGAGATATTTAGTCCATAAATCAAGTTTTCAGCATTGGAGACTGTCTTCTAAGGTAAAATATACAACAAGCAGAAGAATAAAGATGGTCAAACGGGCCATTATTCCATTACTTTGTTCTCTAACAGTTTTTGAGCTATTCTCATAAGGAATGTTGGAAATTAAACATTTTTATGTACGCATTCATTCTTTCTATATTTGACTAAATTGCTCTTCTGAAATTGCATGATGCATTTCCCTCCAAAACAAGAAATTATAGCAAATATACATAAAGGAAAAAACCTGACTTCCTAAACTAACATGTTAAAAGCCTCGTGAATGCCTCTCCATAGCTTTCTTTATGCTTAAATGTACATATTTATAGGTGGGTCCGTTTTTTTCTTCGTATTTATGTATGTACAGGGTCACTGTATGGACATCAGTGTGCAATGTTTCCTGTAAAATACATCATGCATATCTTTCCAGGTACATATAGATCTAGTAACTCGTTTTCGTATTGGTAGCTGCAGAATACTACATATGTAGAGTGTCATGTGTTCATATTGTTCCTCTGTTGATGAACATTCATGTTGTTTCCAGGTTCTTTGCTATGTCAATAAACATCTTTACACACAAATACTTGCATATGTGTGTTTTTATTTCTGCAAGATATTTTCCTTTATATCAGGTTTGCGAATCAAAGAGTGTGTGTTTTTTATTGTAATAGTTTATAACTGATTATGTTTGGGAGATCGTACATTCAGTCTCATCAGCAGTGTGTCGAGTTGCACATTTCCCCACAATCTAACAGCACTTGGTGCTCTTTGTCAGTGTGTCTGATGAAAAAAGTATGTCATTGCTTTAATTTGAATTCTTATAAATATTAGGTAGACTGAGCATGCTTTCATTTGCTTACTGGACATCTGAATTTTCTGTAAGTTACCCATTGATAGCCTTTGTGCTATTTCTATTGTATTATTTTTCTCTTCATTAATTTGTAGAAGTTTTGTGCGTTTAGGGCCCACCCCAACATTATTAGCATTTTCCTAAATATTCTAATATTGTTTGTATTTTGAAGTCTTTTTTAGCTAAATTTTCTTCTAACTTTTGAAGTTTTCTAAAACCACAGAAAAGCTAAAAGCAGTGAACACCCATCACATCCTAGGTTCACTAGTTGTTAACATCCTACGACTTTTTTTTATCTTTACCAACATTACGTTTCACTCTTCAATACTTCATGCATCATCTAAAAATAAGGAGATTGTCTGAATCACAAGACCATGACATGTTAGAAAATTAAAAATAATTCCATAATTTCCCAAATTATCTCAAAACTAACTTATAAAATGTTGTGTCTCCAACCTAGGATCTGATCAATGTTGTCAACTTTTAATTTATTTAGGACTGTCACCACCACCACTTTTTTTTTTTGACATTACCATTTTTAGAATCTAGCATTAGTAGAATGTCCCACTTTCAGGATTTGTCTATTTCGTCATGTTTAAATGCTGGAGAAGCAGTTTTGGCAAGAAAACGACATGACTGATATGTACTGATTATTACAGCAGGAGATGTACTGTGCATAAAATAAAGCATTAAATATGTCATTATATAAATAAATAAAATAAGTTGTCCCAGTGTTGGCGTTGGTAAGTTTGATCACTGATTAAGGCAGTGATCAGCCCTCTCCATTGTAAATGTAGTAATTTTTAACTTTCTAATCAGTAAGCACTGTGTGGGATGGATAAACGTTTTTTGAATAGTTTTAAAAATAGGACAAGACACTCATGTATTACCAGGCAGAATTAATACATGTTAACCTTGTATGTCTGCTTCATATTTTATAGTGAAGATATACAACATTAAAGATGAATGCCAAAAACCCATTTTTTCTCAAGCCTATTTCCTTCTTATCCCTGAGGCAGCCCTATCACAGACTTAGTGTCTTTAATTCAGCCCATATACAGGTGTCTATCCTTTTTCTCAGATCTACTGTATTCTCTAAGTGTGTTGGATCTCTAAGTTTTCAAGAGCAGCAGCCTATATTTCACTACCTAGCACTGTGAATCTAGCTGATCCCCAAACTCTAGTTTCTTCAATGCAACTAAAACACTCTAAGTATCTATAAAATCAGCCACTAAGGACTTCTGATTAACATAAAGCATTTAAACATTATGTAATTCTTTAACAAAAGAAACTCAAAGTTGTTTTCCTTTTATAATGCAAGGGACATGTTTTATAGTGAAACTAAACTAATAAATAATGTTAAAAAATACTCTCTAAGTTAAACAAGGTTAGTAATGCTCCTAGGCACCTAGCAGAAGTGACCTGGATCCACGAGTGGGCAAATTCTTGGAGAAATTATAGTGACAGTGTACACCATGTTTAAACAATAGAAGTGGGAGGTTCAAACAAATGGGGAGGTTAGCTGAGATGTGACCACAGTACCCTCTACGTCCTCTCACCAAGACTCACTTCAATTTAAACTTTTTACATGGTACAAGAATCGAGTTAAATTATTGAGGGGTTTTTATTTAGATAGCAAATTTTAGGTAAAAAAATGTGTAAACGCTCACAGTGAATATTTGGATAATACATATTCAAATAATGAGATACATGTGTACCTATAAACATGTTACATTGCATAGTTTCTAATTTTCTCAGATGGTATTATCTCTCCATAAATTTCTTTTATTCATTTTTTAGACCTATTCAGGCTGAAATATACAGATAAACTTCATTTATTTTTATGTCTGTCTTAGTATTCCATTATATGAATATATCACAGTTTATTTCTCCTTCTGTCAGTTAAAGTTTTTAGTTCATAGCAGAGTTTGTTGTAGCTAGTTTAAGTAGAAAGGGATTTACTAAAGGATAGTGGATAGTTTTCAGAATCTCAAGGATGGGGGGCAAAGGACCAAGGACAGTGAAACCAAAAGAGTTGTTGAAGACACCATTGGACTGGTGGAACAGCCACTGCCATGATCACTGCCCGTTACTCAGTCCCTGCGATTCTAAGAACTGGGTACTACAATCTCCACAATGACTGCAGCCAATGAGAACCAAAGACTTTTGCCACCATGTTGATAGATCTCATCTCCTTATGTATGACTCACAGTACACACTTGGTCTCCAAGTTTCAGGCATTGCATCTGCGTGATCAAAAGGAGATCATGTTTGGAATTCTTACTACAAGAGATTCTGGGATGTATAATGGCTATCATTTATAAAATGTCTTACTATGTGCCAGACAATGCTCCTTAGAACATTTCTATTCACCCTTTGTATATAAACTCATTGAATCCTTACAACACCCCTGTGCATAGAAACTTATCATCCTCATTTCACATGAGGAAAGTGAGGCACAAGGAAGTAAAATAATTTGGCCAAGTTTGCACAATTACAGTGGCATAGCCATGATTCAAACCAAAGTGGACATAAACTTATGAAAAGGTTGGCAACCATATACAGCAGGAGCCTCCCTCTTTCCTGGTGAAGCACAATGCTGCTGGTGACACTGTCCATGTGAGGTAGTGTCTTGCTGGATCTGAGAAAATACAAGTTTTTATAGCTCAACTTGGAGAGTCTGGCTCCAGTCTATACACTTAACCACTTCTCTGTACAGCCTCTTAAGTGTATGTAGATAATTACTAGGTTGAATCTTTGGCAACTATTTTTATTGCCTGGTGACCACTTAAATTTATTCAGTGAATTAATTCACTGAGGTTGGTTCTTTCACTGAATGAAAACCTAGGAAGTCACCTGAGTGTTTTGTTCAGTCTTAGGTAATCCCCTACAAGGAAACTAAATTATTGAGGCTGCTCCTTAGTCATGTTTCAGTCTGTTGCAGGTGAGAGGCATACCATCGGGGAAGGAGAGTGATAGGAATGACTTCCCTCTTCACCAGGGTAGCACTTTTACCCATCACTCAGCTCGCTAACTATTTTCTGATCCCTTCAAGACTGGAGCTCAAATAAGACGAGGAAAAGAGTGCAGGTAGTTTCTTACTTGACCGCTACTGCTGTGATTCAACACTGCCAGTCTCTCTGCACTTGGCAGACCTTTAAAGGTGGCCACCTAATGGAACCTCCATTTTCAACCCTACGAGGTGCTCTATTTTTAAATCTGGTATCTCTTTCCGCTAGTCCTGAAGACTTAGGGTCTCAGCCAACATTTTTTCTTTAGTATCCTATTACATTTGGTTTTTATTCAGCCTCTAGCACAGGAAGAAAATATGAGATGGAAGTTGGAGTGGTTGTTGAATGAGCCAGTATTTGGTATCTACCACACTCTTGTTCAGAAATATTTGTTGTTTCCAATTTTTCTCTACTGCAAATGCTGCAATCAATATCCTTGTTGATGTCTTCCAGCTCATGTGGAAAAGTGTTCTCTTGTACAGCTAAGAAGTAGAATAACTATTGGTTATTGTTTATGTATGTTTCCAGCTGTATTCAATATTGACAATTTTTTCCGCATAATTGTACTAAAAGCACCCACTAAACAGCAAAGTGTGATTACTTTCAATTCTCATTATTCCAGAAACTTGTAGCGTTTCAGTGTTGTTTTGATTTTCGTTTCATTTGCAGATTTGTAATGAGGTTGAGGTTTTTTTAATCTACTGGCCATTTTGGCTTCTGATGCTTTGTATGCCTGTGTCATTTATTGTGTGCTCATATTTAAAAGACACTTTGGCTGGATATAATAGTCTGTGTTCAAACTGTTTTCACTGAGTACTTGAAAAATATAACTCCATTGTCCTCCAGTGTTGAAGATAGAAAATCTGATTCGTGATTCCCCACTCCCCAAATATATTGTAGAATATTGTTTTAAATTTCACTATAATGTATCTAGGTGTGGGTTTTCCCTTAACTATTTTGTTTGGTACTGTGATAGCCCTTTCAAGCCAAGATTTTCCTTCTATCCTCATACTTAGGAATTGATTTTTTTAAAGATTTTACTTTTCCTTTTTCTCCCCAAAGCCCCCCAGTACATAGTTGTATACATTTAGTTGTGGGTCCTTCTAGTTGTGACATGTGGGATGCTGCCTCAGCATGGCTTGATGAGTGGTGCCATGTCCGTGCCCAGGATCCCAAAAGGCAAAACCCTGGGCCACTGAAGTGGAGCGCATGAATTTAACCACTCAGCCACGGAGCCGGCCCCAGGAATTGATTTTTTAAATATTTCCTTCATTTCTTTCTCATTCTCCTTTTCCTCCTCTCTAGGACTTCTACCTGAATATTAGCATGTCCACTTCTATCCTCCATATTTATCTGCTTTTACTTATTAATTGCTCTTTGAAAATTTTTGCTGCTAAGAACATTTGTCTGATATTCTGGCTCATTAATTCCTTCTTCTGTAGTCATCCTATCTATTGTACTTTTTATTTCAACTATTATATTTTTCTTAATATTTCTACTTATTTTTGGGGGAGGAGTGAGGAAGATTGGCCTCCAGCCAATATCTGTTGCCAATCTTCCTCTTTTTGCTTGAGGAAGATTGTCCCTGAGCTAACATCCATGCCAGTCCTCCTCCACTTTGCATGTGGGTTGCCGCCACAGCATGGCCCAATGAGAAGTGTGCATGTCCATGCCCAGGATCCAAACCCGTGAAGCCTGGGCCACTGAAGTGGAGTGCATGAACTTAACCACTAGGCTACCGAGCCGGCCCTGATATTTCTACTTCTTTATGACTTCTGGTACTTGTTAAAAACTACAAATATCGTCCCTTCTCTTAGAGGATATGCATTACAAATGTTTTAAGTTCTTAGTTCATCTGAACCAATAATTCTTCTTCAATTGCTGTATCTTGTTCAGTTTATCTATTATAGTAACTATACTTAATAGATGTTTAGTTACTTTGGCCTGTGAGCTGATGTTTCCGTGGAGTAATAACTATTTTACCTAATAAGGTGTGCTGAGAAAGACCCGAAACCAGGCACTTGTTTAAAGAAAGGAGGAGATGAACCCCTGGGTTTGGAATGCTAAGTACCATACAGCCACTGACTACACTCTGATTTTCAGCCGTTCCTTCCAGTCAAGGACCCCTTTAAACTCTTAGAAAGCAGCAATTTCCTTAAGTAATCAACCATCCTTGAGGGGCTGGAATGAAAGTGGGTGAATGCATGCTTGACGGTAGCTGACTAACGACATTTTCATGCCCTGAAATTTCCCCAGTGATAGAGAGCTGCTTGGATTGTTGCTGTGGATTTCTGTGGCAATGGGGCAAGCAATGATAATCCCAAAGTATGTGGGCAAGAAGCGACAGCAGAATTTACAGCTTTCCTAATCTCTTCCCTTACTTCACCATACAAAGGCCTCTGCCCCATGTTGCCTCTCTCGCCACTCCCATTTCTCCCACAGAAACAGATCAATCTCAGGATTGTGTTTTGCTTTTGCTGTTATTCCTCAGATCTTGTTTTACTTTCACTTCTGTAGAGTCTTGAGAATTGATTTTTTGAGAAGGACCTAGCAGCCCGTGCAAGCTCACCATTTGTCAGGAATTGGAACTGTCCTAAAGAAAGAGCCCCACCCCTTTACCATTCCACCGCGGGCAGGAGTGGTATTTCGTTTTGCTATTTTTGTCAATCACCTCAAATAGCCAAGGACTCCCAGGTCATCCTTAATCCCTCAGACTTTTACTCACTTGACTCACATGTACAGCCCCCTTTTGGACTCCATTTTCCACCCTTGCCCAATTCTAGAAACCCTGTGCTGTCTGGAACTTACACCGTTATCAACAAAATTCCCCATGCCCTCAACAATTTCTCTCAATGTTTCCCGCTGGCTCTAACTGAAACCTGGCTCTTCCCTGAAGATTCCGCTTCCACTGCATCCTTCCTCCTGTGGTGGCTGTCTTCTTTTCACATCCATCATACCAGTGGGCCTTGGGGAATGCGGGGACTGTCTCTCTTGCTCCTCATTTCTGCTTCCAAATGATTTTCTAAAATTGTTCTACTTTCTGAAAAGGCCCAGCTTTGACTCTTAAGATATCAGATTCTACCACCTATTGCTACTCCTATATTCTAAAGATTTTAGTCTCTGGTCGACTGTCACTCTCTTCAGTACTATTTCTGTGATTTTAATATACATGATATTTCCAATAGCCTTTTCTTTCAGTTCTGTGACCTCCTATTCTCCTGTGTTTTTGTCATCCATCTTACCTCAGCCACTCATTCCCAGATAAATATTTAGATCTGAACATTATCAATAACTGCAATGCCTCTATCAACTGAATTTCAACCACACAACTCTGAACATCATCTCCATCTTTCTAGCTCACTCACTCTGAAACCCTCCTAACTCCAAAAATCCTTGAATCCCACCTGGATCTACAAGCCATTGAATTTTACAACTTCTTCACTGTCCTTCATCCCCTGTCCCCCTCACTTCTCTGTTTAAATCATGGCCCATTATTAGAACCCTTGTCTTTTATTGCTTACTTTACATTTTGTCTGGTTAAAACCATAGATAAACATAGCTAGAGAAAAACACATAACCATAAAGATGTAGTAAAATTATATGCTTGGTGCATAACCAATTAATTTTACACAGTTTGTATCTCTCACTAAATAAATAGGAAAAGTTTGGCCACAATGTCTGACTAAAAGGAGTTATTATATCTGACCTTAAATACCTAATTATTCAAAAAAGTCAGTCATATTTTGAAACACGTACACATTTATCAAGGAACTATCATACTCTGCTTCACCAAAAAAACTTGAATTCTTTTAGCCATATGCTAAATTGCATAATTACAAATTAAGTCAGTAAAACCTTGCTGTAAGTAGAGTCCAAAACTTCAATTACATAAAATGCAGGTTTTAGCTATTGGGAGCTTAATGAAATATGGCATATTTAGTTGGCATGTACTATCTCAAAGAGCACAAAATAGAGCTGGTAAAACACTGTACTGAGAGAGTCCCAAATGATCAGGAATGTGTCACTTTTTCACCTCTTTCCCCACAAAAAGAAACACTTTTTAGACTATTCTCCTTGAAAAGGTGGCTGAGTAGAATGCCAATTGTTACATCTAATGCTTCCTTACTGGACATATTAAGGTGGGCTTTTGTCATGAGAAAAATCATATTTATCTTGTTTTATAACTAGAGAATGAATAAACTAATTACATCAAATCTATATTATTTTAATCTTGAGTGTTTTACTAATCTATCTTACAAAATGTTCTGTAATTTATTTCTCGTTTTTTGTAAAATTCTTAAGAACACATTATTGGAATGAAAAATGAAGTTACTTTCTTTATTAGAAAGTATGATTTGGCTGATTGGCTTAAAAATGAGAATTTACTTTGCTCCAAGATACCTGGGGAATGCTTTCCACCAAGTGAACATGGCAAGTCTGAAACGCCAAGATTTTGAAGAAGATATTTTTAAAATATACGGCAAAACCATTTTAATCCAAAAATATTATATTGATAAAAACATGATATAATCAACAATATTTCAGTGTTCCCAAGCCTTTCAAAGTATACTAGGCTAAACTGGGTGCCTCTAAGAGAAACAATAACATGGCATAATTAATAGTCACTTGATAATTATTGATTAAAGCTTTTGGTGTATTTCTCAGAAACTGAGAAAAAAGATGACTGGATAACTAATCCTTTTGCAAGTCTGGTGCCTTCCAATTTTTTGCTCACAACAAAATTAAGGACAACTTACTTGAGTAATCCACTGATTATTAAAAGTATTTTTAATCTTAGAGCACTAAGTGGTTATTTTGTATATATCCAGGAAGGAGTTGAAAAAAAATTGAGTAATGTTATAATAACAAATCCTTTTTATTTTTATTTATATGAACATGGTTTCTGGGTGCTTTCAACTATTAAAACCAAAAACACAGGATTGGAATTAATGCTGAATTATCTAGCATTCTAGCAATAAGATATATTCATGTACTAATACATGAACTATATGAAAATAGCCCCATTCTTTTTTTGGGGGGGGTGAGGAAGATTGGCCCTGAGCTAACATCTGTTGCCAATCTTCCTCTTTTTGCTTGAGGAAGATTATTCCTGAGCTAATAATGTCTGTGCCAATCTTCCTCTATTTTTTGTATGTGGGATGCCACCACAGCATGGCTTGATGAGTGGTGTGTATAGGTCCGCACCCAGGATCTGAACCTGCAAACTCCAGGCCACCAAAGCACAGCATGCAAACTTAACCAGTATGCCACCAGGCCAGCCTTTTTTTTTTTTAAAGAGATGTATATTCAAAAAATGACATTAAAGTAATTTTAATAAAAATTTATACTACTTTATTTTGACTTATTCCTTATGTTCACAGAAAACTTTTAAAGTTTCAGTTTATATACATTTTTATTGCATAGAATTATGCTATAATGATAATAAATAAGACTTTCAAGCATAAAAATATAGTATGATAAAATTTTGTGAGAAAAGAGGACTACAAATATGATTAAAGAGAGAAAGGAATATAAAACTTGTTAAAGAGCTTATTCATGTACATGTCTGATGGTATCCAATCATTAAGTATTTAGACTCCATTGGGATATTTAAAGTAGTGATTTACTACTTTAAAATGAAACATTAACATTATGGTGGAAATTAGAAACTTGGCATCTGTTTAAGACCATGATGAAATATTTATACATTAACTTTAAAAAATTTACAAGGTATAAATAGCTCTTTAAAATCTTAGAAGACACATTAGCTAAAAATGTTAGAAGGCTCCTAAGTCATAGTCTCAGAGTGGAATTGATGAGTCTCAGTGTATCTTTTTGTTTGTTTGTTTGCTGAGGAAGATTCTCCCTGAGCTAACACCTGTGTCAGTCTTCCTGTTTTGTATGTGTGTTCCTGCCATGGCATTGCCACCGAGTCGTGTTAGGTCCATGCCTGGACGCTGAACCCAGGCCACTGAAGCAGAGCATGCCGAACTTAACCACTAGGCCATGGGGCCCACCCCTATTGTATGTTTTAAAGAAATGCTTCCCTCAAGTACTCTTAAAATGTTAATGTAATTTTGAAAACCAGTTCCTTAGTCACAGTAGCTACACCTCAAGTGCTGAATGGCCATGAGTGATTATCGGCTACTATAAACGACGGGGCAGATACAGAACATTTACATCACTGCAGAAATTTCTATTGGACAAATGCTGTTACAGGCATTCTATATTTTCTTTAGATTTAGAATTTTGGTTTTAGGACTTTTGTATAAGTAAAGTTTAAAAGCCATTATCCCAATACCACAGTGTGCATAGTTTATTATTTCCCCATTTTTGTGATGTCACCTTTATCATATGCAAAGGTCCTAAATTACATGGTTGTTTCTGGGCTCTCTATTCTGTTTTGCCTGTTACTATACCAATAACACAGGGTTTTAATTATTCTAGCATTACAATAAATTTTGATATCTGTCAGGGGGTGTCTCCCTACCTGTTATTTAAATTTTTTTTTCTGTTATTTGTAGACATTTTGCTATAAATTTTTAAATCAGTATGTCAAGCTGATGGAGTTGTAATTGAAGCTGCAATGAATTTACAAATTAACTTGTAGGAAAACTGATACCTTTAAAATATTGTTTATTCCTTTATTACCCAGATTTCTTTTGTCTTTCAATGATGTTTTATAATTTTCTGCACATATTTTAATTAGATTTACTCATACACATTTTTAAGTTTTGTTTTAGATTACACTTTTAGTTTGATATCGTTGGCATAGTGAAATGCTATTGAGTTTTGTATGTTAACTATCTCTTATTGGGAGGTTCTCTATTGGGTTTTTTCTATATATGCATATCATTTGCACATGATGACAATATGAATGCCTAACAATTACAGAATACTGAAATGACACCATGCACTGTTATATCTGATTTGTAGCTATTAACTCATGTAATCCTTTTAAGAACACTATGAAGTGGGCACTATTATTATCCTCATTTTATACAGAGGTTAAGTAATTTACAAAAAGTCACACTTGAGAGCCAAGATTCAAACCATGATCTTAACCTTTCATTTTCAATCTATATTATGCATTTATTTTTCTCGTATTTGTTTCATTGACTAGTTCATCTAGATCATCATCCGATTAGTAGAAATGAGATGATGCCTACTCCTTCTCATCTAGTGAATACTTGGAAGAGGTTGTTGGCTGTGACTACTACTGAACAAATAGTAGCAACAGAAGGCATTCACATCTTATTCCTTACATTAATGGTCATGCTTCTAAGTTTCATTGTTAAGAACAATGTTTGCTGTAGTTTTTTGTGGGTACTGGCTTTTCACAACACTGATGGTCTTTTCCCTCAGTGTGAATCTATTTGTTTCATAAATTTTGAGTTTTTACTGAAGGCTTTTTCACTTTCATAGCGTTTTGCTGAAGAATGAATTTTTACATGAGCTAGAAGATGTGAATTTCTACTGAAGATTTTCTGACACTCAAAGCATTCAAAAGGTTTATACCGACTATGAATTTGTTGATGTCTAATGAAGTGTGAGTTCTGTCTGAAAGCTTTCCCACACTCATCACACTGATAGGGCTTCTCACCTGTATGTGTTCTCGAATGTAGAGCAAGGGCTGAAACTCGAGAGAAGGCCTTCCCACATTCATTACACTTACTGTATTTCTCACCTGAATGACCTTTCACATGGACAGTAAGAGATGCTTTTTGAGAAAATGCCTTCCCACATTCATTACATTCAAATGGTTTCTCACCTCTATGACTCCTCATATGCATAATAAGTAATGAACCTTGAGAGAACGCTTTCCCACATTCACCACATTCATAAGGTTTCTCCCCTGTGTGACGTCTCAGATGAAGAGTAAGAGAGGAGATTCGAGAGAAGGCTTTACCACATTCATTACATTCATAAGGTTTCTCTCCAGTGTGAATTTTCTGATGCTCACTGAGATTTTGCTTATGTCTGAAGGCTTTTTCACACTTAGTACATTCATAAGGTTTCTCTCTAGTATGAATTTTTTCATGCTCAGTGAGATTTGATTTGTGACTAAATGCCTTCCCACACTGCTTACATGTATAAGGTTTCTCTCCAGTATGAATTCTCTGGTGTCTGATAAGGTTTGACATCTGAATAAAAGCTTTTCCACATTCACTACATTCAAAAGGTCTCTCTCCAGTATGAATTTTCTTATGTGTAATGAGGTTTTCCTTTTGGCTGAAGGCTTTTCCACAATCATTACATTCATAAGGTTTTTCACCTGTATGATTTCTCATATGTACAGTAAGAGATGATCTTCGGGAGAAGGCTTTCCCACATTCATTACATTCATAAGGTTTCTCACCTGTGTGACTTCTCATATGTATAATAAATACTGAGCACTGAGAGAAGGCTTTTCCACATATATTACATTTATAGGGTTTCTCCCCTGTGTGACTTCTTTTATGTAGAGTAAGAGATGAGATTCGAGAGAAGGCTTTCCCACATTCATTACATTCATGTGGCTTCTCTCCAGTGTGAATTTTCTCATGCTCAATAAGGTTTCGCTTCTGGCTGAATGTTTTTCCACATTCATTACATTCATAGGGTTTCTCTCCAGTATGAATTTTCTCATGTTCAATGAGATTTGATTTCTGGCTGAAAGCTTTCCAGCATGCCTTACATGCATAGGGTTTTTCTCCTGTATGAGTTCGATAGTGTCTAACTAGGTTTGACATGTGAATGAAAGCTTTTCCACAGTCCTTACATTCATAAGGTTTCTCTCCTGTATGAATTTTCTGATGTGAACTGAGGTTTTCCTTCCGGCTAAAGGCTTTTCCACATTCATAACATTCATAAGGTTTCTCTGCAGTATGAACTCTGAGATGTCTGATGAGATCCAACTCCTGAATGAAGCCTTTTCCACACTGAGCACACTTAAAAGGGGCTACTGCAATAGTGGATGACCTATGGCAGGGTTTTCCCGGCTTATTACATTCATGATGCTTCTTTGTGACACAGGTTCTCCCATGATTAAGTAAGTCTAAATTATGTTTCACACTCTTTCCTAAAGAGTCACATTTACAGAGGCATTTCCTTGTATAATTAATGTCTGAGTTCACAGGAGACATTTTTCCAACTTTTTTAACTTCACTGCCTTTCTCCTTAGTCAAGGTTTTCTTAAGTATGGTTGCAACTCCTTTCACAAATCTTTGATGTTCTGTTTCCATTTGCTCACCAACTTCCCAGTCTTCTAAAAAGGAATAAAAAATAACATAAAATTTCCAGCATTATATTATTAATAAAATTTCAGAAATGAATTAATGTGAAGTTGCTTCTCTGCTTTCAGGACTTGTCTCCCAAAACAAAAGAAATCCCAAGTGCAAATATTCCACATCACCTTGTTTTCAGAAGGAAAACTTCTTAGAAGACTTAAGAGTAGAAAAAGTAACATTTATTAGTATAAAGATTATTGAGTGCTTTTAATGTGACTTTGCACTTTGCAGAAATCAGGGAAATAAACATCAAAAAGTGACAAATGATAAGATGAAAATGTGATGTAGGATGACTGCAAAAAAAGTAGAATGATCAGGTGGATCATCAAAAAATAAGTCATGCAGTTAAAAATGAGAGATTGAAGAACAGGCACAAAAAAATTATTAAAAATTTTATTAAAAAACCAAAGGGGTAAATAAATGGAGGGATACCATGTTCATGAATGGAGGGCATAATAAAGATATCCACCATCCTCTGATTTGTAGATTTAATGCAATCTCAATCTAATTCTCAACAGTTTTTTTTGTGGAACTAGATAAGTGATTCTAAAATTTATATGGAAACACTAAGGACACAGAAGAGCCAAAACAATTTTGAAGAAGAAAAACAAAGGGGAAGGATTTGCTCTACTAGAGATCAACACTTATTAAATCAGTTTACTAGTGGCACAAGATAGACAATTAGAATGATGGAAATGAAGAGAGCACCAGAAATAGATTCACATGTGTACAGGTACTTGACTCATGAGAAAGGTGGCACACTAGAGTAGTAGGAAAAGAATGGTCTTCTCAATAAACTGTGCTGCATTATCTGGATATCCACGTGGAACCAAGGGAACTTGATACCTGTCTCACACCATATGGAAAAACTGATTCCATGTAGACTGCAAACCTAAATTCTGAAGGCAAAACAGTAAACCTTTTAGAATATCAGAGAATATCTTCATGAGCTTGGGTTAGGGAAATAATTTTTAAACAGGATACTATTAACCTTCAAATAAAAGATTTACAAAACGCACTACATTAAACTTAAGAAGATCTGTTCATCAGAAAATGCCATTAGGAAACAGAGAAAGCAAGCTATCAAATGGAAAAAGATTTGTGCAGCACATGCAACCCACAAAACACTCTGGATCCAGAATATAAAAAGGTTCTTTTTCAACTTAACAGAAACAAACAAACAAACAATTCAGTAGAAAAATAAGTAAAAGCCTTGGATTAACAATTCACAAAATGGAAAAGTCGTATGTAGTAAACATATGAAAAGGTGTTTGAGCTCACAGAAAGAAGCAAATTAAAGCTACAATGAGATACCACTCATCTATTCAACAGAATGGCTAAAAATAAAAAGATCAATAATAGCAAATGTTGGCAAGTCTGTGGAGCAACACTTCACACTTCCAGTGAGAATATACCAGAACAAACATTTTGGAAAATGGTCTGGCATTATCAAACTAAAGTTGAAAACACACATAACCTATTATATCATAATTATACTACTAAGAATATAACTGACAGAAATACAGGCACATCTGCATCAGGAGGTATGTACAAGGATGTTCATAGCAGCATTATTTATAACAGCTACAAACTGGAAAAAACTAAAATTTCCATCAATAGAATGGATAAATAAGTTGTGGTATAGTCATGCAAAGGAAAACTATTCAGCAATAAAAATGAATAAACTACAGTTACATACAGCAGCATGAACAAATCATGCAATTATAATATTGAGCAAATGGAGTGAAGCATAGACTCTATATAAATTCCTAAAACTAAACCATAATCTTTAGGAATGCATAGGTTATAAAACTAGGAAGAAATAAGGAGAGTGATTACCATAAAAGTCAGGACACTTCTATTTAGGATGAAAGGTAGGGACAGAGATTGCAAGGCATCAGTGAAGGGCTTCTGGGGAGCTGGCAATGTTCTATTCTTCACCAGGGTACTGACTACATGGATGTCTACTTAATAATAATTTGTTAAGTTATACATTTACGTTTGATGCTTTTTTGATGTGTTTGTTACATTTCACAATATAAATGGTAGAAAAAAATGCAGAAGGGTAGAAAGGCTGGAATTGGGCTGGGAGGAAGGCAGCAACTTTTAGAACAAAACGGGGGTCGCGTGGGAGAGTTTTTAAAGTATGATGATAAGCAATGCAGGATATGCCTGTGGCTCTAAATTTATGATTCTGAAGCATTTCACAATGGGTGAAAAGAGCTAAACGAGAAAGAAATGAAAAATGAACCTACGTGTCAAAGAGTTTTGGTAAGACTGTAGTATTTTAAAAGACTGAATACATAAGCAGATAACTAGATGAAAGCAGGTGGAGGTAAAGAATGAGAATGCAAGCAAAAGGGAAAATAATCAAGAAAACCAGGTTGTAAAGGAAATGGGAAGATTCAGCATCCAGAATATAAGTAAGGTTAATCCTCTCAACTTCAATAAAAAGAGAGCCCTGATGTATAAGAAATATCTAGAAGTGCCATGTAGGTATCTGAGGAAGTTATATCAACTGCCACTTGAAAGACTAGGACCTTTAAGAAAACCACACTGGAAAATGTTTCAGAGGTGTTCTCTAAACAACTGTCACGTGACTGCACCATTCACACGTGCCTCACTGACTCACCTGAACGTCTTCTTAACATTCCTTCCTCTACAGCCCATGGCTCTTCTTCCTGCTCCAACTTGAAAATGATGTCTGGTTTGGTGAATTGATAGCCTGTTTATGAGAAGATACATGACTTGGGTATTAACGTGAGGGAGAAAGTATCATCTCAGAATTTAGGCTGAATATGGGAAGCCACAGGGCTTCTGACGAATGAGGAAGGTGTGGTTTCCAGAGAGGCATAAAGAAATTTCCTGTGAAATGCAACATGGCTGGAATATATACTATCATGTGAACAAAGGAAATAAGATCTTTTAATGTGACAACTCAGGGCTATACCCCCCATACCATTTAAAGGCCTCTCATAGTTCAGAAATGGAGAATCTGATTTTCACAGAGATTGTCCTTACCTACTATTAATAGGTTGCTATAGTTCTCCAGCATCACATCCCTGTACAAATTCCTCTGAGCAGGTTTCAGTTGTTGCCATTCCTCCTGAGTAAAATCAATAGCCACATCCTTGAATGTTACTGTTTCCTGTAACAATACATTCCTCATCAATTTGAGAATACTGGGTGACATGTGAAAGCATTCAGGGGTCAGAATTCATAAAAAGCTACAACAGATGCCTAATATTTATCTAGTTTTATTTTGTATTCTAGAAGAGAACAAGTCACATAGGATATTTTCTCGAAGTACAGGTTTACTCGTTGCTTCAGCCTCCTTAAAGGTCCATTATCAGCTATATGCGAGAGAGAAGATCCTATACTGGGAAATAACAGAGATGGAACTCAGGAGGAGATGGCTTTGTGAGTCACCAGGACAGGGAATATGGCAAAGGGTGCTGGGGGGGAGAAGGTGGTAAGAAGAGGTAAGAATGAAATTTTGGACCTGTAAAATTCCAGCTTTCTACAGAACAACCAGGTAAAGAGATCCATCTGGCTGTTAAATATGTTAATCAAGAGCTCAAGCAAGGACTAGAAAGGGAATGAGCAATTTGATAATCACTAGTCTATAACTGGTAGCTGCAGCCACTGCAGTGGGATGTGATCATTCACTGAGGCTATGCTGAACAGCATGAAAAGGGGGGGCACCAAATGAATTCTAGAAACGACCACCACTTAAGAAGCAGACAAAGGAAAGGCATTCATTAATGGAAAATTGGTTTTAAGCTGTCAGAGGATCTTAATTAGCATCATGAGAAAATAATATAACGAAGCTAAGGAAAATATTTTAGATTTCTTAAAAAAAGTCATGAAGACCATATTTTAACTTCCCCTCTCATAAAACTAACAAACCAACAAAAAATGAAAAACGTAACTTCCAAAAGAATGTAGAATAAAAAAAAATCTTCCTCTTGTAATGGAAATAAGAAAGTGAGGCATCCACATATCCCATACTTGGAGGACTTTGTTACAAAAATACTACAAATGGGATGAGACAGAAAGAAATCACCAAGACGTAAGTCATCAGTACCGTTTCTGAGAAAGAAATGAGGCAGACATCAAGTGAATATTAAATGGTACCAATCACTGCTCTAAGCAACTCACACAGAACAACTCACTGATTCTCAAAAACCACCATCTAAGGAGTTAGCCTCATCTTTGGGTGATAAAACTGAGGCAAAGACAGTTTAAGTAACTTGCTCATGGTCACAGAAAGTGGTGGAGCCACGACTGAAACCTGTCTTTTTACCTCTGAAGTCTGTGCACTTAACCTCTATATTATCAGAGGTAACTAATGAGGACACATGGACAAAATAATTGTTTGCTTGTTTTCTCCCCAGGATGTGGAGAATGAAGTAAGTAAAGGAAGGGAAATGAGGCTGTAAAGAAAGAACTAGCTGATATATTTCAGTGTAAGTATTAACCAATGGAGAATGGTTCCAGAAGACACAGGAAAGATGGGATCAAGAACAGAAAAGACAATATCTTTGAGTGGAGACACACCTCACTTTTTGAGACCAGAGTAAAGAAGGTACGACGAGAGCGACGAGAGCTCTGGATCACCAGTTCAAAAAGATGCCAAAGCATTTTACTTTACTTTATGTCCATTAAAATATTTTATTTTCTTCTGAGACATTAATGAGCTTTTTAATGAAAGGCAGCATAAACTATGTAATGAATTTTCTTAATTTTATGTCCTAATTTCTTTTTCCCATGAAGATCAGATTCAAATTTGAAGCTCAATTCTTTTTTTTTTTAGATTGGCACCTGAGCTAACAACTGTTGCCAATCTTCTTTTTTTTCTTTCCTGCTTTTTCTCCCCAAGTCCCCCCAGTACATAGTTGTATATTTTAGCTGTGGGTCCTTCTGGTTGTGACATGTGGGACGATGCCTCAGTGTGGGCCAACAAGTGGTGCCACATCCACACCCAGGATCCGAACCAGCGAAACCCTGGGCCACCAAAGTGGAGCGCGCAAACATAAGCACTCAGCCATGGGGCTGGCCTGAAGATCAATGCTAAATTAACCAATTTCTCTATATTCTAATTGTAATTTTCTCCTAGTCTTAACCATTTATATTTTTTGCTGACTGATTTTTATCCATTTAGGGTTTTTCATCTTATTGTTGGGATTATTGTGACCTACTTTATCTGCAGTGCAGAATAAGACAATAAAAGAAACATATCATTTAAAACTCACTTGGGACTTGGTCATTTCTTCTTCTTCCTGGGAGAGAGTAGAATCTGGAAATGGCCAAGCTGGGGGATGGGTGGAAAAGAAGCCATGAAAAATCAGGCTTGCTTAGTAGCTCTAGACAAGGCAGGCAAGAAATCTCCAGGTAAATAAGGTCAATCACCTTGTGGGGGGAACAATCTTAAGACCCATCAAAAAGCCAAGAATAATCATACTGTTTGGAGGCATCAATATGTACAAGCACAACTGACAAAAGCCTACAGAACTTCGATATGAACTTTTAAAATTATTTTAAGAGTAGAAGTATAATTCCCAAGCTATTTTTTAAAGACACTCCATACTTTTGTTTTTTTATCTACCTATCCAATCTCAAACTTACAGAAAAGTTGAAAGTATAGTACAAGGAACTTTTTATCCCCTGAACCATTTGAGAGTAAATTGCTTACCTAATGCCACATCACCTCTGAATATGCTGTCTATTTCCTACAAACAAGGACATGTCCCTACATAACCACAATACAATTAACAAAATCAAGAAATTAACATTAATACATTACTACCATCTATATCAGATCCCATTCAAGTTTTGCCAATTGTGCCAATAATGTCCTTTGTACTAAAGGATCCAGTTCAGAATCACACATCATGTTCATATGTCTTGTCTCTTTAATCTCCTTTAGTCTGAAACAGTTTCTCAGTCTTGCCCCGACTTTCATAATCTTGACAGTTTTGATGATTACAAGCCAGTCTCTGGAGAATGTCCCTCCAATTTGGTTTTCTTTGATGTTGCCTCATGATCACTGATTCTCAAAAACCACCATCTAAGGAGTTAGCCTCATCTTTGGGTGATAAAACTGAGGCACTGACAGTTTAAGTAACTTGCTCATGGTCACAGAAAGTGGTGGAGCCACGACTGAAACCTGTCTTTTTGCATTTTGGAAGGAATGCCACAGAAGTGAGGATGCCTTCTTCTCAGGGCATATCAGGAGGCACAGGATGACAGCTTGTCCCATTACTGGTGATATTCTTTTTGATCAATTAATAAGGTGTACCTGCCAGCCTTCTCCACTGTAAAATTACTTTTTTTCCCTTTGTAATTAGTAAGGATTTTATAGAGGGGAGTATTCTGAGACCATATAAACATCCCATTCTTCATCACATTTTCAATTTATTAATTTATGTCAGTATGGACTTGTGATTTCCTATTTCATTCAAAGCCTATAATCTACTACTATTATTATTTATATTATTGTTCACTTTGTGCAAGATTTGACAAGTGAGAACTCCTTCTATCTGGCTTCTATGGACCTTTTAACAAGTCCCTATCATTCTTTGGGCATGTCCTTACTTTCACGTACAAGATGTTCCAGGTTCATCTTGTATTTGCCCTGCCCCAACACTGGAATCAATCATTTCTTCAAGGAGCCCTGGTTCCTAATAGTAGGGGGAATGGTGTTTAGAGGCCATGATCTGGGTGCTAGCATTTTCACTGCTATCAAGCGTCACTGCTTCCAGGCCCTCTCAGTGGACAAAGCTTATGAACATAAATAAACAGACACATACATTGCATACACACATTTATATCTATATTTATTTTTATATCTATGTATATATAATGAAAAGTCTAAGTTCACACTAATACTTCAAATTCTAATCTAAAACCATTGAGTTCATTCTAGTTTTGTCCATTTTCATATGTGTAACTCCCTTTTCTGACTCAAATAAATAACATCAGAAATGAAAGAAGAGAAATCACAAGGGACACCACAGAAATACAAATGATTACAAGAGAATACTATGATAAACTATATGGCAACAAACTGGACAACCTAGAAGAAATGGATAAATTCTTAGACTCTTACAACCTCCCAAAACTCAATCAAGAAGAAACAGAGAATCAGAATAGACCAATCACAAGTAAAGAGATTGAGACTGTAATCAAAAACCTCCCCAAAATAAAAGTCCAGGACCAGACGGCTTCTCTGGGGAATTCTACCAAATGTTCAAAGAAGATTTAATATCTATCCTTCTCAAAACTATTCCAGAAAATTGAGGAAGATGGAACACTTCCTAACACATTCTATGAGGCCAACATCACCCTGATCCCAAAACCAGACAAGGACAACTCAAAGAAGGAAACCTACAGGCCAATATCACTGATGAACATAGATGCAAAAATCCTCAACAAAATATTGGCAAACCAATTACAGCAATACATTAAAAAGATCACAACCATGATCCAGTGGGATTTATACCAGGGACACGGGGAGAGTTCAACATCCTCAAGTCAATCAACATGATATACCACATCAACAAAATGAGGAAGAAAAACCACATGATCATCTCAATAGACACAGAGAAAGCATTCAACAAGATCCAACATCCATTCATGGTAAAAACCCTCAATAAAAGGGGTATGGAAAGAAATTACCTCAACATAATAAAGGCCATATATGAGAAACCCACAGCCAACATCACACTCAATGTGGAAAAACTGAAAGCCATCCTTCTGAGAACAGAAACAAGACAAGGGTGTCCACTCTCACCACTCTTATTCAGCATAGTACTGGAGGTTTTGGCCAGAGCAATTAGGCAGGAAAAAGAAAGAAAAGGAATCCAAATAGGCAATGAAGAAGTGAAACTCTCGCTGTTTGCAGCCAACATGATCTTATTTATAGAAAACGCTAAAAAAATCTATCGGAAAGTTACTAGAAATAATCAACAATTACAGCAAAGTTGCAGGGTACAGAATCAACTTATATAGATCAGTAGCATTTCTATACTCTTATAATGAACTAACAGAAAGAGAACTCAAGAACACAATACCATTCACAATCACAACAAAAAGAATAAAATATCTTGGAATAAATTTAACCACGGAAGTGAAAGACCTATACAATGAAAACTATAAGACTTTCCTGAAAGAAATTGATGATGACATAAAGAGATGGAAAGACATTCCGTGCACATGGATTGGAAGAATAAACATAGTTAAAATGTCCATACTACCCAAACCAATCTACAGATTCAAGGCAATTCCAATAACATTCTTCACAGAAATAGAACAAAGAATCCTAAAATTTATATGGAGCAACAAAAGACCCTGCGTTGCTAAAGCAATCCTGAGAAAGAAGAACAAGGCTGGGGGCATCACAATCCCTGACTTCAAAATACACTACAAAGCTATCGCAATCAAAACAGCATGGTACTGGTACAAAAACAGGCACACAGATCAATGGAACAGAATTGAAAGCCCAGAAATAAAACCACACATCTATGGACAGTTACTCTTTGACAAAGGAGCTGAGAACACACAATGGAGAAAAGAAAGTTTCTTCAACAAATGGTGTCGGGAAAACTGGAAAGCCACATGTAAAAGTATGAAAATAGACCATTCTTTTATGCCATTCACAAAAATAAACTCAAAATGGATCAAAGACTTAAAGGTAAGACCTGAAACCATAAGGCTTCTAGAAGAAAATATAGGCAATATACTCTGACATCAGTCTTAAAAGGATGTTTTCCAATACCATGTCTTCTCACACAAGGGAAACAATAGAAAGAATAAACAAATGGGACTTCATCAGACTAAAGAGCTTCTATAAGGCAAGGGAAAACAGGATTGAAACGAAAAGACAACCCACCAACTGGGAAAAAATATTTGCAAATCATATATCAGACAAAGAGTTAATCTCCATAACATATAAAGAACTCACACAACTCAACAACAAAAAATCAAACAACCCAATCAAAAAATGGGAAGGGGATATGAACAGACATTTCTCCAAAGAAGATATATGGATGGCCAATAGGGACATGAAAACATGCTCATCATCACTTATCATCAAGGAAATGCAAATCAAAACTACACTAATATATCACCTTATGTCACCGTTAGAATGGCTAAAATAACCAAAACAAAAAATAACAAATGTTGGAGAGGTTGTGGAGAAAAAGGAACCCTCATACACTACTGGTAGGAATGCAAACTGCTGCAGCCACTATGGAAAACAGTACGGAGATTTCTCAGAAAATTAAAAATAGAAATACCTGGGGCTGACCCCGTGGCCGAGTGGTTAAGTTTGCGCACTCCGCTGCAGGCAGCCCAGTGTTTGTTGGTTCGAATCCTGGGTGCAGACATGGCACTGCTCATCCAACCACGCTGAGGCAGCGTCCCACATGCCACAACTAGAAGGACCCACAACAAAGAATATACAACTATGTACCGGGGGGCTTTGGGGAGAAAAAGGAAAAAATAAAATCTTTAAAAAAAAATAGAAATACCATATGACCCAGCCATCCCACTACTGGGTATCTACCAAAGAACTTGAAATCAGCAATTCCAAAAGTCCCATGCACCCCTATGTTCATTGCAGCATTATTTACAATAGCCAAGATGTGGAAGCAACCTAAGTGCCCATCAACAGATGACTGGATAAAGAAGATGTGGTGTATACACACACACACACACACACACACACACACACACACACACACACACATGGAATACTACTAAGCCATAAAAAGGATAAAATTGTCCCATTCACAACAACATGGACGGACCTTGAGGGAATTATGTTAAGTTAAATAAGCCAGATAGAGAAAGACAATCTCTGTATGACTCCACTCATATGAGGAATTTAAATAAGTAGACAAAGAGAAGAGATTAGTGGTTACCAGGGGAAAGGGGGGTTGAGGGGTGGGCAAAAAGGGTGAAGTCGTGCACCTACAACATGACTGACAAAAAATTAACGTACAACTGAAATTTCACAAGGTTGTAAACTATCATAATCTCAATAAAATTTTTTTATAAAAAGGTAAGGAAGTACTCAAAGACAAATGCGGACAGGAGCCAGTCTAAGAGGCCAAATTGGGACAATTTGAGCAACATAAAGAATGATGATAATAATGGGCTAAAATACTTTGTTCCTTGTACTAAAATACTTTGAATGGAAAAAAAAAAAAATCTATGAGCCACAGTGATACTCATAAAAAACAGTGGCGAGGGAAAAGAGGGGGAAGGCAAAGCTTTTCTATACAAAAGAAGGAATGATAACATTTTAAATCACCATTTTAACCCCTAATTTAATAACTTATTGAGGCAAAGAGCATCAGTGGATGCTAAAGCCATTAGGTAAATGGTTATATATAAAATGGTCTCAAAACATCCCTATTAGATTACATCTTGACTTACAAAATCAAAGGGTAACTTTTACCATGGAGAAATCAGGTGCACACATTACTTGAACCAAAGTGATCAAATTTAGTATCATCAATAATGGATCAAATTTAAATTATGTCCTCCTCGATATGATAGAATAGGAAGACTACACCACCGCTCATAGTGTTCTCACCAAATATATTTAAACTTAACCTAATCATGACAAAACAAACAAACATAGAATGGTAGACATTCTATAAGACAGACATTCTAGACTCTTCAACTCTTCAAAAATGGCAGCATGAAACACAAAAAAGGCAAGGGGAATGCTGCTCCACATTAAAGAAACTAAAAAGATATGTCCTCTCTTCAGGGAACAGCAAGATGGCTGACATCTGTAAACCAGGAGGGGGCTCTCACCAGGAACCAAATCTGCCCACATCTAGATCTTGGACTTCCCAGCCTCCAGAACTGTGAGAAATAAAGATTTGTTGTTGTTGTTTTAAAAAAGAGACAGCCCATCCAATGCAATGTGTGACTTTGACTTGGATTGTGGATCAATTTTTAAAAAGGACATACAGAACATTTAGGGAACAACTGGGGCAATTTAAATATGGATTATATGTTAGATGATATTATGAATCACTGTTGAATTTCTTATGTGTATTCATGATATTGAGGTTCTACAGGAGAACAACCTTGTTGTTGGTTTTTTTTTTTTTTTTTTGAGCAAGATTAGCCCTGAGCTAACTACTGCCGATCCTCCTCTTTTTGCTGAGGAAGCCTGGCCCTGAGCTAACATCCGTGCCCATCTTCCTCTACTTTATATGTGGGATGCCTACCACAGCATGGTGTGCAAAGCGGTGCCATGTCCACACCCAGGATCTGAACCCGCGAACCCCAGGCCACCAAGAAGTGGAACGTGCGCATTTAAGCACTGCACCACAGGGCCGCCCTGAGAACAACCTTGTTGTTAGAGACGCATGTTGAAATATTTAGTGGTGAAGTATATGATGTCTACAGCTTACTCATAAATGTTGAGCAAAAAACATACAAAAATATGTAAATAGATGTAGACAGATTAAGCAATGGTACAAAATGTTCAAAACTGGTGAATCTAGGTGAACTATATGCACTGTACATATTATACTATTCTTTTAGTTTTCCTGTGGCTTTAAAATTTTTCAAAATAAAATCTTAGGAAACAATAATTATAAAAATGCCAGAGGGCCTCAAATACTTTCACAGCATCACTGATTAAATGCCTGAGTCGCATGTAACTGGTATAAACCCAATCTATTGGAAAAAGGTCAAAATCATTTGCCAGCATCAAAAAAGACTCTCAAAGAAAATGATCCAGTGCCAGGAAAGAGAATACGCTTACCAGTGCTGTTCATGGGGAGCCACAACCACGGGGGCGAGTCCAGTTGCCGGGCTGAAGAGATAACTAATTCTTAGAAGTCTGCAAGGTCAAAATGGGTCATAAGGACATAAATCTGACACAGCCAGCTGATAGGCAAACAAGGCACCTGACACCTATGAACGATTATTGCCCAAGTATTCCTTTCTCTCTGCAGTCTTCCTAAGGGGCATGCTTTCTGGATTTTGCCTCCTTCCAAAGCATCTAGGTCCCTTGGCTCACTGTCTTCCTCCAAAATCTTCAACGTCTCCGTTTTCTTTTGAATTTTAAAATTAAAATTTAAATGCATGAGTAACATGTTTTCCTTGTAAAGAAAAAAAAGAGACCGATTTTAAAGAAAGTATAGGCAGTTTTATCAGATTCACAAAGAAGTACTTTAACCCAACATTGTTAAGACCACTAGAAATACATTCACATTATATCCACACATATGACTATAACAAGAAGCCCATCCCATGGAATCTATTCATCTCAGGTTAACAATTCCTGTTTTCCACTTTTAAACTCTTGCAAGCAGTCATCACAATGACTCAAGAGCCAAAAGAGATAATCCAGAATCAAACAGATATGGCTTAAGATCAATGCATGCTGTCTAACTTGAAACCAGAATGTGTCACCTCTTAAAAAAACCAATCTACATCTCTCATGTACACTCCAACAAAATTCCTGCTCCACTTGGACACTTTGACCCACTCTATGTCAGTGCAATCTGACCATCTTTATTTCACACAGCTATACTGGATCAGGCACACAGCTTCCTTCCCTCAACAATCCTGGTCACCAAACTTGCTACTCCAGTCACATCACTGGGAAGAGATCAAAGTATTTGGTATATGGTCCTGAATGTCAAAACAAGTTTTATTAATTTTCTTCCCCCTGTAGGAGTGGTGTAATTACAACTCTGTCTCCTCTGTCCTGGAAGTTCAAACGTCTGTGATTATTTGGGAAAAAAAAGAACATGAGGTCTTAAAGGAAGACAAGGTCAGGCTTATCGACAAACCAGAGAGCCTTAAGTTCCTTTCTCTCTGTGAGTCAAGGTTTGCTCATCAGAAAATGGGGACAAGGGTTTGACTTAGAATTCAGGAAATCTGACTAATGCTGGACTCTACTAAAATTCACTCTTCTTATGTATAAAGTTATTTTATTAATTTATTAGTCGATAGCCTTTCAACCTTTCCCAATAATGTCTCCCTAACAGCAGAAAAGAATGGATGCCTACTTTGGGGGAGAGCTGTGGCAGACGAAAAAGCAGTTACTTTGGGACTGGCTTTGAAATCATCTTTCTTAAAAACACACAAACAAAACTATGTTGATTTTACATACTTCTCCATAATACATGTATTTGATCCAATAGAAAAATCATGTGTAAATTTGCCAGATAAATCGGTAACCTTTCCCAGATCATCAAATTAGTATCCAAGGAAAAAAACTTGACCATCCATCGTTTTTTTTCAGTCACACGCATGCCGTTTTGCTATTGGAACTTCTACAGACGCTGAAATACAGGCACGAGAAGAACACCAGTCACGAAACCACACTGAATTATGAACACAAAACAAACCACAACAGCAGAGCGCCCTTACTCTGTCAGACAATCCCATACAGTTATAAAATGTCATTACCATGCAGCTTCAATACGAATCACCTCACACCCATCAGCACGCAGAATCACACACAGGCAGAAATACAACCACACACCCGGCCAGTGAGGGACTCCCAGGCCGCCCAACATCTCGCGTCGTCTCGCACACATTTACACACACCAAAGGGCCTGGCAAAGCACAGAGGGGGTCTCCTGCCAGCCCGAAGCTCCGGATGGTCGCCGCCCTAGCTCCAGCTCCTCCCCTGCACCTGCCGGCGAGTGCCACCTTCTCGAGATGCCTTAGGACCCAGGCACGACTCGCTGCTCCCTGTCTCAGGCCCCAGCCGCTCCAGCGGAGCGCACCCGACGCCTGCGCACTGAGCTCAGGCGAGCACTCCCAGAAACCTCCGGGGCGCGGCTGCTGGGGCGAGCCGGGTCTGGCGCCCGGTCCACGAACCCCGCCGAGGGTTAGCAGCCTGCGTCTCCCAGCGTCCTGGGCAGCCGGCCACGGCCTCCGCGGCGTTGGACTACATTTCCCAGGGTCCACCGCGTGCCGAGCGCCGCTTCATTTCCGTTTGTTCGCGCGATGTGGGGGGCTCGCGAGGGGAGAGGGCTGCGTCTGTGAAAGAGCTTGGCTCGGCTGTTGCGGGGCGGGCGAACCGAAAGCGGGCTTGGAGTCCGGGCGCCGGATCCTGGACCCTGCAGCGCACCTTCGGTCGAGGTGAGGATGTCCGGAATGCTAGGGCGGAAACGCGCAGGGGAAGCGTGTGTGGCCGTGGCTCCTGCGGTTTTGTGTTGTGCGACCGCCTGCCTGGTATTGGTGACTGTGCGCGAATGGGCGTGTGCGACTGTGGCTTTGTGTCTAAGCGTGTGTGTGAGTGTCAGCTGTTTGTGACTCTGAGGGTGTGATAATACTGCTGTGGCCGTGTTTGTGACCGCGTACTTTCCTGAGAATATGGGTATGTGACAGTGTGATTGCATGTGTACCGCGTGTATGACTGGGCTTTGCTTGTGACTGTGAGGTGTGCGACAGTGCTGTTGTGACAGGGAATGGGATGTTCTTGTGTCTCTGTGAGGTGGTGTATGTGACTGTGTATCGTGTATTGCTGGGGTTTGCCTGTGACTTGAGGTGTTAGGACAGTGTTGCACTGAGTGTTTGTAACTGCTTGTTTCCTTGACCTGGTACTTGGTTGTGTTTTTCTGACTGACTGGATGACTGTGTGTGTGCCATGTGTGTGACTGTAGGAGTGTGTGTGTGCCGTTTTCATGACTGTGTGAAGAAAGTGAAAGCGCTGCTGTGAAGGGGTGTTTTTGGCCTTGTCCCCTGACAGGGCGCTTGGATGTGCTTGAGTGATTGCTTGCTCTGGGTATGATCGGATTTTGTTTAATACTAGGCGGTCTGACAGTGTGGCATGAGCTTGGTGATTCTCACTCTGGCTCTGTGACTGTGGAAATGTGATTGTGTGTGACTTTGTGTGGTCATTTGTATATTTGATAGTCTGTGACCTTATGGGAGTTTAGTGGGGTGCAGGAGTAAAATTGAGTTTTCGTATTTCTGGGGTCCATCCTGGGGCTGAGTCTGCCTACGGATAATGAGTCCCAGTCGCTCTGTCCTCTAAGGACTTGACTTCTTTCTCTTCTGACAGTGACTACCCTCCCCCTCCGTTCACACGTGACCTGTATTGCTTCATGTCTGTATCCATCCTTAGTACACCCTGGGACTGTAGTGGTAGATTCCCTGCTGCTTCCCGGTGCCCTCTCACCTGTAGCCTTAAGGGTATTGGATGCAGAGAAGGAAGGAAGTCAGAAATCTGAGCCCCTGAATGAAGAATATGAGTTATTTCTAAGCCACAGACCTGGTCTTGATATGAGAAGTTCAGAGCTGAGAGGCAGGCCAGTTGGAAATGTAATGGAGGTCCAGGAGTGGGAATACTCGCAGAGAGCATGCTAGAGGAGCCAGTCACACACTTAGAGCCTGTGGTACTCCATTGCAGGGCTCTGTCTCCAGTGAACAGCTTTGAATCCAGAAGGAAATTCTAGCCCAAGACAGCTGTGATCTTGGCCCCCCTTTCTGATGCAGAAAGTGCAGAACTGTTCTGGTTTCCTTCTGACTTTCCTCTGTGTTAAATAAGGGGTAGATGGTGGGGCAGGGGGCAGGGAATGTGTTGTAGTTTAGAGTACACCCTAAGAAAGGCCAAGTATCTCATTCCATTTTCTTTTCCTGAGAGTAGAGCCCAGAGGAGGAAAGAATGGCTGTTACACATTCAAAAGCAAAGCCCAAGGTGAGTAGATGTTTCCTCTTTGTTTCCTGAAATGCCTTGTTTTTTTCACAACATAAGAATGTTTTTCTTTTTGAAATTTCCTAGCTAAGCCTTCTCAAATGATGAAGGGCTAAGGCAGTTTTCTGTAGATTAGGGGCAAGGAATGTGTGCAGTTAATCGTGATAGATGCTTCCCAATGGTGGTTGAATTGAGGAAGAGAATGGATTTGAGATTCATAAGTTTAAGAAAGAGATAATATTGTGTTACTTATGACAGTTTTTTTAACTTTTTGTTAATTTTCAAGTGTACACAAAAGTGTAATGAACCATCATATGTCCAGCTCAAAAGTCATCACTCGCCAGTCTTAGTTCATTTATTTTGCCTTCTGTTTGAAATCCTTTCTAATTTGCGTTTTGATTTCTTCTTTGGCTTATGGGTTATTTAAAAATATGTTATTTAGTTTTCAAATACTTTGAAGATCTTCCAGAGATCTTTCTGTTACTGATTTCTAATTTCTAATTTCATTCCATTGTGTTGAGAATGTACTTTGTATGACCTGAATCCTTTTAAATGTATTGAGATTTGTTTTATGACCCAGAATGTGTGGTCTATTGTAGTAATTGTTTAGTGTGCACTTGAAAAGACTGTATTCTGCTGTTGTTGGGTGGAATGTTCTATAAATGTCAGCTAGGTCAGGTAAGTTGATAGTGTTGTTTAAATCTTCTGAACGCTTACTGATTTTCTGTCTACTTGTTGGATTTATCTCTGTCTCCTCGTAGTTTCTATCTGTGCTTCATGTATTTTGAAGCTCCTGTTATTAGGTATATAAATGTTTTAGATTATATGTCCTAATGGTGAATGGACCCCTTATCATTATGAAATGGTCTTCTTTATCCCTGGTAGTATTCTTTGCTCTGAACATCCACTTTGTCTGATATTTAACGTAGCCACTTGAGTTTGCTTTTCATTAGTGTTAGCATGGTGTATCTTTTTCTATCTTTTTACTTTTAACCTATTTGTGTTCTGATAGTTAAAGTACATTTCTTGTTGGCAGCATTTAGTTGGATCTTGTGTTTTTATCCAGTTTAACTATACTGTCTTTTAACTGGAGTGTTTATACCATTTATATTTAGTGTGATTATAGATATGATTTGGGTCAAATCCATCTCTTGCTATTTGTTTTATATTTGTCCCATCTATTCTTTATTACCTTTTCCTTCTTTTCTGCCTTCTTTTGAATTGATAGCGTTTGAAAGTAGCAATACCAATATTTTTACTAACCATATGAATGCAGAAAAATAATCAAGACTTCTTGGAGTTCAGTAGGATATAACCCACTAGTGATCTATAATCAAATTACTGGGTTTTTTAAAGCACCTAAAGTAACACCTCACATATAGTTAAGCCACCAATTTGAGAGATATAGTTAGGCTCATTTGTTTCATCTTGCTTTCTACTTTTAGGGATTGTTTTCCCCCCACTTTCATTTAATTTTAAAATGACATAAAGTATTTACATATTTCCAAAATCAAAACTACAGAACAAGGTGAATTCAGAGAAATCTACTATCCATTCCTGTCCCCTCCACCCTGTTTCTTTCTTCCCTCTGTAAATCACTACCTATTTTTCTCTTTGGTTTATCCTTCTATTTTTCTTTTAAATGATATATGCGTGTATGTGTTTGTATGCATATGTATATATTTTTTATTGTCTCCATTCTTAACTAAAAGGGAGTGTTCTGTGTACACAGTTCTACATTTTCCTTTTTTTTTCCCCTCACATGTTTAATGTATCCCAGAGATCATTCCATAGCAGCCTATACAGTTCTTCCATCATTCTTTTTTATAGCTGCATATTCTGTTGTGTGGTGTAATAGTTTATTCCGGCAGTCTCCTATGGGCGGGCATTTTTTTTCAATATTTAGCATTATGTAATGCAGTGATCCATAACTGTGTATATGGTTTCTATTTGTAGAGGTTTATCTTTGGGGCACATTTCTAGAAGTGCCTTACTTTTAATTTATTTTAATGCCTTTGATATAAATTCTGCCTGAATCACAACTCTGAGTAATAATAAAATTGGTATAGTTCCTCATTTTTCCCCCTCCCTATCTTTTTTTCCATTACCCAATTTAAAAAAAGTCTTAGAGTTTATCATCATACTGTTAAATATTCTGTTTTCTCTGAATTTATTGAGAATTTCTTTTTTTTTTTAACCATTACATGTCCTTCTTTTAAATTTCAGGAAGCTATTGTTTTCTTGTTTTCTGATATCAAAGTAGTACATGTTCGTCGGGACAATTTAGAAAATATAAAAAGAAACTGAGAGAAAATAACAGTTACTCAAAAACCCTCCCTTGGAATGAATCACAGTTCATATTTGGAATCTATCCTTCAGGTCTTTTTCTTTTTAACTTATTATTATGGAAAAATTCAAACATACAAAAAACAAAAAAGCGTAGTGTAACGCATCCCCATGTACCCTACCCATCACTCAGCTTCAACAAATATCAATTTATGGCTAAATGTGTTTCATCTATAGCTCCACCACACCCTCCCCCACCAAAGAAAACATGGATTATCTTGAAGTAAATTCCAGATATATAACTTCATCCACAAATATTTTAATATGTGTTTTTAAAAGATAAGAACTTTTTATTTAAAAAACATAACCACATCATCATCATTACTAAAAAGAAAAAAACTGAGTACTCTCTTAATGTCATGGAATAGCCAGTGTTCAAATTTCCCCCATTGTCCATAAATATTTTTTATGGTTTGTTAGAATCAATATTCAAACAATGTCTATTTAGTGTAATAGCATGATATGTTTCTTAAATCTTTCTTTCTCTGTTTCTCTTTTCTTGCAGTTTATCTGTTCCAGAAACAGGGTTTTCTTATAGAGTTACCCATATTCTGGATTTTGTTGATTGCCTATATGTGGTGTCATTTAACATGTTCCCCTAACTCTGTATTTCTTTTTTGTTTTTTTAAGATTTTATTTTTTTTACTTTTTCTCCCCAAAGCCCCCCAGTACATAGTTGTATATTCTTCGTTGTGGGTCCTTCTAGTTGTGGTATGTGGGACGCTGCCTCAGCGTGGTTTGATGAGCAGTGCCATGTCCGCACCCAGGATTCAAACCAATGAAACACTGGGCCGCCTGCAGCGGAGCATGCGAACTTAACCACTTGGCCACAGGGCCAGCCCCATAACCCTGTATTTCTTATAAATTGGAATTTAATTCTAGAGGCTTGATCAGGTTCAGGTTTTTTGTGTTTTTGCTTATTTGCTTTCACTAATCCTTCATACATAATGGTGTGCATGTCTATGAAGTGGTGTATTTGGTTGTTTTCCAAAGTTGTTTTCCAAAGTGGTAATATTTGGTTGTTTTCTTTATGTGATGTCAGTAGCCATTGATCATCTTTACTTGGAATCCATTATTTTATCAGGAGTTACAAAATGGTATTCCAATTCTGTTGATTCTTCTGCATTTATTAGCTGGAATACTTCTGTAAAGGGAGCCATCCTCTCATTAGTGTCTTGGTTACTCTGAAGTACAGCTTATGCAAAAAAAGTAAGATAAAAGCTTGATTTTTCTCTCATTTTTCAGCATCTTCCAAAGATTATTCTCTGTCTTACTTTTAAATTATTATGAACTTGAGGATTTTAAAAATATTTGAACTTGAGGATTTAAATATATTTGATATGTTTCAGTCCATAGCAGTTATTGTTCTTATTAATACTCAAATTGCCCATCCATGGCCAATGGGATCCTCTGTACTGCCTCTGATCTAGCTTCCTTTGGATTCCTTTTGACATGACCCCAGTAGTCTTTGGTACAGTCCAAACTTCCTGGTGTGACAAGAAGTTCTAGGCTCATCTTGTACATTTTCCTAACTCAAACTTGAAATCAGTCACTTCTCTATGGAGCCCTGTTTCCTTTTAGTGGGAAGTGGTTTTAAGAAGGCATAATCAGGATAGTAGGAGTTCTCATTGCTTCTGTTATCGCTTGTAGGCCTTTACAGAGCTGGTTAAATACATATTTTTTAGTTGGAGAAAAATAAATCCTAAGTTTATATTGATATTTCCAATTGAATTTAAAGATTATAGAGTTTTTCTTGATTTTATATTTGTATTTCTTTTTGTACTCTGAAAATCTTTATTCCTAATAACACTAAGATAATTACATACTTGCTTTATTCTCATTGATATATGTGTATGTGTGTGTAATCGTTTCAGAATATCTATCTATATATATAGATTTTGGAATAACAATGCCAGTATTCCTACTTCATAATGTTTTTGTGTGTCTATGTCATGAGAGATATTGAGCTATAATTTTTTTCTTGTAATATTTTTGTCAGGTTTTGGTATCATGGTTATTTGGCCTCAAAATGTAGAAGAGAGTGTTTTCTCCTTTTCCTATTTTCTGAAAAAGTTTGTTAAAGAATAGTAGTATATCTGCCTTAAATGTTGGTAGAATTTACTGGTGAAGCCATCTGGACTTTCTCTGTGGGAAGAGTGTTTTGTTTTGTTTTACTAAAAATTCAAGTTCTTTAATATCTATAGGGCAATTTATGTTTTCTTTTTCTTCTTGTGTGACGTTTGGTAATTTGTGTTTTAAGGCATTTGTCCATATCATTTAAATTATTTCTTTTCTTGTTACTTTGGGCTTCATTTGTCCTTCTTTTTCGAGGTCCTTAAGGTAGGAGCCTAAGTCATTGATCTTACACCTTCCTTTTTCTTCTAGTATAAGCATTTAAAGCTATAAATTTTCCTTTAAATACGGCTTTTGCTGCAGCCCACAAAATTTGTTAAGTTGTGTTTTTGTAGTCATTCGGTTCAACATATTTGGTAATGTTTTTGTTATTTCTTCTCTGACTCATGGGCTATTAGAAGTGTGTTTAATTTGCAAATATTTGGAGATTCTTCTAGACCTCTTATTGATTTCTAATTTAATGATGTGTGGACAAAGACCAGAAAATATACTCTGTATGATTCAATTTTAAAATATTTTTGATACTTGTTTCCTCCCCACTCTGGACATCGTGCATAACCAGTATGTTGCACTCTCCTAAGGGAGTTGCAGTCAAGGACTGAGGCCCCCTAGCCAGCTCTGCTCTTCTGCATATCTGCATTCCTAGCCCAAGCACCTCCATTAGGATACCTCCTTATCAGATACCTCTGCCAAGACTTCCTTATCAAGGGTAGTGGGGAAAACCTTGAAGACACTTTTTCTCCACTGTGACTCAGTGCTCAGTACCTTTCTACTCCTAGCCCTTCCTCCTCTCCCTCTCTATGGCCCTAGCCCATGAGATGGGAGGAGCCTTTTGTTTGGTACTCTCTTGGCAGTGAGATGATTCACCACATCTGTGCTGTTCCATCTGACCCTCTCTAGGTGCTTTTCCATGGGGGAATATGAACAGTGGAGGAGTCAGCGCTTTCTCTGGGTTAGCCTCTTGCTTATATCAAGTGACTAGTAAGTGATTAAGGGCTTGACTGTTACTTTCATTTTGGCTTGTTGTCTTAATTGGTTTTTCCGACAACTGGACTCTCTTGAGCTCAGCTCAGCTTTTGACAGTTGGGTGTGGTATTCTTGACAATTGGGTTTGGTATCAATTATGTCAAGGTACTTGATAGTGTTATACATAAATTCTCTATATTGTTACTGATTTTTTTTGTGTACTTGTTCTATTGACTACTGAGAGAAAGATGTTAAAATTTCCAAATCTAATTGTGGATTTGTTCATTTTTTCCTTTAGTTCTGTCAATTTTTGCTTCATATATTTTGATGCTTTGTTGTTAAATCTCTAGACATTTAGAATTGCTATGTCTTCTTGATGAATTTTCCCTCTTTCTCTCTAGTTTTACTCTTTGTCTTGAAGTCTCTTTTGTCTTATATTAATCAGGTACACAGGCTTTCTCATGCTTAGTATTTGTATGGTATATCTTTCTCTACCATTTTACTTTCAACTCACCTGTGCCTTTATATTTAAAGTGCATATGGTTGGCACTTTGCTCTTGTAAAGAGCATCTAGTTGGCACTTGCTTTTTTATCTTTACATTATCTTTTTATTGGAATGGTTGGACTGTTTACCTTTAAGTAATTACAATTTAATCTAAGCCCTGCCAGAGATGGGAGCATCCATATGTCTTTCAAGAGCTTGGTACTTTTGGGAATTTATTGCACTTAAATTTCTTTGTGTCTTTAGCTCTGTGATGAATTTAAAAGAAATTATGATTTTTCATCTTACCTGAATTATTTTTGGTTGTTAAGATGGGCACAATTAGGCCAGGCCCCTTGTTGAGTGGTTAAGTTCGTGCTCTCTGCTTCGGCAGCCCATGGTTTCACTGGTTTGAAACCTGGGCGTGGACATGGCACTGCTCGTCAAGCCATGCTGAGGCGGCATCCCACATGCCACAGCTAGAAAGACCCACAACTAAAAATACACAACTATGTACCAGGGGGCTTTGGGAGAAAAAGGAAAAATAAAATCTTAAAAAAAAAAAAAGATGGGCACAATTATCTATTGAGCTTTCCACATGTGGAAGAAGTGGAATTTCTGATTAAATATTTGTGGGGCACCTGTAGCAGTGACTCTCTGTAAGGGCAGTGACTCTCCCTAGGGGATGTTTGGAAATAATATATCTGGGTGCTTCTGAGTGTTAAAATAACTGGGTTGAGGGTCAAGGCTTCTGGCATTTGAAGGCTTGAAGCTGATCTAGATCAAAGGTTAGATAGCTTTTCTGTAAAGGGCTACACAGTAAATATTTTAAGCTTTATGGGTCATGTGGTCTCTGTTGAAACTATTGAGCTCTACCACTGTAGTGTGAAAATAGCCAATTTATAAACAAATGAGTGTAGATGTGTTCCAGTAAAGCTTTATGTACAAAAATAGTTGGTGGGCAGTAGTTTGCCAACTTTTCATCAAGGAGTCCTGCAGTACACAACAAAGAATTGTTGTATGACCTACAAAATGAGGACCACAGCTGGGAAAAGATGTGTTTATAATTATCCAGGTCTAGAACCTCTCACATAAAGCATTGTTTGCATGATTTTTAAAAATTGCTGAATTTGTCCATTTTACTATTATTGCTTGGTTTTACTATCAGCTAAATCTCTCAGGAATGCTACTATAGTTTGATTGAGAAAAGATTGTAGTTTGTTTTATTCAGAAGTTTGCGGAGATTTTTTTTAACCATTTAAAAAGTCACAGCACGGATGGCAGCGCTGCTTGTGATGTTTGACTTGCCAGTATCACAGATTTGTAGAAGCCTCCACTTGTAGATAATGAATTTCATTGATTCTGCACACACACACACACACACACACCTTGTTTTATTGCACTTCACAGATACTGCATTTTTCACAAGACCCTCCAACAGTAAAAAGGTTAAAACTTGCTGAAGGCTCAGATGATGGTTAGCATTTCTTAGCAATAAAGCGTTATTAAATTAAGGTGTATACATTGGGTTTTTTTAGCCATAATGCTATTGTACACCTAAAAGACTACAGTATAGTGTAAACATGACTTTTATATGCACTGGGAAACCAAAAAATTCATGTGACTCGCTTTATTGCAATATTTGCTTTATTGCAATATTTGCTTTATTGGGGGGTCTGGAACTGAACCTGCAATATCTCTGAGGTATGCCTGTCTACATATATAGCTTTTATTTTAAAATGTCAAATATAAATAAAAGACATCAACAATACTTGGCTGAATATTGTCATCTTATAAATCTAAATTTGTTCATTTTAAGTAGGTGTAAGCATAAGCATTTATTTGCGCCTTCTGATGAGGTTGTGTATGATCACTAATATATTGAAATATAACAGTTGGTCATTATCTCTATTTTTGGTATAACGTACATAAATGTGTCATATTATCTATAAGTTTCATTTCAGAAATGGTAGAGAAATTCTTACAGATATTTTCTTTTTGTATTTAGAGAGCACTGAGTTTGACTGGGGTAAGAACCACCACCTATATCTCCTCTCCTTAGTGTATTTTGGGGATGGGAGCAAGAGACAGGAAGAGGAGAGCAGCAAAGATAATTCTAACTGACTCATTTGGAGCTTTGCAAAGAATATGGTCTCATGGCTTTGTTTTCTCCTCCCCAGCTCTGCCTTTTCCAGACCCTGTGCTTCTCTAAGATAGGAATCCAGAGGAGGGCTGATCATTTCTTGCAGCTCTAAAAACCATGGCTCAGGTAAATTTGTGTTTCTTTGTGTCCTCTTTAAGCAGTCACGTTTTTACAGAGTATGGACATGTTTGCATTCCTTATTCCTGAAACTTCCTAACTGACCCCACTCAGGAATGTACTCCCAGTTTGTTCCATTCTTATAAGTGATAATGTCTTCCCTAAGTATGTCTTTCTAATCTAACCTATATCCACATACCTATTCAAAAATTCATGGAGCATCTTTGACTAGGAGCACTGATATAAGAAAAGCACATTCCCTGATTTTATAAGATAGAGGAGGATGTTAAATGCACCACACATGAGAAAACTTTGAACTTCACTTTAAACCTAAGTTTCCCAGTTAGACGAGATAGGAGTCGGACTTGACTGGCCTCAGTCCCCTTACATGGCAAGAGCTCGTGCTTTGTGAGCTTTTAAGATTAGGAACGTGATTAGAGACTGAAGACAGAGAGGTCCGGGATCTTCCCTGGGAATCCGTAATTGACGAATACCAAAACTATGGATCGTGTTGAGATTCAACATTATTTGCTATTCTTGAATGTGTACATTTGGATTGTCTTTTCCATCTTTTTATTACTTAGAACAAAGAAAAGGTACATTTATAAGTAATGAATAGTAACAAGAAAGGCAATCATTCATGTACAGAAGTCGTTGAGAATTATAAACTCCCAAAAGTAAGAAATGCCTGCGAGATTTTTATATAACCTAAAATGTTCAAATATGCTGACTTATTAAGTCAGATATACTCATTACATGGAGCTATTCTGCAGCCCATTAAAAAATTTACTAAATTATTGTAACAAGGAAAATGCGTATGAGATAATCTGATACAATGATGAACCTGAGGTTCCAATAAATTCTTTAATTTTATACAAATCTTATTTTATAAGGTAGAGATTTTATAAGATTTTACAGAAATATTTCCCCAATTTTTCTTATTTCTTAAATAGAGAAGAAGAAAGAGAAACTTGCATTTATTGAGAACATGTGATATACAAGATACATACTGTACAGGTTGCCTGTGTATGCTATTTCTTTTAATTGGGACACTGCATTTACTTTATTAATTCCCAGACTTATGTGTCTAATGAGATGTTCTATATGCAGGAAATATCTACAGTAACAGAAATAAAAATAGAACATGTTGGCACTTCAGAAACACGAGTATCTTTAGTGTCTCATTCATGTCAGAGGCTTCCCAGCCTCTTTGCTCTGTTGCCTCCTTTGTGGAGAGCTCCCCGTCATCTCCCCCTCCATTGAAAAAATATTTTCTTTATTTCCACAACTAGTATTATGTTTGCTGTTTCAGAGATCAGTGATGTTCAGGGATGTTGCCATTGACTTCTCTCAGGAAGAGTGGGAATGCCTGGACGCTGCTCAAAAAGACTTGTATAGAGATGTGATGTTGGAGAACTATAGTAATCTGGTGTCACTAGGTAAGGACATCAACCCCTAGTATTTCAGGATCTACCTCTGCAATGGCTGCTTTCTCTGATGTTATTTCAAGGTTGTTTTTAAGTCATTAACTGAATTTCTTCTAAGGAATGGTTTTAAATTACTAGCTGTAGTCATAGATAGTTTCAAAGGGCACATTTATCTTCTCCTTCCTTCAAATATAATTGCCTGTTTTTCTTCTGTCTTCCTTCTGTCTTCCTTGATGATCAAGGAGCTAGATTTGAATTCTGGGACACTTGCAATATTGTCAGAAAAAACAGGCTTTGCATTGTTACAATTTAGATCTGCTAAAGGAGCTCTAAATATTTTTTAAAAAATAGATGCAGAAATGTATGGTTTTTCTGACAACATAAGAACTCATATTATTTATATACTGATAGGGTGGATCAGTGCAATTTACTAATAATTCACGTGAACACAATCCATTACAACACACACATTCTCTTATTTGTATTTTTTTGGTTGAATACTACATTTTAAGAACTTAGTATTTTACATTGAATGAATATGCTAGAACCACTTTTTTGTTTAAAGATTGGCACCTGAGCTAACAACTGTTGCCAATCTTCTTTTTTTTTTCCTGCTTTTTCTCTCCAAATCCCCCCAGTACATAGTTGTATATTTTAGTTGTGGGTCCTTCTAGTTGTGGCATGTGGGACACCGCCTCAGTGTGGCCTGACGAGCAGTGCTGTGTCCACGCCCAGGATTTAAACCAGCAAAACCCTGGGCCAGCGAAGCAGAGCGTACAAACTTAACCACTCGGCCACAGGGTCGGCCCCTAGAACCACTTTTAATTGGAAAATAGCTCAGGAAAAACCTGTGATGGTCTAAGAAAATTTGTTTTTTCCTGTAGCAAAATAAGATAGTCTATATCAATTAAAACTTTAAGAAGTGATTTTCCTACCTGCATGATCACTTTATTCTTTGGACTCTGCAAGTCAGTGCACTATAACTGTCTGTTGCCCCTTGGCTCCTCTTTCTTCAAAGGCTTTAGGAAGTTATTGGTTGGTGCACTCCCCTGCAGGGCCCAAGTTGTGTGGGAAAAAACCCTCTGACTTGAGAAGAGCACAATCTCCCTAAGGAATCCCACCTAATCCCTACTTCTTCTCCATTTTTGTCTTTTATAATAATCCTTCCCACTTTCAAAGGAGGGAGGGGCTCTTCCTTTTCCCCAGTGACAACCTTTTATGTAAACTAGAGAGTTAGTTCCTTTCCAGATATTTTTTGTGTATTTAGACTTATATCATTGTCTGCATTCTTTAAAATTGTTCATTCATTCAAAATATATTTATTGAGGGCCTATTTTGTGCCAGGGACTGTAGTAGGCATTGGAGAAATAATGATCTAGACAAGATTCCTGTTCTACTGAAACTTATATTCTTGTGGGAGAACTACAAAATAAATAAGGAAATAAAAATATATGTGTATGCCTCTATATGTACATAAATACATTTATTTAATAAGTATAACAATTACAGGTAGCAATAAGCAGTATGAATAAAGGTAAAGTAGAGTGGGCAAATAAAGAACTAAATGGGGAGTGGGGTGGGCTGTTTTAGAGAGATTTTGGAAAAGCCTGTCTAAGGAGGTACTGTTTGAAAAAAGACGTGACTGAAGTAAGGGCAAGAGTCAGGCTAATATCTGGGGAACAGTATTCCAGGCAGATAGAGTAGTAAGTGTAAAGGGCTTGGGATGGGCATTAACTTTGTATGAGGAACAGAAAAACATTATATCTAAAAAAGAGTGAATGAAGGAGTAATAAGAAATAAAGACAGGCAATAGAAAAAAAGGAGTTGAAATTTTATTGGCTAAGGTGGTACCCTCTGACTCCTGGCTGAAGCAAATGCTGATCCTCTCTGGAGGAAAGTAAGAGGGCTTTAGAAGTCTCACAAACTAAGATCGACAAAAGATGAGCTCACAAAGATCACCACACCCACAAGGAAACAGGTCACAGGTGAGTGATAGATAATCTAAGGAAACAACAGATTACATGGCAAAAGATTTCACATATTGGAATTATTAGATGTAAATATAAAGTTTGGTGAAATATTTAAAGAAATAGACTAAATTGCAAAAATGACAAGCAGGAAGAGATTTTCATAAAGGAACATATTTGAAAGAGAAACAAATAGGACATTTCTAAAGGTTCTATTTAGTTCTTTTTTAAAATAATCATTAAAGGATTGATACATTTAACTGCATGAAAATTATTCTCTTTATAAAAAGACATCATAAAGAAAGTAAAACACAAGCCATGAATTGGATGAAGATATTTGCAATGAAATTAGTATCTAGAGTATAAAAACCTTCTATAAATTGATAACAAAAAGGTAAATAACCTTTTTGAAAAATTGGGTAAAAAACATTTTATAGGAAGTTCAAGGAAAAGGAAATGCAAATAGCCAGTAAACATGAAAAAGTGCTCAACCTCATTAGAAATCAGGAAGTGGAAATTAAAACCACAGTGACATAATTATTTCACACACCCTACATTAGCAAAAATTAAGTCTGACAGTACCAAGTGATCACAACTCTTGGAGGCAGAAGTGCTGTATACCTCATTATTCACAATAGCTGAAAAGTGGAAACGACCCAAATGTCCATCAACTGGATGAATAAAATTTTGTGTATCCTTACAATGAAATATTATTCAGAAATAAAAAGGAATGAAGTTCTGATACACACTACAACATGGATGAACTTTGAAAACATGATAAATGAAAGAAGCCAGACACAAAGACTACATATTGTATGATTCTATTTATATGAAATGTCCACAGTAGACAAATCTGTAGTGACAGGAAGTAGATTAGCAGTTGCCCAGCACTGGGGTGGGGGCTGGGAGGTGGGGGTGGATTGGAGAATGAGAATGAGGATATTGAAAATAACTGCTAGTAGACACAGGGTTTCTTTGTGTGTGTGTGTGAGGAAGATTGGCCCTGAGCTAACATCTGTTGCCAATCTTCCTCTTTTTTTTCCCCTCTCCAAAGCCCCAGTACAAAGTGTTTATCCTAGTTGTAAGTCATTCTAGTTCCTCTATGTGGGATGCCACCACAGCATGGCTTGATGAGCAGTGTGTAGGTCCGTGCCCAGGATCCAAACCAGTGAACCCCAGGCCACCAAAGCGGAGCATGTGAAGTTAACCACTTGGCTACAGGGCCGGTCCCCAGAGGGTTTCTTGTTGAGGTGATAAAAATATTATAAAATTTGATTGTGATGATTGTTGCACAACTGTGTGAATATATTATAAACCACTGCACCGTGCACTTGAAATGACTGAACTGTAGGTCTGGGAATTACACTGGAGTAGATTTGTTTTTCTTTTCTTAAATGCTCTATACCTTACTGATGGCAGTATCAACGGGCATAACCACTTTGGAAAAAAATGTGGCAATGATTTCCAAACTTACATGCACTTTAGAAACAGCTGGAGTCCCTTTAAAAATTCCAGATCCCAGGCCACACCCTAGACCAATTAAATCACAGTCTCTGGGCACGAGACGCATGAGACGCATTACTGTTGTGTTTTGAAGTTCCTTAGGTTATTCAGATGTTCAAATGTTTGCTAACCACTGCAATATGATATTATCTGAAAATTGAGTTGTTAAATTTGAAGGTTCACTCCACTTAATTACTGCCAGTATGCTTAGATTTATTTCTCCCCTATTTTATGCTTTTTGTTTGCTCTTTTAATCTTCTTTGCTTCCTTTTGTAATCTCTCTCCTTAATTAGGATGGATACTGTATTTTGTTTTTGTTTTTTTAACTCCATTTTCCCTCTTACTTAGTTTGGAAGGCTTACACTATTTACATGCTTTTAATGGTTATCTTTAACTTTTTATCACATGCACTTCATTCTTTTTAATGCAAATGGAGCTTTGTAGTTTTTACTAATTGTAATGATGTCTGAAAAAATAGACATTTAATGGAAATTAAATTTTTGTTAGATATTAAATGTTTTAATTAATATTAAAACATAGTTACTCAATCCACATACAATATGTGGTTTGCATACTTCTCTGCAGAGGTTTTGCAATAACTATATGCCCCACTCTCACCCCTAGGATTTCAAGGCCAAGTTGAAAAACACAAGTAAAAAGGATCATGCCTACTTGAAATAAGTTGGTGGCTGTTGTGGCAGTAAGTTGAGGTTCCATAGAGAGATGAGATATTGACAGCTCTATGTGAAATGGATATTTCATTGTCACAAAATTCTTACCAGGAGTGTATCAGCAGTGTATGACTGCTCTTTTTCTATACTTCTACCAGCACTAGATATTTTCACTTAAAAATATCTTTGTCAATTTATAGATTAAAAAAAGATGGAATAACATATACCTGTGATTACTGGTGAGTTTAAATATTTTGGGACTATCCATGCCTGTTTTGGTCCTATAATCATTATCATTCTTGTGTGCGTCACTTAACAAATACATACTTAATACAGGCTAAAGTTAATTTCTCCCTCTACCATGACAGTATAAAGGATCTTAGAATGCTTTAATTTTGATTAATCTTTCCCATCTCATATGTTATTGTTGTCTGGTATTTTACTTCTGTTTTCTTTTTAACCCCCCAAATGGGCATTATTTTTGTTTATAATGGCCATGTTTGCTTGTAGATTCACTCACATGATTATCCCTTTATTTGTACACTGTTCCTCTTCCATCAAACCTTCCTACTGGGATCATTTTATTTATCATGATAGGCAAGGCCTATTGGTAGTAAATGCTCTCAGTTTTTATTTTTGCTGTTGTTGCAAAATAACCTTGTTTCACCTTTCATTCTTGCCTGATGATTTAACTGGGTCTAGAATTCTCTACTGACAATTATTTTTTTCTCAGCGCTCTGAAGATATTATTCTACTGTCTTCTGGCTTCTTTGTTGCTCTTGAGAAGTCTGCCATCTGTCTCATTGTTGTTCCTTTTGTAAGTAATCTGTATTTTCTCTCTAGCTGCTTTAAGATTTTTTTCTTGAGATTTTAATGTAACTGATTATATTGCTTTATTTCTACAACTTTGATTTTTCCTCTCCCCTAAATCTTATTTTTTTTTACTTCTATATAGTCCCTTTCTCATGGTTTTGATTTTATATATTTTCATATATTTCAAGTATTTATAGTATATGTATCACTCAACAATTTCAGTTTCTGGGGAACGAGTCTAACTGCAGTTTCTTGCATGCTTAGGGGCTCTTGTGTAATGATGAATTATCCACAGCATTCTTTTCTCCTTTTCATTGAGAGTCTAGGCCAAGGCTGAAATGTTCCTTGTCATTTTCCTTTGAGGGCAGATGGATTTTTTTCCTTGCTCTGAACTGTGGGCCTTGGATAGTTCTGATTCTGTGAAGAGGTTCACTGCTAACACCTGACCTTTTGTGGGCCCAAGGCTTTGTATCTTGGATTCTTTTCAGACCATTAAGATACAAACTTTAGGCAATTGAAGTCAACAAGTGTGTTGAGGTAGCTGTGGCTTCAGAGTGTGTTTATCTTTAGTTTTTGGTTCTCACTTCATTGTACCTCCTTTCAGTCTGCTTTAAGCATGGCATACTTTTAAAAGGATGTTTGTCATATTTATCTAGCATTTCATGGTGTTTTCAGGAAATCTGATAAACCATTCACATATTTACAATATTCAATCCTTCTATCTTTGAACATGCTGTATATCTACTTTTCTTTTCGTGTACTTTTGTAAAGTTTCATTGTTTTTTCTTAAAAGCTCTTACACATTTCTTATTAATTTCTTCAGTACTTTATAAGTTCTGTTAATATTATGAATAGAATATTTTGTTCTATGACATTTTCTAAAGGGTTGATACTGATATATATAGAGAGAGCAAATACTGATTTCTATAAATTCATAATAACCTTGTAGAAATATCTAATAGTTTTTCAGTGGCTAATATTGGATTTCTAGGTAGATAATTTTGCTTTCTACATATAATGTATTAGCTCTTCCTTTACTCTTTCTATATAATATATTATCTCTTCCTTTTCTATTTGTACTGTTTTTAACAAACTATAATCCGTAGGAGAAGAGTATTGAAGTATTTCACAATTTGAAAATATTTCTTGTCTTTTGCAAACTTCATTGGGAGTGCTTCTGGTGTTTACAGATCTTCCTTTACTTATGATGGAGTTCTCTCCTGATAAACCCATCATAGGTTGAAAATTTCATCAGTCAAAACTGCATTTAATGGACCTAACCTACCAGACATCATAGCTTAGCCTAGCTTACCTTTTTTTTTTTGAGGAGGAAGATTAGCCCTGAGCTAACTGCTGCCAATCCTCCTCTTTTCGTTGAGGAAGACTGGCCCTGAGCTAACATCCGTGCCCATCTTCCTCTACTTTATATGTGGGATGCCTACCACAGCATGGCGTGCCAAGTGGTGCCATGTCTGTGCCCAGGATCTGAACTGGCGAACCCGGGGCTGATGAAACGGAACGTGTGCACTTAACCACTGTGCCACCGGGCTGGCCCCAGCCTAGCCTACCTTAAATGTGCTCAGAACACTTAGATTAGCCTACAGTTGGGCAAAATCATCTAACGCAAAACCTATTTTGTAATAGTGTTGAATATTTCATGTAATTTATTCAATATTATACCAAAAGTGAAAAACAGAATGGTTGGATGGGTACAGAATGGTTGTAAGTGTATCCATTATTTACCCTCATGATTGTGTGGCTAACTGGGAGCTGTGGCTTAGCTGCTGCTGCTGCCCAGCATCACAAAAGAGTATCATACCACAGGGGCCGGCCCCGTGGCCAAGTGGTTAAGTTCTCGCACTCCACTTCGGGAGCCCAGGGTTTCCCTGGCTTGGATCCTGGGTGCGGACATGGCACCATTCGTCAGGCCATGCTGAGGTGGCATCCCACATAGCACAACCAGAGGCACTCACAACTAGAATATACAACTATGTACTGGGGGGCTTTCGGGAGAAGAAGAAGAAGGAAAAAAAAAGAAGATTGGCAACAGTTGTTAGCTCAGGTGCTAATCTTTAAAAAAAAAAAGTATCATACCACATATCACTAGCCTGGGAAAATATCAAAATTCAAAGTACAGTTTCCACTGAATGTATATCACTTTTGCACCATCGTAAAGTCAAAATATTTTAAGTCGCACCATTGTGACTGTCTGTAACTATTAAAATATGTTTCTATAGGTTTCTGGTAAATACCCTTAATTAGGTTAAGGAAGAACCATTCTGGTCTTAGAGAGTTGTGTTTTGTTTTCAAGATTGGCACCTGAGCTAACTAACATCTGTTGTCAATCTTCTTTTTTCCTCCTTCTTCTCCCCAAATCCCCTTAGTACATAGCTGTATATTTTAGTTGTGGGTCCTTGTAGTTGTGGCATGCAGGATGCCGCCTCAGCACGGCCAGACGAGCAGTGCCATGTCCGCGCCCAGGATCCGAACCAGTGAAACCCTGGGCTGCCGAAGCGGAGCGTGAGAACTTAACCACTGGGCCACGGGGCTGGCCCCCTAGAGAGTTTTTAATAGAGGGTCTTAAAATAGATTTTCTTCTGTTGAACTATATTCATTCATGGGATAAACCCTATTTGATCATGATGTTTTAGTCTTTAAATACACAGCTAGATTCTATGTTGCTAATATTTTATTTTAAAATTTTACCTATGTTTGTTCATGAGATTGGCTTGTTTTTCCTGAGCTGTCTTTGTCCAGTTTTCTTATCTGAGTTAACTTAACTTTGTAAAATGACTTGGGGAGATTTCCATATTTTTATATGTTCAGCACAGTTATGTATGATTGGAATTATGTATTCTTTAATGGTTTGGTTGATCTTGCCAGTAATACATCAGTCATCAGTATCTGTTGCCTTTTAGGAACATAGACATTGAACTTACATTAAAATTCTTATGTAGTTACTGATGTAGACTCAGATTTTCTATATTTGTGAGTCATGTTTTATTATTTTTATCCATTTCATCTAATTTTTCTAATTTACTGTTGAGTTATATGTAGGTTTTTCTAATAAACACTTTTTGACTCCTTTGGATTTTTGGTTTTATGTTCTTCCTTTTCCTTTCCTGTGTTTTGGATTTGTGCCCAATCTGATTTTTTCCCTACAATATCAAGTTTCTATATCATTTATTGGTATTTGCAAAGAATTGACTTTTAGTTTTTCTAATCATTTCTATTCTTTCTAAATTCTAGCTTACTTGTTTTCTGATTTTTAGCCAGCTAATTGTTTTGTTTATTTCTCCCTGTGCTTCTTGAGTTGAAATCTTAATTCTCTTGTTTTTAATTATTTCTTGTTTTCTAATAAATGCATTTAAGACTAAGTTTTCTGTGGGTGCATTAGCTGAATCTCATGGGATTTCACACAGAGTTGCTCTTGGTATCTACTTCTAAGTTATTTGTAAGTTTTATTTTTACTTCTTTTTATGACAAACATTATATAGACATATCATAGTTACTTAGTTCTAGGATTGTGTATTGTTTTTTCTTTTTCTTTTTTTTTTTGAGGAAGGTTAGCCCTGAGCTAACATCTGCTGCCAACTCTCCTCTTTGCTAAGGAAGACTGGTCCTGAGCTAACATCTGTGCCCATCTTCCTCTGTTTTATGTGGGATGCCTACCACAGCATGGCCTGACAAGCAGTGCATAGGTCCACACCTGGGATCCGAACCGGCGAACCCTGGGCCAGTGAAATGGAACGTGTGAACTTAACCACTGTGCCACTGGGCTGGCCCCTGTATTGTTTTTTCTATGTTTTTGTAATTCCTAATTTTATCATAATGTGGTAACATGTTATCAGTTTTATCTGTCTACCTATCTTATCAATTATGTTCTAGGCTTCTGTCCTTATTTCTTGTCTGTTTATATTATTATCCTAAAAGGAAAAAAAACTGTTTCCTTTTACTCACACAACACTTCTGAAACCAGATATGTGGATTTTCCCACACCAAGCAATTCTGCAATTCTTGGTGGACACCAACTGGGTGTCCTACAATTTAACTCAGTTCTGACACTACCTGCACAGAGCTAGTGCAGACCCCACAAGTTAAGGGTTCTGTCCCACAAGACTGCCCCTCACTTCAGATGCCAATTGCAAGTCCCAGGTTGTCACCTGTACTTCTGACTGACTGCCTGTAAATTGGGGGTTCCCACAACCCCCTCCTTGGGTTCAATAATTTGCTAGAATTGCTCATAGAGCTCAGGAAAACATTTCACTCACATTTACCAATTTATTTTAAAGGATACAACTCAGGAACAGCCACATGGAAGAGATGCATAGGGCAAGGTGTGGAGAAGGGGTGCAGAGCTTCCATGCCCCCTCTTGGGCACACCACCCACCTAGCACTTTGATGTGTTCACTGACCCAGAAGCTTTCTGAACACCTTCAGTTAGGGTTTTTCATCAAGGCTTCATTACATAGGCATGATGATGAAATCATTGCCCATTAGTAATCAATTCAACTTCCAGTCTCTCTCCCCCTCCCTAGAGGTAGGTGGGGTAGGACTGAAAGTTCCAACCCTCTAATCATATGGTTGGTTCCCCTGGCAGCCAGCCCCCCCATCCTCAGAGGCTCTCCAACAGTCACCTCATTAACATAAACTCAAGTGTGGTAGAAAGGGACTTGTTATGAATAACAAAAGACATTCCTTTTAACTTTATCACCAGGAAATTCTAAGAGTTTTAGGAGCTCTGTGCCAGAAATCAGGCACAAAGACCAAATAGATATTTCTTATTATATCACAGTATCACAGTCCTCTACTATGACTGTGGATTTATCAGTTTCTCTTTGTATGTCTATCAATTTTTGTTTATTTACTTCAGAGCTAAGTTTTAGTTGCATAATGGTCATGACTGTTATAATTTCCACTTGCCTGACTCTAAGATGATTGCCCTGAGCTGATTTCACTGAGGAAACTGAAGTAATCAGAGGTGAATTTTTACAAGCTTCCTCATCAGTCTACCTCACTGCATCTATACTCATTCTGCCTCTTTTCCTGTTATGATAGATGAACTTTCTGTGCCTTTATCTAAGGCTAGTACCTCTACTTGTGTACTGAATACCATTCCTTCTCATCTGTTTAGGGACGTTTTTATAATCATTTTCATCAGCACACAAACATGTAGTTTCTCCCATCTTAAAAGAAAAAATAAAACAGACAAATCTCTTGACACACATTATTTTCCTCTTGATACGGCCCCATTTCTCTGCTACTTTTTACAACAAAATTTCTCAAAAGAATTTTCCATGCTCCCTAGCTCCAGCTCTTTTCTCATGCTCTTAAATCTGCTTCAATCAAAACTTGTCCCCATTACTCCACCAAAAAGATCACTAATTATCTCCATATTAAAGGCTTTGTTAAATTAGACGGCACCGTTTATCTTATCTCTCAGCATTTGACATAATTGATCATTTGTCCTTAAAACACTTTTTTCACTTGGCCTCTGGGATTCCACATTTTCCTAATTTTTCCGCCTTGCTCATTGGCTGCTCCTTCTCAGTCTCCTTTGTTTGGTTCCTTCTCATCAACCTGACTTCTAATTGTTGAAGTGCCCCAGGGCTCAATCCTCAAATTTCCCTTATCTTTTCTTCCCTTCTCTTCCCATCTCTTTTGTATCCAAAGACTCTTCCTGGATTATCTAATCAAATTCCATAGCTTTAAATGTCATCTATTGATGACTCCCAAATTTATATATCTAATCCAAATATCTCCCCAGAACCCTGTATTTGTACATATATCTGCCTACTTAACATCTTCTTTGCAATATCTAATAGTTCAAAACCAAACTCTTTGATATTCTCTCCCAAACCTGCTCCTACTACAATGAGAAGTTCTTAGTAAACAGCACTTCCATTCTTCTGGATGCTCAGCCAAAATACTTAAGTTTTCTTTGATTTCTCTCATATTACATGTCCAATCAGTCATCACATCTTCTTTATTAAACCTAAAAAATATATCCAGAATCCAATGACATCTGTCAGCACAAGTAACCAGTAACCATTCTATAGATAAGAGAGAGAAGGTGAATTTTACTTGAGCCAGGCTGAGGACTGTAATCTGGGAAGGTAGTCTCCACAAAGGAAGAAAGCGTTCCAGAGAAGCATGGTTTTCAGTACAATTTTATACCTTTTTAGAACAAAGAATATACATCAAACCTGCCTAGGATACATATTCATAAGAGTTTCAAAGAGATATTCAGTTGCAGATGAGCAGGTCAAAATGACCCTGATGTCCAGGAAAGGAAACATCTTCAGGAGTACTAACACTGGTATTACTGATCCTGGTATTGTAGGAAAGGAAGTGTGCATCCTTATCTTCAAAGAGTGCATTCTTTTACTTGGGGATAATGTTTAATGCATTCTTTACTTTAATGTGTAAACCAGATGTACCGCGTATGTTTGACAGGCCGTAGGTTAGGCCTTTTTTAGTTCAGGCTGAATCAGGTTTAAACCAGAATAGCTGCTGCCCCATGTACCTCAGTATGTGAAAATTTCTTGTCACATCTCGCTTTCTCCACCCCTTCATCCACAGTCATCTGGTCTGAGCCATGTGGCTTATTGCTCCTAACCACCATCTACCTAGCTTCTCTACTTTTCCACTGACTCTCTGTTGTTTTTTTTAAAAAATTTAAACAAAACCACCAGGATGATTCATTTTTAAATGAAAGTCAAATCTTGTCAGGCTGCTCACAGCTCTCCAGTGGCTCCCCACCTCAGAGTAAAAGTCAAATTTCTTAAAATGGGTGAGACTAAGGTTTCCTTGTCATTTGCCTTTGAAGCCAGAGTTGTTTTTTTTTTCCCTCCCTCTGAACTGTAGGCTTTGGATGGTTCCAGTTTTGTAAAGAGGTTTATTTCTAATCCCTGACATATTGTTGGCCCAAGGTCTTGTCTCTTGGTTTTTTTAGAGTGTTAAGATTCAAACATAGGCAATTGAAGACAGCAAATGTCCCAAGGGTGGCTGTGGCTTCAAAGCATGTTTACCTCTCTACTTTCTGGTTATCACTTCATTGTGGCCCCTGTGGATCTTCTTTGTTTTATTTTAAGCTTGGCATACTTTTAGAAGGTTGTTTATTATATTTTATCCAACATTTATTGGTGGCCTTCAGGAAATCCGATGCACCATTTACGTATCAAGTGTATTTACTGTCACAGTCATGATATACAACAGTTCCATTATACCCTCAGATTCCCTCATGCTGTCCCTTTGTTGTCAACCCCTCCCCCTTTCCAGCCTGTGAAAACCAGTGGCCTATTTTCCATCTCTACAGTTTTCCCTTTCCCAGAATATCATATAAATGGAATCAAACTATGTAGCCTTTGGGGTCTGGCTTTTTTCACTTAGTAAAATATATTTAAGATTTATTCATATTATTGCATGAAGCAATAGTTTGTTTCTATTTATTGCTGAATAGTGTTCTATTGTAGGGAAATACCAAAGTTTGTTGATTCATTCATCTTTTGAGGGACATCTGGGTTTCCAATTTTTTGGCAATTTTGAGTAAAGCTGCTATAATATACTTTGGCGTACAGATGTTTGTCTGGACAAAGTGTAAATACCCACAGATAGGACTGCTGGATCGTGTAAGTGTATGTTTAACTTTATTAGAAACAACCAAACTCTCGTTCATTGTGGTTGTGCTGTTTTGGATTCCCATTAGCAGTATATGAGATTTTTTGTGTGTTCTTTTTCTTATTTCTATCCAACATAATCTTTTTTAAATAGAATGCCTGGAACTTTATCACTCCAGATGCCTTCCCTTATATTCAATAATTGCTTTTTTTTCCTCTTCAATATCCCCAACATTCCTTAAGATTACAGAAACCATTCATTACATCTTTGACCTATAGCAGTGCCTGAGACATGATAAAGACATTCTTCTGGGATGAACACATAGAATCGACCTTGGATAGAAGAATAAATAAGAGAAGACATGAGACAGGGCATAAAGAAACAAAACAGATTGTGAAGTAAAGACTTAAGTAAACAAAAGCAATTTGGTATCTTGGTTGAAAAGGATAGGCATAACTAAAGAAGATAATCCCGGCTAGTACCTGGGAAGGAGTATGCAAAAGGCAAGGCAATTAGAGAGGTGCATATGATCACTTTTTCTATTTTTATCTTAGATTTAGTATGGATATACTTTTGTTTCCATCTTTAGGGAGGTGTTGGGGAAACCACCAATCCATGGTTTCCAGGCATCTGCTGTAAGGTGAGGAGAGGTTCCCTACAAAGGGACAGCACTAGAGTGTTTAGGAGTGACAGAACTGTTGTGTATCATTACTGTGGTGGTGATACATGACTTGAGCCCTTATAGGTCTGTTTCTTTTATCTTCTTTCTGTTTTTCAGTCGTTATCTTGTACCCTCATTCACCTGATTATTTTTTATTGAGTGCTATATATCGTAAAGAAAAATTACAAAAGTAATTGAAGCCTTGGATGATGTTATACATCTCCAGTGAAGATTTAGGTTTGCTTATGGCCGGCAATCTTGAATTACCTTAGTTCAGATTTCTGGGTTTGAGATGATTCAGAGATGATTCAGGCTTCAGACCCTGTGTAGACTGGTTTACTGTTTCTCCCTTATTGTAGCCCTCAGGGTTCCCAACCCAAAGTATGGAGAAACTTATGCTGGGCCTTGTTCTCCAGTTATTGTCACCCAAGCCCTATGAAATAGTCCAAAACACTGCATAGTTTCTCCACATCTCAGTTGCCTTTTCTAGAATTTTAAGACCTCCCTAAGTGGAAAAGTGGCCCCATATGTTGGGCTTATTTCTCTAAGTTTTCATATTTTTTAACTTTTAGCCCACCAACTCTTTATTCCAACATTAATTCTCCAGTGCCTTCAGTCAGGAGCCTTTTTATATTTTGTCCAATTTGTAAAATTGCTCTTATTAGGAAGGTTGGTTTAGATTACCTAGCCTTCTGTTACAGGAAATGGACGTTTAAGATTCAGGAACTGGTATTTAAATTGAGATCTGAAAGATGAGAAAGAGTCAGTCAGTGTAGGGGAGCTCATACAGAGCAATCCAAAGACATGGAACAGGCTCTAGTTAGTTGAGATTGGCTTTGTGAATTTTTCAGAGCTAAAAAGAATCTAGTATTTTTGGCAAATAGTGAGCAAAGATGAGAAGGCTCATGAGGAAATCAGATACAGAAGCAGGGACCAGACCATGGAGGGCTTTGTCAAAGTCATGGAAGGCATTGGATTTTACTCTCAGTTTAACTAGAAAGTTACTTAAAAGTTTTAAGCAGAAATAGCAAATCACAATCTGAAGCAGTTGGTGGGAAGTATTAAAACTAGAGATCTCCATGCTCTTTTTCTGATTCACTTGATTCAGATTTAGTTAGTCTGGTGTGGTAATCTGGACATCTTTAATTTTAACAGGGTCCCCAGGTGATTTTGATCCCTACCACAGCTTGAGAACCACTGACTTAAAAAGTTTCCTTGATCTCTTCCCTTATCTTCTCAGCGAGGTTTTATTATTCTCTGATCTCTGAGCTGCCCTTTTTTACATGTTAATATATGAGATCATTCTAAGCTAATATTTTTTCAAACTCTAGGTAGCAACACATTACTGCAGCATGAAATCTGGGTTTAGTGGGTTTTGAATGTGTATGTGTGGATGAGAAAGGGAGGAGGGGAGAAAGCGGAGACTAGAATAGTGTAGAATAGAAAACAGGGTAGGTGTTGTTTTCTGAAACTATATATGTATAAGGTTGTGATGTGAAAGGTAAGTAAGTATTACTATAGGTCATCATAAACAGTATTTGAAAAATTTTGTAAAATGGATGTAAACCAGGTATTTCTTATGGGTATTACTTCCATGTATATATTTTCATATATAGTCTGATCTACTATGGAAATTCTCCTTCTGAAATGACAACAGACATTTTTTATCTTTCAGACTTGCCTTCAAGGAGTGCAAATAAGAAATTATCTCCAAAAAAGGACACTTATGAAACAGAATTATCCCAATGGGAAATGAGTGCTAGGCTTGAAAACTGGGATCTTGAGGAGTCCAGTTCCAGAGATTATTTAGAAGTCAAAGGCACATTGGAAAAGCAACAAGAAAGTCAGGAGGAATATTTCAGGCAAGGGATGATCATATATGAAAAAATGTCCATTTTCAGCCAGCATACTTACTTAACTCAACATCCCAGATGTCATTCCCCTGAGAAACCTTATAAATGTAAGGAATGTGGGAAGGCCTTTAGACGAGCCTCACACCTAACTCAACATCAGAGTATTCATACTGGTGAAAAACCCTATGAATGTAAGCAATGTGGGAAAGCTTTTAGTCGTGATTCACAGCTCAGTCTTCATCAGAGACTTCATACTGGTGAGAAACCCTATGCATGCAAGGAATGTGGGAAGGCCTTTACTCAGAGCTCACAACTTATTTTACATCATAGAATTCATACAGGTGAAAAACCATATAAATGTGAAGAATGTGGAAAAGCCTTTATTCGTAGTTCACAACTTACCCGACATCAAAAAGTCCATACTGGTGAGAAACCTTATGAATGTAAAGAATGTGGGAAGGCCTTTACTCAGAACTCACAACTTACTCTGCATCAGAGACTTCATACTGGTGAGAAACTCTACGAATGTAAAGAATGTAGGAAAGTCTTTACTCAGCTCTCACAACTTATTCTGCATAAGAGAATTCATACTGGTGAAAAACCCTATGAATGTAAGGAATGTGGGAAAGCTTTTATTTGTGGCTCACAGCTTTCTCAACATCAGAAAATTCATAATGGGGAAAAGCCATATGAATGTAAGGAATGTGGAAAGGCCTTTATTCGTGGCTCATTACTTATGCAACATCAGAGGATTCACACTGGTGAAAAACCCTATAAATGTGAGGAATGTGGGAAGGCCTTTATTCGCGGCTCACAACTTACTCAACACCAGAGAATTCATACCAATGAGAAGCCCTATGAATGTAAGGAATGTGGAAAGACTTTTAGTCATGGTTCACAACTTACTCAGCATCAGAGAATTCATACTGGTGAGAAACCCTATCAATGTAAGGAATGTGGAAAGGCCTTTAATCGTGGCTCACTCCTTACTCGACATCAGAGGATTCATACTGGTGAAAAACCCTATGAATGTAAAGAATGTGGGAAGACCTTTAGTCGTGGCTCAGAACTTACTCAACATGAGAGAATTCACACTGGTGAGAAACCCTATGAATGTAAGGAATGTGGGAAGTCTTTTATTCGTGGCTCACAGCTTACTCAACATCAGAGAATCCATACTGGTGAGAAACCCTATGAATGTAAAGAATGTAGAATGGCCTTTACTCAGAGTTCACATCTTTCTCAACATCAGAGACTTCATACTGGTGAGAAACCGTATGTATGTAATGAATGTGGGAAGGCCTTTGCTCGTGGCTTACTACTTATACAGCATCAGAGAATTCATACAGGTGAGAAACCATATCAGTGTAAGGAATGTGGGAAGGCCTTTATTCGTGGTTCACAACTTACTCAACATCAGCGAATTCACACTGGAGAAAAACCCTATGAATGCAAGGAATGTGGGAAGGCCTTTAGTCATGGCTCCCAACTTACTCTACATCAGAGAATCCATACTGGTGAGAAACCCTATGAATGCAAAGAATGTAGAAAAGCCTTTACTCAGAGCTCACATCTTTCTCGACATCAAAGAATTCATACTGGTGAGAAACCATACCAATGTAAGGAATGTGGGAAAGCCTTTACTCGTGGTTCACAACTAACACAACATCAGAGAATTCATATCAGTGAGAAATCTTTTGAATATAAGGAATGTGGGATAGACTTCAGTCATGGCTCACAAGTTTATATATGAATTACCTGATTCTTTGTGATTAATATAGAAAGCTTTCTCTGGTCATTAATCCATTATTATCAAAGAATTCTTAAAATGTGAATATGGGAGCACATTTGCCTCACAAAGTTCAGCATCAGTGAATTTATATGGGGAAAAGATAATGTTAATGTAATCCATGTAGAAAAACCTTTCATTACTGGAACCTGTTAAACTTTAGCACATTATAGTAAAGAATAATCCTGTTAATGTAGTAAATATAGGAAGGCCTTCAGCCGTACCATATGTCTTTTTCAACATTATCTTGACTCTACCAGTTGCTTTCCTTTGTGACATTTATCATGGTAATTAACCTCTGCTTAGGTTTAATAATTTTGTAAGATAGACTCAAGAATAATACCTTCCTTATAAGATTCTTGGAAGTATTATGTGAGTTATTACATGTAAAGCTCTTAGAACAGTGCCTTGAACATAGCGTATCACATATATTAGCTATCATTATTAGTAGTGTTATTTTAGAGAATTTGCATGAGAGGAGGACACTTATGAATATAATGAATATCGAGAAATCTTTCATTAACACTTAGCCCCGATTATTTGAGTGGGGGGTACTGTATGCTGTAATGAATGTGAGAAAGCTCTATTCAGATCTCATCCCATATGCTTTAAGAGGCAATTAGTACTGTAAAAAAAAAAAAAACACACAACTGTAGATTTAATCAGTGGATTGTTGTTGAAGGGATGTGAAGTGAATTGTAAGATAGTCCAAAAACTAGTATTTTCCACCATCTCAACAAAAACAACGAAAAAAATCGATAGCCAAAATAAATCTAGGAAATTTTTTAAAACTTGAATGTACCGCTTTTGAATTAAAATTAAAAACTGACATTACAGACTATTTTGCAATGAAAAATGATGCAAGTCTGTGTCAGAAACTGCTATTTCCCTACACAATATCCATTTTCCCTTTTTTTTTTTTTTTAAGATTTTTATCTTTCCTTTTTCTGCCCAAAGCCCCCTGGTACATAGTTGTGTATTTTTAGTTGTGGGTCCTTGTAGTTGTGGCATGTGGGATGCTACCTCAGCATGGCTTGATGAACGGTGCCATGTCCGCGCCCAGGATCCGAACCAGTGAAACCCTGGGCAGCCGAAGCGTAGCATCTGAACTTAACCACTCGGCCATGGGGCTGGCCTCATTTTTTCCCTTTCTCACAGAATTCTTGGCTGAAAACATTCAGCCTCCCTTACAGGTCAACAAGATGGAAGTGGTATTTGTATGAGTAGAACATCTAAGAAATCCTTTTTTTCTCTCTGCACTTCTTTGTTTCCCTGCCTACAATGTGAACATTTAATCTGCAGCCCTGACAATTTTACGGGGACTTTGAGAATGGTATCTGAGTATTAAGGATGATGGAGCAAAAGTACAGAACGGGTCTACATCTGTGCTGATTTCATGGAACAGCCATACCAACTCTGGTCTACCTGCCTCTTGTATTTCTTTATATAAAATTTAAATAAATTTCTTATTTGTTGATGCTGTTTTCTGTTAATGAGCCTAAAAATGATTAAGGATATAAAATTTTGTACCTGGAAGTGAAGTGCTGTGGGTTAAAGAAATTTCAAATGTGGACTGACTTAGGGCCATGAAGAATGAGGATAGACCCACTTCAGGCTAGAAAACTGAAGATCTTGTTTTTATAGATGGGGCATTTGGTCAGACTCCCTTCTACTCTATCTTACAAGGCAGATCTTGTGTCAAAGCTGTAATGTTAGGCTAAATGGTAGGAGTGATTCAGAATGTGTGTGTTGGATGTTTCTTGCTGCTTTCGGTAATGTCCTGTGAAAGAGATGAATTTAGTGTAGAGTTAACTGCAGAAGCCACTAGCAGAGACTGAAAGTGATATTGCTTTGTTAAATACTGGGGCTGGCCATGTTGCCTAGTGGTTAAGTTTGGCGCACTCCACTTTGGTGGTCCAGGTTTCGTTCCAGGCACAGACCTACACCACTCATTGGCAGCCATGCTGTGGTGGTGACCCACATACAAAATAGAGGAAGATTGGCACAGATGTTAGCTCAGGGCGAATCTTCCTCAGCAAAAAAAGAGAGATACTATGTGTGCATGCAGGTGCTCAATCTAGGTTGACAGTAAATTCAGAATTTTGAAACTTGTGGGGTTCAAAATTCCAAACTGATTCTAGACCCTTAACTGAAGCCACTTATAGTGGCAGTCTTAACAAAAAAATGAAACCATTGCCCCATCCATGCAAAGGCAGAGAGTCTGCTAGCAAAAATGAGTTTAAAATGCTTTCCCCACCTGAGCCTATTGTTCTAAAATTAGTTGTATTTATGAAGTACTTACTATAATTCCAGCCACTATCTTAGGTGTTTGGGACATATCTGAGCAATTCTAGCAGGAGGAGATAGAAGAATAATAAATTGTAGAGTATGTTAGGATATAAGTGTTATGGGGGAAAAGGTCATTCAAAAGGAGTCACAAGGATATGACAGTTTAGGTTGCTGTATGAAATAGAATGACCAGTGAAATAGAATAGACTAGACCATGGAGAAGGAAAGATTTGAGTCACGATTTGAAGGAGTAAGTCAGTGGTTATCCAAGGGAAGGGTATTCCAGACAGGAAGAGGCTAGAGCAGAAGTCCTACTATGGGACTATGCTGGTGTATTTGAGGAACATCAGAGAAGCTATTGTAGAGGTTTGTGCAAGGGGATGATTGATAGAGGAGGTCAGAGAGAGAGCAGGGCCATATCTTGTAAGGCCTTGTGAGTCATTGTAAGCATTTTGGATTTTATTCTGAGGGAAATGGGGAGCCATTGGACAGTTCTGAGCAGAGGACACAATCTGACGTGCTGCTGTTTTTTGTGAAAACAAACAAACCCTAAGTGGATAAGAGGCTACGGCATTAATTCAGATGATAGATGATAGTGGCTCAGACCAGGGTGGTAACAATGGTGAGAAGTGGTTGGATTCTAGATATATGTAAATGTGATGGAGCAAGCAAGATTTATTTAGGCGTTAGATGTCAGGTGTGAGAGAAAGAGAAAAGTCCAGGATGATTTTGACTCAAAGGTTTTGGTTCCAAGCAACTAGAAAGATGGTGTTCCCATCAGCTGAGATGGGGAAAGCTACTACTGTTCCATCAGGTTTGTGTTGGAAGATTGGGAGTTCAGTTTTTAACTTGTTGAGTTTGAAATGTCTTTTAGACACGAAATGACAATATTGAGTAGGCACGTGGATGTTCTAGCTTGTACTATTCTAGAGAGTATATTAATTTGGTAGTTATTGCCTACACTTATTTAAAGTCATGAGGCAGGATAAGATCATTAAGGACCTGAGTGTAGATAGAGAAAAGAAGGACAGCAAAGACTGATCCACTGTGCATTCCACCACTGAGTTTGAGGACAAAAGGACAGACCAGCAAACTATGCTAAGGATGACCAGTGAGATGAAAAGAAAATCAAGATAGTGTGGCATTACAGAAGCCAAATAAAAGTGAGTAAAAGGAAGGAAGATCAATGGTATCAGATACCGGTGGCCAGTTACATAATACAAAGCTTGAGAGTTGGCTATTGGATTTAGCAATATTGATGTTGTTGACCTTGAGAACAGCAGGGGTATTTGTGTGTGTGTTTGTTTTGAGTGATTGAAGTAAAAGCCTGATAAGAGAAATTGGAGAGAATGAGTATAGAGCAACTGCTTGGAGGCATTTTGCTACAAAAGACAAAGAAATAGGCTAATAATTAGCATGGCAATAGGAATAGGAGTGTTTTTGTTTGTTTTCAGGAGAGGAGAAGGAATAGCAATTCTGTATGCTGATTGGAGTAATTCAGTAGAGGAAGAAAATGATTCAGGACGAAGAAGTGAGAGTTACTGAAGCAATGACCTTATGTAGGTAAGAGGAGGTAAGATTTAGTGGATGGAGGGATTCGCTTTAGGTAATATCATGGGAAGGTTATTCCTGGCAGTAGAATGGCAGAATATGGGGTGCAGGTGCTGGGAAGTGAGTAGATGAGATGGAAGAAGTCTTGGGAAGTGTTCTGATTCCTTCAGTGCTTTCATGAAATGGTAAGTAGGGTTAGCTGAAAGTATGGAAGATGAGAAGTTTGGGGTTTAAAAGAAAAGAGATATGAAATAGTGACTAAAGTGAGATATTTAATGTACAGGATGATTGCCTGGGAACATGAGAGGGCTAGAAAAATGAAAGAGCAAAGGGGCCAGTGAGCAAAGGAATCATCAGGCGTAAAACTATATTTACACCAGATCTTTGGCATTGTAATTAAACAGTAGCAAATAAATAGTTTGAAAGCCTATTGAGTGTTGAGGGAAATGTACTGCTAATAAAACCCAGTCCTAGCCTGCAACAGCCAATGATTCAACTCTCCCAAACAGTTCTCAGGCTATGGTACAAATCCATCAGGAAATGACCCATTTATGTGATTTTTCCAAAGATATATAGGAAACTACATGTTATGAAAAAAAAATATATATATATACATACCTAGAATGTAGTTGTCTCTTTTTCTCTTTGCTTTTTAAAGATATCTAAATTGTATATTCTGTTTTTAAAATGTGCCTTGCTTTTTCACTTACATATTTTGGCAATTGTTCCAGTTTCTATTGCTGCATAACAACTGCCGCAAACTTGGCTTAAAATACAATAATAATTTTTTTAGCTCACATCTACAAAAATTTGGGCAGGGTTTGGCAGCAACAGCTCAGCTCTGATCCACACAGCCTCAGATGGGGTGGCTTGAAAGCTAGGGATCACTTGATGGCTGAAGGCTGGAATCATCTGAAGACTCACTTGCTCACGTGTCTGGCAGTTGATTCTGGCTGTCAACTGGACCTCAGATAGCGTGGTCAGCCAGAATACCTACATGTGATAACTCTATGTGGCTGCTTAGCATGGTGACTTGGGTTCCAAGAGTCTGTCCCAAACAACAAGGTGGAAGTGCATGCAATTTTTATGATCTAGGCTCAGAAGTGACATGACATCACTTGTGTTGTACTCTATTGGTTCTGTTACAGCTCAAGGAAAGAAGTGTCACAGTGTAAGAAGAACGTATAGGATAGGATATATTGTGGCCATGTTTGAAAAATACAACATGCCATAAAGATGCTTCCATACCTAGCCTTGGAAGTCACATAATCTCATTTCTGCCATTCTCTATTGGTTTAGGCAGTTACGTCTTGATGGGCAAGTCTCACATAGTAAATAGAGTATATAGGATGGGATACATTTTGGTGGACATTTTTGGAAAATATATTCTGTCCCAGAAATCCTGTCATACATGAAAAGTTTCCTCATTTTTATGTGATATATTATTCTTATAGCTATATATTCTTTTATTGACGTACCATAATTTTGGCACAGTGCCAAAATTCTCATTTTTTTTTTCCTGGGTGATTGGCTACCCAGCTAGGTACCAAATTTCCCATCCTTCTTTGCCAACTGTGGCCCTGTGACTAAGTGAAACATTATCAGGAGTAATATGCAATTTCCCTCTAATTTGCTCAAAAAGTAATTACCATAAGAGGATAGACATAAATCCTGATCCATCATTATAGTTAATGTAAATATTTAATGTGGCTATTAAAGGATATATTTTACTTCCAGTTCTGGACCACGATGGAGTATAAAGAAATATTAAACTATGGTAAAAGAGTAACTATAAGATAGAACTCTGAAGAGTACCCAAAGGCTAAGAGAGAGTATCCAAAGAAGGATAAATTTTGAAGGTGGGCCCCATCTCTAGGTTCAGGCTTCACAGAAGGTGTGGTTTCAGCTCCACTGGATAATGGAGAATTTTGGTGGGTTGCCAGGGCCAGAGTTGATCTATAGTCATTGAGCAAGCAGGAACAAATCTTTGGGACACAACTGAGGTGCAAGTGGTAGAGCTGAAGTACAGGTACAAGGCTTGGGGAACACAGTGTCTACCCTGAGAGGGCTGTGGGAAACCACCAGGGCATAGGTGACCCACAGCTGGTGGGTGGGCACATAGGGCGAGTCAGAAGCTGCTGTGGCCCAGGGACTACAGTTCACATTGTCTGCATTGGAAAGGTAGTTGGCCTTGGCTGGGCTGCAGAATCACCAAGGGACTGTGTGCTCTCTAGGTACATGGCTGGGGCAGAGCACCATCGAATGTTCTCACATGCCCACACTGCTAAACAACTATGCCGGCGGAGCAAGAAAAAGCAAAACACTGCACACCAGGACCAGTAAGAGAAGCCTATTGAAAGCTTAACATCATGCTCACTGTAAAGGAGAGATGCTTAGAAGCCAGTCTGTTATAGCACAGCAGGTACTGAAAGTTGAATTTGGAGCTGTGAAGCAATAAATTGATAACTGGCACAAGAATGGATGAATATCTTGAAAATATAAATTCTTTCAGTCAGAAAAACTCAAGTAAGTGAATTGAAAAGTGGAGAAATGCATATGCATTTCACAGAAAAGCAAGCATAAATTATCAATAAACATTTAAAAAGTTGTTCATTCTCATTAATAATCAGGAAAATGAGAACCAGAACTACACAGAGATACCTTATCACAAATGTCTATTGGCAAAAATAAAGTTGGCAAGTATCAAGTGTTGGTGAGGATTTTGAGAAATGGGAATTTCACCTGCTACCGAGAGTGAAAATCATAACTACTTTGGAGAAATAGGCAGTACCTCTTAATTTTAAAGATGCACATGCCAATGACAGTATGGAGGTAGATTCAGCATATTGATATATAATAAATTTGTCCCCTATGGAAAACCTACACAGATATACTAGGACATAAATACCAATATGCTCCTAGTGACATGGTTTGCTTTACTTTTATTTTAGTCTTAGGTCTATAGTTAAGTATATTATTTATAGAATACTCTACCTATTAACAGCAGAATACACATTCTTTTAAGCACTCATAGAACATTCACCAAGATAGATTATATGTTAGGTCATAAAACAAACATCAACAAATTTAAAAGAATTGAAATCATACAGAGAATGTTCTCTGACCATAATGGAATTAATCTAGAGTCAATAAAAGAGAAAACCAACAGGAAAAATATCAACACTTGGAAATTAATCAACACACTCCTAAACAATCGATAGGTCAACGATTTGTTTCCCTATTTATTTCAAGGGAAGTAAAAAATGTATTGAGCTGAATGAAATTGAAAGCACACAAATATTCTTATCAGCTTTGTTTAGAATAGCCAAAAACTGAAAAAAATTCAGATGTCCTTCAGCAGGTGAATGGTTAAACAAACCATGGTGTACTCCTACCATGGAATAACATTCAGCAATTAAAGTGTTTCTTAAAAAGAATGAACTATTGATACACGCAACTTGGACAAATCTCCAGTGAATTATGCTGAGTGGAAAAAAAGCCAATCTCAATAGATTATGTGATGTATAATTCCATTTATATAACATACTTTAAATGTCAAAATAATAGGAATGTAGAAAAGCTTGGTGGGTGCCAGAGATTAAGGATGGGGGAGGAATGAAAAAACAGGAAGGATGTGGGTGTGGTTATAAAAGGGCAATGCAAGGGATTCTTGTGATGGCACTGTTCTATATCTTGACTAAGTTGCTGAATACGCACACCTACACATAATAAATTGTATAGAACAAAACACATAGAGACATAGACAAACGTACAAATGTGTGCAAGTAAAACTGGGAAAATCTAAATAAGATCAGTGGGTTGTATCAATGTCAGTACCCTGGTTGTGATATTGCATTATAGTTTTTGCAAGATGTTACTTTTGAGGGAAACTGGGTAAAGCATACATGGAATCTGTGTAATTAAATATATTAAATGCTGACTTTGAGTCATTTTACTAAAGTTTTCCCAGTAAAACCTTGAGTGGATGAAGCTTGCCCTCTAATAAATTCCTCTAGAAAGACTACAGGTATGCATACATATTGAAAACTATTTGTCTATAACCTTGTACAGGAAGGAAAACTTGGCTGGATATAAAATCCTTGGCCCACACTACCTCTTGAGTTTTCAGAAAGTGCTGTTCCATCTTTATATCGCTTTTTAGTTTTTGAGAAGTGTAATGTCACTGCCCTCTGCTCCCAAATGAATGAAGAAACAAATGAAAACCTATGACAATGCTAGAATTTTGAGAATCTTTGCTTTACATTTCTAACTAGCTTCACTATTTTATATTTTACACTTTTCTGATCTCACCAACTAAACTATGATTTACTTTAGAAGTAAACCATATCTTTCATCTCTCTTTCCCTAATGCTGATCATAACATCTGGTACCAAAAAATGTAGCCAATATTGTTTGCCTGAATCCAACAAGTAAATAACTTTTTTAAAAAAGTGTTAACTGGAATGAACAGCTTTATAAGGCAAAAATGAAGTTTTAAAGAAAAAAGAGTCTTTATTAAAAGTTTGACAACAACAGGAGTGACGTCAGCATCATGGCAGAGTGAGCTCTTCCCTTGGACTCTCCCCTCTACAATACAACCAAGAGGACATTCATACACCAACAGAGGACATACACACAACACAAAAGACGTCTGAGAGACCCAGGCAGACATATATCTGAAGGGTCAGGCTGGAGCCTCTGGAGGAGTTGGAAACAGATTGGCAGGAGCTCCGTGGAGAAAGAGGGACTGCAGCTGGGGGAAGCATGCAGGTGAGGAGAGGTGCCCCGTCCCTGCCCAGTAGTCCCAGCCCCATGATCACCCAGAGCACAGCGTAGAGAGGGGCCATGGCTAGGGGAAGGGTGCAGATGAGGAGAGGCACTCTGTCCCTGCCCAGCACTCAAGCCCCACAATCGCCCAGAGCATGGTGTGGAGAGAGAGGGGCCATGGCTGGGGGAAGCATGCAGGTGAGGAGAGGCACCCCATCCCCACTCAGCACACCAGCCCCATGATCACCCAGAGCACAGCGCAGAGAACAAGGTGGTGGGAGCTGGAAGAAGTGTGCAGGTGAGGAGATGCAGCCTGTCACTGCCTGGCACCCCAGCCCCACAATCACCCAGAGCAGAGCATGGAGAGAGAAGCAGTAGCTGGTGGAGCCCTGTGAGCACCCAGAGCACCATGCGGAGAGAGAGGCAGTGGTTGGGGGAGGCCATGCAGCTGTAAGAAAGTGCCCCTTATCCTGCCCAGCACTCCAGTCCTGTGACTGCCAAGAGCTCTGCACAGAGAGAAAAGCTAAGGCTGGGGGAAGCACAGGTGAAGGAGAGCACCCATTCCCCTCCCTGGTGCTCCAGATCTGCTATTGGCCAGAGCATTGCACAGACAGAAAAGCAGTCAGCAGTCAGAGCTGGGGAGCCCCTGATCATGCTGGGCCCAGAATACACAGCGCCTGATCCCCACCCTGTGACAGCATGTGACAGCTGAGACCAGATAATAACACCACGTGGAGGCAAAAATCCACACTATCAAGCAGTATGAGAAAGTATATTAAATCTCCAGACTAGAAGGAAAATGACAAGTACCCAGAAACCAACCCTGAAGACTCAGAAATCCATAACCTAAACAACAAAGAATTCAAAATATCTATCAAAAAAACCTCAATGAGTTACAAGAAAACACAGCAAGACAAATTAAAGAATTCAGGAGTTCCTTCACAAAAGAGATTGAAAGTATAAAGAAGAACCAATCAGAATTGTTGGAGATAAAAAAACATTGGATGAAATGAAGAAAAATCTGGACTCCCTAAACAACAGGACTGACAATATGGAGGACCAAAGTAGCAATTTAGAGGACAGTATTATAGAAATGTTTCAGAGGGAGGTGAAGAGAGAACTAAGACTCAAAAGAAAGGAAGAAGCTCTCAGAGAAATATCTGACTCAATTAGGAAATGCAACATAAGGATTATACATATTCAAGAGGGGGAAGGGGAGGAGAATGGAGCAGAAAGCTTGTTCAAAGAAATAATAGCAGAGAACGTCCCAAACCTGGAGAAGGAGATGGAAAGATACGTGAAAGAGGCTACTGGATCTCCTAAATATGTCAATGTAAAATGACCTCTGCAAGGCATATAGTGGTAAAGCTGGCAAAAGTCAATGACAAAGAAAAAATATTAAGGGCAGCAAGGCAGAAGACAATAACTTATAAAGGAATCTCTATCAGGCTTTCAGCAGATTTCTTGGCTGAAACTTTACAGGCTATGAGAGAGTGGAATGATATATTCAAAATCCTGAAAGATGAAACCTTTCAGCCAAGAATGCTCTATCCAGTGAAAATCTCCTTCATATATGATGGAGAAATAAAAACTTCCCCAGATAAACAAAAGCTAAGGGAGTTCATCATCACAAGAACCCCCCTACAAGAAATCCTCAAGAAGGCCCTAATACCTGAAAAGAAAAAAACAAAAATGGGAAGGGGCTACAAAGGCCTGAGCAAGGAGATTAATAGGTAGGCAATAATCAGAAAATGGCAGCTCTCTATAAGATCAGGATGGTAAAACACTTAACTTTTACACCAAGGATAAAGAAAAGGAAGACACCAAAATAAAAATAATCTCATTATTTTAATCACAAACTCACAACAGAAGATGGAATAAGATATGACAAAAATAACTTAGAAGGGTAAGAGGAAAGGGACAGAATCAGTAGAGTCTAAGGAAATAAGAGGCTATCTCATCTACGAGATTTTTTTATATGAACCTAATGCTAGCTACTAAACAAATAATGAGAACAGAGACATATACGATAAACAAGGAGAAAAATAAAGAAAACCAACATAGAAAACTACCAAATCAAATTGGCTAAAATACACAGTACGAGAAACATAGGAAATGCAGAAGAACCGGAAAATGTGCAATAAGATGGTAGTATTAAGCCCCCACATATCAATAATAACTATAAATGTAAATGGATTGAATTCTCCAATCAAAAGACAGAGAGTGGCAGGATGGATTAAAGACTAAGACCCATCAATATGCTTCCTCCAGGAAACACATCTCAGCTCCAAAAACGAACATGGGCTCAGAGTGAAAGGATGGAAGACAAACTCCAAGCTAATGGCAAACAAAAGAAAGCAGGTGTTGCCATACTTATATCAAATACAGTAGACTTCAAGATAAAACATGTAAAGAGAGACAAAGAGGAGCAGTATACAATGATAAAAGGGACTCCCCAACAAGAAGACATAACACTTATATGCACCCAACACAGGAGCACCAAAGTACATAAAGCAACTATTAATAAACCTAAAACGAGATGCTATCAACAACACAACAACAGTAGGGGACCTCAACACCCCACTTTCATCAATGTATAGATCATCCAGACAAAAAGTCAACAAGGAGATAGTTGAATTAAATGAAAACTAGACCAGATGAATGTAATAGACCTCTATAGAGCACTCATTCCAAAAACAGCAGAATGTACATTCTCCTCAAGTGCACATGAAACATTCTCAAGGATAGATCATATATTGGGAAAGAAGGCAAACTTCAATAAATTTAAGAAGATTAAAATCACATTGACTGTCTTTACAGACCATAATACTATGAAACTAGAAACCAACTACAAGAAAAAAAGCTGAGAAAGGAACAAAAATGTGGAGACTAAACAACATGCTACTGAACAATCAATGGGTCGTTGAAGAAATAAAGGGAGAAATCAAAAAATATTTGGAGAAAATGAGAATAAAAACACACCATACCAACTCATATGAGATGCAGCAAAAGCAGTCCTAAGAGGGAAATTTATGGCAATACAAGCCCACATTAACAAACAAAAAAAGCTCCAATAAACAACCTTAAACTATAACAAAGAGAATTAGAAAAACAAAGCCCAAACGCAGCAGAAGGAGGAAATAATGAAATAAATGAAATTGAAATAAAAAAGACTGTAGAAAGGATCAATGAAACAAGGAGCTGGTTCTTTGAGAAGATAAACAAAATTCACAAACCCTTAGCCAGACTCACTAAGAAAAAAAGAGAGAAGGCTCAAATAAATAAAATTAGAAATGAAAGAGGAGAAATTACAACAGATACCACAGAAATACATAGATTATAAGAGAATATTATGAAAAGCTATATGCCAATCAACTGGACAATCTAGAAGAAATGGAAAATTCTAAGATTCTTACAACCTCCCAAAACTGAATCAAAAAGAAATAGACAATCTGAATAGACCAATCACAAGTAAAGAGACTGAAACAGTAATCAAAAACTTCCCCAAATCTAGGAGTCCAGGACCAGATGGCTTCTCTGGAGAATTCTACCAAATATTCAAAGAAGATTTATTACCTATTCTTCTCAAACTATTCCAAAAAATTGAGGAAGATGGAAATATTCCTAATACATTTTACAAGGCCAGCATCACCCTGACACCAAAGCCACATAAGGACAGCACAAAGAAGGAAAACTGCAGGCCAATATCACTGATGAACATAGATGCAAAAATCCTCAACAAAGTATTGGCAAATCAAATACAGCAATACATTTAAAAGATCATACACCATCATCTAGTGGGATTCATACCAGGGAGACACGGATGGTTCAACATCCACAAATCAATCAATATGACACACCACATTAACAAAATGAGGAACAAAAACCACAGGATCATCTCCAGAGACACAGAGAAAGCATTTGACAAGATCCAACATCCATTCATGATAAAAACTCTTGATAAAATGGGGATAGAAGGAAATTACCTCAACATGGTAAAGGTCATATATGACAAACCTACAGCCAACATCATACTCAATGGGGAAAAACTGAAAGCCATCCCTCTGAGAACAGGAACAAGACAAGGGTGCCCACTCTCACCACTCTTAATCAACACAGTACAAGATGTTTTGGCCAAAGCAATTAGCAAGAAAAAGAAATAAAAGGAATCTGAATAGGCAATGAAGAAGTGAAACTCTAGCTGTTTGCAGCTGACATGATTTTATATATAGAAAACCCTAAAGAATCCATCGGAAATCTATGAGAAATAATCAACAACTACAGCAAAGTTGCAGGATACAAAGTCAACTTACAAAAATCAGTGGCAATTCTATACTCTAATAACAAACTAAGAGAAAAAGAACTCAAGAATACAATCTCATTTACAACAGCAACAAAAAGAATAAAATATTTAGGAATAAATTTAACCACGGAGGTGAAAGACCTATACAAAGAAAACTATAAGACATTACTCAAAGAAATCAATAGGGACATAAAGAAATGGAAAGATATTCCATGCACATGGATTGGAAGAATAAACATAGTTAAAATGTCCATACTACCCAAGGCAATCTACAGATTCAATGCAATCCCAATCAGAATCCCAATGACATTCTTCACTGAAATAGAACAAAGAATCTTAAAATTCAGATGGGGCAACAAAAGACCCTGAATAGCCAAAGCAATCCTGAGAAACAAGAACAAAGCTGGTGGCATTGCAGTCCCTGACTTCAAAATATATTACAAAGCTATAGTATTCAAAATAGCATGGTACTGGTACAAAAACAGGCACACAGATCAATGGAACAGAATTGAAAGCCCAGAAAGAAAGCCACACATCTGCAGACAGCTAATCTTTGAAAAAGGAGCCAAGAACATACAACAGAGAAATGAAAGCCTCTTTAATAAATGGTGCTGGGAAAACTGGACAGCCACATGCAAAAGAATGAAAGTAGACACAAAAATAGACTCAAAATGGACCAAAGACTTGAAAGTAGGACCTGAAACCATCAAACTTCTGGCAGAAAATCTAGGCAGTACACACTTTGACATCAGATTTCAAAGGATCTTTTCGAATATGATGTGTAAGCAGACAAAAGAAACAAAAGAAAAAATAAACAAGTGGGACTTCATCAGACTAAAGAGCTTCTGGAAGGCAAAGGAAACCAAGATCAAAATGAAAAAACAACCCACAAAATGGGAGAAAATATTTGCAAATCATATATCCAACAAGGGATTATCTCCATAATATATAAAAAAAACTCACACAAATGAACTACAAAAAACAAATAACCCAATCAAAAAATGGGCAGAGGATAAGGAACAGACATTTTTCCAAAGAAGATATACAGACGGCCAACAGTCACATGAAAAGAAGTTCAACATCACTAATCATTAGGGAAATGCAAATCAAAACTACAATGAGATATCACCTTACACTTGTTAGAATGGCTGTAATTACCAAGACAAAAAACAACAAATGTTGGAGAACATGTAGAGAAAAGGGAACCCTCATACACTGCTGGTGGGAATGCAAACTGGTGTAGCTACTGTGGAAAACAGTATGTGGATTTCTCAAAAAATTAAAAATAAAAATACCATGTGACCCAGCCATCCCACTACTGGGTATCTATCCAAAGAATATGAAATCAACAATTCAAAGTGACTTATGCACCCCTATGTTCATTGCAGCATTATTCACAATAGCCAAGACGTACAAGCAACCCAAGTGCCCATCAACTGATGATTGGATAAAGAAGATGTGGTGTGTATATGTGTGTGTGTGTGTGTGTGTGTGTGTGTGTGTGTATACAATGGAATACTACTCAGCCATTAAAAAGGGCAAAATCGTCCCATTTGCAACAACACGGATGGGCCTTGAGGGTATTATGTTAAGTGAAATAAGCCAGACAGAGAAAGACAAACACTGTATGATTTCACTCTTATGTGGAAGATAAACAAACAAATGGACAAAGAGAACAGATTAGTGGTTAGCAGAGGGGAAGATGGTTGGGGGGTGAGCATAAGGGGTAAAGGGGCACATATATATGGTGGCTGACAAATAATAAAGTGCAACTGAAATTTCACAATGTTATAAACTATTACCATCTCAATAAAATAAAAATACATTTTAAAAATGTTTGCAAACCAGGTAAGTACACCCAGACCTGCATGTTAATAGGTGACCCCCTGCTCCTAGTCCTGGGGTGGCTGGTTTTTAAAGGCAAAAGGTGCAGAGTTTGCAAGATTAAGGCTGAGTCCAGTTCTGATTGGTTGCCCCTTCTAGCCACCTTCTAGTTGTACCTTGTGCCTGGGGCTTTCCAAATGTCCTAATGACAGGGAAAGACTACTGTATTGTTCCATGGCCATCTGGTGACAGTCAAGGTTAACATGTATTTTTTATTTCTGTCCATAGCTTTGCATTGAGATGGTCAAAGTAACATCATGTTGACTCTGGCCTCATTTTTATCTCTTTCTTTATCAAAAGATACAAGTTAATGGTGTTTAGTCTCTGGACAGAAATTTCTTAAAACTTTAATTTCTTGAAATTTTAAAATACAAGTATTACTATAATTAGAGAAATTTAAAAAGCAATTCCAGGGGCTGGCCCAGTGGCATTGTGGTTAGGTTCACATGCTTCACTTCGGTGGCCCAGGGTTCACAGGTTCAGCTCCTGGGCATGGTCCTACACACTGCTCATCAAGCCATGCTGTGGCAGTGTCCCACATACAAGGTAGAGGAAGACTGGCACGGATGTTAGCTCAGTGACCATCTTCTTCAAGCAAAAAGAGGAGGATTGGCAACAGATGTTAGCTCAGGGCCAATCTTCCTCACACACACACAGAAGTTTTAAAAAAGCAATTCCATTGATAAGAAGGAATTTATATTAAAAATATATTTAAGAATGTATTGAACCTTTTATCAATATATACTGTACTCTTGGTGGGTTTTTTTCCAGTTTTGAGAAATACTCTTTGTGTTGTGTAACAATTTATCACTGAAAGTCCATTTTGTCTGACAATAATATAGCCACCCCATCTCTCTTTTGGTCACTGTTTGCATGGAGTATCCTTATCCATCCTTCTACTTTCAATCTATTTATGTCTTTGTATCTAAAGTAAGTCTGTTATAGACAGCATATAGATGGATCATGTTTTCTATCCATTCTACAAATCTGTTTTTTAATTGGTGCATTTAATCCATTTACATTTAAAGTAATTAATGATAAGGAAGGAAGGACGTCTACTATATACCTATTTGTTTCATGTACGTCTTATGGTTTTTTGTTCCTCAATTCCTCCATTTCTTTTGTATATAGTTGATTTTTTATAGTATACAACTCTGATTCTCTTCTTTCCTTGTCTGTATAGTTTTACTTACTTTTTTAGTGGTTGCCTTGGAGATTACCATTAACATCTTAAACTTATAACACAGTTTGAGTAATACTAATTTAGCCTTACTGGTATACAGTCTGCTCCCATACATCTCTTTGTACTCCCTTTAAATTGTTATTGTCACAGATTACACCTTTATACCTTGTATGCCCATTAACATAGATTTGTAATTTTTTATGCTTTACCTTTAAATCATAGAGGAAAAAAAGAGGAGCTCCAAACCAATACAATAAAACTGACTTTTTTTTTTAAAGATTGGCACCTGAGCTAACATCTGTTGCCAATCTTCTTTTTTTCTTCTTCTTCTCCCCAAAGCCTCCCAGTACATAGTTGTATATTCTGGTTGTAGATCCTTCTGGTTCTGCTATGTGGGACGCCACTTCAGCATGGCCTGATGAGCAGTGCTAGGTCTGCACCAAGGATCCGAACCGGTGAAACCCTGGGTTGCTGAAGAGGAGCACACGAACTTAACCACTTGGCAACAGGGCCAGCCCCAATACTGACTTTTATATTTACCTGTGTAATTATGGCTTCAAGTTACTATCTAGTGTCCTTTCATTTCAGCCTGAAGCATTTCTTGTAAGGAAGGTGTTGAAAGTTTAGCCAAGCTACTCCCTAATATTGCTGCCTCAGCATCCGTTTTGTGTCATCAAACAACCTGCAAGGGCCTTGAACTAACACTAGCGCCTCCCTCAAGTGTATGCCCTAGATAACAACCCACAGAGACACAAGTAAATGTAAGTTTCTGATATGATTCCCCCAATAGCCCTTGTAATAGTCTCTCCTGACAACCAGGGACCCCTGACCCCCTTGTGTGCCCCTTTAATAAGATCCCTGTGAACCTTACCCAAACCCTGTTCTTTTTGGTTTGAATTAAGCAATCTGGCCATAGGATGGGAACCCCAAAACACTCCACCCACAGACCTTGACAGACACGTGTGTCCTAGGTCCTGTTGCACTCTCTGCCTGCACCCTGTCGTAACCTTCTTAAATGGCCCCTCAAAGCGTGCTGTGTACCTCCTCCAGGACTTACGAGTAATAAAAATTCTCAACTTCAATTCCTTTGTGGCCTTTTGTTGAACTGCAGCTCACTATCCAACACCCTGGGGCTCTAGTTAACAAATGTTAATTTAACAAAGTCACAACAGAAGGTCTACTAGTAGCAAACTCCCTTGGCTTTTGTTCATCTGGGAATATCTTAATTTCTCCTTCCTTCTTGAAGGATTGTTTTGCTAAATATAGAACAATTGTCAAGGCTTTTTTTTTTTTTTCTCATTTAGGATGTTAAATATACATATCATCTCACCATCTTCTGTCTTCCATGATTTCTGATGAGAAACCAGCTGTTAATCTTATTGAAGCTCCCTTGTCCATGACAAATTGATTATCTCTTGCTGCTTTCAAGATTGTCTTTGTCTTTCAATAATTTAACTATAACATGTCTCAGTGTGAATCCCTTTGAGTTTACCCTGCTTGTAGTTCATTGAGAGTCTTCGATGTTTATATTTCATGTCTTCATCAAGTTTGGGAAGATTTGGGGAGTCATTTCTTCAAATATTTTTTCTGCCCCTTTCTCTCCTCCTTTTGGGCTCCTATTATATATATATTAATATCCTTGATAGTGTCCCACAGGTTTCTCAGGCTCTTTTCATTTTTCTTCATTCTTTTTTCTTTCTGCTTTTTGGACTAGATCATTTCACTTGCCTTATCTTCAAGTTCACTAAGTTTTTTTGCCTCCTCAAATCTGCCATTGAACTCCTCTAATGAATTTTTCACATGAGCTGTTGTAGTTTTCAGCTCCAGAACTTCTTTTTGGTTCCTTTGTATAATTTCTACCTTTTGATTGACATTCATTTTTGTATATATACTACTTTCTTCATTTCCTTTAGTCTTTTTGTCCATGATTTTCCTTAGCTCATTGAGCATATGTAAGATAGTTGGCTTAATGTATCTAACTAGTAATTTCAAATGGATTTCCTTAGGGATAGTTTCTGTCAAATTCTTTTCTTTATATATGAATGGGACATACTTTCCTGTTTCTTTGCATGCTTTGTAATTTAATTTTGAGATCTGGACATTTTGAGTAATATAATGTAACTTTGGAAATCAGATTCTTCCCTTCTTCAGGGATTGCTGATTTTTGTTGAGGACTGCAGCCATCCATTTGTGTAGTGACTTCCAAGCTATTTTTGCAAAGTGTGTATTCCATGTTGTGTGTGGTCACTGAAATTTCTGTTCCATTATCTCTGAGGTCAGGCAAAGATATTGATAAAAGCTTCAATCTATCAAGTAAATATAACAATTATAAACATATATGCACTGTCTTAGCTTGGGCTGCAATAACAAAATACCATAGTCTGGGTGTCTTAAGCAATACAAATTAATTTTCTTACAGTTCTGGAGGCTGGAACTTGGAGATCAGGGTGCCAGCATGATCAGTTTCTGGTGAGAGCTCTTCTCTTGGGTTGCAGGTCACCACTTTCTTGCTGTGTGCTAACATAACCACTTCTTTGTCTGAGCATGGAGAAAGAGAGTGGGCAAGCTCTCTGATGTCTCTTCTTATAAGAGCACTAATCTCATCATGAGGGCTTTACCCTCATGATATCATCCAGCCCTAATTACCTCCCAAAGGCCACATTTCCAACTAGAATCACATTGTGGGTTAGGGCTTCAACACATGAATTTGGGGGTCACACATTCAGTCCATAATACGCATCTAACAACAGAGCTGCAAAACATGTGAAGCAAAAACTGACACAATATAGTTGGAGACTTCAATACCCTACTTTCAATAATGAATAAAACAATGAGACAGAAGGTCAGTAAGGAAATAGAGTACTTGAACAAAACTATAAACCAACAGACATATGCAGAACACTCCACCCAATAACAGTAGAATACTCATTTTTTCTCAAGTGTACATGGAACATTCTCCAGGATGGATGATACAATAAGCCACAAAACAAGTCTTAATAAATTTTAAAATACTGAAAATATACCAAGTATCTTTACCACTCACAATGGAATGAAACTAGAAATAACAGTAGGAAAATGGGAAAATTCACACATATGAGGAAATTAAACAACACATTCTTAAAAAACCAATGGATTAAAGAAGAAATCAAAATTTACATCAGAAAATACCTTGAGATGAATGAAAATTAAAACACAACATATGAAAACTTATGGGATGCAGTGAGCCCAGTGGAATGAAACTAGAAATCAATAGCAGAAGGAAAAGTGGAAAATCCACAAATATGTGGAAATTAAACACACTCTTAACCAATGCATCAAAGAAGAAATCACAAGAGAATCAGAAAATATTGCGAGACAAATTTAAATAAAAACACAACATACCAAAACTTATGGGATACATACAAATCAGTGCTAAAAGGGAAATTTATAGCTATAAACATCTACAGTAAACAAAGAAGATCTAAAATCTAAAACAAGAAAGACATAGAATTACCATATGACCTAGCAATTCCACTCCTAGTTATGTATCCAAAAGAAAGGAAAACATATGTCCAAGCAAATCTTGTACACAAATGTTCATAGCAGCAATATTAATAATAGTCAAAATGTGGAAACAATCCACATGTCCATCCATTGATGTATGGATAAATAAAATGTGATGGGGCCATACAATGGACTATTTCTTAGCAATAAAAGGGATTGAAGGGGGCCAGCCCAGTGTCATAGTGGTTAAGTTCTCACACTCTGCTTCAGCGGCCTGGGGTTCACAGGTTCGGATCCCATGTATGGACCTAGACACTGCTTGTCAAGCCATGCTGTGGAGGCTTCCCACATAGAATATAGAGGAATATTGGTATGGATGTTAGCTCAGGGACCATCTTCCTCTAGCCACAAAACATGAGTGGTCTTGGGGGGAGGACTGGCAGCAGATGTTAGCTCAGGGCCAATCTTCCTCACCAAACAAAAAAGGAATGAATCTCTTACTATATGATCTAGCATTCATGCTCCTTGGTATTTACCCAAAGGAGTTGAAAACTTATGTACACACAAAAACTTGCACACAGCTGTTTATAGCAGCTTTATTCATAATTGCCAAGACTTGGAAGCGACCAAGATGTCCTTTCAGCAGGTGAATGAATAAACTGTGGTACATCCAGACAATGGAATATTATTCAATGCTAAAAAGAAATGAGCTATCAAGCCATGAAAAGACATGGAGGAAACTTAAATGCATATTACCAAGTGAAAGAAGTCAATTTGAAAAGGCTACATACAGTATGATTCCAACTACATAACTTTCTGGAAAAGGCAAAACTATGGAGACAGTAAAAGGATTGGTGGTTGCCAGTGGTTAGTGGGTGGGCAGGGATAAATGGAACACAGGGAATTTTTAGGGCAGTGAAACTACTATGTGTTATATTATAATGATGGATATATGTCATCATAAATTTATCCAAACCCATAGAATAAACAACACCAAGAGTGAACCCTAATATAAACTATGGACGTTCAGTGTTGATGATGTGTCAACGCAGACTGGTCAACTGTAACAAATGTACCACTTTGAGGGGTGATGTTGATAATGGGGGAGACTATGCATGTGTGGGGGTAGAGGGAATATGGAAGATCTCTGTACCTTTCACTCAATTTTGCTGTGAACCTAAAACTTCTCCAAAAAATAAATTTTTTTTTTTAAAAAAAAAGGAGAATGAAGTACTCCTACATGCTACAACATGGTTGGATTTTGAAAACAGTATGCTAATGAAAGAATCCAGTCATAAAAGACAACATATTGTAAGATTCCATTTATATCCAGAATAGGCAAATTCAGAGGCAGAAAGTAGATCAGTGGTTGCCAGGGAAATAGGGAGTGATTGTTAATCACGTGGGAAGATAAAATGTTCTGGATTTAGACAGGGGTGATGTTCACAGAGCTGTGTGAATATATTAAAAATGCTGAATTGTACACTTTAAAGGGGTGAATTTTATTGCATGTGAATTACATCTCAATAAAAATAGATTAGAAGAAAAGAATGTGCCACGTTAAAAAGTCTTGCAGCAGTTTTACTAATTACCTATCTAAAAAATGCAACTCAAGAAGTTGTACAGTTCTTTCCCCTTATTCCAATATCATCTGGTGTCCTTAAAATGATCCCATCACATTCACAAAAAATAACGGTAGCAGTAAAATAATTTTGTTCTCTTATTTTCCATCAGACTTCTGGTATTTCATTTTGAAGACTGGTTTTAGAGTTGTAAGAGGCTCTTTGAGCCTCAGATTTTTATCTGTATAATAGGAACATTAGTCCCTTTCTGACAGCATTATTGTAAGTACCAGATGAGAAAATGCCTTAGCTCATCTCTTCTCCACAGCACCAAAGTGGTCAAACTCAGGAATCAGACTCACGATGGCACATCACTTCCCTTGCCCCACAGGCTTATCACACTGGCAATAATGCCCCACTTATAAGTGATGGTCCACGTGTTAGAATATGGGTAATTGTCATAAGAATCCATTCAGATCAGGAGACGGATAGCGACGGTCGCTTACTGCAGGTTTTTACACGTAGTTAACCCTTATTCAATATTAAAAATTCACCTTGGACTGAGACGCCTGTGGACTTAATGAAGATAAAAGGCATTTTCCTGAGTGAGATAAAGAAAGAGAGAGGGATGAAGGGAGAAAGTCAGCTTCAATTTCAGACCAGCTGCTTCATAAACAAATAAATAATTTTTAAAATACAACTTTTGAAGTGCTGTGAAGGAAACAAATATGCTATGATACAAAGTAAACTGGGGAATAACAACTAGTTAAAAAATAATGGGAATGATAACTGGTCAGAAAAAATAACACACTAGTGTGCTTGAGAAAGGCCAGTATATTGGAAATATAGTCATGCTCAAAAACAAGAAGACAAACATATCACCGATCATAAAACTGTGGAATCCTTAAGAGACTGAATAAATAGGAAATTAGATTAAAGTGGTCAAGGGCAGCTTAGCCTATCTGCCGTCGCAGTATAATAACATCACGGAAGGCAGGACCTCAAGGGTATTCCATCACCAGATGGAATGGAAGCTGAAGTAGGAGGCGGCTCAATGCAAACTCAAGGAAAGGATTAGTTTGGACAGCATGGGAGGCGTGTGCAGGCTGCTGACCTCAGTGCATGTGTCTGTGCACAAAACTACCCAAAATAGAAGAAAGGAAGTAAGTGTGGAAATTAATAAACTAGAAAGCATAACTACAAAAACGGACCAATAGAGACAAAAGCGGGTTCATTAAGACTAATGAAACATAAGATCTGCTGACAAGATTGATTTTTAAAAGGAAAAGGAAGGTACAAATATTAGAAGTGAAAGTAGGGACACAACAGAGATACAGTGGAGATAGACAGGATAAGAGACTATTACGGAAAACTCCACACTAATAAGTGGGAAAATGTTGTAATAAAGATTTTGTTTCAGAAAAACAACTTACCAAAGCTACAGAAAGATAGAAAAATTAAATAAACAATAAAGAATCTGAATAACTACTTTAAAACTTAACTCCAAAAATAAACATCAAGCCAGACAGTTTTACCAGCAAGTTTCCCCAAAGTTTCAAAAAACAAATATTCCATTTGTGAACCAGTTCTTCCAGAGAATAGGAGAAAATGAGCATCAACTCATTATACAAAGCCAATACCACCATACAGGCAACAACAGACACAAATAGAAAAGGAAAGAAAAATTAGCTATCAATCTTAAATATGATTGTTTAAAAATAATAATCAAATATTAGAAATTAAATACAGTTTTTATACACACATACATACACATCATGACCAAGTTGGTTTATGCCAGGAAGGTAAGGCTAGCTTAACGTTAGAAAATCTACTGACAAAATTTACCACATTAATTGCTTAAAGAATAAAAATTATATGATCATCTCAAGAGTCTCAGAAAAAAAATCATTAAAATTCAAAACTGTTCGTTTTGTAACAAAGAAAACCATAAAAAGAGGGTAAATTCCTTAATCTGACAAAAGAGTATCTACCTTAAAAACCTACAATAATCATCATACTAAAAGGTAACATATCAGAATTATCTTTCCTTAAAAATTAGAAACAAGACAAGGATAATTAGCACTACTACTTCAATTCACCGTTATACTGAGTTCTAGAAGGCAAATAAAATGGATGTATAAAAAGAAGGGAAGGAAGGTGGGGAGGGAGAGGGAGAGAGAGGAGGGCAGAGAGGGAAGGGAAGGCCAGAAGACACAATAAAAAGACTACTAAGAAAGAACTTGTCCTTATTCAGAGAGGATACAGAAAACCCAAGAGAATCTAAACCTATAGAAAATTATAGATGGGAGGTATGGGATATAATACTAAACAAAAACCCATTGTATTTTTATGTATCAGCAAGAAAGAAGAAAATGTACCTCAAAAAACATAATTTACAAAAGAAACAACAAAATAAGAAATAAGGTGCCTAGCAATAAACCCAGCAAAAATGTGCTTGACCTTTATGGAGAACATTAACTTGATCAAAAACTTCAAATAACACCTAAGGTAATGGAGAATAATAATATGCCCACATAGTAGTATTCACATAAATTTCCACAATAAATTTTCAAAAGGATACTACAGATGAGAGTCTAGAGAATATATGAAATTTTAGTTTTAAGTTTGATTGAGTTGGACGGAAACTGTGGTATTTACATATAAAGACAAATCAGAAGAGTTGGTTTCGTAAAATACATATATATGATGCAATTGGCTTGGAACGTTTAAGGTTTGAGATTTAGGTGAAAAATCCAAGTAGATCAGTGAGAGTGAATATCAGAAGACCCTCGGGACAACAGCTATGATTGTGGCGTCGACCACACAGAAGTGGTGGCTGACATCTTGGGAGGTCATGAAATCAGTTATGGAGAGAGAACACTGAGAGGTCATGAAATCAGTTATGAAGAGAGAACACTGAGAGAGAAGAGCTAAGGGTTTCTAAGGAAATATAAGAACTAAGACAATATGGTTTTAGCTGTCAAGAAGAAAGATGAAAATGGCACATGCAAGAGACTTAGAAGAGAACCAGACTTAGAAAGGGAGAGCCTAGACCTTTGGAATTACAAAAAGAAAAATGGTCCTTGGTGACAAATATTTCTGTAGAATGACAAGAACAGAAGAGTGTAAGCAGGAATGACGGGAAGTTTCCTCTTGGAGAAATGAAGAATTATGAAAACCTTTATTTTTAAAAATACTATTTTAATCATATTATACTTGGTTATCTATCCAGTTTTCTTTCTTCATGTGCTTTTTATATCAATTTATATTTAATTTTCACTGCTAAGGGTGAATTTTCCCTTATGTTTATTTATAACATACAAGATATACGCACATATGGACATGGATTGCAGTATTTGCATTTCATATTTTTGAAGATTGCCAAATTACTCTTCAAAGGGATTTTATTTACACTCTTGACTCTGTGAGACAACCTCTTTTACCTGTTCCTGCTTTTAGTTCTTTCACTGGTTTCCTACACAACAGCAAGGCACCCAGAGAAACAGTGAGTGACAGACAGACACAGGATCCTGCACTCATTGGTGAGGTTGAGCTCCCTTCCCTTCCTGATAGTATCGGACATTTTACTTCTTCAAATGAGGTTGTTGGTACTCCTGCCATTTGATTTTCAGATAGATATTCAAAATGTCTACAATATCCATTCTGCTCATCATTTTCTGTTTCTTTTTCCTTTGAGTCATATCTTTGATTTTTTTAAATTTCCAGCACTCTCCCTTTTTACTGCACTGAGAATACAATTAGGATTTTTAGAAAAATTCTTTCCTTTTTTCTTTGAATTGTTTCATTGGGTGTCACTTGTTCTGATTGGCCTCCATCTTTTATATCCCTGGAGTGTTTTCATATATTTAGCATTTTTTCTCCATCAGCCTGTTCCTTTTGTTAAAGGTTCCACCTGTCCAATGTGGTACCTACTGGCCACGTGTGGTTACTGAGCACTTTGAAAGGTGGTTAGCTTGAATTTAAAAATGTAAAATGTCTCAGTACTTTCTATATTGATTACATGTTGAAATAATATTTTAGATATAGTTTGTTAAATGAAATATTTAAAAGTTAAATTCAACTTCTTTTTACTTTTTTAACGTGGCAACCAGAAAATCTGAAGTTAAAGTATATGGCTCATTATCTATGGGGCAGTGCTGATCCAGGTAGTTCAGTATAGCTAAGAAAGCCATCAGAGATTTCAGAGACCCCAAACAAAAGCCAAGAGCTTAGAGTTATTTTAACTATTCTCTGACAATTACTGATCCAATATATTTCTCATTCAGTAGAGACAGAGGTAGATGAAGAGAGAATTGCCTCAGGAACTGGGAAGTTTAAATTTGGAAAGTCTCTTGTTTGTATCCACTTGTCAGTCTAAAATCTATGGAGCATATTCCTGTTCAATACCTGGCTGCCTGGTGAGTACAGCCCACCTCAGAGCTGTTTATGTGCATAGCATTTAGGCAGCACAGTGATATTGCAGATCCTAGGGACCTATGACCAAAGTATTTAAGTTCAGTACTTATTTCCTTAACTACTGGAAGGCCCTGAGCTATAGCGCTGTACAGCTATACATCTCAGTCTAAGGGGTGGAGGTAAGAGGGGAGCAGAGGAGGGCAATATCTCCTGTCTACTGCTTTTACTAACTTTCTCTCCACTGGGTTGGAGTGTGGTAGACAAGTGCTCCCCTCCATTCTGCCATCCTATTTCCTGTTGATACTCTCAATCATGCAGGTATGTAGGTCTGGGGCCTCTCTCAAGTTCTGACAAAGACAAACAATTTCTTTCTTATTTTTCATTGCTTGTGTTTCCATTTGATTTGTAAATAATGAAAATATAATTTAAAAAATGTAAACCACCAAAACAAAAATTCTGTATACTGATTATAACCATAAGGACTTAAATTAATGTAGGCATACATCTTTTAACCCGGAGTTACTGTGTACCTTTGTTCCCGAATGCTACATACCTATAAGTATATTTCAGTCTATACCCCATTTCTACTGTAATAACCTCACACCATTTCCCTTCTCCAGTTTCCTTTCTCCTTCCCCCTGTGCATTTTATATAAGAATAGCCAGCATTAAGTACTGCTAGGCATTTAATATGTGGTATCATAAATTCATGTAACAGTTCTATGACAAAGGTAAAATTATCTCCCTTTAACAGCTGAGAAAACTGAGTTCCGAAACGATAGTAATTAGCTCATGAAAATGCTAGGCATTTAGATTGGAAACAGGGAATTAATAAATCATGGTGCATACACAATGGTGCTCTGTAAACATTAACAATGATGATGGATTTATTTCTGCATGTATGATCAACTAATTTTTGACAAAGGCACCCAAAATACACAATGGAGAAAAGGTAGTCTATTCAACAAATGGTGTGGGAAAACTGGATATCCACATGCAAAAGAATGAAATTGGACCCTTATCTTACACCACACACAAAATTAATACAAAATGTATTAAAAACTTAAACGTAAGACCTGAAACCATAAAACTCCAAGAAAACATAGGCCAAAAGCTCCATGAGATTGATCTTGGCAATGACTTTTTGGATTTGACACGAAAAGCACAAGCATCAAAAGCAAAAATAAACAAGTAGGACTACATCAAACTAAAAAGCTTCTGCACAGTAAAGGAATCCATCAACAAAACAAAAAGGCAAACTATGGAATGGGAGAAAATATTCGGAATGGGAGGCAATATTAACCCCTTATGAGATATTAAAAATATTGGGGCCAGCCCCGTGGCCGAGTGGCTAAGTTCGCATGCTCCGCTTCGGCAGCCCAGGGTTTCCACGGTTCGGATCCTGGGCGCGGACATGGCACCGCTCATCAGGCCATGTTGAGGCGGCGTCCCACATGCCACAACTAAAATACACAACTACGTACTGGGGGGATTTGGGGAGAAAAAGCAAAAAAAAAAAAAAGAATATTGACAACAGTTGTTAGCTCAGGTGCCAATCTTTAAAAAAAATATATGATTTATGTATCTCATAAGGGGTTAATATCCAAAATATACAGGGAACTAATACAACCCAAAGCAAAAAAACAAATACAATTTAAAAATGGGCAAAGAACCTCAAAAGACTTTTCTCAAAAGAAGACAAATGGCCAGCACATACGTGAAAAGATGTTCATTCAGCATCACTAATTATAAGGGAAATACAAATCAAAACTACAAAAAGTTCATAGAGGTATCACCTCACACCTGTTAGGATGACTATTATCCAAAAGTCAAAAGATAAGTGTGGCCAGGACGTGGAGAAAAGGAAACCCTTGTACACTTTTGGTAGGACTGTAAGTTAGTACATCCATTATGGAAAACAGTATGCAGGTTCCTCAAAAAATTAAAAACAGAACTGCCAAATGACCCAGCAATCCCATTTCTGGGTATATATCCAAAGGAAATAAAATCAGGATCTCGAACAGATATCTACACTCCTCTGTTCACTGCAGCATTATTCATAGTAGCGAAGATATGGAAACAAACTTAGTGCCTGCAGACAGATGGATAAAGAAAATACGGGTATATATACAATGGAGTATTATTCACCTTTAACAAAGAAGGAAATCCTGCCATTTACAACAACATGGATGAACCTTGAGGACATTAAGCTGAGAGAAATAAGCCAGACACAGAAAGACAGATATCATATGACTTGACTTATATGTCAACTCTGAAAAAAGTTGAACTCACAGTAACAGAGAGAATGGTGGTTACCAGAGGCTGGGGGATGAGGGAAAGGGGAGATATTTATCAAAGGGTATAAATTTCAGTTATAAGTTCTGAAGACCTAATATACAGCATGGTAACTACACTTACTAAAAATGTACTGTATACTTGAAATTTGCAAGAGAGTAGATCTCAAGTGTTCTCACCATACATGCCAAAAAATGGTTACTATGTGAGATGATGGATATGTTAATTAGCTTGATTGTGGTAATCATTTCACAATGTATAAATATATCAAAACATCACGTTGTGCACCTTAAATACACACAATTTTGTCAATCTACCTCAATAAAGCTGGGGGGAGAAAAAAATGATGGGGAAAAATACATAATGAGTAGGTTATAAAACCCCCAAGGTAAAAATACAGTCATTTTCAAACACTGACACATTGAAAGATAGTCACCAAATTGTTAACTGATTAGGGGTGGCCCTATGGCCGAGTGGTTAAGTTCGTGTGCTCCGCTTTGGCAGCCCAGGGTTCTGCCAGTTTGGATCCTGGGCATGGACATGGCACCACTCATCAGGTCACACTGAGGTGGTGTCCCACATAGCACAACCAGAAGGACCTACAACTAGAATATACAACTATGTACTGGGGGGGCTTCAGGGAGAAAGAAAAGAAGGGAAAAAAAAGATGATTTGCAACAGATGTGGGCTTAGGTGCCAATTAAAAAAAAAAAACAATGATTGCATCTGGAAGTCTACTATATGTGAGCTTCTTTCTGAAGAGAATGGTGAATACAGATGAGACTACCAGTGGCACGCCTGAGGTATAAGGAGGAAATAACTGACAAAAGTAAATATTTAAATGTTCCTTATTTTTTTATTATGAAATAGCTTAAATATATGGAAAAATACAAAGAATAAGAACCTACCTATAAACCCACAACCAGCTTTATCGATTTATAAGAATTGGCCATATCTGCTTATTTTTTAAAGAAATAAATGATTAAAAGATTATCTCCCTTTGCATCTTTTCCTCATTTTTCTCCCTCCCCAGAGGTCACCACTGTTCTGAATTAGATGACAATTTCCATGAATGTTATTACACTACTTCTATATGGTATTTAGCCATGGAAAATGTACACAGCATCGATTTGCATGTCATTAAACTTTATATAAATAAGTGGTATCATATCATACAAAACACTCTCTGGTTCAGTTTCATTAGTATTGTTTTTAAGATTTATCCATGTTGATAGAAGTGTCTCTAGTTCATTCATTTTAACTTGGGTTCTAATATATTCACCCTCATGGTTATTTTGATTGCTTTAAAATTCATTCTCACAAACAAAGCTGAAGTGGACTTTCCTGTACATCTCTCTGAACACAGGAGGAAAGACTCTGTAGAGGTTTAGGTGTGGAATTGCTAGGTCAAAGAGTATGCACATCTTCAATGTCACCAGATATTGCCAAATTATCCTAAACACAACTACTTCCAATAGTACTGTATTAACACCCCCAAATCCATCCTTTCTCTACTGATATGATCCATCTTTATCATATGCAAAATTTCTACACATAGATCAGATTCAATCATTTTCTTGCTGTTCTTAAGAATTCACACTTCACAGATGAATTTCGGAACAAAGTTGTTAGGTTCAAGGGCAAAAAGGCCCACTGAGGAATTTTGGTTTGAATTGCAATGAATTTGTGAATTAGGAATAACTGATAATTATCTTGCAGCTCTTCAACCTAGGCTATATAATACTCCTCAACTTTTTTTTTATTACTCTTCAGTTTTCTGGATCTAGAAAATCTGTTGTTTTATATTTAAGTACAAGCATACCTCATAAATATTGCGGGTTCGGTTCCAGACCACCACAATAAGGCAAATATTGCAATAAAGCAAGTCACATGAAATTTTTGGTTTTCCAGTGCATATAAAAATTATGTTTACACTACACTGTAATCTATTAAGCATGCAATAACATTATGTCTGAAAAAAATGTACATACCTTCATTTAAAAACACTTTACTGCTAAAAAATGCTAACCAGCATCTGAGCCTTCAGCAAGTTGTAATCTTTTTGCTGATGGAGGGTCTCATAAAAAATGCAATATCTGCAAAGCACAACAAAACGAAGCACAACAAAATGAGGTATGCCTGTATTAACTATCTCAGCCTCTGGAGCTTAACTCCATGAAGACAGGGTCTTTGATCACCATTGTCTCCTCATGCCTAAAACAGTGTCTGGCAAATAGCAGCTACTCAAAATCACTGAATGAATGAAAACCTATATGTATATATTTGTCTGCAGTTTTCTTCCCTCGATCCCCTTTTGGTTTCAATTTTACAAAAACTGAATAAAAAATTTATAAACTTTATATTTTTTCTATGGTATGGAACAGTTTAAATCCGTTTGACATTTCCTAGATTCACTCATATGATTACCTAGGCCTGGTGCCTTTTTATGGGACAGTATGAATTTCCATGTTTATTGGTTTTTTGGAGTTAATTGTGATATGCTCTATTCATTTCTTGATCTAAATATAAGTTCTGTATTCTTCTCAGTGAATCCTCATTTTAATTGGTTTATTCAATTGATTCTCTTTAGAAACTTCCTAAAACTCATTATAAGTGTTATTAATTCTACTACTTGTGTCTATATTGATTACTCACCTAGAATACAAAGGCTCTCACTTACGTTCTAAAATTTTTAGGTTTTCTCAATTCTGACCTGCTGCTTCCCAGGGATGTTCTTTGTCCACTAAGGAATCTTGTTTTAGCTGTAAGGAGTACGAGTTAATATATGCTGAGCATGTAGAACAGTGCCTGGTGCATAGTAGGCACTCAATACATACGAGCTATTATTATTTATAATGATAGCTGCTATATTTGATGCACTATGTGAAGTACTTTACATGCAAATTTCTTACTTAATATGCATCAATCTACAAGACACTATTTCATTTAATACTCACATTTCTATAATACAGTATCCTTTATTATCCCTATTTTAAAAATTAAAAAACCCCTGAGGTTTGGAAAAGTCAAGCAAATTACTCAAAGTCACACAATGCCACAGCAGTGGTAGAGCTAGGATTTTCCAAATCTAAGCTCTCAGTCCTGGGAAGTGCCTAGTGCCCACAGAGGGAGACTGGAATAAAACAAGGCTGAAAGGTATATAAGACCAGATAATGAAGTACCTCACAGGTAATTTTAAAAGACTGTGGATGTTAGCTTAAGAACAATAGCAAGCCAAAAAAGTTTTAACTGGAGGCAATGATGTATGTATTCTTACACTTCAAAAAGATCAGCGTCGTGGGAAATTAATTTAACAGGACTAAAAGTTGATACAGGAAGACCTGTTAGAAAGTTATAGCAGTGATCTGGGTGAGATGAATTTTAGATTAGGGTGACAACATTAGAGATGGAGAAAAAGTATAAATTCTGGAAATATTGATGAGATAGGGTCTACAGGACTTGATGATTGACTGGATTGGGTGGTGAGAGTGACTCCCCAAGATGGATTCTCTGATGATGAGCAAGGTGTGCATGCTGCCTGAAGGTTTTCTTGCATTCCTTACATTCATAGGGCCTCTCTCCAGTATGAATTCTCTGATGTTGGGCAAGGGATCCACAGTAACTAAAAGCCTTCCCACAAACATTACATTCGTAAGGTTTCTCTCCAGTATGAACTCTCTGATGTTGAGTAAGGGATGAGTCATTGCTAAAAGCCTTCCCACATTTAATACATTCATAGGGTTTCTCTCCAGTATGAACTCTTTGATGCTGAGCAAGGTAGGCAATCTGGCTGAATGCTTTCCTACATTCCTGACATTTATAAGGTTTTTCTCCAGTATGAATTCTTTGATGTTGAGCAAGGTGTGAATTCTGGCTGAAGGCCTTCCCACATTCCTTACATTCATAGGGTCTCTCTCCAGTATGTATTCTCTGATGTACAGTAAGGTATGCACGAAGGCTAAATGCTTTCCCACAGACATTACATTCATAAGGTTTCTCACCAGTATGAACTCTCTGGTGTTGAGCAATGGATGATCTATTGCTAAATGCTTTCCCGCATTCAATACATTCATAGGGTTTCTCTCCAGTATGAACTCTCTGATGTTGAGCAAGGTAGGCAAACTGGCTGAAGGCTTTCCTACATACCTTGCATTCATAAGGTTTTTCTCCAGTATGAACTCTCAGATGTTGAACTAGGTGTGCATTCTGACTGAAGGCTTTCCTACATTCCTTACATTCATAGGGCTTCTCTCCAGTATGAATCCTCTGGTGCTGAACAAGATTTGATCTCTGGCTGAAGGCTTTCCCACAGTCTACACATTTATAGGGTTTCTCTCCAGTATGAATTCTTTGATGAAGAGTAAGGGATGAGCTCTGGCTGAAAACTTTTTCACAGTCATTACATTTCAAAAGTTTCTTCTCTGTATACATACTCTTGGGCTTAAAAGCCATTAAATTTTTTTTAAAGCTTTTCTTATGTGTATTATGTTTATGTACTTTCTCCTCTTTGGGAATTATTTCTTGTGTATGAAGCAGTGTGTTTGGATGGAAAGTTCCCCAAGATTTGTTATATTCTCGTCCTCTTTTATCAATAAGGGCTTCTTCACGAGTGATTGTCTCTTCCTTGAAACATGCCTTCTGAATCAATGGTTGCCTCTCAAAACGGGCCTCACATTTCCATTCTTCTCTCAAACTGGAGTAGTCAAGGCCACAGGTTGTAAGTTTTTCTATTATCTTCTGAGATGATTGTGCATCATAAATGTCCTGCTTTGGGGTTAATTCTTCAGTCTCACACACCGATTCCCAGCCTGAAAAACAATAAGAAAAAAATGTCTCCTCTCTGATGTACCAGAAGGTACATTTACGAATGTACATTCATAAAGTGAAGTACGTGAATTTAATAGCAAATAAAACCCACAAGAACATTGGCTTTCATAGTTGTGAAGTGTACAAGAACAGAAATTGAAAATAGGTCAGACACAAACTTGAGGAGGAATGATCAGAACTATAAGAAAATCAGTAGGTAAATCTCAAGTCAAGAAGGAATTATGGAAGGGGGTGGACTCAGCTATAATTTTGTGCATAAATGAATAATACAGGCACTGCAATAACCTCCATTCTTCTAGTTGCTTCTTTCAAGAAGATTCACTGAGCCTTGTGCTGTTCTAGATGCTTTTGATATCACAGTAAACAAAACAAAGATCCTTACACCTTCATGGACCTTACTTCTTGGGAGAGACAGGAAATACACGCTTAATAAGTAAATTTTATCATATGTTAGAAGGTACTAAGTGCTACAGAAAAAGAAAAGCAAAGTAAAAGAGATCAGGAGTGTTGGTGAAGTCCAAAGTAGGAATTATTAATAAGTTAACATTTAAGCTAAGATTTGAAGGAAATGAAGAAGTTAGTCACTTAGATATTTGGAGAAAGAGCATTCTAGGCAGAAGAAATAGCCTAAAAGTTTGATTTGTTAGATGAATAGCCAGAAGACGAGCGTAGCTGGAGAGGAGTGAGTAGTAGGGGATGAAGTCAGGAGGCAAAGGATAACCAGATTATTTAAGCTTCTTAAGGAATTTGGCTTTTACTCTGAGTGGGATGGAGAGCTACTGAAGTGTTTTGAGTAGAGGAGTGATATCTAGTTATGGTTTAATGAAAATACTGGAAGGTAGGGGCAAGGGGAGAAGCAAAGGGACCTACTGTTGTAGTAATCCAGGTGAGAGATGATGACGATTCAAACTAGAGAGATATCAATGAAGGTATAGCAAGGGAGTGAGATTCTAGGTGTATTTTGTAGGAAAAAACAAGAAAATATTCTGACAGATTAGATATGGAATGGAACAGAAATGATGAGACAATTATGCCTTCCAAGTTTATGGTCTGAGCAACAGAAAGATGGAACAGGCATCAACAGTGATGGGAACAGCAGGTTTAGGTGGTGAGGTAGGGAAGATGCGGAGTTCAGTTTTGAACATAATAAACTTAAGGTATCCTTAGACTTTGAAATGGAAATGTTGAGAAGGCAGATGGACACATAAGACTGAGTTTAAGAGAGAGCTCTGGACTAGAGATTTTAAATTGGGAGTTCCCAGCATATAGATGTACTTAAGGAGGCTATATTACCAAGAGAATGAGTGTGGATAAAGAGAAGAGAAAGGAGCCAGGAACGAACCCTAGAGCACTCCAACATTAAGATATTTGGGAAAAGAGAAGAAAGCAAAAGAGATTAAGAAGGAATAAATGTAAACAACAAAAAAAATCAGGACTGAGAACATTAATACCATGTGATATTAAATTAACGGTTATAATAAAAATCAACTTGTTTGATGATTTATACTGAAAAGAATAAAATACACTACCAAAATTACACAAATAGTATTGGAATACATTAGTCAATAAAAGTCACAAAAATAATTAATACTAAGAACAATGGCTAATAAAAGTAACCATTAAAAAGAATTATGTATATGTTATGACTTGCAAAACACCACAAATGAATCATTAGATAAATAAGAGGCACACAATACAAAGTAGAGGCTTTCGGGGAGATATACTATTTGTACATCTTTATTTTTTTCAAATAAGAATGTAGTATGTTGCAATTTTAGAACCAATTTTATTTTACTTTTTTTTTTTTTTAAAGATTGGCACCTGGGCTAACAACTGTTGCCAATCTTTTTTTTTTTTCTGCTTTATCTCCCCAAACCCCCCCGTACATAGTTGTATATCTTAGTTGCAGGTCCTTCTAGTTGTGGGATGTGGGACGCCACCTCAACATGGCCTGACAAGCGGTGCCATGTCCACACCCAGGACCTGAACCCTGGGCTGCTGCAGCAGAGTGCGAGAACTTAACCACTTGGCCACGGAGCCAGCCCCATAGAACCAATTTTAAAAAGCAATAGAAGGAAGCATAAAGAAAATAACCTCAGAAGATACCTTTAACGTTGACAACAAAAACAAAGAGGGAAAACACCCTAGAAATAAACTTTACAAGAAATGAGCAAAAGCTTTACAGTTCTAATGAGGGGCCCACCTCAAAAAATTTGAATAAAGGGAGAAAATGCACACTTTGCTTTCACATATAAAGAATCAACAATGTAAAGCCATTAATTCTCACTAAATTTATCTATTTTTCATTCAATTATAATCAGAGCCTCATTGTGATTTTTTTAAGGAACTGTGTAATAAAGAATTTAGCAGGCCTTTGTCTCTGGTTCCCAGGAGGTAACCTCTAAACTCATGGAAGGAGTGTCTTTGTTATTCATAGTGAGCCCCTTGGACCACACCTGACAGTTTATACTAATAAGGTGACTCATTATGCACCCTGAGATATTTTTTGCTAATGAGATGACTCAGATGGAGGCTAGCCATGCCAGAAAGACCAAATGATTAGAGGGTTGGAGCTTTGAGCCATCATGATATCAGCCTGACTTTTGGAAAGGGAAGGAGTGCTGGAGATTGAGTCACATTGGGTAATGTTTCACTCAATCATGCCTACATAATAAAACAAACAAAAACACTCTGGACACTGAAGCTCAAGAGAGCTGCCTGGTTGGCAGTGTTCTTTTGAATACTAAGATAAAATGGACAAATTCTAAGAAACACACAATCTACCAAGACTGAATCATAAAGAAACAGAAAATGTGAACAGACCCATAACTAGTAAGGCAATTAAATCAGTAATCAAAAACCTCCCAACAAAGAAGAGGCTAGAACCACACAGTATCAGTGGTGAATTCTATCACACATTTGAAGAAGAATTAACACCAATTCTCCTCAAACTCTTCCAAAAAACTGAAGAGGAGGGAAGATTTCCAAACTCATTCTACAAGGCAAGCATTACCCTGATACCAAAGCCAGACCAAGACAGTATATGAAAACTAAAGACCAATATCCTTTATGAATATTGATGTAAAAATCCTCAACAAAATACTAGCAAACTGAATTCAACAGCACATTCTAAGGATTATACACCATGACCAAGTGGGATTTATTCCTGGAAGGCAAGGATAGTTCAATGAAAACCAATGTAATATACTACATTAACAGAATGAAGCAAAGAAAACTATATCATCATTTCACTTGATGCAGAAAAAGCATATGACAAAATTCAACACCCTTTCATGATAAAAACACTCAACAAACTAGGAATAGAAGGAAATTACTTCAGCCTAATAAAAGCAATATACTAAAACCCCATAGCTAACATCATATTCAATGATGAAAGACTGAGAGCTTTCCTGTAAGATCACAAACGAAACAAGGAGACCTGCTTTCACCACTTCTAGTCAATATGGTACTGGACACTCTAGCCAGAGCAATTATGCAAGAAAAACAAATTTAAAACATCCCAATTAGAAAGGAACAAGTAAAATTACCTGTTCGTAAATGACATGATCTTATACACAGAAACCCTAAAGACTCCACACAAAAAAAACCTGTTAGAACTAATAAACAAATTCAGCAAAGTAGCAGGATACAAAGTTCGCACACAAATCAGTTGCATTTCTAAACACTAACAGTGAACAAACTGAAAAGAAAATTAAGAAAACAATTCCATTTACAATAGCATCAAAAAATAAAATACTTAAGAATTAACCAAAGAGGTGAAAGACACATACAATGAAAACTACAAAACACCACTGAAAGAAATTAAAGATGACATAAATGCAGGCATACCTCGCTTTATTGCGCTTTGCAGATACTGCGCTTTTTACAAGACCCTCCACCAGCAAAAAGATTACGACTCCCTGAAGGCTCAGATATGATGGTTAGCATTTTTTAGCAATAAAGTATTTTTAAATTAAGGTATATACATTGTTTCTTTAGATATAATGCTATTCCACACTTAATAGACAACAGTGAAACATAAACATAACTTTTATATGCACTAGGAAACCAAAAAATTTATGTGACTTGCTTTATTACGATATTCACTTTACTGTGATTGTCTGGAACTGACCCCACGATACCTCTAAGGTATGCTTGTAAATGGAGACATGCCATGTTCGTGGATCAGAAGGGTTAATATTGTTAAGATGTCCATACTACCTAAAGCTACCTACAGATTCAAGGCAATACCTCTCAAAATCCCAAAGATGTTTTTCAAAAACCAGAAACATTGATCCTAAAATGTACATGGAATCTCAATGGACCCTAAATAGCCAAAATAATCTCAAAAAGGAAGAACAAAGTTGGAGGTCTCACACTTCCTGATTTCAAAACTTACTACAAAGCAATAGTAATCAAAAAAGTGTGGTACTGGCATAAAGAGAGACATACAGACCAATGGAAGAGAAAACAGAGAGCCTAGAAATAAACCCTCACACATACAATCAAATGATTTTTGACTAGGATGCAAGAGCTTTCAATAGGGAAAGAACAACTTTTCAACAAATTGTGCTGGGAAAATTGGATATCCACATGCAAAACAATAAAGTTAGACCCTTATTTTACACCGTACACAAAATTTAACCCAAAATGGATCAAAGACCTAAATGTTAAGACCTAAATATTCCAGAAGCAAACACAGAGAAAATCTTCATGACACTGGATTTGGCAATGATTTTTTATGATGATACCAAAAGCATAGGCAACAAAAGAAAAAGTAGACAAATTGGACTTCATGAAAATCAAAAACTTTTGTGCACTGGAGGACACAATCAACAGAGTGAAAAGGCAACCCACAGAATGGGAGAAAATATTTATAAATGACAAATCTGAAAAGGGGTTAATATCCAGAATAATTAAAAAACTACAACTCAACAAAAACACAATTAAAAATAGGTAAAAGACTTGAATAGACATTTCTCCAAAGAAGATATGCAAATGGAGAACCACCACATGAAAAGATGCTCAACTTCACTAATCATTAGGGAAATGCAAATCAAAACCATGAGACACCACTTTATAGCCATGAGGATGGCTACTATTAAAAAAAAAGAAAAGAAGTGTTGGTGAAAATTTGAAGAAATTGTAACCCTTGTGCACTATTGGTGGGAATATAAAATGGTAGAGCTGCTGTGGCAAACAGTATGGTAGTTCCTCAAAAAATTAAAAATAGCATTAGCCTAAGAACCAGTAATTCCACTTCTGAGTATATACCCAAAAGAACTGAAAGCAAGGTCTCAAGGAGATATTAGTACACCCATGTTCATAGCAGCATTATTCACAACAGCCAAAAGATGGAAGCAACCAAACTGCCCATCATTAGACAGATGGATAAACAAAATGTGGTATATACATAAAATGGAATATTATTCAGCTTTAAAAAAGGTGGAAATTCTGACACATGCTACAACATGAACGAACCTTGAGGACATTATCCTAAGGGAAATAAGCCAGTCACAAAAAGATAAACTGTATGATTCCACTTATATGAGATACCTAGAGTAGTGAAATTCATAGACAGAAAATGGAATGGTGGTTGCCAGGACAGGGGGAAGGGGAGAATGGTGAATTATTGTTTAATGGGTACACAGTTTCCATTTCACAAGATGAAGAGTTCTGTGGAAGGATGCTGGTGACAGTAGCACAACAATATCAATGTAATTAATGCTGCTCAACTATATACTTAAAAATGGTTAAGAGAGTAGATTTTATTACATGTATTTTACCATAATTAAAAAAATTTTTAGTCTGTTTTTAACACAAGAAAAAGAATACAATCCTTAATAAGGAACAAACTTTACAAATAAGCAAAAAGGACAAACAGTCCATTAAAAATAGGGAAATGATACAAAAAGACAACTTTAAAAATAACTTTAGGGGCCAGCCCAGTGGCTGAGTGGTTAAGTTCGTGCACTCTGCTTTGGCAGCCCAGGGTTCACTGGTTCAGATCCTGGGTGTGGACTTACATACTGTTCATCAAGCCATGCTGTGGTGGCATCCCACATACAAAATAGAGGAAGCTTGCCACAGATGTTAGCTGTGGCAACAACAAACAATTGTGGCAAGGACCCACAATCTTTGTCAAGCAAAAACAGGAAGATTGGCAAGAGATGTTAGCTGAGGGCCAATCTTCCTCACACACACACACAAAACTTTAAAAATGGGTAATAAATGCATGTAACAATGACAACCTCATCTATTCAAAGAAATGTAAATCAGGAAAATACACTGTGATATTATATTTAATCTATCACGTTATCAAAAGGTGTGGATGTATTCTTTCTCATTCAGAGGGAATGTATATGGGTATAAAATTAGAGGGAGCAACACAGCAGTGAGTAGCCAGATCCTTTCAGTAGTGCATGGGATCCCTATCCAGCAATACAGCAGATTAGTAATAAAGACAAACCTGCCTGGTTAAAAATAAACTTAAGGGGCCAGCCCAGTGGCCGAGTGGTTAAGTTTGTGGGCTCTGCTTCAGCAGCCCAGGGTTTCGCTGGCTCAGATCCTGGGCGCGGACACGACACTGCTCATCAGGCCATGCTGAGGTGGTGTCCCACATGCCACAACTAGAAGGACCCACAATTAGAAATATACAACTATGTACTGAGTGGCTTTGGGGAGAAAAAGGAAAAATAAAAAATAAAATAAACTTAAAATGTTGTATAAAATATAGAAAATATATTTTTAGATGCGCTGCAAAGCTGGTAAGAAATTAAGGTAAACTTCCAGAGTCAAAAAGACTCCAGAAGGCACTTTCAAGTAAGTAAGGGAGGACTGAAGCTAGGAGCATCAATTTATCCCTGGAGAGTAAGAAGGTCTTAGGGACATCTAACTGGAGTTTTAGGAAGAAAATACAGAGAATAGGGGAGTGGCACTATGTGAAGAAACAACCACTGATAATTACACATAACCCACTAACGACTAGAATGTCAGACACAAAAATCATAATAAATCCCAACTAGAGCAGCTAAAATGAAGTTTACATTTAGATACATCATAGTGAAAATATAAAATAACAAGGACAAAAGAAAGACATTTCCAAAAGTAGCAAGGAAGACAATATTAATGAGAACTGACCTCTCAATAGCAACAACAGAAGCCAGAAAAGAACGGGAATGATATCTTTAAAGTGCTGATAAAAATAATAACCATCAATTTATGATTGTATATATAAAAAAAGGTTCTTGCATCATAGCAAAATAAATTACAAAACAAATGAGCACAGTAATAATAACAAAACAGCTTATAGAAATACTATATCTATTGATAAAGGATTTGATTCAGGAAAAAGTTTTGGGACATAGGAAAGAACTGTGAACAAATAAAATGAAATGTGGGTAAATCTAAATAGCACTTACTAAACAAAATAATGGTCTAATTTTATAACCTCATGAAACAAAACATTAGTTTATGGGAGTAAAAGAAATAAGAACTGAAATGAGGTTAAGTGAAGTTAAACTATTCCAGGGTTCTTACATTTTCAAAGGGAGGAAAATAAAGATAAAGATTAACTTTAGATTTTGGTAAGGTGATTATAAATGTTAAATTTTCTAAGATAACCAATACAAGCATAGAAACAGACTGTATAACTTTCAAATTAGCAGATGGAGAAAAAGTCAAGAAACAAGAAAAAATGGAAAAAGGAGAATTTATAAAAGAAAATAGGATGGTAGCAATAAATCTAATCCTATTAGTAATACCAAAAAGAAGTAACTGACTACCATCATTTAGTTAAAAGATATAGATTATCAGACTGGACTAAAAAATGTTTAGTTATATACTGTTTACAAGAGACATAAAAAGCAAGAGAGTGAAGGGGTGGAAAAAACTATACCAAATAAATATTAACCAAAAAAGGCTAATATAGCTATATTAACACTAAGCAAAATAGTTAAGGGAAGAATCACCACTAGGTTTAAAGAGGATAATAACAATATATGGAAGAATTCACCAGAAAGACAAAACAATTCCAAAAATATATGACCTAATAAAACACTGTCAGAATATAAAGAACCAGTGGTCAGAATTACAAAAACATGTATGTATTCACCATTAGGGAAGAAGTTTTTAACGTCTCCCTGTAATTGACTCAAAGAGATTTTTTAAAAAATCAATAGAGACACAAAAGATTTGACCAGTAAAATTAATGAAGTTAGTCCAATGAACATATATCAAATGCTGAACTCCACAACCAGAAAACAGATGTTATTTTCCAGGACACACAGCATATTCACCAAAATTAACCCCTAAGACAGAAAACAAGTTTCAAAGAATGTCAAAGAATATGTATTAAACAGACAACATCCTCTAACCACAATGTAGTTAAACGAAACAAAAAACTTGAATTTGGAACTTAAAACTTCCAAATAATTCATAGGTCACGAAGAAATGAATAGAAAGTAGAAAATGCTTAGATATACATGATAAGAAAAATACTACATATCAAAACATGCAGAATATACTCCTAATACAGTCTTAAATGCTTATAATAGAAAAGAGAAAGCCTCAAAAACAATGAATTATCTAATTTTAAAAGTTAAAAAGAGAGAATAGCATACATAAATGTAAGAGGAACGAAATAATAAAGAGGAGAAATACATGAAATTTTTTAAAAAGACAGAGAGGATCAGAGAAGTGAAAAATGTCTGAAAACAACTAAAAATTGCTAAACCCCTGGAAAGATCTGTTTCTCCCTTTTTGGAAGGAAAAAGAGGTCATAATTACGTATACTAGCAACTTTAGATAAGAGAAAACAATGGACAACTTTACCTTGTAAATTTGAAAACTTATATGAGAAGTATAATTTTTTAGAAAAAATACCATAACTCAATGACTACAGAGAAATGGAAAACATACAATCTTCTTCTTTTTTTTTTTTTTTTTTAAAGATTTTATTTTTTCCTTTTTCTCCCCAAAGCCCCCCGGTACATAGTTGTGTATTCTTCGTTGTGGGTTCTTCTAGTTGTGGCAAGTGGGACGCTGCCTCAGCGTGGTCTGATGAGCAGTGCCATGTCCGCGCCCAGGATTCGAACTAACGAAACACTGGGCCGCCTGCAGCGGAGCGCGCGAACTTAACCACTCGGCCACGGGGCCAGCCCCGAAAACATACAATCTTCTAACAACAGAAATTGAATTATTAGTTTAAATTCTTTTCACAAGAAAAATCCTAGGCCAAGATGAACACAGTTCTACCAAATATTCAAAAGACAAATAATTTTCACTTTACACAAATTCTTCTAAGGAAGAAAAAGAAGAATATTTACCAACAGATTTTACGAGGCTAGGACAACCGTGATTCCAAGATCTGACAAGATAAGTACATGAAGGAAAAACTGAAGGCTAACCTCACTGATAAACACAGATGCAAAAAACTTAAAAATATTACAAATGGCAGCCAGTTATGAATGGAAAAGATATAGTGGGCCGGCGGCATGGCCACGTGGTTAAGTTCATGTGCTCTGCTTTGGCAGCCCAGGATTTCGCCGGTTCGAATCTTGGGCACGGACATGGCACTGCTCATCAAGCCATGCTGAGGCGGCATCCCACAACTAGAAGGACCCACAACTTAAAAAAAAATACACAACTATGTACCAGGGGGCTTTGGGAGAAAAAGGAAAAGTAAAATCTTTAAAAAAAAGAAAAGAAAAAGATATATAGATGGGTTTTCTCAGGAATACAAGGTTGGTTCAACATTAAAAACCTAATATGTAAATCACATTAACAAATGAAAAACTAAAAACCATCTAATCATCTACAGATACAGACAACCATTTGATAAAACTCAAAAGCTTTCTACGATCAAAACTCTAGCAAACAGTCATGAAAGGGTATCTATCAAAAACCTTTAATTATCAGAATTATTAACAACAAAATATTAAAGCACTTTCACTGAGACCAGAAGTGGACACGAATGCCACTATCACTACTTCCATTCACACTATACTGGAGATCTCAGCGCAAAAGGAAAAAGAAATTCAGAGTACAGAAATTTAAAATGAAGAAATTGCCATTATTCACAGATACGCCTGCCCACAGAAAAAACTCCAAAGAAATCTAAAAATTACTAGCATTAATGGGAGACCTTGGCAACATTGCTGGATATAAGGTCAATGTATAAAAGGTAACTTCATTTCTATATATGAGCAACAAATGGAAAACACAGACAACATTTAACAGCAACAAAACTAAGATGCCTAGGAATTAATCTAACAGAAGACATGCATGGTCTTTATGGAGAAAATTATAAAACATACTGAAGGAAATTTAAAAATCTAAACAAATGGAGAGAGAAACCTGTTTACAAACAGAAAAATTTCCAAAATTGATATATAAAATAAAATTTGAATCGAAAGCTAATAGCTCTTCATTGTTTTCTGGTGGAAACTGACAAGCTGACCCTAAACTTTATTCAGATGGTCAAAGGGCAAACAAGAAATTCTAAAGAACATAAACAAGGTATAGGGACTTGCCCTAATAGACAGATAACTGAGTTATAATAAACTATTTTAATTAAGCCAGTGTGGTACTGACATGAGGAAACAGAGATCGATGAAATGGAACAGAGCTCAAAATCAGACCCATAAATTTACTATAACCTGATATATTAAGAGGTAACACTCGAACAATGAGCAAAAGAGAGCTCATTTCTTCAAAAAATGTCTGGGACATCTGGTTTTTCATAAAGCACAGAAATTAAATTCTTACTTCAATCTCAAAAATCAATTTTGATTGGATTATGGCCCTAAATATAAAAGGAAAACCTTTAGAAGACAATTTGAGGATATCTATAGGACTTCAGCATACAGAAAGGTTTCTTAAAACAAAATGAAAAATATAAACTACAAATGTATATATAAAAGATGACCTTGCTAAAAATGGGCAAAAGACTTGAGCCAGAACTTCACAGAAGAGGAAATCCAATGGCCATTACAAATATGAAAAGATGCCTGATTTCTTTAGCTATCGCGGACATTCAGATGGCAAGGAAAAGGAGGTAATATTTCATTCACACCAAGTTGGCAAAAGTTTTTTCAATTTGTCGATTCTGTGTGTGGAGCAATAAGTGTTCTCACACACTGCTGTTAGAAATGTAAATTAGCACAAGCACTTTGGAGAGTAAAATAGCATTATCTAGTAAATCCCTAGCTATATTCTCTACATGAACTCCAGCACACGTGCACCAGTAGTCACATATAATAAGGTTATAGCAGTAACATGTATAACAGCATAAAACTGAAGCAACTCAAGTGACCTTCAATGGATAAACTGTGGTTTACACAGTGGAATATGCTACACTTTAGCAGGAAAAAAAATTCAATGAACCACAGCTACTAAAATCAACGTGGATGAATCTCAGGAATATGATTTGGAGTTAAAAAAGTCAAAATTACACGTACAATATGATCCCATGCACAAAAAGCTGAAAATATGCAAATATAAGTATTTTGTTTAGGGATACATGACCCAACTATAAGGAAAAGCCAAGAAATGACAAGCAAAATTGTAGGCTAATGGTGACCCAGGGAAAGGTGGGGATCGGCCATCAGGCAGGGGCCCTCAAGGGCCTAAAATGACTGACAATTTTCTATTTCATAAGCTAAGAAGTAGGTACATGGGCTTTTGTTCTATTATTATTTAAACTACATTTATATGCTAAAATACATTTATGTGCGTATGATTTATTTAATAATTAATAAATAAAATTTAATCATATATTCTTTGACACTACAGTTCCACGTAATTTTTTCTTAGAAAATTGCACAAGGACAAAAAAGACTGGGGAGAGGGAGTGGGGGGGTTGACAGAGGTGTTTACCCTAACCCCAATCTTCTTCTGAACTTTAGTCCTGCATTGACCTTAATGCTTTCTACGTCTGTCTGAAAATCCTTCCTATATGACAAAGCTAAACTCTGAATCTCTTCTCCTTCAAATGTTTTCCAGCTTCTGACCTGTGTTTTTGTTAAAAACCATCATCTCCCGAGTTACCCAGACACCTCTGCCTCTCACTTCTTTCTCTGAGCTCCCTTTATGTCAGCTTTCTTTTCACATACGCCATTTACAGCTATATAGGATCTGCTACTAGCCTTTCAGTTGTTTGATTATTTATATAGATGTATATATATATTATATACACCCAGAATCTTGCAAGTGCTCTGTTTAAAGTACCAATTCGATGAATGTTGATTAAAGGAATGGAAAAATGAATGAACTAACCATTAAAGAAAAATGAGGCATTTGGACATACACTCCTACCACTACTGCCAAGCGTCACTTAACGCCGGGGATACATCCTGAGATGTACATCGATAGGTGATTTCATCGTTGTAAGAACCTCACAGAGTGTACTTACACAAACCTAGATGGTACAGCTTACTGCACCTCTACTGCACTAATCTCACAGGACCGTCATCACAGATGTGGTCCATCATTGACTGAAACATCACTATGCAGCACATGACTATAATAACAGCAGCTAACAGCTAGTGAGTTCATAACATGAGATACAAACTAATCAAAGCACTTTAAAAGCATTACCCTATTTTACAGGTGACAAAACAAAAGCACAGAGAGGTTAAGTAACTTGCCCAAAATTTTACTGCACATAAGTGTCAAGATTTCACGGTGGTACTCCAGTTACAGCTGTCTGTAGAGCTCAGAAGTTTATCAGATTAGCAAAAGATTTTTTAAAGACTGGAAGACGCTTATGAAACTGGAAAGGAACGGGACTCAGAGAATAGATAAATGAGTTATTAGAAAGGAGGGGGCAAAGTGTGAAAGGGGAGAGAGTTAAAAATAACAAATTTGGGAGAACATTCTAAAAGGTCCACAGTTTCTACTAATACCTAGAACATTTGAGAAGACCATGCCAACAAAGAAGAGTGAAGAGGTGATACCTTTGAGTCAAGCTGAGCTGTCACCTGCAAAGGTTTCTCCTGCCCATTTCCTCTTCACTCACCTGAGCACAAGCCTTTTGCCAGCTCTCTCTTCACCATCCAGGGCTCTTTCCCTTGTTCCAACAACAATATCACACTTGGCTTAGAAAAGCAAAGTCCTGCACAGAAGTAAAGAAACAGAATTTGGTCATGTTGTGGATATCCCAGAACTCACATCCAATCCTCTGATCATAAGGGAAGATGGAGCTCACAAGAAGCCAGAAAAAATGTGGAAAAGACAGGTATTCAAAGGACAGGGAAGCTGAAGCTTCTGACGTAGATTACTAACAGACCTATCCGTTGCTAACACTACAAATATTAAACCATTACTTTGGCAGACATTCAGCCAAGAATTGTAGATGCTATCCAAAAATTACAATGGCGATAGACAGAAAGAGCCCCTGTGCACAGAAGCTCAATTATGCAAGGAGAAGATGTCCTTACCCAGTGATACCAAGATCCTGTAGTTCTCCAACATCACGTTACTGTACAGATGCCTTTGGGAAGAATTTAGACAATCCCACTCCTCTTGGGAGAAGTCTACGGCCACATCTCTGAAGGTCACCAATTCCTGAAATGAAACAAATAAACAAAGTGAAATGACCTCATCTCTCACCATACTCACCTCCTTCATCCTGCCCCAGGCACACTGGCCTCCTGCTGATACTACATCCTCGCATTTGTCAAGTACCTTGCCCCTCAGGGCTTTTACTTCTGAGATCATTCTGTGTAAAAACAGCAATGCTCCTACCCCACTTCCCTATTCTCCTAACCTTGCTTTATTTTTCTCCACAGCACTCAATTGTTATTTATAGCCCACTCCCCAACCTCCACTGAGATGTAAGCTCCACGAAGGCAGAGTACGTTTTTGTTTTGGTCACTGCCATGTCCCCAGTTATGGATCAGTATCAGGCACACGTGAGGCATTCAAATATTTGCCAAATAAACTTAAGTAATAAATGAGTCGCTTGAAAAGTTCAAGAAGCTATAAGAGGATTAAAAATGAGACCAGAGGGGCCAGCCCCGTGGCTGAGTGGTTGAGTTCGCGTGCTCCGCTTTGGTGGCCGGGGTTTCGCCTGTTCGGATCCTGGCGCAGACATGGCACTGCTTATCAAGCCATGCTCAGGCGGCGTCCTACATGCCACAACTAGAAGGACCCACAACTAAAAACGCACAATTATGTACCGGGGGACTTTGGGGAGAAAAAAAGCAGGGAAAAAAAAAAAAAGGTGTTTTTCAACACTCAGTAACCTTTTTTCTTATTTAATTATATGAAGTTTTGTGAATCTCTCCCTCCCTGCCCTAGCAATAACATCCCTCATATGCTGCAAAAACGTTCCTTTTTAGAGTTTGGTTCATACGGTGTATATGCTTCCAAAATGTTTAAAATTTTCTTATATAAGCCTTAGCTTATATATATATATATATATATATATAATAACTGTATATTTTTATATATGACATACACATTTTTCAACTGATTCTTTGACTTAAGTTAATTTACACCATCAATGAAAACAATTACAATGTCACTATAAGGAGCTTAAATTCTAACCTTAAAATATCTGACCTCTAACAAATGACAATAATACTTAGTTTCAAAATCCATTCATAATTACAGTCAAACCAGTCTGAAGCATAACAAAGCTCCCTCCACCTTTATGCCCTTACAGAAACATGGCTCCCAGCTGAGAGGACTACTTTCCCCGAAGCCCCAGCACTTGCCGACTGCCTTATTTCCCACCTCCCTTGTACCACAGCACTGGAGCTGAGGCAGGTGACCTCTCTGCACCTTATGCTTGTTTCCAGACTATGCTCCTCTCTCCTCCCTAAAAGACACCTATCTCCTGAAGTCAGACTATATCATCACTATCCCTCCTTGTTTCAGTTATCTACCAACGCCAGGAAGATACCAATTCTCCGTCACTCCTTGCACACTTCAGCACCTGGCTCACTGTCACTCTCTCCAATGACGCTGCTATCATAATCTTTGGTCATTTCAAGATCCATATAAATAATCCTCCCAACAACCTGGCCTCTCAGTTCTCCAACCCCCTCTCCTCCAATATGTTGTCCTCCACACTTCTACAGTCATCTGCTCCCATGGTCATGCCCTAGACCTTGTCATTACCAGGAAGTACCAAACCCGCCATAATCTCAACTCTCCCACTCTGACTTCCACCTCCTACTCTAACTTTTGCCCTCTGTTACCCCAATTAGGATAATTCTTTGAACCTTCAGAACCTACAAACCACTGATCTTACCACATTCTCACTGCTTCTTATTCCTGCACCCCCTCACTTCCTAGCACAACCATTATGCATACATCCTCAACTTCCCTACCCTCTCTCACTTAACTGTATTCACCTAGGTAAACCACAGCCATCTCTCAGCATACTCTAGTTAAGTACCCTGAACAGCTAACTTTGCTGTAGAAAATCATACCAACCATGCTAATTGGTCTCACTTTAGATTCATGAGCACTAAGCTCAAGTGGGCCAAAATGCTACCTACATGATACATTTCTCTAGTCCATTCATTACACCACTCTCCTATATGACCATTTGCTACTTTCCCTTCACGATACTTCTACTCCATCCTTACTCTCAGCTGATGACCTTGCTTTCCGTTTCACTGAAAAAACAAAAGTCATTCTAAGAAAATTTCCACAAACTCCCACAACATTTACACATCTACCTGCTTCTGTGCCCATATCCTCTAACTTGTTCCTACTACTATCAAGGAGCAGCCCACTTTCCCAGCAAAGGCCAGTGCCTCCACTTGTACATTAGATCTCAGCTCCTCTCACCTAGGCAAGCACAGTGTTCCAGCAATTCCCTCCTCTCTCCTCTTCATCTTCAAATTTCCTTCTACTGAATCTCATCAGCCTATCAACATATATTCATCTTTAAAAAACCTTGTTGACCAGTTTCTCCTTCAGTTATCACCCATTTCCCTTCTTCCCTTATAGCTAAATTATTTGAAAGAGTCATCTATACTTTCTATTATTTCTATCCCCACCGTGAATAGGAATGACATAATACGATATGTGTAACAGATCACTTTGGCTGCTCTGCTCAGAATAGACTAAGAGAGTAAGAGTGGAAGTAGAAAGACAAGTTAGGAGAGTACAGCAGAAATAATCCAGGTGAGAGATGACAGTTCAGACCAGAACGGAAGCAGTGGTGGTAGTAAAAAAAGTGCTCAGATGCTGGATAATTTTTGAAGGCAGAATAAACAGAACCTCCTGATGGAAGACTTAGCATGAGCAACTGAGCTTGGGGAGGATGTGAGTTTCCTAATCGGTTTCCCTGTTTCTATCTTTGTCCCATTTGTTTTATTCTCAATAGTAGCCAGAGCGATCCCACTAAAATGAGAATTAGATCACGTCATTCCTATGCCCCCAAACTTCCAATGGCTCATTTCAATCAGTGTGAGATGTTTGAGTTTGAGGTATCTATCACATAAGAAAATGAAGATGCTGAGTAGGCAGACAGATATACAAGTCGAGAGTTCAGGAGAGAGGTCTGGGCTGCATACAATTTGGTAGCTGTTGGCATATCGATGGTACCTAAAGCCATAAGATAGGATGAGATCACGAAAGGAGTGAGTGTAGACAGAGCAGAGGACCAAGGACTAAGCCCTCTTACCTACTAGGTGCTTAATAAAAATTTGTTACATAAATGCACAATGTTTGGGCAGAGACTAGAATGAATAAGTTGGTCTGTATCTGGTAGAACAGCATTCCAGGTAGAGGGAACAGCAAGTTCAAGGCCATCAGTTAAGAACATACTCAACCCACTACGAGGAAGCTGGCATGGCTGGAACTGAGAGGGTGAGTTACAGATAGGGTGAGAAAAATTAGATAAGGTCAGAGGGATAGTCAGGGACCAGATTATGTAGGGCCTTGCAGGCCAAGGCAAGGACTTAAGCATTTATCCTGAATGACGTACGAATCCACTGGAAAGTTTTAAGAAGCAACATGACTGGTTACCCAGAAAAGTTTCAGCAGAAGGAAAGTTAATGTCTGCCTTGTTTGGATAAACAGGAAAATATTTCAGAAAAGAGAAAACACCAGCCTACCTGGTACATGGCTTTCAGAAGTCCAACCGCCATTCTTTCCTCCTCTTGGCTCTTCTCTTGGGAAATGGCAATGTCCTTAGATGACTGAGATGGAGAAGAGAACATGAGAAAACAGGCTTTCCTTGCAGCATCCAGAATCACCAGCCTATAATTTTTCGGCTTCACTTTCCTCCTGTTAAAGAGAGGAGCATCCTCTCCAGTAGAGAAAAAGCATAATGGAGACCTAGGAATTTGTCTGCATACGATTTAACCCGTGCCTAAATCACTTCCTAATTTATTATTACAACAATACATTTTCTAGATTTTACAAATAATAACTCCCAGGAATGTAATCATTTACAATAAAGACACACAACTAATAAATAACAGCACCAAGATCAAATAAAGGTCCTTCCGACTCCACAGTCTTTCTCCTGTCCAATGTATCAGCGGTTCTGAAACTTGGTCGCACACTGTCATCACTCCGCTAGCTTTAAGCTACACACGGTTTCACTCAGTCTTCCCGACCCCGGCCCCAATACTCAACAATTCTGAAAAACTACAGCGCCAACCACCGTCTTACACACATCACAGTCAGCGGCCACGGGTATGCTCAAAGTCTCACACGGTCACCGGCTCCCATACCCCCAAGCCTCAAATACTAGGTGTCACAACCGACGGTCTCACACACCTCAGTCACAAAGAGGCCGAGGGCTCGGCAACACCGCCACCCACAGTCTCACACACTGCAGCAGCATCGACTCACTCGCACCCACAGTCACACAGATACGTGAACACGCACATCGGGTGACAGTCTCACAGTGCACGGCATCAACCACGGCGTCACACGTAGAGTCACACAGAGGGCCCGGCGGGCCGGCGTTCAGGCGACCCACAGGCCACTCCTCAGCCCGCTCCCTACCTGCAGGACTGAACTGCTGGCAGATCCCCGCCCCGCCCCGAAGGCTCCGGCAATCTCCACTCCGGCCCACCTCCAGTCCTAGCAGTCGGATGGGCTCCAGCCCCCGTGGGCCCGGAAAGAAGCGACTGGGCCTCCGGAGGACACAAAGGGGCCACCGGCCCGGCGCTCGCAGAGGCCACTGGGAAATGTAGTCCTGCCCAGAAAACGCCGCCGCTGGGGGTTCGTAACGCCGGCCTCTCGCTGGCCCTGCAGGAGCCCAGAAGTCCGGAATCTTCTCAGCTCCGAGCCTGCGTCCGCCACAGGCACGGGGCCGAGCCGGACGCTTGCCGGTTGAGACCAAGTGCGCAGGCACAAGCGCTCGGCCCAGCTCCCTTAGCAACCGGGGCGGAGAACTTCCAGGCGCCGGGCAGCCGCAGGGGGCGGGGTCTGCGTGCGGACGCTGGTGCACGCGCGCCTACGCAAAGTGGGTGTGGGGCGCGTTTCTAGCGGAGCGGAGGTATCCGAAAAAGGGGGCGGGGCGTAGGGTGCGCAGGTGCGCATTAGACTTCCGCCCAGTCCCGCCTCCCCCGGTGAGTTCCAGGTTCCGGACTGGTTTACCTCGAAGACGGACGGGGGCGGGGCAGAGAGTGTCGCTCTCTGCGTGTGGTTCTTGTTTTTGTGTTTTGGCGGTGGTGGGTGAGAGTGTGTCCCCTTTTCCTAAAATGGCTCTTCTGCAGGTATCTTCAAAGTTCCGTTACTCCCTACATTCAGATACAGATGTCGCACCTCCAAAGAGGGCCTGCCCATCACACCTCTCCCCTGGGGCTCCATGGCTTCTTAATCTGACTCTATATCCCCTTAGAACAGTAGTGTTTACATTTTAAGTTTTTGTTTATTATCTCCTCACAACAAGCTTCTGTCACCTGTGATTTTGTGAGTTGCTGCGTGACCCTTTGATTCTGTGATTGTATGTGTATTTTTGTGAGAGTAACTATGTAAAATTCTTCTGTGCGTTGGAGTGTGCATGCTGCGATCCTGTGACCACGTGTGTGCTTCTGTGTTTGACATTTGTGATGTTAACTGGGAGAATGTGCTACGATAGAAAGGGAATGACTGGTGGAGAGTGGAGTAGGAGTGTGATAGTGCGTGGGACACGTTGAGGATTAGACTAATGGATGTGGGTTTCTGTGGGGAATTCTGCCCTGTGGTATCTGATTAGAAAGCTCCTAACTATATGCCAGATGTTGTTTCCGGTGCTGGGATAGACACAGAGAAAATCAACTTAAAAATAGTGAATAGAATATCAGTGAGGGGAAGGGCGACTTCAAGAGGCCTAATATATGTGCAATTGGATAACAAATAGAAATCTGGATCTACACAAAAGAATGAAGACTGCCAGAGATGGTAACTACAGGGTACACATGTAAGACTTTCTTATTATATAAATCTTACCAAAAGATAAAGTACTGTTTAAATAAAAATAAAAAACAATGTAGTTAGGGTTTTTATATCTATCTATCTATACATGTATAGAAGCAAATTGTATGACAACAATAGCACAAAGACCAGGAGAAGAGAAGGAAATGGAAACAAACTATTGTAAGGTTCCTATAGTCTATGTGAAGTAATATGATATCTCTTGAACAAACACTGTGATAAGTAAAAGATGTACATTCTAAGCCTTAAAGCAACCACTAAACTAACAAGAGTTATAGCTAATAATACAACAAGTGAAGTAAAATGGAATCATAAAAAATACTCAGTCCAGGGGCTAGCCAGTGGCCTAGTGGTCAAGTTGGGCATGCTCCACTTAGGTGGCCCAAGTTTGCAGGTTCAGATCCAGGGCATGGACCTACACCACTCACCAGCCATGCTGTGGCATTGACCCACATATAAAATAGAGGAAGATGGGCACAGATGTTAGCTCAGGGCTAATCTTCCTCAGCAAAAAAACAAACAAACAAACAAAACCAAAATTCAATCCAAAAGAAGTCAGAAAGTGCAAAAGGGAACAAATAACAGATGGGAAACAAATCACAAAATGGAAGGTTTATATCAATAATAAGATTAAATATAAGTGATCTGAACATCCCAATTAAGAGGCATTGAATGTTAGATGGGATAAAAAAGCAGGACTCAACCAAATGCTGCCTATGAGAAATTCACTTTAAATATACCTATACCAATAGGTTAAAAGTACAAGGATGGAAACAGATACACTATGCTAATGCTGTGTAAAGAAAGCTGGAATGACCTTGGATTTGGCAATGGATTTTTAGATATATCTGACACCAAAAGCATAAGCAACCAAAGAAAAAACAGATAAACTGGACTTCATCAATATTAAAAACTTTTGTACACAAAGCACATTATCAAGAAAGTAAAAAGACAACCTACAGAATGGGTGAAAATATTTGTGAATCATTTATCTGATGAGGGTTTAATGTCCAGAATACATAAAGAACTCGTAAAACTCAACAACAAAAAGACAAAGAACCCATTCAATAATAAGCAAGGACTTGAACATGTTTCTCTGAAGAAGATATACAAATGGCCAATAAACACATAAAATGATGCTCGACATCATTAGTAATTAGGGAAATGCAAATAAAACCACGAGATACCACTTTACACCCACTAGAATGGGTATTATCAAAACAACTGAAAATAGCAAGTGTTGATGAGGATGTGTAGAACTTGGAACCCTTGTACAACAACAGTGTGAAGATAAAATGGTGCAGCTGCTATGGAAAACAGTTTGGCAGCTCCACAAAAAGCACAGCATAGAATTACCATATAACCCAGCAATTTCACTCTTGGGTTTACACTCAAAGGAATTGAAAGCAGGGACTTGAACAGATACTTGTATTCCAATGTTCACTGCAGCATTATTCAAAATAGCCAAAAAGTAGAAACAACCTAAGTGTCCATCGACAGGTGAATGGATAAACAAAATGTTCTATATTTACACAAAATGGAATATTATTCAGCCATAAAAAGGAATAAAGTTCTCATACATGCTGCATCATAGATGAACCTTGAAAAAATTATGCAAAGTGAAGTAAGCCATACATAAAAGGACAAATATTGTATTATTCTGCTTATATGAAATATCTGGATTAGGCAAATTCATAGAGAAAGAAAATAGGGTGGCGGTTACCAGGGGCTGGGAAGATGGAGGAATTGGGAGTTATTGCTTAGTGGTTACAAAGTATCCATTTGGGATGATGAAAAGTTTTGGAAATAGATAGTGGTGGTGATTGCACGACATTGTGAATGTATTTAATGCCACTGAATTGTACACGTAAAAACTGTTAAAATGGCAAATTTTATGTTATATATATTTTACAATAATATAAAAATTTAATAATGTAATATACCAAAAATCATTGAATCATACTATAAATGGGTAAATTGTATGGTGGTGAATTTTATCTCAATAAAGCTGTTTTTTTAAAAAAAGCTGGAGTGGCTGTATTAATATCTACAAGTAGATTTCAGAGCAAAAACATATTACAGGATAAAGAGGATCGTTTCATAATAATAAAGTGGTCAGTTCTTCAAGGTGAAATAATCGTAAATGTTTAGGCACCTAATAATAGCATCAAAATACAAGAAACAAAAATTGATAAAACCAGAAGGAGAAAGAGACAAGTCCACAATTATAAGTTATAGATTCCAGTACCACTCTCAGTAATTATTAGAACAAGTAGATAGAAAATCAGTTAAAATACAGAAGCTTTTAAAAACACTATCATTTAACCTAATAATTGATATTTATAAAGCACTGCAATCAACAACAGCAAAAAATACTTTTTTCAAATGCACATGGAACATTTACAAAGATAGAACATAGTCTGTGCTGCAAAACAAGCCTCTTTCCACAATGAAATTAAATTAGAAATCAATAACTGAAAGATATCTGGATAATTACCCAATATTTAGAAACATACACATTTCTAAATAACCCATGGACTAAAGAAGAAATCAAAAAGGAAATTAGTATTTTGAACCTAAAGAAAATCAAAACACATTGTATAAAAATCATGGGATGCCACTAAAGCAGTATTCAGGGGGAAATATATAGAATTAAATACCTATATGAGCAAAGAAGAAAGTCTCAAAACAATAACTTCATTTTCTACTTCAAGAAACTAGAGAAAGAAGAGTAAACTAAACAGAGTGTAAGCAAAACAAAGGAAATAAAGATGAGAACAGAAATCAATGAAATAGAAAACAGAAATCAATGAAGCAGAAGCTAATTATTTCAGATTGATAAAGATTATAGCTCTGGCCAGAATGATCAGGAAAGAAAGGGTGATAGCACACACTACCCACATCAGGAGTGAGAGAGATGACATCACTACAGAGTCTACAAATATTAAAAGGATAACAAAGTATATCATAGCAACTTAAATCCAATACATTAAACAAATTAGTGAAATAGATTTCTTGACAAACACAAATTATCAAGATGTATTAAAGAAGTAGTCAACCTGAATAGCCCTGTATCTACAAAATAAATTGAATTTGTAACTAAAACCTTCCTACAAAAAACCACCAGGCCCAGATGTCTTCACTGGGAAATTCTATTAAACATTTCTACTTAATTTTAATTTCTATTAAATATTTAAGGAAGAAATTATAACAATGCTATATAAAGTCTTCTAGAATAGTGAAAAGAGGGAAATTCTTCCCAACTCATTCTATGAGTTATCTAGACAGAAACATTACTCCCCCTAAAACTGCAGACCAATATCCCTCATGAACCTATTTGCCAAAAATTCTTAATAAAATTTTAGCAAATTGAATCCAACAATATATAAAAATGATAAGGCATAATGGCCAAGCAGTGTTTATCCCAGGAATATAAGATTGGTTTAAGATTTGAAGCCCAGAGTAATTCAACATATTAAGAAACTAAAAGAGAAAAACATTATTACCATATCAATGGATGCAGAAAAAGCATTTGACAAAAATCAATATCCATTCCTGATAAGTATACTTAGCAAACTAGAAAAAGAAAAAATATTTCTCAACCCAACGAAGGCCATCTACCAAAACCCTTCAGCTACCATCTCACTTAATACAAAACTGAATACCTTCCCTCCAACATCAGGTGCACAGCAAAGATATCCACTTTGACAGCAAAGTCCCCACTTCCAGTCAATCTTGTATGGAAGGTTTTAGCCAGTGAAATCAGGAAAGAAAAAGAAATAAATAGCATACAGATTTGATAGTGTAATGAAGAGTCTGATTCCATTTTTAGATGTTTGGTTATGTATAGTTGCTTTTTTAAAAAAAATTTTATTTAAACAACAAGATGCTTGACTTGAACGTAAAGCTATCTAGGATTCATTTCTTTTAATTTATCCCTACTCAAAGACAGATTGCCCTACATATAACAGCTATGTACAAAAAACAGTTATAAAATTGCCCTTGGTTTTACAATGATAAATAAAAACATTAAAACTCTCCAACTGAACAAGGTATGCAAGGATTCTTATGTTGTTCTTTTTTGTTAAACTGAGAGCAAAATAAGTTACCAGAATATAAAGATAAGAGCTGAAGGAGCATGCCACTAATAGAAAGGGAGTATTTTCACAGAACCAGTATTTTTCCCCATCCCATCTCCATTTGATGTCAATCAAAACATACCATTGGCTATTTAAAGCAATGTTTTGAAAAAGCAGTATGCTTGTGCACATACACCAGTTACTTTATGTACAATGAAGGAATGGGGAAAGGCAAAATGAAAGACTAGAGAAAACTATACTGTAGTAGTCAGGATGTGGTGGAACCAAATAGTGTTTTTCTAAGTGAGAATGTCTTCTTGGTCTAGAGGACAGAGTTCTGGAGTAAAGTAGCATGTTCCTTTTTTAGCAGACACCTTCTGTCTGCTGCTGGAACACATCCATTGTATCTTCATCCCCCATTTCCAACTGAGCAGGTGTGTTTGTTTCATCGATTGGCTCCCCATCAAAGTGGACTCTGATCTGCCTCATTGACAAACCCTGCCATTCACAATAGGCTGTCATTAGTTTATTCAGTGGCGTACGCCTCTTAATCTTAAACTGCACCACAGGGCCCTCCTGCTCCTCCACCCTCAAATTATTACAGTTGTTGTTGTCAGTTTTGACTCCTTCCTTGGGCTTTTCCTCAGCCGTGGAGAGGGCCTGAATTTCCTCAGCTGCTGTTTCACCAGGTTTGCACGGAAAGAGCACACAAACAGTACTAGGAGCAGCCGCAGAAGCTGCTCACAGCTTTTAAGCTTCACTCCTTCTTCTTTCTCTTATGCCCCATATCTGGGCAAGCTCAGGTGCTCCCTCCCTTGGCACAAGCAGAAGATTTAAACCAAGTAAGCATCTGCCATAAACACTCCATGCCAACGTCTTTTCCTTGCTGTTGCAAACCATTTGCAGACTTTCTAGGGAAGCCTGCCCTGCTTTCCCTAGAAAACTTCAGTGTGTGGATAATAAAACTTTTCATACTCTCTTGGGTGTGTGTGTGTGTGTGTGTGTGTGTGTGTGTGTGTGTGTGTCTGCGCGCGCGCGCGCGCGGTGCATCGTCAGTCTCAACGTCCCAAGCAAATTTTGGGTGGGGGTCCATCCTGTACCTGCAGATTGGAATAGGAATAGGTACCACTATTCACAATAGACAGGAATAGGTACCACTGTCTTTTTTCACAGATGACATGATCATCTATGTAGAAAATCCAATGGAAACTCTAAAACTCTAGTAGAAATACTAAGTGAGTTTAGCAAGGTAACAGACCACAAGGTACAAAAATCACTGGTAGTCTATATATTGGCAATGAATGATTGAAAATTGAAATTAAAAAAAAATACCACTTACAATAGCATCAAAAACTCTGAAATACTTAGGGGTAAATCTGACAGAAGATTGCATTACCTGTACATTAAAAACTACAAAATATTACTGAGAGAAATTAAAGAAGACCTAAGTAAATGGAGATATATACTGTGTTCAAGAGTCATGAGATTCACTATTTGAAAGATGTCGACTCTCCCCAAATTGACCTGTATACTCAACACAATCTCAATCAAAATCCCAGATAGGTGCTTTTCTTTGGTATAAATTGCCAAATTCCTTCTAAAACTTTCCTAGATGCTTACCCGAAAGAAATGAAAATTTATGTTCACACAAAAAAACTATACATGAATTTGCATAGCAGCTTTAGTTATATGAGCCAAAAGCTGGAAACAACCCATATGTCCTCCAATGAGTGAATGGCTAAACCAACTGTGGTATATCCACATGAAATACTACTCAGCAAGAAAAGGAATGAATTATTTACACATGTAACAAGATGTATGAATATCTAGGGAATTATGCTGAGTGAAAAAGCCAATACTCAAATTACACACTTTATGATTCCATTTATGTAATATTCTTGAAAGGAAAAATTATAGAGATGGAGAACAGATTAGAGTTGCCAGGCTTTAAGGAAGGGGCTGGGGGGAAGAGGGAAGTGGGTGTGGCCATAAATGGACAACATGAAGGATCCTTGTGATGATGGAAATATTCTAAATTTTTACTGTATCAATGTCAATACCCAGGTTGCAATACTGTATATAGTTTTGCAAGATGTTACCATTGGGGGAAACTGGATAAAGGGTACATGGATGTCTCTAAATTATTTCTTACAACTGCATGAAAATCTAGAATTATCTCAAAATAAAAAGTTAAATTTTTTAAAGAGCTAGGTCAAAAAGAAAACAAATTCTAAGGTGGTAGACCAAAATCCAACTACATTTAATGTAAATTCACTAAACATGTCAAATTAAAGAGTAAGATTGTCATATTTATTTAAAATAATGCTGTTTAATGAGACATACTCATTATATATAAATAGAAAAGTTAAAAGTAAAAGAGCAGAGAAAGATAAACCATCTACTAGCCAAAAGGATGGTGAAGATATAGTAATATCGAAATAGAATAAGACAAAAAGTAATATTATAAATCAAGAGTAAATTCCATTATTGCCTATTAGATCAATCCAACAAGAAGCTATCACAACTCTAAATATGTATCATCCATTAAGAGAGCTTCAAAATATAGAAAGCAAAGCTTAACAGAAATAAAAGGAGAAATAGACATCTACAAGTATAAAAAGTGAAATCAGGAAGGTGGATGGACATAGAACAAACTCTGTTCTTGTCTCATTTCTGAACAGAATGATTAGCAGAAAGAATTCTTACAGTAGACAGAAAAATATGTACTGTTGGTAAAGACACATGACAAATAAGCAAAACTTAGATGGAAGACATGTTCTACGTGGTGTTTGATGGGGAGTTTCTTGTCCCTTCCCGGACAAAGATTCACACTACTCTGAAACAGTGATCATTATCATTTAGTGAAAGGAAGGCTGGGAAGAGAAGACTAAGTTCTACCGCATCCTAGAGATAACTCAGTCCTCGGGGCTCGTGTAGGTTGATGGAAGCTTAGGAGCCAGAAGCCCTTGTGATACCTTCAACGACTACAAGTTCCTGGTATTTCACATGCCGTGGTCTGTAGCTTTTTGTTCTCTTTGCCAACACACCATAGCACAAAAGCGTACACTAGTGTTTTCATAGATGCTTTCTCCATTTTAGTCTCTATTGCAATGAGTCTTCAACTGTGTCAATTGTTTTTTAATTCTTCTGAAGTCGGAGCAGAACCCATATGAAATGCCGAAGAAAGAATCAGGTCTTTTAGGGCAGGAGGGACACATAGTCTAGTTTGCTAGATCCTAAGGTATTTGCTCCTGGTTACTTCTCCACTTTCCCACTTACATTTTTCATTCCTGATGTTGAGGCAACGTTGAATTCTTGACGTGAACTTTCATTTAATGGCTCAATGTCTTCGCCATCTTCAACAATATCTTTCTAAATTCCCTGTATCACCTTTGTCCATATAACATACACCCGATGTGGAGTAAAACAGTGTAAAAAAGCCTGGGTGTGGGTGTTTTCAGTAATACAGACTCACAAATGCCTATAATTTCTCCCAGTTAATATTTTGGAGACTTGTTTTGGTTTACTGACTTAACTTTATAAGTTTCAATATTGTAACAGGGGCGAGTCAGAAAAGCAGAAATACACACAAAGAATTGACACAAGTACGCTGTCTCTGACAAAACTGCAGGGTCAGAATCAAACGGGCACAACATACGACGTGACCATGGTCACACAAATAGCCGCAAATTCGCACGACCCCAAGAGTCACTGGACCACAGAATCTCTCGTCCCCGTAAAACTCCCCAGCCCAAATTCCACAGCCAAAATCTCCCACATAGGGTCACACAATGCCACTCCTCCGCTGAAGTCCAGTCCCCGGGGCAGCCCGGGCCAGGCGGAACTAAACCAACTCTGCGTTGCTTCCTTCACTCATCAGGTACCATAACCCTGGAAACCCGAAGATTCCAGCCAACTGCAGGGAGAAAGCGACTTTCGGCAGAAAACAGACGTGGGCCGCGAGGGCCTCTGGGAAATGTAGTCCGGGGTAGGAAAGGCGCGGACCTTGTCGGAGTCTTCTCAGCGCCAGCTTGCACTCCCTGCTCCGAGGGCCGGGCTCTAGGGAGGCCGCTGCGGCAGAACTCTAAGCTGAGCGTCCTGGGCAGATCCGGGCGCCCTTGCCCGCCGCGGTCGCTTACTCCCGCCGCTCGCAAACAGGAAGGCGAGTCCCGCCCGGTGAGCCGCGGGGGCCGCTGGGAAGTGTTGTCCTGCGCCTAACGGACCGAGGCTTGTGCTGCCTCAGCGGCTGCCGGCGCTGACCCCGGGGTGCCCCTTCCTCCGCCCGCGCCGGCTGTGCCACTCGGGGGGCGTTGAAGTGTGGACTTGGGGCCTGTGTCCGCGGCTCGGCGGTGAGTTCTCGGGAAGCCGCGAGCTCCCAGGCCGGGACTCTTTGTGCTGGGTGGGAGCGGGGCCTGCGGAGCCGGCGGCTGTGGTGTTGGAGGAGGATGCCGGGCGGGCTGTGCCCCTCGGGTGGTGCCCGAGGCCGTGGGCGTGTGGCGTGAGGTGCCTGTATTTGCCAGACATTTGTCTGTGGCTCAGTGTGGCCGTAGGATGGTGTGTGTAAGCGGATTTTGTGGATGTGCTTTTCCTTTATGTTTCGGTACGAACGTGGGTGCGAGCTTGCATCACGGCGGGGTCGCGAGTGAATGAGAACCCCCGTGATTGGAAGAGAGGGTACGGCTGTGTGTGTAGATTGTGAGACTGTATCCGTGCTTCCTTCCTTCGGTTATGGTCATTGGAAGTATGTTTTTATGTTTGACATCAATAGCCCCAGCACTTTATTTTAATATTTGGTTATTTTAAATCTTATTTTCGTGTATTAGCCACGTTGTTTTGTGTGCGTACAGACTTCTTGCTCCTTGCCCCCAACTCCCTGCCCCAAATCGCAAAATGCAGAAAAGCTCAAGGAAGACCAAAATCATTCGTAATTCTATCAGCTACTATCAAAATTGACTTCCCATGTTTTAACCCCTCCCTCTTTGAATACCTACACATGCATTCTTGTGTTATTATTTATGTGCATAATAGCTTAAAAATTGTAGTCAGACTATACATACCGTTCTGTAACCCAGCTTTGTCATTTAACGATACGCAATTACTATCTTTCCATTTAAACAATTACAGATCTATGTCATCATTTTAAAGCTTTTCATAGAAAACATTTTAATGCATTTACCCACGTTGATGGGTAATTTGATTCTTTCCAACTTCTTGCCACTATAAAAAATGTGTTTATCAGCGACTATTTGGCACATGTTTCCTAGTGCAATTTCCTAATTTATGTTTTTGTTGGGGGCCAGGATCCTGGAAGTGAAACTGATAGGTCAAAATATATGCACTATAAAGGCTCCCTATCTATCCAATTACTCTCCTGTAAATTCCCAATAATCTACAGTATTATTGGCATAGTATGAGACTGCCTGTATTCATACACCCTTGATAACAATGGATATCATTAATACTAGTAATCTTTGTTAACCTCATAGATGTAAAATAATTTCTTTAATTTGCAATTGCTTGATTACTATTAAAGACAAGCATTTAAAAAATCTTTTTTGTGAATTGTTTTCTGAAGTGTTTTTCTAAAGCAGTGTTCTATTTTCAGATTTCTTTTCCAGAGTTCTTCACATATTAAGGATTCATTCATCCACGCGCCAGTTATTGAATGCTGTCTGCGTGACGGGAACAATTCTAGATGCTTGGGACGTAGCATTGAACAAAAGAGAGAAACTCCTTGCTGTCATGGTACTTTGTCGTGGGCCAGATAATAAATGAGGTAAGTAATTTAAATATAACATATATTAAATAGTGAAAAATTCTAAGAGAAAACGTAAAGCAGGAAGATATATAGAGTTGGGATGGGAGTTGGAGTTTTAGATGGGGTAGCCAGAGAGGCATCCTGAAAATGTAATAATAAAGATGTGACAGAAGTATAGGAACTAGTTATGCATGTAATTGAGAGAAGGTTATTCCAAGCAGAGAGAACGACAGTTATAAAGGCCCTGAGGTGGGAACGTGCCTGGAACAATGAAGAGGCTGGTGGTTGAAGTAGAGCAAACGAGTAGGAGAGCTGTGAGAGAGGAGAGAAGAATGGTGAGTAGACGGAAGGAGGGCAGATCAGGTTGGGCCTTATGGGCCATGTTGATGATCTTAGCTTTTACTCTGAATGAGATGGGAAGCTGTTGGAGAGTTTTGAGCATGGGAGTGATATCTGCTTACAATTTAGGAGGATTGCTTTGGCTGCTCTGATGAGAGGACTGCAGGAAGAAAAATGGAGGAGGAGGGTGGGGGCAAAGGCAGAAGCAGAGAGACCAATCAAGAGACTATTGCAATAATCTAGGGAAAAGATGTTGGCGACCTGGACCAGAGTGGTAAAAATGGTGAGTAGTAGTCATGTACCAGATGTAATTTAAAGGTGGAGCTGACATAATTTGCTGACAGAACTGATGTGGAGTGTAAGTGTGACAGGATGACACGATATTTTTTACCTGAGCAACCTGAAGAATGGAGTTGTCACTAACTGAGAAGGGAAAGAAAGTAGGAAGCACTGACTTGGGGCGTAGGGAGATAGTGAGACTTCAGTTTGGACTATATTATGTGAAGTGTGGGATGCTCACTAGACATTTAGGTGCAGATATTAAGTTGGCAGTGGGATATTCAAGTCTGAAGTTTAAGAGAAAGATCTAAGATCTAGGCTAGAGACATAACATTTGGGAATTATCAGCATATAAATGGATTTTTTTTTATTTTTTATTATTTTTTTTTATTTTTATTTTTTTTTTTTATTAATGTTATGATAGATTACAACCTTGTGAGATTTCAGTTGTACATTTTTGTTAGTCATGTTGTGGGTACACCACTTCCCCCTCCGTACCTTCCCCCCACCCCCCCTTTTCCCTGGTAACCACCGATCAGATCTCCTTATCAATATGCTAATTTCCACCTATGAGTGGAGTCATATAGAGTTCGTCTTTCTCTGACTGACTTATTTCGCTTAACATAATGCCCTCGAGGTCCATCCACATTGTTGTGAATGGGCCAATTTCGTCTTTTTTTATGGCTGAGTAGTATTCCATTGTGTATATATACCACATCTTCTTTATCCAATCATCAGTTTCTGGGCATGTAGGCTGGTTCCACGTCTTGGCTATTGTAAATAATGCTGCGATGAACATAGGGGTGCAACGGACTCTTGAGATATCTGATATCAGGTTCTTAGGATAGATACCCAGTAATGGGATGGCTGGGTCATAGGGTATTTCTATTTTTAACTTTTTGAGAAATCTCCATACTGTTTTCCATAGTGGCTGTACCAGTTTGCATTCCCACCAACAGTGTATGAGGGTTCCTCTTTCTCCACAACCTCTCCAACATTTGTCGTTCTTGGTTTTGGATGTTTTTGCCAATCTAACGGGGGTAAGGTGATATCTTAGTGTAGTTTTGATTTGCATTTCCCTGATGATTAGCGATGATGAACATCTTTTCATGTGTCTATTGGCCATATTCATATCTTCTTTTGAGAAATGTCTGTTCATGTCCTCTGCCCATTTTTTGATCGGGTTGTTTGTTTTTTTGTTGTTAAGCAGTGTGAGTTCTTTGTATATTATGGAGATTAACCCTTTGTCGGATAAGTGGCTTGTAAATATTTTTTCCCAATTAGTGAGCTGTTTTTTTGTTTCAATCCTGTTTTCCCTTGCCTTGAAGAAGCTCTTTAGTCTGATGAAGTCCCATTTGTTTATTCTTTCTATTGTTTCCCTCAACTGAGGAGTTACAGTGTCCGAAAAGATTCTTTTGAAACTGATGTCAAAGAGTGTACTGCCTATATTCTCTTCCAAAAGACTTATTGTCTCAGGCCTAATCTTTAGGTCTTTGATCCATTTTGAGTTTATTTTGGTGTGTGGTGAAAAAGAATGGTCAATTTTCAATCTTTTGCATGTGGCTGTCCAGTTTTCCCAGCACCATTTGTTGAAGAGACTTTCTTTTCTCCATTGTAGGCCCTCTGCTCCTTTGTCGAAGATTAGCTGTCCATAGATGTGTGGTTTTATCTCTGAGCTTTCAATTCTGTTCCATTGATCTGTGGACCTGTTTTTGTACCAGTACCATGCTGTTTTGATCACTGTAGCTTTGTAGTATGTTTTGAAATCGGGGATTGTGATTCCGCCGGCTTTGTTTTTCTTGCTCAGGATTGCTTTAGCAATTCGCGGTCTTTTGTTGCCCCATATGAATTTTAGGATTGTTTGTTCAATTTCTGTGAAGAATGTTCTTGGGATTCTGATTGGGATAGCATTGAACCTGTATATTGCTTTAGGTAGTATGGACATTTTAACTATGTTTATTCTTCCAATCCATGTGCAAGGAATGTTTTTCCATCTCTTTATGTCATCGCCTATTTCTTTCAAGAAAGTCTTGTAGTTTTCATTGTATAGATCCTTCACTTCCTTGGTTAAGTTTATCCCAAGGTATTTTATTCTTTTCGTTGCGATTGTGAATGGGATAGAGTTCTTGAGTTCTTTTTCTGTTAGTTTATTGTTAGTGTATAGAAATGCTACTGATTTATGCACGTTAATTTTATACCCTGCTACTTTGCTGTAGTTGTTGATTATTTCTAATAGTTTTTCTGTGGATTCTTTGGGGTTTTCTATGTATAAGATCATGTCGTCTGCAAACAACGAGAGTTTTACTTCTTCGTTACCTATTTGGATTCCTTTTATTTCTTTTTCCTGCCGAATTGCTCTGGCCAGCACCTCCAGAACTATGTTGAATAGGAGTGGTGAAAGTGGGCACCCTTGTCTTGTTCCTGTCCTCAGAGGGATGGCTTTCAGCTTTTGTCCATTGAGTATGATGTTGGCTGTGGGTCTATCATATATGGCCTTTATTATGTTGAGGTACTTTCCTTCTATACCCATTTTACTGAGGGTTTTTATCATAAATGGGTGTTGGATCTTGTCGAATGCTTTCTCTGCATCTATTGAGATGATCATGTGGTTTTTGGTTTTCATTTTGTTGATGTAGTGTATCACGTTGATTGACTTGCGGATGTTGAACCATCCCTGTGTCCCTGGTATAAATCCCACTTGATCATGGTGTATAATCTTTTTGATGTATTGCTGTAATCGGTTAGCCAAAATTTTGTTGAGGATTTTTGCATCTATGTTCATCAGTGATATCGGCCTGTAGTTCTCCTTCTTTGTGTTGTCCTTGTCAGGTTTGGGGATCAGAGTGATGTTGGCTTCATAGAATGTGTTAGGGAGTTCTCCATCTTTCTCAATTTTCTGGAACAGTTTGCGGAGAATAGGTATTAAGTCTTCTTTGAATGTTTGGTAGAATTCTCCAGAGAAGCCGTCTGGTCCTGGACTCTTATTTTTGGGGAGGTTTTTGATTACCGTTTCTATTTCCTTACTTGTGATTGGTCTATTCAGATTCTCCATTTCTTCCTGATTCAGTTTGGGGAGATTGTAGGAGTCTAGGAATTTGTCCATTTCTTCCAGGTTGTTCAATTTGTTGGCATATAGTTTTTCATAGTATTCTCTTATGATCTCTTGTATTTCATTGGTATCTGTTGTGATTTCTCCTCTGTCATTCCTGATTTTATTAATTTGCGATTTCTCTCTTCTTTTCTTGGTGAGTCTGGCTAGGGGTTTGTCAATTTTGCTAATTCTTTCGAAGAACCAACTCTTTGTTTCATTGATCCTTTCTATTGTCTTTTTTGTTTCAATATCGTTTATTTCTGCTCTTATTTTTATTATTTCCCTCCTTCTACTGACTCTGGGCCTTGTTTGTTCTTCTTTTTCTAGTTCTGTTAGGTGTCGTTTGAGGTTGCTTACGTGAGCTTTTTCTTGTTTAGTGAGGTGAGCCTGTATTGCGATGAATTTCCCTCTTAGGACTGCTTTTGCTGCATCCCAAATGATTTGGTATGTCGTGTTCTCATTTTCATTTGTCTCCAGATAATATTTGATTTCTTCTTTAATTTCTTCAATGATCCATTGTTTGTTGAGAAGCGTGTTGTTTAGTCTCCACATTTTTGCACCTTTCTCTGCTTTTTTCTTGTAGTTGATTTCTAGTTTAATAGCGTTATGATCAGAAAAGATGCTTGATATTATTTCAACTCTCTTGTATTTATTGATGTTTGCTTTGGTTCCCAAAATATGGTCGATCCTTGAGAATGTTCCATGTGCACTTGAGAAGAATGTGTAACCTGCTGTTTTTGGATGAAGTGTTCTATATATATCTATTAAGTCCATCTGGTCTAATTTTTCATTTAATTCTATTATTTCCTTGTTGATTTTCTGTCTGGATGTTCTGTCCATTGGTGTTAATGGTGTGTTGAGGTCCCCTACTATTATTGTATTGTTGTTGATGTCTTCTTTTAGTTCTATTAAGAGTTGCTTTACAAATTTTGGTGCTCCTGTGTTGGGTGCGTATATATTTATAAGTGTTATGTCTTCTTGGTGGAGAGTCCCTTTTATCATTATATACTGTCCCTCTTTGTCTTTCTTTATCTGTTTTGCTTTGAAATCTACCTTGTCTGATATTAGTATAGCGACACCTGCTTTCTTTTGTTCATTATTAGCTTGGAGTATTGTTCTCCATCCCTTCACTCTGAGTCTGTGTTTGTCTTTGGGGCTGAGGTGTGTTTCCTGGAGGCAGCATATTGTTGGATCTTGTTCTTTGATCCATCCTGCCACTCTGTGTCTTTTGATTGGGGAGTTCAATCCATTTACATTTAGAGTGATTATTGAGACGTGGGGACCTACCACTACCATTTTGTGTCTTGTTTTCCGGTTTTCTTCAGTTTCCTTTGTTTCTCGTCCCATGGTTTAATCTGTTCTGATGTAGAGCTGCTACTCTCTGTTGTTGTCCTTCTACTTATCTCCTCTGCTCTTGGTTTTGTAGCCCCTTTCCTTTTTTGGATTTTTCAGGAATGAGGGTTTTCCTGAGGATTTCCTGAAGAGGAGGTTTTGTGGCAATGAACTCCCTTAATTTTTGTTTATCTGGGAAAGTTTTTATTTCTCCATCGTATTTGAAGGATATTTTCGCTGGGTAGAGAATTCTCGGCTGTAGGTTTTTGTCCTTCAGATTTTTGAATATATCATTCCACTCTCTTCTAGCCTGTAAAGTTTCTGCTGAGAAATCTGCTGATAGCCTGATGGGGGTTCCTTTGTAGGTTAGTTTCTTTTGCCTGGCTGTCCTTAATATTTTCTCCTTGTCGTTGACTTTTGCTAGCTTCACTACTATATGCCGTGGAGTTGGTCTTCTTGCATTGATAAAGTTTGGAGATCTATTGGCTTCTGTCACCTGAAGATCCATCTCCCTCACCAGATTTGGGAAGTTCTCAGCCATTATTTCTTTGAATAGGTTTTCTGCCCCTTTCTCCTTCTCTTCTCCCTCTGGTATACCTATAATCCTTACGTTGCATCTCCTAATTGTGTCTGATAATTCTCGGAGAGTTTCTTCATTTCTTTTAAGTCTTGCTTCTCTCTCCTCCTCTGCCTGCAACAATTCTATATTGCCATCTTCCAAATTGCTAATTCTTTCCTCCATATTATCGGCCCTACTGTTCAGAGCATCTAGATTTTTCTTAATCTCCTCTATTGTGTTCTTCATTTCCAATATTTCTGTTTGGTTCTTCTTTATCGTATCAAACTCTTTTGTGACATAGCTCCTGAACTCGTTGAGTTGTCGGTCAGAATTCTCTCTTAACTCAGTGAGTATTTTAATGATGGCTGTTTTGAAGTCATCATCATTTAGGTTATATATCTCATTTTCTTTGGGATTGTTTTCTGTGTATTTGTTACTTTCTTTCTGTTCTGGAGATTTAATGTATTTTTTCATATTGCTTGATGATGTTGATTTGTGCCTCCGCATGGAGATAGAGTTTAGTTGCTCCTTTCACTTGTTTCAGCTGCTGCGGTGGGGGGGGCAGCTGTTTATACTTCACCAACCAGGAACCCTGTCCGTAGTTGCTAACTGGGCCTGGGCCCCTCTTCGTAGCCACAGTGGCCCTTTGGATTCCCTCCTCTGCCGTGGGGGCCGTCACGGGGGGCTTCAGGCTGCAGGGGCCTACTGTTGTTGCCCACCTAGATGCGCTCTCTCCTTGGGGTCTGCAACGGTGTTATGGGCTTTTCCAGCGGCCAGGGGTGGGATCACTTATATTTGTCGCTCCGTTGCTGTCGGCACCCACCAAATCTCACTTGTCCTCTATGGGTCGCAGGAGAGCTATTGGCATCTTCTACAGTCTGTGGTTAGTACACCTAGCTATGCTGCTTTTGCCCTGGGGTCTTCCAGCCTTGTGGCTGGCGGCTGGGTGCCTTCTACTGGTGCTGTGCAGAGGCTTTCCCTAAGGCTTCTGTGAGCCTGTAGGGTTTCCCCCTAGGCTACTAAGCTGGGTCTCTGGAACTCTCTCCAGCCCCAGTCCTCTCCGAGATCTCCGGCAATCCCTAGCCTCACCGGGTGGGCAACGGCAGCTGGGGGTCGCCCCGTCCTCTGGGCTTCTCTCCGGGCCTCTGCCGGGAGCTCTGAATGCTCAGCGTGGCCCCTCTGCTACCGGCAGACAGAGAGTTTTGTCTGCTGCCTGGCGGAGCTCCGGCGCTTCCCCTCCGGGTCGCCGGACCCGCCTTTGAAAGTTCCCCCGCCCCGGTCCTCTCTGAGATCTCCGGCAATCCCTAGTCCCACGGGGCGGGCAACAGCAGCTGGGGGACGCCCCGCCCTCTGGGCTTCTGTCCGAGCCTCTGCCGGGAGCCCTGAATGCTGGGCGTGGCCCCTCTGCTAATGGCAGACAGAGAGTTTTGTCTGCTGCCTGGCGGAGCTCCGGCGCTTCCCCTCCGGGTCGCCGGACCCGCCTTTGAAAGTTCCCCCGCCCCGGTCCTCTCCGAGATCTCCGGCAATCCCTAGTCCCGCGGGGCGGGCAACGGCAGCTGGGGGTCGCCCCGCCCTCTGGGCTTCTCTCCGGGCCTCTGCCGGGAGCCCTGAGTGCTCAGCGTGGCCCCTCTGCTACCGGCAGACAGAGAGTTTTGTCTGCTGCCTGGCGGAGCTCCGGCGCTTCTCCACCGGGTCGCCGGACCCGCCTTTGAAAGTTCCCCCGCCCCGGTCCTCTCCGAGATCTCCGGCAATCCCTAGTCCCCCGGGGCGGGCAACGGCAGCTGGGGGTCGCCCCGCCCTCTGGGCTTCTCTCCGGGCCTCTGCCGGGAGCCCTGAGTGCTCAGCGTGGCCCCTCTGCTACCGGCAGACAGAGAGTTTTGTCTGCTGCCTGGCGGAGCTCCGGCGCTTCCCCTCCGGGTCGCCGGACCCGCCTTTGAAAGTTCCCCCGCCCCGGTCCTCTCCGAGATCTCCGGCAATCCCTAGTCCCACGGGGCGGGCAACGGCAGCTGGGGGTCGCCCCGCCCTCTGGGCTTCTCTCCGGGCCTCTGCCGGGAGCCCTGAGTGCTCAGCGTGGCCCCTCTGCTACCGGCAGACAGAGAGTTTTGTCTGCTGCCTGGCGGAGCTCCGGCGCTTCCCCTCCGGGTCGCCGGACCCGCCTTTGAAAGTTCCCCCGCCCCGGTCCTCTCCGAGATCTCCGGCAATCCCTAGTCCCCCGGGGCGGGCAATGGCAGCTGGGGGTCGCCCCGCCCTCTGGGCTTCTCTCCGGGCCTCTGCCGGGAGCCCTGAGTGCTCAGCGTGGCCCCTCTGCTACCGGCAGACAGAGAGTTTTGTCTGCTGCCTGGCGGAGCTCCGGCGCTTCCCCACCGGGTCGCCGGATGCGCCTTTGAAAGTTCCCCCGCCCCGGTCCTCTCCGAGATCTCCGGCAATCCCTAGTCCCCCGGGGCGGGCGTCTCTCTGGGACCCTCCGGGCGCCCCGAGCACCAGGCTGGGTCTCCCCGCCAATGGCGGGGAGAGACTCTCCCCGCAGGCTCAGGTGTGCAACTCCAAAGTTTCCCTCTGCGTTTAGGAGTAATTGCAGGGGGTTTAAGTAGGGTTCTGGTCACCTGTTTCCACCGTCGCTCCTCTGTTGTGTTCTCGCTCCTGCCCTAGATGTGTGTGGATCCTCTGGGGGCGTCCGTTGGAAGAAAGCCGCTTGCGGGTACTAGGCTGCCCGTCGGGGTCGGAGAGTTTTCACCTATTTCCACATCCTCCCGGAGGAAAGTCCGTCCGCCTTCCGATGTATAGTCGCGTGGGTGTCTCAGACGTCCTGAGATGCTGTCTGGATATCCTTTGTCAAGCGATAAGTGTCCAAATAATTGTAGACTCGAAGGGCGAGAGACAAAGAGGACTACTCACGGCGCCATCTTGTAAATGGATTTTTTTTTAAAGATTTTATTTTTCCTTTTTTTCCCAAAGCCCCCCGGTACATAGTTGTGTATTTTTAGTTGTGGGTCCTTCTAGTTGTGGCATGTGGGATGCCGCCTCAGCATGGCCTGATGAGCGGTGCCATGTCCGTGCCCAGGATCTGAACTGGTGAAACCCTGGGCCGCCAAAGCAGAGTGCGCGAACTTAACCACTCGGCCACAGGGCCAGTCCCCATATAAATGATGTTTAAAGCCCATAGACTGATAAGATCACTTAGAGGGTAGAGTAGATAGAAAAATGTAGAGGTAAAGGACTTATCTCTGGGTCACTCCAACATTACAAAGTCTGGTAAGTGAGAAGGAACCAGCAAAAGAGATTGAAAGGGACTAGCTAGAGTGGTTGGAAGAAAACTAGATGAGTGTGATAACCTGGAAACCATGAGAAGAATGGTTTTAACAAGAACTGTGTCAGATGCTACTGATAGGCCAAGTAAAATGAGGACAGAGAAAGGAACATTGAATTTAACAACGTGAAAGTCATTGGTGACCCTGAAGAGTGGAGTATGGGGCCAAAGAGAGAACTGGAGAAGAAAAATTGGACATACCAAGTATAGACAGCTCTATAAGTTTTTCTGTAAATGGAAGGAGTAAAATGGAATGGTAGATGGAGTTAGGAGGTATATGGTAACTCTGTATACTGATTGAAATGATTCAATAGAGAGCGAAACTTGATGCAGGAGCGAAAGGGGAGGAATACTGTAGACATGTCCTTAAATAACAAGAGCAAATGTTAGGGGTTTGAGGAAAGAGGAAAAGAATAAAATAATCACTTAGGAAAGTGGGACAGAGAATAGAGTAGAGAAATATAATATGATTTCCAGGCAGCACCGAAGACCCACTTGATGTTAGTTTTCGTGAATTTAGAGTGAGCCTATTCCACGTGGTGGTTCGATTTTTCTCCCACAGTGTTCATCTGTGCAGTTGTAGCCACAGACAGGGAGAGTTGGGTTTAACCAAAGTGTTGCTTGCAAGAGATAAGTAGGAATAGTGTGAGAGAGGCAGGGGAGTCTAAATTGACAGGGATTAATTATATTGATTGTGGATTTTAGGCCAGGTAAGTTGGAAAATGAGGATAAGAAGCGGGTGAGGAATGGTAAAAAAAAAAATTGGCAGAATGAAGGAGTGCAAGTTCCTGATGGGGTTGCAAGACTGTTGGGTTGAAGTACTAGCGGAAGTAAGGTAGAGAGAAAGAAGGATATTTTTCCCTTTAGTTGTAAAATGTTTTCAAAATACAACAATCCCTCTTTTTACCACCGTACTGGTTTTAAAAAACATGGATGATTTCAGCTTTATTTCAGTAGGGGTTACAAAATGATGATATTAGAGTTTTATCATTCCTTCTTCAATTACTACCTGGAATATTTTCCTAAAGAGAAAAATTTCCCTCATCAACTCTGGTTATTTTGAAGTACAGTTTGTACAGGGAAGGCAGAATAAATTGATTCTTTCCCTCTTATAGGTTTTCAGGCTATTGAATTGGTTCCCTAGCATTTCCCAATGAGTTCTTGTTATTATTACTATTACATAGCCATGGATTTTAACATGTTTGATATGTTTCAAACTATTGTAGTTATTTTCTTTTTGAAGCTCAAATATTCCCATTTTTGGTTATCTCTTCAAGATGGCTTCAGAGTCTTTTTATCACATTCCCAGAAGTCTGTGAGAGTGTACAACATTTCTAGTGTGACAGGTTATTTCAGGATCATTTCGAACATTTCTGACCCTGGGCATGGCATCAGGCATTTCCCTACAGTGGCCTGATTCCTTTTATTGGGAAATGGTATTTTGAGACCACAATTACAGTGCTTATTGCTGCTGGCACAGTCATTGTTTTTAGGCTTTTGTGTGTGTGTGTAGAGAGCTAGGAAATATATTTTAAAAAAATTTTTAACAGCTTGATTGAGATATAATTCACATACCATACATTTTACACATTTAAAGTGTACAATTCAATGTTTTTTTAAAAAAATAGATTCACAGGGTTGTGTCCCCATGACCATAATACAATTTTAGAGCATTTTTGTCCCCCCAAAAGGAATGTCATACCCATTAGCAGTCAATCTCATATTCCCCTCCCTCCCCCCAGTTTAATAATCAACCACTAATCTGCTTTCTGTATCTATAAATTTGCCTATTCCAGACATTTCATATAAATGAAATCATACTATATGTGGTCTTTTGTGACTGACTTCTTTCACTTGGCATGTTTTCAAGATTCATTAAGTTAGCAGGAATTATTTTTAGCAGAATAGGCTTCATCAGTTCAAACTGCTATTTCCAGTCTAAAAAATTTTAAATTACAGGGCCTTTACTTTGGTTTTATTTTTGTATTTTTTTTGTTCATCTATCCATCCATCTATAGATGTGTATATGCATATATAAATAAGATAGTGTCAGAGCAATATTATCAATACTTAGAATATTCCTACTGCAAGTAATTTAACATTTCTTTATGGATCTGTTGTCCTTAGCATATAGCCCTCTAGGGAAGAACAGTCCAATTATTGTGCTTTGTAGTAACTAGAACTAATTTCTCTGTGTGGTTAAGCCACAAGTGTGATATATAATTAGGTTCATTTGTTTCATTTTGATTTTGATTTTTAGGTATAGCTTTTGTTTTAACATTTGTTTTAATTTTGTCTTATAATTGTGTAAAATATTTAGGTAGCTAGAAAATCAAATATACAAAACAAAGTATATTAAAGTATATGCAAAACAAATATACAAAACATTTTTATTCTATTTGTATCTCTACCACCTTATTCCTTCTCTACTCCTATTACTAACTGTTTTTTTAGCATTTTTTAGTTTTAGGGGAGTTATATTCCATTTTTTAATAGAAGTAAATGTGTTTTTGTGTATAAATTCATGTCACTTTTCTTAGATAAATTGTAGCTTACTATCCATGTCTTTCCTCCTCTCACTTTTTTCAGCTCTTTCATCTTAAATTTGAAGGTTGGTTTGACAAGTTGAATGAAAAAAACCTCTTGGGATTTGTGATTGCAATTATATTAATTTTATAGATACTGTTGGGAAAACTGGCATCCTTACCATGTTGACTTTTCCTGTTTTTAAGCATGGTATTTATTTAGAACCACTTTTTTAAACTTCAATAAACTGAATACGTTTTCTTGATTAGGCTCTCACACAGCTGTTGGTCGAATTATTCCTAGTGGCTTAGAGTTTTTGTTTCTTTTGTGAATTGTATTCACCTATTGAGGTTAGTTAGAATGCCACACGGGTCTCCTACCATGTTCAAGTTGCCTCTCTCCTGGTTAAGTGTTCACTTCATTGTTGTAACATTTCACTATCTCCCAGGGTTCCTGTAAGGTTGATTCTGACAGGTTTTGCCAGATTTTTCAGTTTCTGGGGAGAGATAGACCCCTAGAGTTCCCTACTTTTCCATTTTTACTGATGTCACTCCCATCTCTTTGCTTTTAACCTATCTGAGTGCTTATATTTAAAGTGAGTTTCTTGTAGACACATATTGTTGGGTGTTGATGTTTTTATCCATTCTGCAATCTATTTTTCAACTGGTATGTATAGACCATTTATACTTCATGTGATTATTTATGTAATTGGATTAACATCAACCATCTTCATAACTGTTTTCTATTTGTTCCGTTTGCTCTTTCTTTTTTCCCCTTCCTTTTTCTAACTTCTCTGGTTTTCATTGAGTATTTTATATGCTTTCATTTTATCTCAGTTTTACTGTATCATTTATGCTTTTCAAAAATTTTAGTGTTGCTTTAGAGTTTATAATACATATTTTTAACTAATCTGAGTTCACTTTCCAAAAATGCTATGTTGCCAGGACTTTATAACAGATTTTCCAATTCTTCCCTCCCATTCCTTGTGACATTGTGTCATTCATTTCACTTATCCATGTGCTGTAATTACCCAATGCATTGTTATAATTATTGCTTTAAATAGACATTTATCTTTTAGATCAATTAAGAATAAAAGAACCAGATGATGTTATTTTACCTTTATTATTCCTTCTCTGATGCTCTTCCTTCCTTTATATAGATCTAAGTTTCTGACCTATATCATTTTTCCTCACTTTTAACATTTCTTGCAAGATAGGTCTATTGGTGATGAATTCTTTCAGTTTTTGCTTATTTGAGAAAGTCTTTATTTCTCCTTCACTTTTGAAGGATAATTTCCCTGGATAGAGAATTCTAGGTTGGTAGATTTTTTCTTTTAACATTTTAAATATTTCACTCTACGCTCTTCTTGCTTGTATGGTTTCTGACGAGAATTCTGCTGTAATTCTTATCCTTGTTGCTTTAGAGGTAAGGTGTTATTTCTCTCTGGTTTCTTTGCATATTTTTCTCTTTTTTGATTTTCTTCAGTTCGAGTATGATATGCCTACATGTGGCTTTTTGGTATTTATCCTGCTTGGTGTTCTCTGAGCATCCTGGGTCTGTGGTCTGATGTCTGTCGTTAATTTGGAAGATTCATGGCCATTATTACTTAAAACATTTCTTCTGTTTCGCTTAGTTGTTCTTTTGGTATTCCGGTTATGGATATGTTATACCTTTTGATGTCGTCCCATAGTTTGGATGTTCTCTTCTATTTTGTTTTTTATTCTTTTTTTTTTTGCATTTCAGTTTGGGGGGTTTCTGTTGACCTATCTTCAAATTCACTGATTGTTTCCTCAGCTATTTTGAATCTAGTGATGAACCCATTGAAGGCATTCTTCATTTCTGTTAATGTATTTTTTTTTAATTTTATTTTTGTTTGGTACTTTTTTTATTACAGTAACAGTGGTTTATAACATTATGTAAATTTCAAGTGTACATCATTATATTTTGATTTCTGTGTAGATTACTTCATGTTCACCACCCAAAGACTAATTACCATCCATCACCATACACATATGCCTAATCACCCCTTTTCTGTCCTCCCTCCTCCCTTTCCTCTGGTAACCACCAATACGATCTCTTTCTCTGTGTGTTTGTTTGTTGTTGTTTTTATCTTCTATTTATGAGTGAGATCATACAGTATTTGACTTTCTCCCTGACTTATTTCACTTAGCATGATACCCTCAAGATCCATCCATGTTGTCACAAATGGCCAGACTTCATAGATTTTTATGGCTGAATAGTATTCCATTGTGTATATTTACCACATCTTCTTTATCCACTCATCCCTTAATGGGCACCTAGGTTGCTTCTAAGTCTTGGCTATTGTGAATAATTCTGCAGTGAACATAGGGGTGCATGTATCTTTACACATTCATGTTTTCATGTTCTTTGAATAAATACCCAGCAGTGGAATAGCTGGATCCTATGGTAGTGCTGTTCTTGTTTTCTTGAGGAATCTCCGTACTGTTTTCCATAGTGGCTGCTCCAGTTAGCACTCCATCCAGCAGTGTATGAGAGTTCCCTTTTCTCCACACCCTTTCCAACACCTATTTCCTGTCCTGTTAATTATAGCCATGCTGATGGGCATGAGGCGATAACTCATTGTAGTTTCAATTTGCATTTCCCTAATAGTTAATGATATTGAACATCTTTTAGTGTGCCTATTGGCCATTGGTATATCATCTTTGGAGAAATGTCTGTTCAGATCTTTTGCCCATTTTTAAATTGGGTTGTTAGTTTTATTATTGTTGAGATGTATGAGTTCTTTATATATTTTGGATATTAACCCCTTATTAGATATATGGTTTGCAAGTATCTTCTCCCAATTGTTAGATTGTCTTTTGGTTTTCTTGATGGTTTCCTTTGCTGTGCTTTTGGTTTGATGTAGTCCCATTTGTTTATTTTTTCTGTTGTTTCCCTTGCCTGGTCAGACATGGTACTTGAAAATATGCTGCTAAGACCAATGTGGAAGAGCGTACTGCCTTTTTTTTTTCCCTAGGAGTTTCATGGTTTCAGTTCTTGCATTTAAGTTTTTAATCCACTTTGAGTTAATTTTTGTGTATGGTGTAATATAATGGTCTACTTTCATTCTTTTGCATGTGGCTGTCCAGTTTTCCCACATTATTAATTGAAGAGACTTTGCTTTCTCCGTTATACCTTCTTGGCTCCCTTGTCGAAAATTAGCTGTCCATAGATGTATGGGTTTATTTCTGGGTTCTCAATTCTGTTCTATTTATCTGTGTGTCTGTTTTTGTTACTATAGCTTTGTAGTATATTTTGAAATCAGGGAGTGTTAGACCTCCAGCATTGTTCTTTTTTCTCAGGATTTCTTTCGCTGTTCAGGGTCTTTTGTTGTTCTGTATAAATTTTAGGATTCTCTGTTCTATATCTGTGAAAAATGTCATCGGATCTTTCGTAGTGATTGCATTGAATGTGTAGATTGCTTTAGGAAGTATGGACATTTTAACTATGTTAATACTTCCAATCCAAGAGCATAGAATATCTTTCCATTTCTTTTTGTCTTCTTCAGTTTGTTCCAACGTTTTATAGTTTTCAGTGTACAGATTTTCACCTCTTTGATAAAGTTTATTCCTAGGTATTTTATTCTTTTTGTTGCAATTGTAAATGGGATTGTATTCTTAATTTCTCTTTCTGCTACTTCCTTGTTAGTATATACAAACACGACTGATTTTTGTATGGTGAGATCATATCCTGCAACTTTACTGTATTCATTATTTCTAAAAGAGTTTTGGTGGATTCTTTAGGGTTTTCTGTATATAAAATCGTGTCACCTGCAAATAGTGACAGTTTCTCTTCTTCCTTTCCAATTTGGATCCCGTTTACTTCTTTTTCTTGCCTAATTACTCTGGCTAAGACTTCCAATACTATGTTAAGTAAGAGTGGTGAAAGTGGGCATCCTTGTCTGGCTCCTATTCTTAGGGGGATAGTTTTCAGTTTTTCTCCATTGAGAATGATATTAGCTATGGGTTTGTTATATATGGCCTCTATTTTGTTGAGGTCCTTTCCTTCTATACCCATTTTTATCATAAATGGATGCTCTATCTTATCAAATGCTTTCTCCTCATCTATTGAGAGGATTGTGTGATTTTTATTCTTTATTTTGTGGTATATCACATTGATTGATTTGTGGATGTTGAACCATCCTGCATCCCTGGAGTAAATCTCACGTGATCATGGTGTATGATCTTTTTAATGTATTGTTGTATTCGATTTGCTAGTATTTTGTTGAGGAGTTTTGCATCTATGTTCATCAGTGATGTTGGCCTGTAACTTTCTTTTTTTGTGTTGTCCTTGTCTGGTTTTGATATCAGGGTAATGTTGGCTTCATAGAATGAGTCAGGAAGCTTCCCCTCCCCTTGAATTATTTGGAAGAGTTTCAGAAGGATAGGTATTAAGTCTTCTTTGATACTTCTTTTTTTTTGAGGAAGATTAGCCCTGAGCTGACTACTGCCAGTCCTCCTCTTTTTGCTGAGGAAGCCTGGCCCTGAGCTAACGTCCATGCCCATCTTCCTCTACTTTATGTGTAGGACGCCTAGTACAGCATGGCGTGCCAAGTGGTGCCATGTCCGCACCCAGGATCCGAACCGGCAAACCCCAGGCTGCTGAGAAGCGGAATGTGTGTGCTTAACCACTGCACCACCGGGCCAGCCCCTAAGTCTTCTTTGAATGTTTGGTAGAATTCATGAGGGAAGCTGTCTGGTCCTGGACTTTTGTTTTTTGGGAGGTTTTTGATTACTGTTTCACTTTCCTTACTGATGATTGGTCTACTCAAATTCTCTGTTTCTTTTTGATTCAGTTTTGAAAGGTTGTATGATTCTAAGAATTTATCCATTTCTTCTTGATTATCTAATTTGTTGGTATATACCTTTTTGTAGTATTCTCTTAAAAACTTTGTATTTCTGAGGCGTCTGTTGCAATTTCTTCTCTTTCATTTCTGATTTTGTTTATTTGAGCCTTCTCTCATTTTTCTTGGTGAGTCTAGCTAAAAGTTTGTCAATTTCCTTTATATTTTCAAAGAACCAGCTCTCAGTTTCATTGATTTTTTTTCCTTTTTTTTTAGTCTCTATTTCATTTATTTCTGCTCTGATTTTTATTGTTTCCTTCCTTCTACTGATTTGGGGCTGGTTTGTTCTTCTTTTTCCAGTTCCTTTAGGTACACTGTTAGATTGTTTATTTGAAATACCATGTGCATTTGAAAAGTATGTGTATTCTGTGGTTTTTGGATGGAATGTTCTGTATATATCTACTAAGTCCATCTGGTCTAATGTGTCATTTAAGGCCAGTGTTTCCTTATTGATCATCTGTTTGGATGATCTATCCATTAGTCTAAGTGCAGTGTTAAAGTGGAGTGTTTACTGCCTATTTCTCCTTTTATGTCTGTTAATAATTGCTTTATATATTTAGGTACTCCTCTGTTAATGTAGTTTTGATTGCTAGCATTCCTTTTGATTCTTTCTTATAGTTTCTATTTCTCAGCTCATCTTACCCATCTGTTCTCCTAATTTTTCCATTAGAGCCCTCAACATATTAATCATAGTTATTTTAAATTCACTGCACAAACTTTTACTGCACCCTTTCATATGCAAGTGATTGTACTAGGCCATGAAGAAGCCATGTAAGTGGTCCCTGCCATAAGTGGTTCATAGTCCTAGGGAGACAAATGAACAGATTCTATTGCAGAATGATAAATGCCACAAATCAGGTAAGCCCATGGGATATAGGAGTAAGATAGATCAAAATAGAAGGGTATCCCAATCAAGGGATAAAGTAGTTCTTAATTAGACTTCTTTAAGGACAAGAAGGCGTTGGTCAAATGAAAGATGGAGCTGATCAGTAATCAGGAGATGGTTTTCAGGTAGGGGACAGTCATATGCAGTGGCTTTTAAGGGAGCAAGTGTTCTGTATTTTTTAAGAAATACATAGTTATAAATAGCATACCTGCCCCCCCCGCCCCCCCCCCCCCCCGAATTTAAACGTATTGCCAAATGGAGTGGTAGGACCTGGAATCCAGGGACACATGGGAATAGTGGAGAGAAGTTTGGGTGGTAGTGAAAAGAAAATATTCAGTTATTCACCAGGGAGCCATATCCCCAAGTGTGTAAGTTAGCTCAGGCTGTATAGAGAATTGCTTTGGGAAATGCAGCCAGGGGTAGGGCTCTAAATGATTTTTGGGTTTTTGGCAAAATTTGGATTCAGTCAGGCATAGATGATGATGATGATGATGATGATAATGATAATGATAATGGTGGTGATGGTGTTGTAGATGCCCAAGTTATGTGTATTTTCACTGTATTAGAGCTCATTTCAGGAGAGAATTATGCATAGTACTTTAGAAACTGAGCAAATTGATATACCTCACAGTAAGTTCTTTGCAAAGGAGAAAGAAAAATAACATTTGCTATGAATAGAACATCTAGTCTGAGAATTTGTTTCTAAGGTATTTCCCTGATTAGTCTGCTTAACTTTGAATTCCTCCAATATACTATATTCTCTTTTCCCTGAGGCCTTGCCAACTGCTATTGCTTTGCCTATAACAGTTCTCCACCTACTACTCCAACATAGCTAATTTACTTAACTTTAAGATACCGTCTTAATCCTAACTTCATGTGGGAGACATTTTTGAGCCCCGTGCCAAAATCAGCTGGCGGACTTTTGCTGTGTGCCTTCCAAACATAGCATTTCTCAAAAGTTTATTGTAATGGAGGGACTTTGGGTTTCTACTCAGGGACATAGAGAGCTGGAAAGAGGTTGGCTTATGCCCTTACAAGGAAAAAACTGGAAAAATGACAAATTAAGAACTTTTTTTGAGCCCGTCAGGGAACTGAATTTACAGGGCAACCAAGTAACCTAAAATCTGAGGAAAAACAGATGCCTTCTGGGAGAAAGAGGACTTGAGGCTTCATTCACCTGGGGTAGACACTGCCAGACACCATGTAAGCCAGTAAGAAGACACAACTAGCAAGAGTGTAAAACCACTGAGGGAGTTGCAAATTTGAGGAGTTTTCAGACTCTTGTAGGCTTTTTTTCCAGGAATCCCATTGGATGCTCATAGGGACGATGGAGGAGAGTCCTGAGAAATTTTTCCTTGTAGTGCTGGCTTGGGGAGCAGAATAGCAGCCCAGACCCATTTCCCTATTTTTCCTACAGTACAAAAACTTTAATCTGCATAATGAAGAGCGACAAAAACTGTCACCTTAGGGCACAAGTTGAAACCTATTGCAGTTTAGGAAAGGGAATTGAAAAAAGCTCTACCTTTGGGAATGGGGAAGGAGTATGTGCTAGGCCTAGTACTACAGCTGGAGGAGAAGCAAGAGCACTTGTGAATGCCACATCCCTGTGACCCATGGACATAGTACCTGCCTAAGGCTAAGGCTTAGTGAGAACATAAGAAACCTCTTTTCTCCACCACTCACCTATCTCCCAACTAGGATAACAAGCATCAAATAGAAATAATAATGGAATACACTTGAGAGACCTGCAAGAGAGATTCTCTCTGGGGAGCAGCACAAATGGAATACCCAAAGCCAAGGGAGAAACATAACATTGAGAAAACAAGCCTAGCAAACCAACCCATACCTTAAACATAGAGGAATTTGAAGCCTGAGGTGTACCAAATGTAGCCATAACAGTGACAAACCTCAGACTCCACCCAACTGCTGACTAGATTAGCACAAACCCCACACTGAAAACCTAGGACAGAGAAAGGCATGCTCATTTCTAAGCATAAGAAGTGCTTAATTTTGTATCTGCTGTAGTACCTAAGATGTCCAACTTTCAACAAAAATTCTGAGATATGTGAAAAGGCAAGGAAAAAAACACTTCAAAGAAACAAAGCAATCATCAGAACCAGACTTAGATATGATATAGATGTTGGAAGAACCTAATGGGAGTTTAAAATAATCATGACTAAAAGGTAATGGATCAGATGGGTAATTTCAGCACAGAGGTGGAAACAATAAGAAAGAATCAAATAGAAATGCTGGAAATCAAAATTATGCATGTATATAGTCTCATATATACATAACTGGAATCCCAAAGAAGAGAAAAGATGAGGAAGAAAAAATATTTGAAGAAATAACGGCTGAGACTTTTCCAAACTTAGTGACATCAAACCATAGATCCAACAAACTCAGAGACCACCAAGCAGGATAAAAACAAACAAAAAACACATTTAGGCATATCATATTTAAACTGCTGAAAAACAGAGATGAAGAAAATCTTGAAGGCAACAAGAGAAAATGAAACAGTAGCTACTGAAGAACAAGGAAAGATTCACATGCAGCAGACATCTCATCAGATACCACACAAGCAAGAAGATGATGGAGACACATTTTTAAAGTGCTGAAAGAAAACTGTCAATCCAGGATTCTCTACCTAGAAAAAATATCCATCAGGGGCTGGCCCTGTGGCCAAGTGGTTAAGTTCACTCTCGTGCTCTGCTTCAGCGGCCCAGGGTTTTGCCAGTTCGAATCCTGGGCGGCATCCCACATGCCACAACCAGAAGGACCCACAACTAGAAATACACAACTATGTACTGGGGGGCTTTGGGAGGAAAAGTAAAAGTAAAAATCTTTTTAAAAAATTCATCAAAAATGAAGAATAAAGACTTTCTCAGACAATAAAAAACTAAGAGAATTCATTGCCAACAGACCTTCGCTATAGGAAATTCTTAAAGGAAGTTCTTTAGGTAGAAGTAATATGATATCAGTTAAACTTGGATCTGCACAAAGAAATGAAGAGCATCGGAATTGGAATCAATGCAGGTAAAATAAGATTCATTTTCTTATTTTTAATTGCTCTAAAAGATAAATTATCTAAAGTAAATATTGTAGCTACCTATTGTGTGTTTATTGCATAGGTAAAAGTGAAAAATATGATGGTAGCACAAAGAATGGGAGGGAGGAATTTAGAATGTATTGTTGTAAGATGCTTATACCATAAGTGAAGCCATGAAGCCTTATTTGGAGGTAGGCTCAGATTAATAAGAAATGTATACTGTAAAACCTAGGCAAACCACTGAAGTATCTTTTCAAAAGAGGTATAAATAATAATTCAATAGAGGAAACAAAACAGAATCATAAAATAATTGAAGTGCTCAGTTAAACCAAGCAGAGGCAGGAAACGGAGCAAAGCAGAACAAATGGAGCAAATAGGAAACAGCTAAGAAGATGGTAGATATTAATCCAAGTATATCAATAATTATTTTAAATGTCATTGATGTAAATATAGCAGTTAAAAGTGAAGATGGAGTTTATCACATTGGATAAAAGATACTCTAAATACTATTTACAAGAAACCCTTTTTAAATATAAAGATAGATATATTAAACATAAATTATAGAGGAAAATATACCACAGAAATACAAATCAAAAGAAAGATGGAGTAGCAATTTTAATATTAGACAAAGTAGACAAGAATAAGGAATATTATCAGGGATGAAGAGAGACATTACATAGTGATAAATGATAAAGAGGTCAGTTCTCTAAAAAGACATAATTGCTAACTGCATATGCAGCTAGCAACAGAGCTTCAAAATATATGAGGCAAAAGCTGATAGAACTAAAAGGAGAAATAGACAAGTGCACAGTTATAGTTGGGGACTTCAAAGCTCCTCTCAATAATTGATGAAACATGGAGGCAGAAAATCAGTAAGGTTATAAAAGACCTAGAAAACATTTATCAACTAACATTGAGGTATTCAGTGTCAATTTTTCGGTGTTCAAATGTTAGTGACAGGTATAGAACACCCCACCCAACAACAGCAGAATACATATCTTCCTCAAGTGCTCATGGACATTCACCAAGATAGATCGTATTCTGGGCCATAAAAAACTTCAGCAACTTCAAAACAATAGAAGTCATTCAAAGTATGTTGTCAGACCATAGCAGAATAAAACAAGAAATCAAGAACAGAAAGAGATGTGGGAAGGTCTTCAAATACTTGAAATTAAACAACACGTTTCTTAATGGCCTATGGGTCAAATAGGAACTCTCACAAGAAATTTAAAAACACTTTGAATGAAAATACAACATATTACAATGTGTGGTGTGCAGCTAAATCAGTACTTGGAGGGAAATACATAGCATTAAATACTATAAATGATTAGAAAAGAAAGAGCTTGAATCAGTACTACGCTTCCACCTTAAGACATGAGAGAAAAAAAGAGCATATTAAACCCAAAGCAAATAGAAAGAAGGGGAATGAATGGACAGATTTTTTTTTAAAAACACAAACTACCAAAATTTATTCAATAATAAATAACCTGAATAATTGTATATCTATTAATGAAATTTAATTTCTGGTTAAAAACCTTCTGAAAAGTAAACTCCACAGCCAGATAACTTCACAGGTGAAATAGCAAACATCTATGGAAGAAATTATAACGATTCTATACAACGCTTCCAGAAAATAGAAGAGGAAGAATACTTGCCTACTCATTGTATGAGGCCAGCCTTATACTGATACCAAAACCAGGCAAAGACATTTCAAGAAGACGACAGACCAATATTTCTTATGGACTTAGAAACAAAAATCCTCAATATTGAGTTGAAAAATCGAATCTAGCAATATATAAACAGGATATATCATGACCAAATGGGGTTTATCTTGGGAATGCATTATGAATTTCAAGTTCATTATTTGAAAATCAGTTACTGTAATTCACCATAATAAGAGGCTGAAGAAGAACCATATCCTCATCTCACTAGATGCAGAAAAAACTTGACAAAATTCAATATTTATTCATGGAAAACAAACCTCTCTTGGGGCTGGCCCGGTGGTGTAGTGGTTAAGTTTGTGTGCTCTGCTTCAGTGGCCTGGGGTTTGCAGGTTCAGATCCTGGGCGCCGACCTAGCACTGCTTGTCAAGCCACACTGTGGTGGCATCCCACATAAAATAGAGGAATATTGGCACAAATGCTAGCTCAGGGCCAATCTTCCTCACACACACAAAAAGAAAACCCCAGAAAAAACCAACTCTCAGCAAATTAGGAATAGAAAGGAATGTCCTTTACTAAAGGTTATTTTAAGAGACAAAACAAAGCAAAAACAAACTAAAAAACACCCTATAGCTAACATTGTAGTTAATGGTGAGATACTAAATGTTTTACCCCTAAGACTGGGAACAAGGCAAGGATGTCCTCTCTTACCACCATTATTCACCGCAGTCCCAAGTGCTAAGTCCTAGCCAATGCGGTAAAGCAAAAGAAAGACATAAAAGACATGCAAACTGGAAAGGAAGAAATACAACTGTTTCTATTTGAAGACAATGTGATCTTCTAAGTAGAAAACCCCAAAGAATCTACAAAAAAGCTCCTAGAATTATTGAGTAATTTTAACATAGTTCCAGCCTACATAATCAGTATAAAGTTTATTCATTTTTATATTTGAGTAATCAATAATTGGAATTTGAAATAAAATTTTAAAATACCATTTTATTACCCCACCTAATAATAAAATACTTAGAATTAAATTTTACAAAATATGTACAAGGACTGTTTGTTGAAAATGGAAAAAAAACCCTGGTAAAAGAAAGAAAAAAATAATGGAGCAATATACTGCATTCATGGGTTGGAAAACTCATGTTTTCATATCCCCTCAATTTTATCTACAGATTAAACACAATCCCAGTCAAATTCTTAGCAATCTTTTTTGTAGATATCACAAAACTGATCCTAAAATGTGTAGGGAAAGGCAAAGAAATAGAGTGGCCAAAACAGTTCTGAAGTAGAACAGAGTTAGAAGATTCACGGTACCAGCTTCAATATTTACTTTAAAGCTTCAATAATAAAGACAGTATGATACTTATTGGTGAAAAGATAGACACAGATCAGTGGAATAAAATAGAGGGCCCAGAAATAGTGTCACACAAATATGGTCAGCTTTATTTTTATAAAAATGAAAAGCAATTTAGTGGAAAAAGGGTGGTCTTTTCTGCAAATGGTTCTGGACAATTTGATGTCCATATGCAAAAAATAGGAACCTTGACACACACATCACACCTTTACAAATATTAACTGAAAATGGAGCATAGACATAAGTATCAAACCTAAAACTTCTAGGACAAAACATAGAGGAAAATCTGCATGACCTCTGTAAGACAAAGAACATGACCTTGTGTGACAAAAAGCATGATCCGTTCCATTTTGGATTCCACCTTCATTCTCATTGAATTTATAAAAATTTACATACAATAGAATTCATCCTTTGTTCTGGATAGTTTTATGGATTTTGACAATTTCATGTATTCACCAGCAGAGTACCATATATAAAAGTTTAGTAACCCCAGATTTTCCAGGGTGAGTCTACTTTGTAGTCACTGCCTCCCCGACCCCGGTCCCTGGTGGCCACTGCTCTGTATTCTGTTCCTACCAGTTTTATCTTTCCCAGGATATTGTTTAAATGGAATCATGCAATATGTTGGCTTTGGGTCTGGCTTTGTTCACTTAGCAACATGTATTTAAGATTTACCCATGTTGTGTGAATCAACAGTTCACACCTTTTTACCACAGAGTAGTATTCATTATATCGACGGACCACAGTTTGTTTATATATTCACCTTGCTCAGAGATGAGGTGAGGCTGAGGAAAGGAAATGGGTGAGGGGAGGGAGATGGGCACTGCAGTGAAAGTTGCTGAGGGAGCAAGAACCACACCTGGGGAAATGCGGTTATTTCCCCTTAAACATGCAAACATGTCCCTCCACTTTATTACATCTCCTCATTGGGTCATTCTGATTTGAGTCCTGTATCATTTTACCACCAAACTTGATGTTTTTATTTAGAATGATTATTTCAGTTGAATCTAGTAGTAGCTTAAGCAATAAAGGCATTTATTATCTCCCTTAACAGGAGGATTGGAGGTTGATTCCAAACTGTTTCCATGGCTACTTCATGTCATCAAACCTAGGCTGCTTCTGTCTTTTGTTCCATCACCTCTAGCAGGTCACTTTTTGTTCTCATGCTTGTTACCTCAAGGTATAGACTTGATTGCCAAATATCCAAGCATCATATCCATGTTCAAGACAAGAAAGAGGGTTGAGCTTTATTCTCATGTCTATCCTTTTTTTTTTTAAACAGAAAACAAAAATTTTCCATAACCCTTCCCCCAGTAGACATCTTTTTTTTATTTTTATTTTTTTTTATTGAGTTAATGATAGGTTACAATCTTGTGAAATTTCAGTTGTACATTAGTGTTTGTCATTCGTGTGCACCACTTCACCGTTTGTGCCCACCCCCCACCCCACCTTTCCCCTGGTATCCACTAAACTGTTCTTAGTCCACATTTTTAAATTCCTCATATGAGTGGAGTCATACACAGATTATCCTTCTCTAGCTGGCTTATTTCACTTAACATAATTCCCTCAAGGTCCATCCATGTTATTGCAAATGGAATGATTTTGTTCTGTTTTGCAGCTGAGTAGTATTCCATTGTATATATGTACCACATCTTCTTTATCCGTTCATCTGTTGATGGGCACTTAGGTTGCTTCCACGTCTTGGCTATTGTAAATAATGCTGCAGTGAACATTGGGGTGCATAGGACTTTTGGGGTTGCTGACTTCAAGCTCTTTGGATAAATACCCAGTAGTGGGATGGCTGGATCGTATGGTAGTTCTATTTTTAATTTTTTGAGAAATCTCCATACTGTTTTCCATAGTGACTGCACCAGTTTGCATTCCCACCAGCAGTGTATGAGGGTTCCTTTTTCTCCACAACCTCTCCAACATTTGTTATTATTAGTTTCAGATATTTTTGTCATTCTAATGGGTGTAAGGTGATATCTTAGTGTAGTTTTGATTTGCATTTCCCTGATGATCAGTGATGATGAGCATGTTTTCATGTGCCTATTGGCCGTCCGTATATCTTCTTTGGAGAAATGTCTGTTCATGCCTCCAGCCCATTTTTTGATTGGGTTGTTTGATTTTTTTGTTGTTGAGTTGTGGGAGTTCTTTACATATTGTGGATATTAAGCCTTTGTCAGATATATGACTTGCAAATATTTTTTCCCAGTTAGTGGGTTGTTTTTTTGTTTCAATCCTGTTTTCATTTGCGTTGAAGAAGCTCTTTAGTCTGATGAACTCCCATTTGTTTATTGTTTCTATTGTTTCCCTTCTCTGAGAAGGCATGGTGTCCGAAAAGATCCTTTTAATACTGATGTCAAAGAGTGTACTGCGTACGTTTTCTTCTAGAAGCCTTATGGTTTCAGATCTCACCTTTAGGTCTTTGATCCATTTTGAGTTTATTTTGGTGAATGGTGAAAAAGAATGGTCAATTTTCATTTTTTTACGTGTGGCTTTCCAGTTTTCCCAGCACCATTTGTTGAAAAGACTTTCTTTTCTCCATTGTATGCCCTCAGCTCCTTTGTCGAAGATTAGCTGTCCATAGATGTGTGGTTTTATTTCTGAGCTTTCAATTCTGTTCCGTTGATCTGTGCACCTGTTTTTGTACCAGTACCATGCTGTTTTGATTACTGTAGCTTTGTAGTATGTTTTGAAGTCAGGGAGTGTGATGCCTCCCGTTTTGTTCTTTTTTCTCAGGATTGCTTTAGAAATTCGGGGTCTTCTGTTGCCCCATATGAATTTTAGGATTCTTTGTTCTAATTCTGTAAAGAATGTCATTGGGACTCTGATTGGGATGGCGTTGAATCTGTAGATTGCTTTAGGTAGAATGGACATTTTAACTATGTTTATTCTTCCAATCCATGTACATGGAATGTCTTTCCATCTCCTTATGTCGTCATCCAATTCTCTCAGAAAGGCCTTGTAATTTTCATTATATAGGTCCTTCACTTCCTTAGTTAAATTTACCCCAAGGTATTTTATTCTTTTTGTTGTGATTGTGAATGGTATTGTGTTCTTGAGTTATTTTTCTGTTAGTTCGTTATTGGAGTATAGAAATGCTACTGAGTTATGCAAATTGATTTTGTACCCTGCAACTTTGCTGTAGTTGTTGATTACTTCTAAGAGTTTTCTGATGGATTCTTTGGGGTTTTCTATATATAAGATCATGTCGTCTGCAAACAGTGAGAGTTTCACTTCTTCCGTCCCGATTTGGATTCCTTTTATTCCTTGTTCTTGCCTGATTGCTCTGGCCAGGACCTCCAGTACTATGTTAAATAAGAGTGGTGATAGAGGGCATCCTTGTCTCATTCCTGTTTTCAGGGGGATGGCGTTCAGTTTTTGCCCATTGAGTGTGATGTTGGCTATGGGTTTGTCATATATGGCCTTTATTGTGTTGAGGTAGTTTCCTTCCATGCCCATTTTGTTCAGAGTTTTTATCATAAACGGCTGTTGGATCTTGTCAAATGCCTTCTCTGCATCTATTGAGATGATCATGTGGTTTTTATTCCTCAGTGTGTTGATGTGGTGTATCACGCTGATTGATTTGCAGATGTTGAACCATCCCTGTGTCCCTGGTATGAATCCCACCTGATCATGATGTATGATCCTTTTGATGAATTGCTGAATTCTGGTTGCCAAAATTTTGTTTAGAACTTTTGCATCTATATTCATCAGTGATATTGGCCTGTAGTTCTCTTTTTTTGTGGTGTCCTTGTCAGGTTTTGGTATCAGCGTGATGTTGGCCTCATAGAATGTATTAGGAAGTGTTCCATCTTCCCTAATTTTTTGGAATAGCTTAAAAAGGATAGGTATTAAATCCTCTCTGACAGTTTGGTAGAATTCCCCAGGAAAGCCATCCTGGGGTTTTATTCTTTGGGATGTTTTCGATTGCTGTTTCAATCTCTTTCCTTGTGATTGGTCTGTTCAAATTGTCTGCCTCTTCTTGATTGAGCTTTGGGAGATTGTAGGAGTCCAAGAATTTATCCATTTCCTCTAGGTTATCCATTCCGTTGGCATATAGTTTTTCGTAGTATTCTCTTATACTCCGTTGTATTTCTGCAGAGTCTGTTGTTATTTCTCCTCGCTCATGTCTGATTTTGTTTATTTGAGCTTTCTCCATTTTTTTCTTTGTAAGTCTGGCTAGGGGTTTGTCAGTTTTATTTATCTTCTCAAAAAACCAGCACTTTGTTTCATTGATCCTTTCTACCGCCTTTTTCGTTTCAATAGTATTTATTTCTGCTCTGATTTTTATTAATTCTCTCCTGCTGACTTTGGGCTTTATTTGTTCTTTTTCCTCTAGTTTAGTTAGGTGTAGTTTAAGATTGCTTATTTGGGATTTTTCTTGTTTTTTAAGATGTGCCTGTATTGCAATGAGTTTTCCTCTTAATACAGCTTTTGCTGTATCCCATATGAGTTGGTATGGCATGCTATCATTTTCATTTGTTTCCAGGTGGTTTTTGACTTCTTCTTTAATTTCTTTAATGATCCATTGCTTGTTCAGTAGTGTGTTGTTTAGTCTCTACATCTTTGTGCCTTTCTCAGCTTTTTTCTTGTAATTAATTTCTAGCCTTATAGCATTATGATTGGAAAAGATGCTTGTTATTATTTCAATTTTTTTAAATTTGTAGAGGCTTGCCTTATTTCCCAACATATGGTCTATCCTTGAGAATGTTCCATGTGCACTTGAGAAGAATGTGTATTCAGCTCTTTCAGGGTGGAGTGATCTATATATGTCTATTAAGTCCAATTGTTTTAGTTTTTCATTTAGCTCCACTATTTCCTTGTTGATTTTCTGTCTGGATGATCTGTCCATTGATGTGAGTGGGGTGTGGAGGTCCCCTACTATTATTGCGTTGCTTTTAACATCCTCCTTTAGGTCTGTTAATAGTTGCTTTATGAATCTTGGTACTCCTGTGTTGGGTGCATAGATATTTATAAGCGTTATTTCTTCTTGATGAAGTGTCCCTTTGATCATTATATATTGTCCCTCTGTGTCTCTCTTTACCTGTCTTATTTTGAAATCCACTTTGTCTGATTTAAGAATTGCAACACCTGCCTTTTTTTGCTTGCTATTAGCTTGAAGTATTCTCCTCCACCCCTTCACTCTTAGCCTGTGTTTGACCTTGGGGCTGAGGTGTGTTTCCTGGAGGCAACAAATTGTGGATCTCATTCTTTAATCCATTTTGCCACTCTGTGTCTTTTTATTGGAGAGTTCAATCCGTTTACATTGAGAGTGATTATTGATGCATGTGGACTTAATGCTGTCAATCTGTCGCTCATTATCTTGTTTTCCTGCGTTTCTTTTCCTGTGTGCTTTAGCCTACACATTTAATACTGTAGTTTCTTATGCTGGGTTTCTTAGATTTTTCCTTATTTATGATTTGTGACTCTGTTCTGTATTCTATTTTAGTGTCTACCCTGAAGTTTGTATTTAGAATCTCGTGTATAATATAGTCTATTCTCTGGTGGTCTCTTACTTACTTGACCAATACTGATTTAGACCCTTTGCTCTTCCCCTCCTAAATAATTATTTTCATTTCTTATTCCAGCTCGTGTTATGAATTTGTAGTTAGAGTGAGAAGATCGTCCTTGTTTTGGTAGTTTCCTTACCTTTACCCTAATGCTATAGTTGAATATTTGCTATCCTGTTCTGGTTCTATCCATCGGTCTCCCTAGTCTGTGGATTGTGGCCCTTCTCTCCCTTTTTTCTTTTTTCAGGTATGAGAGCCTTCTTGAGGATTTCTTGTAATGGAGGGCTTTTAGTTACAAAGTCCCTTAACTTTTGTTTGTCTGGAAAAGATTTAATTTCTCCCTCATATCTGAAGGAAATTCTTGCTGGATAGAGTATTCTTGGCTGAAGATTTTTATCTTTTAAAGCTTTCAATATGTCACTCCATTGTCTCCTAGCTTGTAAGGTTTCTGTAGAGAAATCCACCGAAAGTCTGATAGGGGCTCCTTTGTAGGTTCTCTTCTTTTTTCTTACTTCCCTGAGTATTGTTTCTTTATCTTTCTTTCTTCCGATTGTACTACTATGTGCCTTGCAGTAGGTCTTTTTACATTGATAAATCTAGGAGATCTGAAAGCTTCCTCTACACACATTTCTCTGTCAATCCCTAGATTTGGGAAGTTCTCTTCAGTAATTTCGTTAAGCACACTTTCTGTTCCATTTTCCTTTTCCATGTTCTCGGGAATTCCTATGATCCTTAAGTTCTTACTCCTCATTGAATCCACTATCTCTCGGAGACTTTCCTCGTTTTTTTTCATTCTTAGGTCTCTTTCTTCCTCTCTCTGGAGCCATTCAGCCTGTCTATCTTCAATTATGTTAATTTGCTCTTCTATGGTGTCTACACGGGCATTGAGGGAATCCGTATTCTGTTTTATCTGGTCCATTGTGTTTTTCATCTCTAGTAATTTTGTTTGATTCTTCTTTATGATTTCAATCTCTTTTGTGAAGTAACTCCAGAACTCATTGGCTTGTTTCTCTATCTTTCTGTCTACTTCATTGAGTTTTTTGATTATAGCTGCTCTGAACTCATTATCACTTAGTTTACCTAATTCCAAGTCCTCAGGACTTAATTCTGTGTTTTTATTGTTTTCCTTCTGGTCTGGGGCTTTTATAAATTGCTGGATGGTAGAGGAGCGGTTTTTTCACATGGTGGTAGAATTCTGTTGCAGTTACAGCCTGTCGCCACTAGATGGAGGTCGAGTGCCTGCGCATTCTGAGTTCTCCGCCTTCGGGCAAGATGGTGGCGCCAGTGGCTTTGCCGGGAGGGAGGGGCTGCTGTTCTCGTACACTGATCTGGATTCAGGTCAGTTCTATTCTCTGGTCTCCCGAGGCCCTGGGTTTATGGGCTCCCCGCGCATGGAAGCTTTCCCCCCGTCAGTGGGTTTCCACTGAATCAGCGGCAGGAGTCCTGGATGATCCCCCGGTTGTGCAGCCCCTCTCCCACTCTTTCCCGGACCGCGCAGCAGCAATCGCAGACTCTAGGGGAGGGAGCGATGTTCTCTCCTACTGTTCCAGCGCCTCCGAGGCCATCCGCAGGTTTATGTTCTCTGCCTTCTTGGCATTGTAGGTCTCTAACGTGTTGGCATTAGACTTATTCTCTGAAATTCAGTTTTTCCAATCCTTTGTTGTATTTTGGAGGGGAGAGAATCCCAGGTCAGCTCACCCCGCCATTTTGCTCTGCCCCTTCTCCTTCCCAGTAGACATCATCTTCACTCCTGTTGACCAATACTCCGTCACACTGTAACTCTTAGCTGTGAGGGATGCTGGGAAGGTGAGTACCTGGCAGCTGAGTGGAATGGGATTATCCTCATTGACCTAGGTCAGTCGTGATTCATCCTTGGGAGAAGGTACATTGCCATGATGATAAAATTGGGATTCAGTTTTCAAGGAATAGTGTGTAGGCAATGGCTATTTTTAGACAGTAACATTATCTGCCACATTTGGCCTCTAGTCATATGCTGGTTCTCCATCCTTAGGAATGTATCACCTCTCCTTTACAGAATTTCACAGTCCTGGTGCTGAGGAGCTACTTAGAGACCATCTTATTCTGCTGTCCTCTTAAAGGATCACTGTCCAGGGCGACAGTGCTTGTTAGTGGCAGAGAGAGGACTGGAAGGCAAATCTCTTTGCTCCCAGGTCGCTGTTCTTTCCCACCGTGATCCATCTGGCCTAAAGTTTCTTTTAAAAGAGCCTTAGGAGAAAACTTCAAATGTGTGACCATTAAAACAAACAAACAACCACCAAAAAAAAGCAGGACAGTAAATTAATAGATAAATTTTTCTCTATCAAATTAAAACTGGGAAGTGGGCTGAGCATGGGGTGGGGAGACATCTGTGTTGCTACTTACACACTGTGGTATTGTTTGAATCTATTGCAATGGTATGTGTTTTCTTGATTAAATGTGTATTTTGGTAAAAATAATATGTGAATGTTGGTTTAAAAAAATCGAATAGTGCTGCTAGTGCTACTAGACTTGTCGTAATAATAAGAAAAACTATAGCTGTTTCTTTTTCCCCCATCACTAATTCCTGTTCCCAGAAAGAACCACTTTCAACCCTTAACTGCGACTTGATTTATTTATTCAATTTTCTAAGTCACATGTTTATCCTGCTATCATTTGGCACTTTTCAAATTTAGACTTTCTTTTTTTCACTATGGAAAATAAGATTTAACTCTCTTACCACCACCAATATCTCTGACACACATCACTCACACACACAAACTTCTTACTCCTTCCTTGAAATACAATTGTGTCACCATTTTGGATAAATTTCCATTTTATTTACTTAATATATCTTTTTAAATGTCTCAGTACAATAAAATACCTTAGGTGTTTTGCATTTTCACAGTTTTCTTGGTTATGTGCTTTCCTGAAGCTACGTGTCTTCTTGCTACATGTGAACTATTCATTCTCTGATACAGAGCTATTGATAAATTCATGGGATGTTTCCCACATAGGCACTCAGATTTCTTTTTTTTTAATAGTGGCACCTGAGCTAATAACTGTTGCCAATCTTTTTTTTTTTTTTCCTTTCCTGCTTTTTCTCCCCAAATCCCCCCGGTACATAGTTGTATATCTTAGTTGTGGGTCCTTCTAGCTGCGGCATGTGGGACACCACCTCAGCGTGGCCTGATGAGCGGTGCCATGTCCATGTCGAGGATCTGAACCAAGGAAACCCTGGGCCACCAAAGTGGAGTGCATGAACTTAACCACTCGGCCATGGGGCCAGCCCCTGTACTCCTATTTCTGTCCACCTTATGCCTAAGCTCCACATGAGCATACCAGTCATCCTTTACCTATTAGCACCTCTGTGGTCTGAATATTCTTGGCTTTTCTGATGGATCCAAGTATCATTTTGCTACAGGGTGACCTTTAATTTACCTTGTGGGTGCAGGTTTCTGAAACCACAAAGCACCCTGGTCTAATGGCTTTTATTCTCTTCTCCAGTGCTGCCTTCTCAGGCCCTGTCCATTCCCAAAAAGAAGAGGAAATGACTGAGTCCCAGGTAAATTTTTAATAGTGTATTTGTTACCTGCCTTATTCTACAGTGCAGTTTAAGGTGATTGGAGTAATCCATACAGTAAATTGGAAAATCCTATATAGATAAAACATACTTTCAAAGCAAATAGAGTTGGAAGATTAAGACCAGGGAAGAGTTGAAATATAGTTATGCAGAAATGCATTCATTCAGAGAGATTAAAGCTGGGCTTCACTTTCAATTTCAATAATTTCATTATTATATTGGTAAAGCAAACCAGAGCAGAAATTCATTGCATAATTGGCATTGTACTTAAGGATAAAATATTGCTACTCACAGCAATATGGAAAATCTCACAAACACGTGGAGTGAAAGAAGCCAGAAATAAAAGAGTTCATTCTATATGGATCCATTTGTATGAAGTTTGAAAACTAGGAAAACTAATCTATGAGAGAAGTCAGAATAGTGGTTACCCCTGAAGGAGTATTTGCTGGGAAAGAACATGAGAGAATCATCTGGAGTGCTGAAAATGTTTTGTATTTTGACCTGGGTGGTGGGTACACAAATATATAAATGTATAAAAATGTGTCATTTTATACTTAATTAATACATTTTGCCTCATTATTCTATGCGTGTCATACCTCATTTTTTTAAAAACAAAAACTAGCATATCTGAAGAAATAAAGAGATGTCTTTCTGTCAAATGACCTTACATAATTATATTTTTTAATGGGCATTTGGTATAGATTGGGCTACAATCTAAAGTAATAATTTCTTGTAAATTCTTATAATTTTAGTCCACTAGAATGTGAACAGGGAGAATGTTTTATTTGGTTTATCGCTGTATCTCCAGCCCCTAGAACAATGCCTGCAATACATGGTTTTTCTGAATACTTGTCATTTTAATACATTGAATCCATGGCTCCTTATTTCTTCTTTATTTTACTCTTAGAATAAGTAATGTCTGCCTCCTCTTCAAGGATATTTCCTTTTCCTCAGAAATTCATCCTTTTTCTTTACACATACTTTAAAATCTTTCTCTTTCAGATTTATCCTGCACTCTTAGCTATTGAACGTATCTCATTTTACCACCTTTCTACCCTCAGCTCAAAGCTTTGGTATACTAAGATGCACCTTTCTTTGACCATGTGTCCCTATCTAGCAGCTTTTCTATATCTCTAGTTTTTTCCTCAAACTCAGTTAATTTTCAAAGTGAATACACCTGTGTAACCAGCACAAGCAGTTGATCAAGAAATACAACATTACCCTAACACCCGTTCAACTCCTTGTGTACTTTTGCAAGTCATAAGTCCCACCCCAAGGGTAGCCACTCTTCAACTTCTATCCCCATAGATTACTTCTACCTATCTTTTAACTTTATATAATGTATGTATTCTGTATGTGGCTTCTTTTGCTTAATACTTTGTCAGATTCATGTTGAATTCTTGCAGGTAGTTGTAGTTCATTTAATTGAATTGCTGTATATTAGTTATGTGAATAAACCACAACTTTATCTATTCTATTATTGATTGGCATTTAGGTAGTTTTTATTTTGGGACAATTACAAATATTGTTGCTATGAACTTTCTTGTTGCACAAATGTACACATTCCTTTGTATATATGCCAAAGTAGAATTGCTGAGTCGTAGGTTATTCATAAGAGCAGCTTTTATTGATACTGCCAGACAGTTTTCCAAAGTAGTTGTCCAAAATTACACTCTTAATAGCGTATGAGAGCTCCAGTTACTCCAAGACAACCATCTCGAGTGTATTTTCTATGCTCACTAGCCTGCCTTTTTTTATAATACCAAACTCATAGGCAATAAAAGAGAAGCTCAACTAAATTTGCATTCAGAAAAATTACATTTTCCTTTTTGATACAATCACCATAAATAAAGTAAATTGGCAAAACTTGGCAACAATTTTAGTAATACATATGGCAGACCCAGTCTGGTATTTAAATACATATTTACAAACCAAATTAAAATCTAGTAGGAAACTGTGTACAGGAGGTGAAAAAGAAATTCATGATTGAAAAAATAAAAGAGAACAAATGCCCAAGAAAATTGCAAATAATAATAAAACTACTGTCTATTGTTAATCAAAGCTTTACATGGATTGCCTTATATAATCGTCATAAGGAGTCTGTTTTCCTTTTTTTTTTCACGAGTGAGGAAGCAAGCACAGAAAGATTTGAGAAACTGGCTCGAGGGCAGAGGGGAAGGATGTGGTGGAATCAGGCTTCAGTCCCAGGCAGTATGACTGTGAAGCCTCTAATCTTAACCGCTGTCTCTGTGTCTCACTCATTAATGAAATGCAAATAAAATGATTTTTTAAAAAAATCATCAGATTAGTCCAGTTTTTAAAAAGTTCATCGTGTCTCGAATCTGATCACTTGTCAACATTTCCATAGATCTTGCTGTAACTCAGGCCGTATCGTTTCTTACCTGGAAGTACTTCAGTAACTGCCTACTAGTCTCCCTGCATCCATTCTTGTCATTCTCCATGGAACAACCAAAGCAATCATTTAAAACCTAAGGCATTCGCTTCTCTGCTTAAAACCATCTAATGGCTTCCCATTACACTTGGAATAAAATTCAGATTCCTTACTGTCCGTTACAAAACCCTACATGATATGCCTTCTGCCTGTGTCTTTACCATGATCTCATGCTACACCCTCCCTCATTCACTGTCTTTCAGTGATGCTACCATATTTCTCCTGTTGGAACAGACCAAGTTTCAGGAACTTTGAACATGCTATTAAAGCTACTAGAAAAGATCAATATCCCAGGTCAAACAGTCAGGCGTCTCTTACGCAGCCTTTTTGTTCTCTTCAGGTCTTCAATTGATTGGATGAGGCCCACTCATATTAGGGCGGACAATTTGCTTTACTCAGTCTGCTGATTTAAATGTTAATCTCATGTAGAACACCCTCACAGACACATTCAGAATAATGTTTAGCCAGACTGTGGCCCAGTGTTTATGTGTTTATCTGTTTAACACATAAAATTAACCATCACACTATCTTATCTGACATATTCACGTGTTTATGTTTTCATTTGTTTCTCCCAAGTAGAGTGTAAGTTCCAAGAGGGCTAGAACTTAGGTCTTTCTTACTGCTGTATTTTTAGGACCTAAACCAGTGCTGGGCACATCTGGTAACTCAGTAACATATTGACTAAAAACCCGTAACTCCAGGGCTCAAATAAGAATTATTTTCTCGTGCTCCTCAGTGACAATTAACATTCATAATGAAAACCTCAAGTCCTATAAGACCCTCGAATCACCTCTGAGTTATCAAAAAAAGGTTCAATCATTTAATCCTTCTGTTCCATTGTTTTAACATATAGTGAAAATATGTTGTGTGAAATAGGAGATGTACGAGGTGTTGCTGACCGAGACTACATTAAAAGAACTTGACACACTCTACCTAGGTGTTGAAGAAGAAGGAGGAATCAAAACTTACTGCCACAGTTCCATTTTTGGAAAAAGGTGGTTAATGTTGCTGTTAACCCAGATGGGAAAGTTAATAGCAGATGCTGAGTATGATATTATTCCTCACAAGCCTACTATGGAATAGGTAATGTTTCCTGAGATAGTGAACTATCAGAGGCAAACTCCCAACTGGATTCTAGGCAGTAAATAAATGTATGATAATTAGAAAACCACAATTTTCTATTAGAGAGTTCTCTAAGTTCTCAGTCTGTCAAAAAATCCAGGATTCTTTAAAGAATCTCCTCACTTTCCTAGCTGTTCCCTTTTCTTTTGAGAATGATTAAATATTCAAAGAAGATTTAAGAGAACATCTATTCCAACGTTTTCATTTAACAGATGGGAAGCTCTTGACCCAGAGAAATTTTAAACATTGTTTAAGTAAAGCCAGGAAATGCAGTTAAAAAAAAAGGAAAAATCTATGCGTTACTGTCAGGTAAGATAAAATTCAAGACAGTAAGCTTTAAACAAACAAAAAGCACAGTGCTTTAAAATGATGATGAGTGCAGCAGCAGATAAGAAAGATAAATAGTTAGGACTACTTCTGTACCAAATAAACTGCAGCAAATTCATATAAGGAACACCGTGAAAAATAAGAAATGTGTCAATAGAGGCCTTTCATTGGTCTGTCTTAGCTCATGATAGGCGGATCACGTAGACAACAAAATGAATGTAACTACCAATAATAATTTGATAGAGCTAATTAATGAACAGCTTATAGCCTGGAAATAGTTAATATCTCTTATTTAGATATGGAATAAACTAAGAAACTGACCATATATTAGGCCTGAATAGAATTCAGTAAATTTCAAAAGTATAAACTATACATGTTCCACAATGCAATTAAATAGGAAGATAATGATAAAAGATTCAAAAAGAAAAACTTCCAGAAGACACTTTTTAAAGTATCATAAGCAACTCAGCTTAAGGAGGACATAAAGATTTGTTACAGAACATCTAAAAAGAAAAATCAATGCACAGAAAACCTATAGGCTGAATAATAAAGTTAATAAACATAAAATGAACAAAATATATAGCTCTAGAAATTAGAAACAAAATGAGAAAATAGAAGAAGGAATTGGTGAGAATAAAATTCAAGTCAGTGAGTTAGAACGCAGAAAAGGAGAGCTAATGCAGAGCTGCTGTTTCATGTCTCTCTCTGTCTTCTCTTTTTCTTTCTTTCCTTCTTTATTGGTTTAAAATCTAGGAAGAGAGAGGGAGAAGTAGAATAAATAGCCGGAATTAGCGTATGTTAATATTTTGTCACTTTGCTTCAATTTTTTTCAATAAAATAATTAGAATAGTGCAGATACTCTGTCCCCAGAGGCACTCACTCTCATGAATATTAAGTATGTCCGTAGAGTCCATGGTTTTATATTTTTACCACACAGATTTGTATGTATAAACATTACATAATGCTGCTGTGTTTTAGGATTTTAAATAACTGGGAACTTAATGGGCTTACAGTCTTGCACCTCCCTTTTTCTCCACTCTGCATTATGTTTTCAGGACAATTCATGTTAGTATATGTATTCCTGACTTTGTCCTTTTCTATTGTTTTATTTGTTTTCTTATGTCACTATCACTCTATCTTAATTATCATATCTTTATTATAATAAATCTTGATATCTGATTAATGCAAATGATTCCTCCATCTTTGTTTTTCTTCAACATTGCTTTAGCTATTTGTGGCTATTTATACTTCCTTATAAATTTTAGAATTAGTCCATTTTCACAGTTGAAACTGCTGAGATTTTTATTTTGAATTGGATTATGTTTACAAGGATGTCATCTGCAAATAGTTTTCTTCATTTTGAATCCTCATGCCCCCTTTTGTTGTTATTTGAATTGCTAAACATTCAGTATATTGTGCAATAGTTGTGGTGGTGGCAGTCATCTTTGTCTCATTCTCTGTCTTAGGGGTACACTTTCAATCATTCGTGAGTATGATATTTGCTGTAGGTTTTTTTTGTTAATAATCTTCCAGATGACGGAAATTTCCTTTTATTCCTAGACTGCTAAGAGTGTTTATCATAAATTGGTGTTAAATTTTGTCAAGTACTTTCTTTTATATACGATCTTGATCAAACAATTTTCTCCTTTTTTCTATTAATGTGGTAAATTACAATGATCAATTTTTGAGTGTTAAACTAACCCTGTAACCTTGGTTGGGGGGCAGTTGGGTACTTTTTTTCTTCCTGGAGAGTTAATACATTAATTTAATTTATAATAAGGTATACATGACAGACACCAGGACTTTCTTGAAAGCAGATTTTTGTTAGGTTGACTTCTGGCATTAAAAGGTAAGGTGGAGGGGCCTGAATAAAATTCAGAAAATTTCAAAAGTATAAACTATACATGTTCCACAATGCAATTAAATAGGAAGATAATGATAAAAGATTCAAAAAGAAAAACTTCTTTTTAGGCGCTGGGGCCTAGTGGTTAAGTTTGGTGCACTGGCTTTGGCAGCCAAGGTTCGCAGGTTCAGATCCCTGGCAGGGACCTACACCACTCGTCAGCTGTGCTGTGGCAGTGACCTGCGTAGAAAACAGAGGAAGATTGGCACAGATGTTAGCTCAGGGCTAATCTTCCTCAAGCGAAAAAAAAAGAGGAAGACTGGTGACAGATGTTAGCTCAGGGTGAATCTTCCTTAGCGGAAAAAAAAAGTTAAGGTGGAGCCAAGATATAAGTGTCTTGTAAGCACTTATTATTTTATTTAGCAGATTTCCTGCAGTGCCTACCACAAGTGCGCAGTGAATGCTGTTTTGGACAAGATGTTCAAAATTATGACTTGTCCAAGGCAGTGCTGTTTTATTAAAGTAAATTTTGTGATTATAAATTCTTTAGAGAATTTGAACATTGTCTGAAAGTCACTTACTTCTTCATGTCATACATACTCCCTAATTTTTTGTCCCTTAACTTTATGTTTTTAATGATTTTATGTGTGTAAGGATCACAGAATTATTCATACTACACTGAGCTGTGCATTGAAAATATAGTGTATTTTTTAAATTTTTTCTGATATCCCTTATGAGTTCTGATTACTAGAATGAAAAAAAAAAAGCTACTTTTAATGCAGTCTGGTTCAAAACTTAGTCCAATCCGTAAATTGTTTCTTTGAATAATTACTCAGTCATTAAGATCCCCTCCATACCCCAGTCCTCTCTAAGGTGGTGTCTGAGACATGGAAGAAGAGCTTCATAGCTTTGGGAGGAAGGGATCTCCTATGATCCTCCGTGGATATGTGCTGGCTGCTTTCAGTACTAATGAATGTAGTTTAGCTTGTTTCTTTTTCTGGGCATTCTGTAGCTGGTGAATTTGTGGTACACTTCTCAGCTCAGTCATGGTCCAAGGGCCTCTCCCTTCACCTGGCTTCCTTTGGGTCTTGCTGCCTCCATAATCTTCTCTGAGTCTGTCATGTCCTCCCAAGAGTGCCAGGGTTCCATATAGCCCGCAGCCTGTGGGGTCACCTTGCCTTCTGCAAGCGTCCTGTTACTCCCTACTCAGTATGTATGCTATATGGGAACCAAGGGCTACAGTGAAGTCCTTCTCCCGACTTGACCATGGCGCTTTGCCCTCTTAACTCACTGCCTCTCTTTCATTCCACGTTAATGTGCTGGAGTGGGGAGTTCTGAGCAAACATTTCACGGCCTACCTCCCTATCTCCATAGCCTTTCTTCTTTATCCTCCAGGGCGAAGGAGATGATCTTCCCCTGCCATCTGACCCTCTGTCTTTCTTCTTTCAGTAAAGCTAAAATGGAGAAGGGGCATGAGGAATAAGGAAACATACATTAAAAAAGCATTTCCTAACTAGTATACTGGGCACACATGTTTGGAGTCTTTGAGTGCTGACTTTAGGCCCAAGGTAATATAAAATATGGCCCCAGAAGGTCTCGAGATATTCTTGATGACAAAGGACATCCATCCAGAAGTAAGAAAAGTAGCCCTAGAGGAAGAACATCACATCGTCTTGTTCTTTTGTTGCTATGTTAAGTTTTCATCTGCAAATAAAAAGTTCATTTCTTCAGAAACATAGAGCAGAATGCCTAGGAAAATAAAACTGAATTGACAAGCCTACTGTGTGCTCTGCATTCTGCTTAGTGCTTTACTTGAGCTCTTCATTTTTTCGTGAGGATTTGAATTAATGTTTGCTGTCATTTCCTTTCAGCCTGAGGAACTTCTTTTATTATTTCTTGTGAGGCCAGTCTGCTAGCAATGAATTCTCTATTTTTGTTTATCTGGGAATAAATTTCACTTATTTTTAGATGAAATTCACAGGACATAAAATTAATCATTTTAAAGTCAGCAATTCAGTGGTATTCACAATGCTGTTCACAATGTTGTGCAGCCACAATCTCTGTCTAGTTCCAAAATATTTTCATCACCCCAAAGTAAAACCCCATACCCATTAAGCATTGACTCCTCCATTCCCCTCTCCTCCCAGCCCTGGCAACCACAAATCTACATTCTGTCTCTATGGATTAACCTATTCCATACATTTCATATAATAGAATCATAAAATGTATGACCTTTTGTGTTTGGCTTCTTTAACTTAGTATAGTCATCTTCATTTTTGAAAGATAACTTTACCAGATATAGGATTATTAGTGTTTTTTCTTTCAGCACTTGGAATATGTTGTCTCATTGCCATTTGGCCTCCCTTGTTTCTGATGAAAAGTCAGCTGTTAATTTTCTTGTGGCTGCCTTGTAGATAATGGATTGGTTTTCTCTTGCTGCTTTTAAGATTTTCTCTTTATCTTTACTTTCAGCATTTTGATTATGATGTGTTTAGGTTTGTAACTCTGTGTTTATCCTGCTTAGGGTTCATTGAGTGTCTTGGATATATATATTAGTGTTTTTAAATCAAATTCAGGAAGTTTTCAACCATAATTTCTTTGAATATTTTTCTGTCCTTTCTCTCCTTCTGGTACTCACATTATGCATGTGTTGATACACTTATTGCTGTCTTAGATTTCTCTGCATCTCTGCTCATTTTTCTTCATTCTTTTTTCTTTCTTTTCTTCACATTGCATAGTTTCTGTTAATCTGTTGATCTTTAAGCTTACTGATTCTTTCTTCTGCCAACTCAGACCATCATGAAGCTGCAAGAAAGTCTCAGCCAGGCCAATGGAGAGTTGCTGACCAAAGCTTTCCGATTAGAGGAGTCCCACATCAAGTAGAAATGGTCCAGGCGCTCATACTCTCACTGTGCTTAGTCTTTGGCTGGAAGTAGCTTGGGAATAGCATGGTCTCAGCATGAACTCAAGAGTAGAACCAAAGATGGAGCAGCTGGAGGATGTTTACCAACTATGCTTCTCACAGCTGGTTTTCTTGAAGGGGATCTAAGAGCACACTTCCATGACTGCCACAAAGGTGGTACTTTGAAATGTTCTCTTTTTGGTGTGAACATTTTTATATGTCTATATGGATTTACCTAGTGTTATTAACTGCCTGTGACAGAAATCTCAGATAACAGGACAGAATTTTGTTTCTCTCTCATACAGAAGTTCAGGTACCAACAAACTGTGCTAGTCCTAAATCTCCAATGTGTAGAGAACCAGGACCCTTCTATTTCGTTTCTCTACCTAATTGTCCTCTAATAGGTGCCTTCTACCTCTTTGTCCCAAATGACTATCTTTGCCCTAGCCATTGTGTTTCCTTAGCAGTCCACAGGAAGGGGGAAGCTGGGGAAAAAGGTATACTTCATCCCTTTCAGCCCACTTACTGCTAGTTGTACATAATACTCCTGCTTTCATCTCATTGACTAGAACCTTGGACATGTAAAAATCTCTAGTTTCCAAGGAGTTAAAGAATGATTATTTATTCCAGGAGGCCATGTGCCCAGTCAAAACTTTGGGAAAGGGGGAGCATAAATACTGGGGTAGAGGAGTAATAGTCTGTGCTACAGTATCACATTCTTCTGGATTTCTTTCTTTTCTTTTTAGATCAATGTTGTTCTCCTATTTCTTTTTAAATTATTCATTCCATTGAGATTTTTCATTGAGATTCAGTTTGTTTCAGTATTTATTCCTAATTTTGTATTTCTTTGAATTTCTTTTTCTTCATTAAACATTCGCCTAATTCATTATTTATAGTTAAAATATCAACTTTTAAATATGGAGATTTATGTATCTAAGTTCTAGATTTCTCATTTTTAGGTTATTTATGCTTTCACATTTACTAAATTATTTTTATTAAGTATTTTATTCGTTTATTTTAATGATTTCTTTTTGGATTCTCTCACTCTTGAGCTGGGTGCAATTAGGGTTTTCTTGCCAAATCTGTGGTGTTGGTTTTTAAAATTTATTTACTAGTTTATTGATCCATCTTCCTGAGAAAATATAACTTCCTGAGGAGAAATCTGAGGCTGAAGCAGTATTGGAAAGAATTCATCTTATGTGCTCTTGTCTTTCAGTATAACTGAAACCTAGTAAAACCATTATACTAGGACCAGTTTTCTGCATTGTTTTCTCCTTAGCCCTACTTCCTCTCCAAGTGCTTTTGTCCAAGCTTATTTTGGTCTTTTAAGGGAAAGTCCCAACAACCTCCTGGATTTTCAGGAGTTGTTTAATAATGCTTTGCTTTTTTTTAGGTATGCTTTTTTGGTGAGGAAGATTGGCCCTGAGCTAACATATGTTGCCAATCTTCCTCTTTTTTTTCCCCTCCCCAAAGGCCCAGTACAGAAGTTGTCTACCCTAGTTGTAAGTCCTTCTAGTTCTTCTATGTGGGATGCTACCACAGCATGACTTGATGAGCGGTATGTAGGTTGGCACCTGGGAACCAAACCGGCAAACCCTGGGCTGCTGAAGTGGAGTGTGCAAAGTTAACAGGTAGTCTACTGGGCTGGCCCCAACTCTTTGCCTTTGGTTTCTTTTTTTTCCCACCTTTACTGAGATAAAATTTACATATAACACTGTGTTAGTTTAATGTATACAACCTGTTGATTTGATATATATTACAAAACGATTAGCACCATAGCATTAGCTAACACCTCCATCTTGTCACATAATTACCATTTCTTTTTTTTTTTTGAGGAAGATTAGCCCTGAGCTAACATCTGCTGCCAATCCTCCTCTTTTTGCTGAGGAAGACTGGCCGTGAGCTAACATCCATGGCTGTCTTCCTCTATTTTATATGTGGGATACCTGCCACAGCATGGCTTGAGAAACGGTTGTGTAGGTCCGCACCTGGAATCCGAACTGTGAACCCCGGGCTCCTGAAGCAGAATGTGTGAACTTAATCACTGCACCACCAGGCTGGCCCCCATTTCTTTTTTGTGATGAGAACATTTAAGATCTACTCTCTTAGCAACTTTCAAGTATATAATATAATACTGTTAACTATAATCACCATGCTGTACATTAGATCTCTAGAAATTATTCATATTATAACTGGAAGTTTATACCCATTGACCAGCATCTCCCCGTTTCCCCCACCCCCATCCCCTGGCAACCATCATTCTACTCTCATTTCTATGCGTTTGGCTTTTTAAGATTCCACATGTAAGTGAGGTCATACAGTATTTGTCTTTCTCTGACTTATTTCACTTAGCATAATGCCCTCAAGGTCTACCCATCTTATCACTAATGGCGAGATTTCCTTCTTTCTTGTTGCTGAATAATATTCTGTTGTATATCTTCTTTATCTTTTCATTCATAGACACATACTTAGGTTGTTTCCGTATCTTGGCTGTTGTGAATAATTGTGCACTCAACATGGGAGTGCAGATATTTCTTCCAGATCCTGATTTCATTTCCTTTAGATGTATACCTAGAAGTGGGATTGCTGGATCTATTTTTAATTTTTTGAGCAACCCCCATAGCGTTTTGCATAGTGACTGTACCAATTTACATACCACCAACAGTGCACAAGGGTTCTCTTTTCTCCACATCCTCATCAACGCTTTTCTGTTGTCTTTTTGATGATAGCCATTCTAACGGGTGTGAGATGGTATCTCATTGTGATTTTGAGATAATCATCAATTCTCTGATGATTAGTGATGTCAAACATCTTTTCATGTACTTGCTGGCCATTTGTATGTCTTCTTTGAAAAAATCAGGTCGTCTGTCCATTTTTTAATCAGATTGTTTTTTTGCTCTTGAGTTATATGAGTTTTTTAGATATTTTGGATATTAACCCCTTATCAGATATATGGTTTGCAAATAATTTCTCCCATTCCATTGACTGCCTTCTCATTTTGTTGATTGTTTCTTTTGCTGTGCAGAAGCTTTTTAGTTTGCTGTGGTGGCACTTATTTCTGCTTTTGTCACTTGGGCTTTTGGTGTCATATCCAAAAAATCACTGCCAAGACCAATGTCAAGGAGCTGTTTCCCTCTGTTTTCTTCTGGGAGTTTTACAGTCTCAGGTCTTACTTATAAATCTTTAACCCATTTTGAGTTAGTTTTAGTGAGTGGTATAAGCTAGGGGTCCAATTTATTCTTCTGCATGTGATTATCCAGTTTTCCCAGTAGCATTTATTAAAATGGCTGTCCTTTTCCCATTGAGTCTACTTGAGTCCCTTGTCAAATATTAGTTGACCATATATGCGTGGATTTATTTCTGGGCTCTCTGTTCTATTCCATTGATCTATGTGTCTGTTTTTATGCCAGTACCATACTGTTTTGATAACTAGCTTTGTACTATACTTTGAAATCAGGAAAGGTGATACCTCCAGCTTTGTTCTTCTTTTTCAGGATTGTTTTGGGTATTTGGAATCTTTTGTGGTTCTGTGTAAATTTTAGGACTTTTTTTTCTATTTTTGTGGAAAAAATCCATGGGAAGTCTCTTAGGAGTTGCATTGAATCTATAGATGGCTTTGGGAAGTATGGACATTTTAGCAGTATTAATTCTTCCAATCCATGAACACAGGATATCTTTACATTTGTCTGTGTCTTCTTCCATTAGTGTCTTATAGTTTTCATCGTACAGATCTTTTGCTTCCTTGGTTGAATTTATTCCTAAGTATTTTATTGTTTTTGGTGCTATTGTGAATGGGATTATTTTCTTTATTTCTTTTACAGATATTTCGTTGTTAATATATGGATGCAACTGATTTCTGTATGTTGATTTTGTGTCCTGCAGCTTTACTGAATTTGTTGATTAGTTCTAACAGTTTTTGGTGGAGTCTTTAGGATTTTCTATATATAAGATCATATCATCCGCAAACAAAAACAGTTTTACTTCTTTTCTGACTTGGATGCCTTTTATTTCTTTTTCTTGCCTGATTGCTCTGGTTGGGACTTCCAGTACTATGTTGAATAGGAGTGCTGAGAGTCTTGTTCCTGATTTTAGAGGAAAAATTTTGAGTCTTTCACCATGAGTATGATGTTAGCCATGGGCTTGTCATAGATGTCATTTATTACATTGAAGTGTGTTATTCAATTTGTTGAGAGTTTTTCTCATGAAATGATGTTGGGTTTTTTCAACATGCTTTTTCTGTATCTGTTGAGATGATCATATGATTTTATCCTGCATTCTGATGATGTTGTATATCACATTTATTGATTTGCATATGTTGAAACATCCTTGCATCCCAAGAATAAATCCCACTTGATCATGATGTATGATCCTTTTAACATGCTGTTGAATTTGGTTCACTAATATTTTGCTGAGAATTTGCATCTATATTCATTTAGGGATATTGACCTATAGTCTGCTTGTAGTGTCCTTGTCTGGTTTGGGGATCAGGGTAATGCTGGCGTCATAAAATGAGCTTGGGAGTGTTCCCTCCACTTGAGTATTTTGGAAGAGTTTCAGAAAGATTGGTGAGCATTCTTCAGATGTTTGGTGGAATTCACCAGGGAAACCATCTGGTCCTGGGCTTTTCTTTGGTGGGACATTTTTGATTACTAATCCAATCTTTTTACTTGTTATTGGTCCAGATTTTCTGTTTCTTCATGAATCAGTCTTGGTAGGTTATCTTTTTCTAGGAATTTATCCATTTTTTTCTAGGTTATCCAATTTGTTGGCATATAATTGTTCATACTAATCTCTTATGACTCTTTGTATTTCTGTGGTATCAATTGTAATGTCTCCTCTTTCATTTCATTTCTTATTTTATTTATTTAACTCCTCTCTCTTTTTTTTAGTCAGTCTAGCTAAAGGTTTGTAAATATTATTTATCTTTCAAAAAACAGTCCTTAATTTGGTTGATCTTTTCTATTGTTTTTCTGGTTTTTATTTCATTTATTTCTGCTCTGGCCTTTGTTATTTCCTTCCTTCTGCTAACTTGGACTTAGTTTGTTCTTCTTTTTCTAGTTACTTGAAGTAAAGTTATATTGTTTATTTGAGATCTTTTTTCTTAATGTAGACATTTATCGCTATTCCCTCTTAGTATTACTTTTGCTACATTCCATAGATTTTGGTATGTTGTGTTTTCATTTTCATTTGTTTCAAGATACATTTTAATTTCCCTTTTGATGTCTTCTTCTTGAGCGGGGGGGTGCAGAGATTGCCCTGAGCTAACTACTGCCAATCCTCTTTTTGCTGAGGAAGACTGGCCCTGAGCTAACATCCATGCCCATCTTCCTCTGCTTTATATGTGGGATGCCTACCACAGCATGGCTTTTGCCAAGCGGTGCCTTGTCCTCACCTGGGATCTGAACCGGCGAACTCCGGGCTGCGGAGAAGCGCAACTGCGAATTTAACCTCTGCACCACTGGGCCAGCCCCTTGATGTCTTCTTTGACCCATTGGTTGTTGGAGTGTGTTGTTTAATTTCCACGTATTTGTGAATTTTCCAGCTTTCCTCTTGTTATTGGTTTCCAGTATCCAGAAAAGATACTTGGTATGATTTCAGTCTTTGATTTGCTAAGACTTGTTTTGTGACTTACCAAGTCATCTTTCCTGGAGAATGTTCTATATATACTTGGAAAGAATATGTATTCTATTGCTTTGGGGTGAAATATTCTGCATATGTCTTTTAGGTCCATTTGGTCAATCAAGTGTTTCCTTATTTGATTTTCTGTCTGGATGATTTATCCATGGTTAAAAGTGGGATTGAAGTCCCCTACTATTATTGTATGTTGTCTTTTTCTCCCTTCAGATCTGTTAGTATTTGCTTATTACTTAGGTCCTGCAATGTTGGGTGCATATATAATTATGATTGTTATATCTTCTTGATGAGTTGACCCCTTTATCATTTTATAATGACCTTGTCTCTTGTTATAGTTTTTGCTTAACATCTACTTTTTCTGTTGTAAGTGTAGCTACCTCTGTTCTCTTTTAGTTTCCAATTGCATGGGTACCTTTTTTTAAAAAACAATTATTTTATTGAGATCATATTGGTTTATAACATTGTGTAATTTCAGGTGTACATTATTATATATCAATTTCTATATAGACTGTATCATGCTCACCACCAAGAGTCTAGTTTTTATCTGTCACCATACGTATATGCCCCTTTACCTCTTTCATCCACCCCTCCCCCTTCCCCTCTGGTAACCATTAGTCTGTTCTCCTTATCCATATGTTTGTCTTCCACATATGAGTGAAATCATACAATGTTTGTCTTTCTCTGTCTGGCTTATTTCGTTTGACATAATACCCTGAAGTTCCATCCATGTTGTTGCAAATGGGATGGTTTTGTCTTTTTTTTTATGGCTGAGTAGTATTCCGTTGTATATATATACCACATCTTTATCCATTCATCAGTTGATGGGCACTTGGATTGCTTCCATGCCTTGGCTATTGTGAATAATGCTGCAGTGAACATAGGGGTGCATAAGCCTCTTTGATTGTTGATTTCAAGTTCTTTGGATAAATACACAGTAGTGGGATAGCTGGATCATATGGTATTTCTATTTTCAGTATTTTGAGAAACCTCCATACTGTTTTCCATAGTGGCTGCACCAGTTTGCATTCCACTAGCAGTGTATGAGGGTTCCATTTTCTCCAAATCCTCTCCAACATTTGTTATTTTTTGTCTTGTTAATTATAGCCATTCTGATGAGTGTCAGGTGATATCTCATTGTAGTTTTGATTTGCATTCCCCTAATGATTAGTGATGTTGAACATCTTTTCATGTGCCTGTTGACCATCTATGTATTTTCTTTCGAAAAATTTCTGTTCATATCCTCTGCCCATTTTCTGATCGGGTTCGTTTTTTCTTGAGTTGTATGAGTTTTTTATATATTTTGGAAATTAACCCCTTGTCAGATATATGGTTTGCAAATATTTTTTCCCAGTTGGTGGGTTGTTTTTTCTTTTGTTCATGATTTCCTTTGTCTTGCAGAAGCTTTTTAGTCTCATGTAGTCCCATTTGTCTATTTTTTCTTTTGTTTCCCTTGCCTGAGTAGACATGGCATTCAAGAAGATACTGCTAAGACTGATGTCAAAAAGTGTACTGCCTGTATTTTCTTCTATGAGTTTTATGGTTTCAGGTCTTACATTCAAGTCTTCAATCCATTTTGAGTTGATTTTTGTGTATGGTGTAAGATAAACGTCTACTTTCATCCTCATTTATTGAAGAGACTATCCTTTCTCTGTTGTATGTTCTTGGCTCCTTTGTCAAAGATTAGCTGTCCATAGATGTGTGGTTTTATTTCTGGGCTTTCAATTCTGTTCCATTGATCTGTTTGTTTTTGTGTCAGCACCATGCTGTTTTGATTCCTATAGCTTTTTAGTATATTTTGAAGAAAATTTTCTCAGGATTGCTTTGGCTATTTGGGGTCTTTTGTTCTATATAAATTTTAGAAATCTTTGTTCTATTTCTGTGAAGAATGTCATTGGGATTCTGATTGGGATTGCATTGAATCTGTAGATTGTCTTAGGTAATATGGACATTTTAACTATGTTTATTCTTCCAATCCATAAGCATGGACTATCTTTCCATTTCTTTATGTCTTCTTTGATTTCTTTCAGTAATGTCTTACAGTTTTCATTATATAGGTCTTTCACCTCCTTGGTTAAATTTATTCCTAGACAGTTTATTCTTTTATTGTGACTGTAAATGTGATTGTATTCTTGACTTCTCTTTCTGCTGGTTGCATGGAGTATCTTTTACCTTCCCTTCACTGTGAGCCTATATATATGTCCTTAAAGCTGAAGTGAGTCTCTGGTATACAACATACTGGTTGGTCTTATTTTTTTATTCATCCAGCTACTCTGTGACTTTTGATTAGAGAATTCAGTCTATTTACATTTGCAGTATTTATTGATAGGTAAAGACTTAGGTCATCTTGTTCATTGTTTTCTAGCTATTTTGTAGTCCTCTCATTCCTTTCTTCCTCTCTTGCTGTCTTCTTTTGTGAGTGAATTCTTTTATGTGGTGGTGTGCTCTGATTCTTTTCTCTTTTTCTTTTGTGTATCTACTGTAGGTTTTGCTTTGTGGTTACCATGAGGCTTACATAAAACATTGTATAGATAGAACATTCTGTTTTCCACTGGTAGCTTAACAACTTTGATCACATACAAAAACTACCATTTTACTCCCTTTTTTATGTTTTTGATGTCACAATTTACCTCTTTTTATATTATGTATTTTTTAACAAATTATTGTAGCTATAGTTATTTTTAATACTCTTGTCCTTTAACCTTTATACTAGAGTTAGGTGGTTAATACAGCATCATATTACAGTTATTTTCTGAATTTGACTATATACTTACCTTTTCTAGTATGTTGTATATTTGTATGTTTTCATGTTACTAATTAGCCTCCTTTCATTTCAGCTTGAAGAACTCCTTTCAGCCTTTCTTGTAAGGTAGGTCTAGTGGTGATGACCTGCCTCAGCTTTCGTTTGTAGGGAAAGTCTTTCTCTCTCCTTTGCTTCTGAAGGACAACTTTGGTGGATAGTATATTCTTGGTTTGCAGCTTTTTTTTCTTTCAGTGCTTTGAATATATCATCCCATTCTCTTGTGGCCTGTAAGGTTTCTGCCAAAAATTCTGTTAGCCTAATAGGGGTTCTCTGTAAGTTACAAGCTTCTTTTCTCTTGCTGCTTTTAAGATGCTGTCTTTGTCTTGGATTTTTGACAGTTTTATTTTAATGTGTCTTGGAGAGGATTTCTTTAAATTGAGTTTGTTTGGTGACTTATGAGCTTGATGAACTTAGATATTAAAATCTCTCCACATATTTGGGAAGTTCTCAGGCATTATTTCTTTAAATATGCTTTCTGCCCCTTTTCTCTCTCTCCTTATTCTGAGATCTCTATAATGTGAATATATTTCATTTGGTGGTGTGCCATAATTCTCATAGGCTTCCTTCAGTCTTTTCTCCTCTGACTGGATAATTCATAGTTCCTGTTTTCTAATCACAAGTTCTTTCTTCTGTTTGATCCGTTCTGCTGTTGATGCTCTCTATGGCATTTTTCATTTCATTCATTGTATTCCTCAGCTCCAGAATTTTTGTTTGGTTCTTTTTTTGATTTCTCTCTGTTAAGCTTCTCATTTTGTTCATGTACTGTTTTCCTGATCTTATTGAATTGTGTTTCTGTGTTTTCTTGTGGCTCTTTGAGTTTCCTTAAAACAGCTATCTTGAATTCTTTACTGGGTAAATCACAGATCTCCAAGTCTCTGGGATCAGTTACTCGAAGATTATTGTGATCGTTTTGTGGTATCATGTTTCCTTGATTTTCTGTCTTCCTTGAAGTTTTGCATTGCTGTCTTTGCATTTGACATAGCAGTCACCTCCTTCAGTCTTTATTAACTACTTTCAGGAGAGAAATAACTCCCATCAGTCCTGCTGGTGATTCTGAGGCTTTCTCAGAGCTTCAGTGGATCCACCCGCTCCACTCTTCTTGCTCTCTTGTAGCAGATTTTTTTTTTTAAAGATTTTATTTTTTCCTTTTTCTCCCCAAAGCCCCCCAGTACATAGTTGTACATTCTTCGTTGTGGGTTCTTCTAGTTGTGGCATGTGGGACGCTGCCTCAGCATGGTCCGATGAGCAGTGCCACGTCCGCACCCAGGATTCGAACCAACGAAACACTGGACCGCCTGCAGCGGAGTGCACGAACTCAACCACTCGGCCACGGGGCCAGCCCCTCTTGTAGCAGATTTTTAAAGTTTGTATTCCTTCCCTGTTCCTGCAATACACCAGGCAGGGTGCTTGCTGACAGCCTCCCTTTTGTTTTCCCAAAGGTGGTGGTAGAGCTCACGTTTGTGGTCTTTCTCTGGCCTGCAAATTCATGCTGACTCTCTCAACATGCTCACTAGCCATCTGCTAAAGCTCACTCTCACCACGACCATTAGGAGTGCACACAGGGCCCCAGCTACGGGGTAGGGGTCTGGGTGTGTGTCAAGCCTGCAGAGCTCTGGGGGTGCTGTGGGGCAGTTGGGGGTATCTACAAGTAAAGTGTACCCAGCAGGCTTCTTGATAGAGTCTACAACGCAGTTAGTGGGATCTGCATCCCTTTAATGCCCTATGAAAGTCCTATTTGCCCCCCTCGCAGAGTCTTCCCACCCCCCCAGTCATACAGTTCAGAATCCTGTACTCTGGGTGGGGCGAGAGAGAAATGAGCCTCTTTGGCACTGTCCTGCACAGCTAGGAAGCCAGGTGCTCACTCACACACTCTCTCTTTCCTCCATGGATGAGATCACAGGCCAAGAAGATCTCTCAAGGTGAGATCTTCCTAAGCTGTGCTGCCTCAGGGGACAGGTGAGGTGAGTAAAATGTAAGACCATTCATCTTACCCTCTCTGATGAGTTCAAGCTCGTATTTTTAGTCTCAGCGATGTGCTGAAACTTCTCTGCTGAAGACCTGAACTTCCACAAAGGCTCTGTCATTCATGGGTGATTGTCAAAGATGGTTTTTTTCCAGGGGCTCCTGCACCACAACCAAGAGGGGCTAGAGTCAGTTCATGGGTTGCTGCAGGGTCTGCAGCCAGGACTGAAGTCTGTCTGCCTATTACCCAGCATATGGGTGGTTGAGACTCCTTAGCACAGTGGGTAAGGGTAGTTTCCTTGGCATATGGTGCTGGATCCCACAGCTCCCATGAAGGCACTTTTGTCCATGGATGGATGCCAAATTGTGGTGACGGGGGGACACAAATAAGGGATGTCTTATTCAACCATAATCTTTGTTTTCTTAAACCTATTTATTTCAAAGACCTTGATCTTCAGAGAAAAGGGTTCCAAAAGAGGATTCCTCATCAGTCCCACAGCCTACTCTGAACCGTTAGTGTTAGTAAGTGTTCATGTTCATAGGGTCCTTTTAGGACCTGGAAATAAATTCTTAGAGACGTTGATTGTGAATTAACTCTTGGTGATTTCTTTTTATCTCACTCCATCTCTTGTAGAAATTCCTCAAAGGGTAGGAAATATGGACAGCTCTCTTTGTTCTAGTACCATTGAAGTTTTTTTTCTTATGTTTATATACTTTTGGGCATTTCAGTTTTTAACTGGGAAAAGTGCATTATATTTCAATATTCAAATCACATTGCTTTGAAGAAATTTGTCACCATCATGTTATTTCTGAAACTTATTCTAAAGCTTTCTTGATACTGTTTTCTCATAGCTCTGGTTGTAATTCTAATTCAGACCATTAGAAAAACTTACTAATGAATCTTTTTCTTTGTCTGTTGGTATTTGTATGATTCTGTCATCTGTCTGGCTCTTCATCTGTCTAGTTGAAGAAAGCCCTCATCTTTCAAGATACATGAACTCTAAGCATTCATATCCCTTTTTCATGTCTGTAGACACTTATTATAGGCTTATAAGTAATAAATCCTCATTTCATTCTGGATTTATCCCAATCTAGTGAACAGTATGTCCAACTGCTAAATCAATGTATATCTCCAGTTGGATATCCTACTGTACTTCAAATTTTGCTATCGTTTTCTCCCTGCTTCTGCTTCCATCCAAATCTTGTTTTCATTTTTCCTGCCTCAGCGAATCACAGGCATCTAGTGAGTTCCCAAACCAGTTAACTTGAGTACAGTTTATACTCCCCCATTTCCACACGCAGTATAAATTGGTGCCCAAGATCTCTTTAACCATGGTCATTATTAAAGATATTGCTTGCTAATTCAGTGAATGAACATAAACTAACAGGATGTTGCTAATATGAGGTTTTTTTCTTTTAGAAAATAACAAAACCAGGTAAATTTTTTTCTGACTTCTTACCTTTGCATACCATGAGAACACAGTTCAATATGTTTTGTCCATATCATCTAAGATGGATGACTTCAGATTGAGTAGGAGTGTTTTGTTACAGGGAACAGTGACATTCAAAGATGTGGCTATTGACTTCACCCAGGAAGAATGGCAGCAATTGGATCCTGCTCAAAGGAACCTGTACCGGAATGTGATGCTAGAAAACTATAACAACTTAATCACAGTGGGTAAGGGTAGTTTCCTATATAACTCAAATTCTGAGATTAAAGTACCTTTTTTCCCCCACTTTTCTGAAATGTGTGGAACCTTTAAGTGTTAGAGTGAATTTGCCTTTAGATGCCTTTGCTCACTTGAATGAGCAGCTTTCAAAACAAAACGTCATCTGTTATGTTTCAGGGGGCAGCATCTCCAGAAAACATACGTTTCTTGTCCTTTAGAAAACCAGTTTCCCTGGGCCAGCCTCAATTCTTGAATGATTCTTTGTTTTAGTATTTATGCCAAAATCGTATGTCACTTCTCTTTGACAGGCTGTCCATTCACCAAACCTGATGTGATTTTCAAGTTGGAGCAAGAAGAAGAACCATGGGTGGAGGAAGATGTGGATGTGTTAAGGAGACACTGGCCAGGTTAGTGGGAGGGAACCAGACAGGTGAAGAGGGGCCAGACCCTCTGATGGTTAATCCATGAGTAATTGATCTCTCTGAAATCTTCTTCAAAGATGTTTTCCTAAAGACTGTAGACTTTTATGGTGACAATTGTTGTGAATTCTTTATAAACGTAAGATGTCATTTCTAGATAACATTCTTAGCTTTTATCCTTAGAACTTCTTTCCACAGAACTTAAAGGATCAGTTGGCCTTTTCACCTGTGTGCTAGATATCAACATTTCCTAATTCATTTCCAGCTTTACTTTGATAATCTTTCTGCTTTTAGCATCTTCGGTGTCTCTGCCCACCTTTTCACATAGGATTCTTTCTTTTTGCATTCAGATATTCATGGAATTGTAGTTGTTCAAATAAACCTATTGACATTTATAGTCCTTTACTCTCCACTTTCTTTTCTTCCTTCCATTGTAAATGCCTTAGCATCGTGTTTTGTGCCCATAGTCATACTTCCCACTGTAATGTTTAGCTTTTGCTCTCATACTTCCCCAGTAATGGCTACAACCCTTTTACTTCAAGAAAAGTTTTACAGTCAGAGCTCCTTTTCTGTTAGCTCCCATATTCTGCTACATTGTCATGTATATATGCACGCATGTTTGTGTATACATGGATGTATGTGTGTATATATACATACACATATATACGTATATATGCATACACATACATACATGTATTTCTAATTTGATAGCTATTGCCAGGTCCTTTTTTGCCCTCCAAGGAGTTTGTAACAATTTATATTTGTACTAACAATTTCTACCAACATAGTCTGTTAGCATTTTTTAAATCTTTGCCAATTTGATAGGTGAAATATAACTTATAGTTTGAATTTGCACTTCCTTTATTGTGAGTGAAGACAAGCATCTTTTCATATGTTTTAAATCTATCTTTCTTTCTTTATGAACAGTTTGTATCTTTTGCTTGTTTTTTCTGTGTTCTTAATTTCTGTGAACTCTTAACATATTAATGTTATTAGCCCTTTGTTATATGTTTTTCCATTATTTTTTTGCAGTTGGTCATTCCTCTTTGAAGTACTTTTATTCACTTTGAGTTTTTCTTTTTTTAAGATTTTATTTTTTCCTTTTTCTCCCCAAAGCCCCCCAGTACATAGTTGTATATTCTTCGTTGTGGGTCCTTCTAGTTGTGGCATGTGGGATGCTGCCCCAGCGTGGTTTCATGAGCAGTGCCATGTCCGCGCCCAGGATTCGAACCAATGAAACACTGGGCCGCCTGCAGCCGAGCATGCGAACTTAACCACTCGGCCACGGGGCCAGCCCCTCACCTTGAGTTTTTTTAATGTTCCTGTAGTTAAAATAATAATCTTTTCTTATAGGAGATTATCATGATTTTTTTTCCCTTTTATGTATATGGGTGAATTATGTTTACATATTTCTTAATAATGACTCATCCTCACGTTTGCTATGAATTTAAATAATTGTTCTAACTTTTTCAGGCTTTGAAGACAATGTTATGCTGGTTTCATAAATAGAATTTGGAAGCTTTCCTTCATGTTCTGGGACACTTAGAATAGCGTTGGTGTATAACTCCCTTAAAATTCTGGTTTATCTTCCCTGTTGAGCTATTTGAACCCTGTGGATTATTGAGGGAAGGTTCTTTGACACCTTTTTTTCTTTGTTCCTTTTATAACTGTTCTGTGTAGATGTTTTTTCTCTCTTTTTGCACTAGTTTTTTATAATGTTATATTTTTCCAGAAAATTATCCATTTAATCCTGGTTTTAAAATTAATTTTCACAGAGTTGAACAATGTAATTTCTACAAATATTTAAATTTCCTCTGTGTCTGTAAAAGTTTATCATATATTGATGTTCCAGGGTCATCTGTTATATTTAACAATTCGTTTCATCTGTATTTTCAAATCTGTTGTTATAAAATTACCCTAGTGTTCTGTTCTTAAGTCTTTCATTAATTCTGCAAATTTCTCAGCCCGCATTATCACATATTGGCTCTCCTTCATTTTCTCTGCATTCTACTTCTGGGACTCCTATTAGATAGATACTAGACCTACTTGTTTTTTCCTCCACATTGTTTTTCATTTCCTTTGCTATTTTCTACCACCCTATCTCTCTGTGTTGCCGTCTCAGTAATTATTTCAGCTATATCTTCCAGTTTACTAACTCTCTTCAACTGTATTTATTCATCTTTTTCACTCATCCACTTTTTAAAAAATTCTCAGTAGTAGTATTTTGTATTTTTAGAAATTTCTCTCTCTCTTTTCTTTTTACTTTGTTTGTTTTTTGTTTTCATGTCATTCTTGTCCTTCCTAATAATTTCTGTGGCTTGTTCAGGTTTGTTTTTATCTTTTGCTTCTTTAAAAATACTCTGCATAGCTCTTCTGTATTTTGTATCTGACAATTCCAGTATTTTAAGTCCTCAGGTTTAAATATCTTGTTTTTGTTGACTCATTTATTGTACCTGCTTCTTCGCCTGCTTGATGATTGCTGATTTGAATTCAAATTTTTTAAATCTTAATTTACAATGATTTTTTTTGGTGAGGAACATTGGCCCTAAGCTGTTGCCAATCATCCTCTGTTTGCTTGAGGAAGATTGTCGCTGAGCTAACATCTGTGGCAGTCTTCCTCTGTTTTGTCTGTGGGATGTCACCAGAGCATGGCTTGAGGAGCATTGTGTAGGTCTTTACCCACAATCCAAACCTGTGAACCTCAGGCCACTGAAGCAGAGTGCACAAACTTAACTACTATGCCACTGGGCTGGCCCCCAATTTGAATAATTGTATTGTCCTCACTTAAAGTTGCTGTCTTCTGAAGATGATTTGCATGTGCTCCTGGTGGGTGTAAACAGGCATTAGCAAGTGAGGACCAGCTGAACATCTTTTGGAGGTCCTGGCTTTTTGTAGGAACTTCAGTTTTGAGCTTCGCTTCCGTATTGCTGACCTGGGACTTGTACTTCAGGTAACAGGGCTTTTGTTTGGATAGGTACTCAGGTCAGACTCATCCTCCAGCTTGCTTTGTAATTCCCTCTCTCAGACCTGGTTTTGGCTAATAGTTGTTTATTTTTGTTTTATTTTTTTGTATATGATGCTCAGCTGTGGTTGGTGCACAGTATTGAGGTGTTCTTGGAGATTTATGCTCCCAGCGATGCATCATAATTTCTCTTTTATCCATTTTCTTTTTGTTTTGCAATGTGAGGTTACTCTACCATAATTTTCAATAATAAAGTCCTATCTAGTCTTTCTCTCTTTTTCCACACTTGCATGGTCTCCTTCATTTCAGTTGGTTTTATTTTTCTCTTCCATTTCTTTCCTTGGTTCTGCCAGTTAATTTTTAATTTATATTTTGAGCTCTTGATTTATAGATGCTATAAACTTAATTTTCATTGTTTTTTATTCGTGTCAATACATCTAGTCAAGATTTTAATTTACTATGTGCCATAATTGTTCATTTTGTCTGCTTTTTAATATAATGTTTCTTTTTTCTTTCTCTTATAATGCTTTTCATAGATCTGATTCCAGCACCTTTCCATTTTTGAGTGAGAATAGTTCTTCCTTGACCTGCTTTAAAGAAGGATGATGTTGGGGAAGGAAAATGAGTGTTCTGATCTAGAGCAGAGATCAGCAAACTATGGCCTGTAGTCCAGCCACTTGTTTGTAAATAAAGTTTTATTGGAACACAGCCACACCTAATCATTGACATCTTGTCTATGACTGCTTTCACATTACAGCAGCAAAGTTGAATAGTTGTGTCAAAGGCTATATGACCTACAAAGCCTAAAACTTTTATTATCTGATCCTTTAAGAAAAAGTTTGCCAACCCTTGATGTAATGAATGCATCTGTGCTTCACATTGAAGCCCTTTATTCTGCACGACTGTGTGTGTGTAAGTATGTTTAGACTTTATTTCTTCTCATCCCAAAAATAAGCTGTAAGTCTTCTCATAGCTGAAACTTGTGCTCTCACCCCAACAAACTTCTTCCTAAGAAGATAGTATGTCAGAGTGTTTCCTTGTTCAGTCCTGGCTTCCCTGACATATCTTGGGATATCAGGTCTACACTCCCAAACTTCAATGTTGTAATCATGGGGTAATTAATTCTGCTCTTCAAGGTGTGACATCCATCTTGACAGTCAGCTGCTTGCTCTGCCCAAGATCAGCATGATTCAGCTGTCTCCTTTTACTTCCGTTCTGCCCCTTTTCCAGCCTGCACTGTATTTGTCAACACTAACTCTTTATAATTGGGGTTACAGCACCCCCCAGGATCATTGAAGAATCAGTGACTTTTCATTCTCATTGTTTGTAGAGAAGAAAAGAGATCAGTTACTTTTTCATTCCACCATCTTAAAACATGAGGTCCTTTCTGTCACATTTTGACCTTCCCCTTGGAATTCTTTTTCACTTCTGCTTGGATGTTACCTTGACAACCTAATCTTACCTTCTCCCTCAGCATCTTTTGCTTTTCCTTGAACTGAGGTGACCCAAAAGTTTAGCACTCTGCCTTCTTTTATGCATTTATAATCTGCAGCCATGTCTCTCACTTTATCTGCTTTACAGCTTCACAGGACTTTTCCTCTTACTTTATTCTCAGTCTAACAGAGAGAGAAAATTCTCCATTTTCCCATCTTGGATCTAAGCAGCACCAGAGGACTGACTGTCTCACCTTTCAGTATGTAGACTTTCACTTCCTTTCTCTGTGACTGAGCCAGTTCCTTTCTCTCTATTTCTCTGCCTGGGGTCACTGATTCTAGAGCCTTTCTGCTTCCATTTCTTAAGAGGGTAATCTCCCATCTTTTCTAGGGTAGAGGTGTGGTCTTCATTCGTTTATACCTTTTTATTTCTATATCTCATATTAGTGTGGTTTGGGGTAGCATCAAAGATAAATTCATGTATTTATCATGCCATATTTAAGCTCAATTTCTCAATCTGTGTTTTCTCCTCCACTCTCTATACTTACTTTCTCTCCAGTCATGCTAGGTAGGCTCTTCCAGTTTTATCTCACAACTCTTTCATCCAATTTTTCCTTCCTTTGTTTGTTCTCATTTTATTACTTCAGCGTTAGAAAATTTATTTACTTTTAAAAATACATAATACATGCTTGTAGTACAAATTTTTTAAAGTACAAAAGGATATATATTGAAAAGTAATTCTTCTTCTCTTACCCATTTCCCCTTTATGGTGGCAACCCCAGCATCATTTTCCTTTGAGTTATTACTCACTTTTATTTTCAAACATTTTTATCGAAACCACTCTAAGTTGATAGGTTAAGTAGTGAATAATTGTCACCTTTGCTGTTCAGTGTTCTTTTCCAAGAATGTGATATGCCTTTTGTCTTAGCTTCCTAGAGCTACTGTAACAAAGTACCACAAACTGGGTGGCTTAGAACAACAGAAATTTATTCTCACAGTTCTGAAGGCTAGAAATACTAAATCAAGGTCTTAACAAGGCCACGCTCCCTCTGAAACCTGTAAGAGAAGGACCCTTCCTAGCCTCTTTCAGCCTGTGGTAGCCCCAGACATGCCTTGGCTTGTAGCCACATGACTCGAGTCTGTCTTTGTCTTCACATAGTGTTCTCCCCATGCTTCTGTCTCTTCATGTGACATTCTTTTTATAGCATCAGTCATATTAGATTAGAGGCTTACCCGACCCCAGTATGACTTCATCTTAACTCATTGTGTCTGCAGTGACCCTGTTTCCAAATAACTTCACATTCTGAGGTCCAGGGGGTTAGCACTTCAACAGATCTTTTAGAGATGGCACACAGTTCAACCCATAACACCCTTCCATTTGTTCAAATCTCTATGTGCATTTTAAAGTTTTCTTCTAATTTTTTGGCATTTCTTATTAAATTTATTCCTAGATTTTTCATGTTTTTTGTTGCCATTGTAAGTGTAATCTTCTGTTATATTTTCTAAATAGTTGTTTGTATATATGAAGGTTTTTGAAACTGAATTTTAACTTACTATACATAGTGAATTAATTTCTTTTTATGATTTTTCAAAAAGGTGACTTGATTTAAATAGTTTTATTGCTGATAAATAATGCTAATTTTACTTTTCCTTTCCAAGTTTCTATACCTCTGATTTCTTTCTCTTACTTAATGCACTATCCAGCACTGTAATAATAGTGGTGATAAGCACTCATCTTCTTTTTATTCCTAACTGTACTGTGAGTGCTTTGGGATTTTTCTCAAGTTAAATGAGTGTCTGTCTATTCCTATTTTATAAAGGGTTTTTTTTATGGAAAATAGATGTTGAGTTTTATCATCTTTTTAATATCTTTGGAGATGATTGATTTTTCACTTTTGACCTATTAATATAGTTACTTACAGTAGTAGATTTTTCTACTATTGAAACATACTTATATTCCTAGGAGAAATCTACTTATATTCCTGGGGGAAAAACATACTTACATTCCTGGGTCATTTTGATATTGTATGTAGAATTTTTGCATTGATAGTCATAAGTGAAATTGGTGGCTGGTTTGCTTTTTTAATAGTCATCTTTCTCAGGTTTTGATATTAATATTTTGTTTGTTTCACCCCCCAAAATAAGGAATTCTCTTTTTTTCCTTTAAAAAATCTTATATAGCATCAGAGCTGTCCCTAATGTGTTTGTTAAAATTCCCATGTGACTGTCTCTGGGCCTTTTCTATTTGTTTTGTTTTTAGGGGACTGCTTTTCATATTTTTCTGTTTATTTTGTGGAAATTGGTCTATATAGGTTTTCTACATCTTAATAGTTACTTTCGGTAATTTACATTTTCCAGAAAATTGCTTGTGAAAACAGTTTATAAAAGTGTGTTTCAATAGAGTCTTACAAAACAGTTCTATGATTTTTTTTAACTTCCTGTTTTTGTTTTTTCTCTGTCATTATTGCTTCTTTCTTTATTTGTACATTCTTCGTTCTCCCTTTTACCCAGCAACTTATCTGTTTTCTTTCAGATCTCATTTAAAGCAATCAAAACTATTTGTATTCATAAATATCTGTGTCTATTCATATTTCCTTTCCTGGAATCTCCTAAAGCTTAGGAAATAGGACATATATGTGCCTCGAATTTGCTTAATAATGGGAAACTAGGCCTTAAGCCAAGAATCAATCCCATAATAGCATGCTTTTTGAAATTTTCTTGATATTTTAATATTGGGAAAAGTTACAAGTGACATTTATTTGCAATCTGTTTTAGGAGAAATATGGGGAATTGAGGAGCATCAGAAAATCCAGGACAGACTTTTGACACAACTTGAAGATAAATTCACAAAACCACTGACTGAAGAAAAAGTCAATGAATGTCATAAGAAATTTGCAAATGCATTTACTCTGAATTCAGACTTTTTTCCTTCCAGTCATAATCTGTATGGCTATGACTTATTTGGAAAGTGTTTAGAACATAATAATTTTGTCTATTGTAATAATGAGAGAATCCTTAAATATAATGAACCTGTGAAATCATTTGGCAATAGCTCATCCCATCTTGTAGTAACCCCGTTTAAGTGTAATCATTGTGGAAAAGGATTCAGCCAAACCTTGGATCTCATCAGACACCTGAGAATTCATACTGGAGAAAAACCCTATGAATGTAAAAAATGTAAAAAAGCCTTCAGCCACAAGGAAAAACTCGTTAAACATCATAAAATTCACAGTAGGGAGCAGTCTTATGAATGTAATGAATGTGGGAAAGCTTTCATTAAAATGTCAAATCTTATTAGGCATCAAAGAATTCATACTGGAGAGAAACCCTATGCATGTAAGGAATGTGGGAAATCCTTCAGCCAGAAATCAAATCTCATTGATCATGAAAAAATTCATACTGGAGAGAAACCTTATGAATGTAATGAATGTGGAAAAGCATTCAGCCAGAAGCAGAGCCTCATTGCACATCAGAAAGTTCATACTGGGGAAAAACCTTATGCATGTAACGAATGTGGTAAAGCCTTCCCTCGAATTGCCTCCCTTGCTCTTCACATGAGAAGCCACACAGGAGAAAAACCTTATAAATGTGATAAATGTGGAAAAGCCTTCTCTCAGTTTTCCATGCTTATTATACATGTGAGAATTCACACAGGTGAGAAACCCTATGAATGCAATGAATGTGGAAAGTCCTTTTCTCAAAGCTCAGCCCTTACTGTACATATGAGAAGTCATACTGGTGAGAAACCCTATGAATGTAAGGAATGTAGAAAAGCCTTCAGCCACAAAAAAAACTTCATTACCCACCAGAAGATTCATACTAGAGAGAAACCTTATGAATGTAATGAATGTGGGAAAGCCTTCATTCAGATGTCAAATCTTGTTAGACACCAGAGAATTCACACTGGAGAAAAACCCTATATATGTAAGGAATGTGGCAAAGCCTTTAGCCAGAAATCAAATCTCATTGCTCATGAAAAGATTCATTCTGGAGAGAAACCCTATGAATGTAATGAATGTGGTAAAGCCTTCAGCCAAAAGCAAAACTTTATTACACATCAGAAAGTTCACACTGGAGAGAAACCTTATGATTGTAATGAATGTGGTAAAGCCTTCTCTCAAATTGCATCCCTTACTCTTCATCTGAGAAGTCACACAGGGGAAAAGCCTTATGAATGTGATAAATGTGGGAAAGCCTTCTCTCAGTGCTCGTTGCTCAATTTACATATGAGAAGTCATACAGGTGAGAAGCCCTATGTATGCAATGAATGTGGAAAAGCTTTCTCTCAAAGAACTTCCCTTATTGTACACATGAGAGGTCATACAGGTGAGAAACCCTATGAATGTAATAAATGTGGAAAAGCCTTCTCCCAAAGTTCATCCCTTACTATACATATACGAGGTCATACAGGTGAGAAACCCTTTGACTGTAGTAAATGTGGAAAAGCCTTCTCTCAAATCTCATCTCTTACACTTCATATGAGAAAACATACAGGTGAGAAGCCTTATCATTGTAATGAGTGTGGTAAGGCTTTCAGCCAAAAGTCACACCTTGTTAGACACCAGAGAATTCATACTCATTAGAAATAGAAACCCCATGAATATTGTGAATATGGAAAAGCCTTCAGAAGGAATTAGTACCTCCTTGCACATTACATAATCAGTTCTAGAGGAAAAAACTATGAATGTGGGAAAGTCTTTCAAAGAAGTCACACATTTGTGAAACATGAGAATTCTTACAGAGCTGACAAATTGTATAATGCAAAGCTGGTCATCAAAAACCTTCAGCAGACATCTTATCGATGATATTTATTCAGCATTCTCATTAAAATCTGAAACAAAGTATCTGCTGTCAGCATATCAGCATACTTGAGCTTCTAGCCAATGTATTAAGCAAGAAAAAATTGTGAAGAAAGATAAACTATAAAATAACCTTTTATATGAGAAGTAGTTTATTAGAAAATGTGTTGATATAAAATATCTAAGAATAAACACAACAATGAATTTTGAGAGAGAGATATATAAAGTTATAAAACATTTTGAAGGGCACAAAAGAACACCTGAATCACTGAGAAAAATGACATTGTCTGAAAAGATTTGACATTTTAAAAAACATAAATTCTCTCACACACCTTTGAGTTTAAGTTTAAAGTACTTCCACTCAAAGTTTTCACTAGTTAGTTATAGTTTAAGAATTTCACAAACATTCAGTGTTTCACATAGGAATGTAAAGAAGCACAAATAGCTGGAAAAAATGTTAAAAACAAAAGAGAAGACACAGTTTACTAGATATTACATACTTGATTTAAAGCTAGTGTCATTTAAACAATGTTCTTGATGAGTAAATCAATCAGTGGAAACAAATTGAGGTTAGGAGGAAGGAGACATGGGAATTTTGTGTATGATAGTGCTATTGAGATCATTGCAGAAAGCATAGCCTGTTCAATTAATGGAAGATTCATGTGAGCAAAATGTTAGTGCTCTACTTTATGCCATACAAAAGTAAAATTCAAGTAGATTGAAGACCAGAATATAGAAAGCAAAATTCTAAAACTATGATGGAAATAGAATATTAATTTAGAGTAACAGGATTTCTCTAAAAACACATGAATATGGAACAATCCATTCTAGTTTGGTGTATTGGCTTCAGAGGCACCCACATATGTGCGCAGAGATATATCTCTATCACTATGTTCACTGCATCATGGTTTGTATTACTCTAAATTGGACATAACATATTTCTATTAGTAGAGAAATAGGTTAGTTGATGTAATTATTTCTATGGTAGAATACAGTTTTAGAGGGGAGATACAAATTATTACATGGATAGATCACAATATATAATATTGAGAGAAAACAGCAAAATGTACAATGAAACATGATATAACGTTTGTATAAATTTAATAATGCAAAGAACAGTACTGTGTATTGATCCTGGATCCATATATGACATTGGTTGCCTTTTAGGAACTGGGAAAGGTCTGGAGGGAGTTGTTATATTTATCTGTAATATTTCTTTAATAAAAGAAAAAGCAAATATGACAGTGGTAACAAATCTTGTCAAAATTATGTTGATTTTAAAATATTCTTGCCTTTATTTTTGTCTTTCTATAAAATAAGAATCAGATGGGTGGAGGAAATCTGGACCTATAGAAACAATTTTAAAATTTATTCTTATTTTTGATAAGATACTAATATTTATGGAAAGTTATCTTTACTAATACACAAACCAAACCTGAATTAAAATAATAATTTGCTTCTGATAATGTTAATTAGGATAATAAAAATCAGCAGTATATAGCATTTGTTTGAGGTCAATTTTTAAATTTAATTTTTATTTCAAATACAAGTTCTTCCCTGGTTGAAAGCAGTGAAGAAACAAAAGAAATTCTCAATTGTTGAGATAATATTTTTTAGCCAATTAAAGAATACAATTTAATAGATTTTAATATATTCACAGGGTTGTACATCCATCACCACAATCAATTTTAGAACACTTTCATTCCCCCCAAAAGTAACCCTCTTCCTTTAGCCATCACTACCCAATTCCCCCATCCCCCATATCTCTGTTCTGTCTTGATGGATTTGCCTATTCTGGACGTTTCATATAAATAGAATCATACAATATGTGGTCCTTTGTGAGTGGCTTCTTTCACTGAACGTGTTTTCAAGGTTCATCCATATTGTAGCATGTATCAGTATTTCATTTATTTTTATTTTTATTTATTTTATTCTTAATATTTTTATTTTTTACTTTTTTCTGATTTATCTCTATATTGTGGTAACATTGGTTTATAACATAAATTTCAGGTGTACATTACTATATAATTACTATCCATCACCATACAAATAATCACCCCTTTCACCTGCTTCCATCTGCTCTTCCCCTTGGGTAACCACCAATCCAATTTTTGTCTCTAGATGTTTGTTTGTTGTTGTTTTTATCTTCTACTTATGAGTGAGATCGTACAGTATTTGACTTTCTCCCTTTGACTTATTTCACTTAGTATGATATCCTCAGGGTCCATTAATGTTGTTACAAATGGCAAAATTTTATCCTTTTATGGCTGAGTAGTATTCCCTTGTGTATATATACACCATCTTCTTTATCCATTTGCCCCTCGATGGACACCTAGGTTGCATCCAAGTGTTGGTTATTGTGAATAATGCTACAATGAACATAGGGGTGCATATATCTCTGGAAATTCATGTTTTCATGTTCTTTGGATAAATATCCAGCAGTGGAGTAGCTGGATCATATGGTAGTTCTATTCTTAATTTTTTGAGGAATCTCCATACTGTTTTGCTTAGTGGCTGCACCAGTTAGCACTCCCACCAGCAGTGTATGAGGGTTCCCTTTTCTCCACATCCTCTCCACCACTTATTTCCTGTCTTGTTAATTATACCCATTCTGATGGGTGTGAGGTGATATCTCATTGTAGTTTTGATTTGCATTTCCCTGATAATTAATTAGTGATGTCAAACATCTTCTCATGTGCCTGTTGGCCATCTGTGTATCTTTGAAGAATTGTCTGTTCAGATCTTTGGTCCATTTTTTAATTGGGTTGTCAGTTATTTTGTTGTTGAATTGAATGACTTCTGTATATATTTTAGATATCAACCCCTTATCAGATATATGGTTTGCAAATATCTTCTCCCAGTTGTTAGGTTGTATTTTCATTTTGTTGATGGTTTCCTTTGCTGTGCAGAAGCTTTTTAGTTTGATGTACTTCCATTTGTTTTTCTATTGTTTCCCTTACCTGGTCAGACATGGTACTTGAAAATATGCTAAGATCGATGTTGAAGAGTGTACTGCCTCTGTTTTCTTCTAGAAGTTTCATGGTTTGAGATCTTACATTCAAGTCTTTAATCCATTTGGAGTTAATTTTTGTGTATGGTGTAAGATAATGGTCTACTTTCATTCTTTTGCATGTGGTTGTCCAGGTTTCCCAACATCATTTATGGAAGAGACTTTGCTTTCTCCATTAAACCTGATCTCAACTGAGGTCCTTTAATTCCCCAACTTTATTGTCTAACTGTCTTAAATATTTTCTCTATATACCTTAAGAACTACATGAGACAGTGTTGTCATTTTTGCCTCAACCATCTAATATAATTTAGGAAGCTCAACAGGAGAAAGAAAGTCCATTAAACGTACCCATATTTTCACTCTTTCTGTTGTTCTTTCCTCATTCCTGATGTTCCACCTTTCCTTACTTTATCATTTATCTTATGCTTAAAGAACTTCCTGCAGTCATTCTTTTAGAGTAGATCTCCTGACAACAAATTCTCTTAGTTTTCCTTCATCTGAATATGGCTTCATTTCACCTTCTTCCCTAAAGGGTATTTTTTGCTGGTATAGAATTCTGGGTTGACTGTTCTTTCAGCACTTGAAAAACGTGCCACTTCCTCTGGCTTTCATGTTTCCTGATAAGAAGTCTCTGACATTTGAATCATTGTTCCTCTATAGGTAATGTGTCTTTTCTCTATAGCTGCTTTCAAGGACGTTTTTCTTGTCTTTAGTTTTCTAAAGTCTGATTATGATGTGTCTTGACATGAATTTCTTTGAGTTTATCCTGTTTGGGGTTTGCTCAGCTTCTTGAATCTGTGGGCTTATGTTTACTGCCAAAGTTGGGGAATTTTCTGCCATTATTTATTTAAATGCTTTGTCAGCCTCACACTTTCTTCTTTCCTTCTAAGACTCAGCATATTTTTCCCTCCTGTTCTATCTTTAAGTTCACTGATTCTTTCCTCTGTCCTCTCCATTCTACTCTTGAGCACATCCTTCGAATCTTATATTTTGGTTACTGTATTTTTCTGTTCAAAATATTTCATTGTGTTCTTCATATTCTCCCTTTCTTTGCTAAGATTTTGGGTTTTTTTTATTTGTTTCAAGTATGTGCATAATTTGTTCATTGAAGCATTTTTATGATTGCTCTTTTAAATTCCTTGTCAGATGAGTCTAGTCATCTTGGTGTTGATGAGTCTTGACTGTCTTTTCTCATTCAGTGTAAGATTTTCCTGTTTCTTGATATGATAAATGATTTTCAATTGTATCCTACACATTTTGGATGCTGTGTTGTGAGACTCTAGATCCTATTTAACCTTTCTTTTTGCAGGCAGTCACCCTGTTTAGGTGTAGCTTGAAGGTTCAGGTGGGGGTGGATGTTCAGTGCCCTGTCGGGCTCCACTGACTCCACCCAAGCAAAAGTGAAGCACTGACACCCACCTCATTTTCACTGGGTAGAAATGGAAGTTCAGCTCCCCATCCAGCCCAGCTGAAACAGGAGTGGAGAGGATGAAGGAGGGGAAACAGAGTGCTGACTAGCACCACCTTTTTTCTAGAGTTTGTTGGGTGGGGATAGAAGTTCAGCTCCCCATTGTGCCCTGATAACATGGAAGAGGGTGAGAAGCGATTGCTGAGAAGCACTGCCTGGAACCACCTAGTTCTACCTCATTGCCTCTGGGCAGGTGTGGAAGTTCATCCTGGCTGATACTACCCTATCGGTGAAGCAGAGAGCTAACTTACCTCACCTCACTGCCACTGGGTGTGGCCCTAATGAGTCATTACTTTTTTCCCTTATTTTTAGTGTTGTAATATATTCTGGACACAAATCTTTCGTCATTTATTTTTATCCTAAAAATGTTGCTTTTGTTTTGTTTTCATTTTTTTCAGATGCACAAACATTTTAAAGTTCGATATGAAAATTACCTAGTCTATGATACATTTTGAGTTCATTTTTTAATATGGTGTAAGATTTAGGTTGAGATTCTTTTTTTTGGCCTACAATTTCTAATTGTTTCAACACTATTTGTTGAAAACATTATCCTTTCTCTATTGGATTGTTTTGTACTTTTGTAAAAAAAAAATCAGGTGGACTACTTGTGTGAGTCTATTTCTGAACACTATTCTGTTCCATTGACTTATGTGTCTATCCCTCTACCAATATCACACTGTCTTGATCACTGTAGCTAGACAGTGATTCCTCTCAATTTATTCTTTTTCAAAATTGCTTTATCCTAATTCCTTTGCTTTTCCATATAAACTTTGGATCACCCAGTCTATTTTTTCAAAAATCCTGCTTAGATTTTTATAGGAATTGCATTAAGCCTTTATATCATTTGGGAGAAAACTGAAATCTTAACTATGTTGAGCCTTCTAATCCATAAACACAATGTCTCTTCATTTATTTAGATCTTTTTTTATTTCTTTGATCTGTGCTTTGTAGTATTCAGCTCCTGTACATACACTGTTAGATTTAAACCTAAGTTTCACATGGGCGGGGGGTGGGGCAGATATTTGTTTGTAGATTCCTTTTGATTCTTTATGTAGAAAATGATGTCAACTGCAAATAGGGACAGTTTTTTATTTTGTCCTTTTCAATCTGCATGCATTCTATTTACTTTTCAGGTCTTATTTCACTGGCTGAATCTTCCAGTATGATGTGCTGGTGAGAGAAGACATCCTTGCCTTCTTCCTAATCTTAAGAGGTTTTCCTTTTTCCTCTGGGATGATTGAGCAGTTAGCTTCTGGAATGGGATTTTAAAGCTGAATACTGGAAGAAAGTTAGGTGATCATTAAAGGCCAAAATATAAGAGAAGAAGCAACAAAAACAGCTGAAGCAATAATACTAAAGAGAGAAATTAGTTTGGCCCATTACTGGACTATTTGTGATCTTTACAGAAAAATCCCATCATTCTTTTCTTGCAGCAGCCTGAGTTCTAAAGAATTTATTGGAGACTGATAATTTAGAAGGAACTTTGCTCTCTTAAGCCAACAGCATGAAGGATCAGTGATAAATACTGTGGGATATAACCAGCAATTACTTCCTTGAACCACAGTTGAAAAAATACTGAGCAAAATGAGTCCAAGTAAGAAGCTCTTTATCAATTTTATTTTCTCATGAGCCATGCACACCATCCAAGAAGGTCTCCTCACGTGTAAGTTCCACAACACCATTATTAGGGGTACTATGGCACATATACAAACTGACCATTGAAGTCAGCCTTGTGAATTTTGCTGATCTAGCCTATTGGGTACACAAGGAAACATGAATTGAAGCAGTGAGGGGTGAAGTAGGAATCAGTTTTAGGTCTAATCTATAGTATGAAAAGAACATAGGGAATTTCAAGAAAATTCTGACAGCATAATAGAGTGGTGGTAGAATATATATGTGTTTTTTTAATTGAAATAACCAGAGACACAACCAAGCTGAGTTGTGTTAGGATTTGAATCTCTTGAACAAAAGATATACAAATGGCCAACAGGTACAGGAAAAGATACTCAACATCACTAATCATTAGGGAAATGCAAATCAAGACCACAATGAGAGGTCACCTCACACCTGTTAGAATGGCTATCATCAAAAAGACAGACAAATGCTGGCAAGGATGTGGAGAAAAGGGTACATTTATGTCCTGTTGGTGGGAATGTAAATTGGTGCAGTCACTATGGAGAACAGCATGGAGGTTCCTCAAAAAATTAAAAACAGAATTACCATATGATCCAGCCATTCCATTTCTGGGAATATATTTGAAGAAAACAAAAACACTATGTCAAAGAGATACCTGCACCCCCACGTTCACTGCAGCATTATTCACAATAGCCAAGACATGGAAACAACCTAAATGTCCACCAACAGATGAATGGATAAAGAAGTTGTGGTATATATATCTATATATACCACAATGGAATATTATTCAGCCATAAATAAGAAGGAAGTCCTGCCATTTGCAACAACATGGATGGAACTTGAGGGCATTTTGCTAAGTGAAATCAGACAGAGAAATACAAATACTGTATGATATCATTTATATGTGGCATCCAAAAAACAAAAGCAAAAAAACCCAAACTCATAGAAAAAGAGATCAGATTTGTGGTTACCAGATGTGAGGGGTGGAGAGAGAGAGAAGTGGATGAAGGTGGTCAAAAGGTACAAACTCCAATTAAGATAGTATATCTAAGAGTTCTCAGCACAAGGAAAGAACCCTTTTTTTCTCTTTTTCTTTTCTTTTTGTACCTATATGAGATGATGAATGTTAACAAAATTTATTGTGGTAATCATTTCACAGTATGTGGAAGTCAAATCATTATGCTGTACACCTTAAACTTACACAATGTGGTCTGATAATTATATATCAGGAAAACTGGGGGGGAGGGGGAAGAATTCTAGTTAATGATCCAGGTGAGTCTAGACCTTTTTAGGAGATGCTTTTAAGTTTTAATTCAGCTTGATTTCCCTGTTCTTTCTTTACCAAAATCAAATAAAAATCCAACCAGAAGACAAAAAACAAAAACAAACAGGAGATTTGCAAATATTTTCTCCTATTCTGTATGTTCCCTTTTCACTTTCTTGATAAAGTCCTTTCGTAGAGAAAAGTTCATCATTTTTATGAACTCTAATTTATCTTTTCTTTTGTTTCTTGTGCTTTTGGTGTCAACTCTGAAAGTCCATTGACAAATCGAAGGTCAGGAAGATGTACCCCATGTTTTCTTCTAAGACTTTTATACTTTTACCTCTTAAATTTAGGTCATTGGTGAATTTCAAGTTAATTTTTGTATATGCAATGAGGTAGGGGTCCATCTTTATTCTTTGATGTAGTTAGCCAGTGGTCTCAGCACCATTTCTTGAAGAAACTATTTGTTCCCTATTGAATGGTCTTGGCACCCTTGTCAAAAATTACTTGGCTATAGATGTGTGGGTTTATTTTTGGACTCTCAATTCTATCCCGTTGGTCCATATGTCTACCCTTATGTTAGTACCACACTATTTTAATTATGGTAGCTTTGAAGTAAGTTTTGAAATTGGGAAGTGAGAGAGTCTTCCAACTTTTGTTTTTCTTTTTCAATGTTGTTTTGACTATTTGGTGCCCCTTGAAATTCCACATGAATTTGAGAGTCAGTTTTTGCAACCTGCAAAAAAAAGACTACTGAAATTTTGATAGGCACTGCATTGAATCTGTAGATTGCTTTGGGAAGTATTGCCATCTTACCAGTTGTTATGAACTGAATTGCATGCCCCCAAATTCTTATTTGGAAGGCCTAACCCACAATGTGACTGTATTTGGAGACAAGGCCTTTAAGGAGTCAATTAAGGTTAAGTGAAGTCATAAAGGTGGGGCCCTAATTCAGTAGGAATAGGGTTCTTTTAAGAAGAGGAAGAAACACCAGGAATGTGCATGTACAGAGAAAAGGCCACATGAGAACACATGAAGAAAACAGCCATCTGCAAGTCAAGGAGAGAGGCCTCAGGAGAAATCAAGCCTGTGGACACCTTGATCTTGGAGATCCAGCCTCCAGAACCGTGAGAAACAAATTTCTGCTGTTTAAGCCCCCCAGTCTGTGGCATTTTGTCATGGCGGCCCGAGCAGACAATATAACAATATTACATCTTCCAATCATGAAAATGGATGTCTTTCCATTTAATTATGTCTTTTGTTCAGCAACATTTTATAGTTTTCAGTCTACAAGTCTTTCACTTCCTTGGTTATATTTATTCCTAGGTATTTTATTCTTTTGTATGCTATTATAAATAGAACTATTTTCTTAATTTCCTTTTTGGATTGTTAATTGCTAGTGTATAGAAACAAACTGATTTTTGTGTGCTTATCCCATACTCTGTAATTTTCCTAAATTTGTTTATTAGCTCTAGTGTTTTTATATGGCTACTTTGGAATTTTCTATGTATGGAATCATGTCTCTGCAAATAGAGACAGTTTTACTTCATCCTTTCCAATTAGGATGCCTTTTATTTATTTTTATTGACTAATTTCTCTGACTAGGACTTCCAGTATAATGTTGAATACCAGTGGTGAAACATTCTTGTCTTGTTCCTGATGTTAGGGAAAAAGCTTTCAGACTTTTATCATTGGGGATGATGTTAGCTGTGGGTTTTTCATAAATGTCCCTTATCATGATAAGGAAATTCCCTTCTATTCCTAGTTTGATGAGCATTTTTATCTTGAAAGAGTGTTGAATATTTTCAAATGTTTTTTCTGCACCAATTGTGATTATCATGTGGGTTTTTCCCCCTTTGTTCTATTAATGTAGTGTATTACATTGATTTATTTTCTTATGTTGAACCAACTTTGTATTCCTGGGATAAATCCCACTTGATCATGCTGTATATAATCCTTTTAATGTATTGTTGGATTCGGTTTGCTAATATTTTTTTCTGCTTTTTCTCCCCAAATCCCCCCAGTATATAGTTGTATATTTTAGTTGTAGGTCCCTCTAGCTGTGGCATGTGGGACGCCACCTTAACGTGGCCTGACAAGCAGTGCCATGTCCTCACCTGGGATCCAAACCAGCGAAACCCCAGGTGGCCGAAGCAGAGCACACGAACTTAACTATTCAGCCACGGGGCCAGCCCCTCAGTTTGCTATTTTGTTGAGGATTTTTGTATCTCTACCCACAAAACATATTCATCTTTCATTTCTAGTGGTATCTTTGTCTGGCTTTGTTATCAGGATTATGCTGGCCTCGTAGAATGTGTTAGAAATTATTCCCCCCCGCCTTCTATTTTTGGAAGAGTTTGAATAGGATTGGTTTTATTTCTTCTTTAAATGTTTGAATTCACTGGTGAAGCCATCTAGTCCTGGGCTTTTCTTATTTGGAGGTTTTGAACTACTAGTTCAATATCTTTACTTGTTCTAAGTCTGTTAAGATTTTCTATTTCTGTTTGAATCAATTTTGGTAATTTGTGTGTGTTGAGAGGTTTGTATATTTAATTTAGATTATTTAATTTGTTGGTGTACAATTGTTTGTATTATTCTGTCATAATCCTTTTAATTTCTGTAAGGTTGGTAAAGTCCCCACTTTCATTTCTGATTTTATTTATATATTCTCTTTTATTTTCCTAAACAGTTTATCTAAAGTTTGTCAATTTTGTTGAGTTTTTTAAAGAACGAACTTTTGGTTTCATTGATTATTTTTTTCCGTTTATTGTTTCTCTCTGCTTTCATTGGTATTTTCCTCTTTCTGCTGGCTTTGGGTTTAGTTTGCTCCTCTTCTTCTAGTTCCTTAAGGTGTAAAGTTAGGTTGAGATTGTCTTCTTTTTTAATGTAGGCATTTACAGCTAAAAATTTCTCTCTGAGCAGTGCTTTTTATTGCCTCTCATAAGTTTTGGTGTGTTGTGTTTCCATTTTCCTTTATCTCAAAGTATTTTCTAATTTCTCCAGTAATTTCTTCTTTGACCATTTGGTTGTTTAAGAGTGGTAGTTTAATTGCCACATATTTGTGAATTTTTCAGTTTTCCTTCTGTTATTTATTTCTAACCTCATTCCATTTTGGTCAGGGAAGATACTTTGTGTGCTTTCAATTGTTTTAAAAGAGAATGGCTTTATGGCCTAACACGTGGTCTATCCTGGAGAAGGTTCCATGTGCAGATACAAGATACAAGAATGTGTATCTGCTTTGTTGGGTGGAGTGTTCCAAATCTGTCTGTTAAGGCCAGTTGGTTTTTAGTGTTGTTCAAGTCCTCCAGTTACCTATGGATCTCCTGTCTAAAGATTTTATCTATTATTGAAAGTGAGATATTTAAGTCTCCAACTATTGTTGTAAAACTATTTTTCTGTTCAGTTATGTCCATGTTTACTTCATATATTTTGAGGCTCTGTTGTTTGGTGCTTACATAATTTACTTTCTTGATGCATTGACCCTTTTATCAATATATAATTTCCTCTTTGTCTCTTGTAACAATTTAGACCTAAAACTCATTTTGTATATTATTATAGCCACTCCAGATTTCTTTTGGCTGCTATTTGCATGGAATATCTTTTTCCATCATTTAACTTTGAGCCTATTTGTGTCTCTGGGTATAAGACGACTCTCTTGTGAGCAGCATATAGTTGCATCAAGTTTTTTATTTTTTTAATTCATTCTGCTTCCTCTGTTAATTTGTAAGTTTAATTCATTTATATTTAAAGTGATTACTGATCATTCAGGAGTTGCTGCTGCTTTGCTACTTGTTTACTTGTTTTCTATACATCTTATATGATTTTTGTTTCTCAATTTTTCTAATAATGCCTTTTTCTAGTCTACCAGTTTTATTCCATTTTTATTTATTTTTTAGTTATTTTATTAGTGGTTATTATGAGGATTACAGTTAACACCCTAAATTTATACCAATCTAGTTTGAATTGATACCACCTTAGTTCAGTAACACATTAACTCTGCTTCTATTCAGCTCCATCTCAAACTTTCATGTTTTAACTTCACAAATTACATCTTTATACATCATATGCCCATTGACATAGATTTATAGTATGCATTTGTCTTTTTAATCACATAGAAAACAAAAAGAGAGTTACAAACCAGAAGTACAATAATACTAGCTTTTATGTATACACCGATGAAGTTCCCTCTATCAGTGATCTTTATTTCTTTGTATGGCTTTGAGTTAGTGTCTCATGTCCTTTTATTTCAGCCTTAAGAACTCCCTTTAGTCTTTCTTACAGGGCAGGTCTAATAGAGACAAATTCTCTTAGCTTTCGTTTATCTGGAAACATATTAATTTTTCCTTCATTTTTGAAGGACTGTTTTGCCAATTTTGAATTCTTTCTTTTTCCTCCCCAAAGCCCTAGTACTTGGTTGTAAATCCTAGTTGTAAGTTGTTCTAGTTCTTCTGTGTGAGCTGCCACAACATGGCAACTGACAGAGGGGTGGTGTGGTTCTGCAACAGGGAAGAAAACCCAGGCGGCCGAAGGAGTGCCAAACTTTAACCACCATGCCATCATGGCTGGCTCCAAATTTTGAATTCTTGGTTCGCAGGGTTTTTTGTCCCCAGCACTTTACATTTTTCATCCCATTGCCTTCTGGCCCTCATGGTTTCTGATGTGAAATCAGCAGTTAATCTTATTGAGCATCCCTTGTCTGTGACAAGTCTCTGCTCTATTGCTGATTTCAAGATTTAAGATTTTTCTCTTTGTCTTTTGATAATTTTATTATACAGGCATACCTCAGAGATATTGCATGTTTGACTCTAGACTACCACAATACAGTGAATATTGCAATAAAGCAAGTTACATGAATTTTTTGCTTTCCCAGTGTATATAAAAGTTATGTTTACACTATGCTGTAGTCTATTAAGTGTGCAATAGCATTAAGTCTGAAAAAAACAATGTACATACCCTAATTTAAAAATACTTTATTGCTAAAAAATGCTAGAAATGCTCATCTGAGCTTTCAGTGAGTCAAAATCTTTTTGCTGGTGGAGGGTCTTGTAAAAACCACAATATCTGCAAACCGCAATAAAATGAGGTGTGCCCCAGTGTGGATCTCTGAGTTTATCTTGTTTTAGTTCATTGAGCTTCTTGGATGTGTAGTTTCATGTCTTTCATCAAATTTGGGCCATCTGCTATGACTCACTCATGTGGCTGGCAGTTGATGCTGGCTGTTGACTAGGATCTCAGTGGAGGCAGTTGACAGGAACACCTATACATGGCCTCAGTGTTACTTCAGCTCCTCACAGTATGATGGGTTCCAAAATAGATCATCCCAATAGTGAGTGTTCTAAGACAAACAGGAGAAGCTCCAGGCTTCTTATGACCTAGGCTCAGAAGTTCCAGAAAATTACTTCTGCATATTCTGAAGTATTCTGCATATTCTGTTGGTCAAGAAGACCACTAAGAGCATCCCAGATTCAAGAGGTGATGAATTAGATATCTCTTCACAATGGGAAAAATGTCAAATGATTTGCAGCCAATTTTTAATCCACCATAAATATCCTATTGATTTCAAGAGAGTCAAGTTTCCAGAGCAAACAAGTGACAGCAAAGAGCTGTCAAGGATAGGTTTCTCATCTCTTGTATGGGAAGGACAGGATTTGAGGACATCCTATACCTGTACAGTTGGAAGAAAGGCCCTGCATTAAAGACAGAGATACAGGGAACTCAGAGCTGAAAAGGAACAAGGACCCTGCCTCCTCAGGATAAAAGAAAAAAGCGTTTACCCCAGTGATGCTCCTTGGGATGTGAAGGGGGAAAAATACAATTATCTCAGGTGCAGAAAAGTAATTTGATTGAATTTACGGACTAGTGACTGAAAAAAACCCTCTAACAAATTAGGACTAAAAAGGATCTTTCTTAATTATATGTAATTTATACACCAAAATCCCATCACACAATGTAGTTCATAATGAAGAAACTTTTGACAAGAAGGACTACTACTACTGCTGCTGTTTAACATGTTACTAGAATTCCTCAACAATGCTCTAGGACAAGAAAAATAAGATGTGGGAGGACTGGAAAGTAAGGAATAAAATTGTCAACATTTGAAGAAATTAAGATCACCTACTTAGAAAATCCAACCAAATCAACATGCAAACTATTATTCAATTATGAGAGTTTGACTAGTTTTCTAGATTCAAGATCATTTTATTGGAAACAATAGCATTTCTCTACACTAGCAATAAGTATCTAGGAATTAACACAGAACACACAAGACCTCTATGGAAAAACTTTTAAACTCTTAAAGGAGAAGTTTTGAATAAATGTGAAGATATTCTGATGTTCTTGGATCAGGTGACAAAATAAAGATATCCATTTTCTCCAAATTGATATGTAAATTCAATGAGATGCCAAATAAAATTCCAGTATGAATTTTTAATCTATTTTACCACTTTATCCTAAAACCTATTTAGAGGAATGAAATCCATGAATAGCTAAGTCAACTTTGAAAAAGAATATTAAGTGACTTGCCTTACCAGATTAAAACACACTACAGAGCTAAAGTAATAAAAATAACATTGTGCTGGCATAAGATCAGACAAATAGACTGTGCGGTAAAGAATTTAACCTCGCCAAAAAAGAGGCCTGATCTTTTCCCTTGGCATTTGGGAGGTAATATCTAAGCCCTTGAAATGTCATGCCTGATGGGAATGTCTTTTACTTGGGTGCCTTGGATCACACAGGATAGTCTAAGAATGTGATTTAGAGTCAGGGCTGGTCAGACCAGATAGTAACAGTGTAATCTAGGGTGGGAGTTTGGGGCATGTGGTATCAGTCAACTTCTGTAACGGCTGGAGACAGGAGACTGAGATCAGCCACACAGACAACCAATGATGCCTACATGCTGGAACCTCAATACAAACTCAAGACCAAGGCTCAGGTGGGCTTCCCTGGGTGGCAATACTCGGTGTATTGTTATACATCGATACTGTCCTAACTCCATAGGGACAACATTTGGTACTTTTCCTGGAGTCTTCCCTATGCATTTCTTCCCTTGACTGATTTTAATCTATATCCTTTCCCTGTAACAAACCATAACCATGTAGCCTTCATGAGTTCTGGGAGTTCTTCTAGCAAATTATCAAGACTGAGGGTAGTTTTGGGAACCTCTCAAACTTGCAATTAGCATCAGAAGTGAGGGTGATTTTATGTGGACTCTTCACTCTAAACAGTTGTTAACTTTCACACAAAGCAATGGAACAGAATAGAGAAATACACTCTTTAGCAGTGAGGAAATGATAAACTATTAGAAAATAATATTAGAAAACCAACTCATTACATAAGAAAAATAAAAGTGGGTTACTACCTTGTGCCACATACAAATAAGGATTCCAGGTGGAATAAAAACCTAATTGTGAAAGATAAAACTAATGGGAGAAAATCTTGTAGAATCTTTTTGTGACCTGAGTTGGAGAGACCTTATAACAAGATCCAACAAAGCACAAATAAGAAGTAAAGAAGAATTTTAAAGATGGCTTTTACTACACCAAATTAATGTTTAAGTAAAGGACCCCAAAGTTACCAGAAAAAATGATAGGCTGAGAGAAGTTATTGCAACGTCTAACATTAATACATAACTATCAAATGGACTATTAACTAGAATATACAACGAAACCACAAAAATCAAAAAGAAAAAAGTAGATACCCTCAATTAAAAAAATGAGAAAAGGATATGAAAAGTCATTTCACAGAATGGGAAAACCAAATAGTTAACAAGTCAAAGAAATGATGTTCAAACTTTTTAATAGATAAAATTTAAACAAGACACCAAGTTATACATATGTGATTGTGAAAAGTGAGAAAGCTGGATAATGCCAAGTGTTGGTAGTGGTCTAAGAGGAACTCTTACACACTACTGGCGAGAATAATTAAGTATAAGTGAACCCTAGGATACAGCAATCCCATTCCTGGGTACATACCCCAGAGAAAATTTCACATTTCCATAGGAGATATGTAAAAGAACTTTAATCAAACCTTGTTTGCTGTGCTGTTGAAGGGGTGGTGTTTGATGATGGGATTGGAGGCCATCTAGCATCCATCACTGAGGGAATGGGCAAATGAAATTTGATGGAATGTTATGGAGCAGTTCGAATAAAAGAACTGAACATGGTTTTTGCAACAGTGAAAGAAGTTAAGAAATGTCTATGGTGCAATATTGTTTGTGTAAACTAAAAATAAAAACAAAAAATAACATTTATTTTTTACAAGGAGACGCAAACTTAAGGACACAGTGAGTTTGAGGGGATTAGAGATGGAGATAAAAAGGAATTGTGTGCGCCTGAGTTCTAATAAAAATTACATCTGTGTATTTTTTAATATGTTACAAACAGTATGTATAATCTCAAGGAAAAGATTTTAAATAGAAAAAGTCACTCTGATAAATGCTTTTAATGTAATAGAAGCCTTTGGGAGAGCAGAAGGACCTGACCTAGCTCTGGGGAGGGCCTGCAGCCTTCCCTGAGAAATATAGACAGGTTAAACAAACGCCAGGAGAACTGGGAAGAGAGTGACAGATAGTTTAATTTTAGGTAAAGGGAACCTCATGTGCAGTCTCACAGAAGAGGCAGGATGAGTGGGGATTGTGCAGACTGCAAGAAAATCATATGGAGTCCAGAGAGAGCAGCTTAGGTAATCAGAGGCCGTTTGGCAGGTGTGGGGGCCGAGGGTATATGGGAATTCCCTGTACCTTCCTTTTAATTTTGCTGTGCACCTAAAACTGCTCTAAGAAAATAAAGTCTTTTTAAAAAATCTACTTATGCTTTTTAAAAACGTTCTTATTGTAAAATATTTCAAATATACAAAGGAGAGCAATGAATAAGCACAAAATCATCACCTATGTTTAATGACTGTTCACATAGTGTAATATTTATGCCTATTTTGTTGAACTACTTTAGATATGACATTTCAGCTCGAAATATTTCAGGTTACACCTGTAAAATATGGCACCTAACAAAATGGCACCACACCAAACAAAATTAACAATAAGTCCTTTACATCATCTAATATCCTGTCTATACTCAATTGTAACTAATTGTTGAGCAGTTAAATATAATTTATGGCTGCACAGAGTTCTATGATATGCACAAACCATAAATTACTCGGCTATGCATTCATTGTAGGGCACTGATTTAGGGCAAGATTATTGTAAACACCCTTGCTAGTCCTTATAGTCTTGGGATTCTAGTCCAGGGGTTCTTAACACTTCGGGGATTGTAAGGACTGAATTTTTTTTTTTTAAGATTTTATTTTTCTTTTTTCTCCCCAAATCCCCCCGGTACATAGCTGTGTATTTTTAGTTGTGGGTCCTTCTAGTTGTGGCATGTGGGATGCTGCCTCAGCATGGCCTGATGAGTGCTGCGATGTCTGTGCCCAGGATCCAAACTGGCGAAACCCTGGGCCACTGAAGCAGTGTGCGCAAACTTAACCACTTGGCCACAGGACTGGCCCCCGGACTAAATTTTTATCTACTCAAAATTCCTATGTTGAAATCTAATCCCCAATACAATGGTATTTAGAGGTGGGGTCTTTAGGAGGTAATTAGGTCATGAAGGTAGAGCCCTCAGGAATGGGACCGGTGCCCTTATAAGGCAATGAAGGGAGCAGAGCACTCTCTTCGGTCCACGTGAGGCTAGAAGGAGAAGTTGCCAGTCTGCAATTCAGAAGAGGGTCCTGGCCAGAACCCAACCATGCTAGCAACCTGATCTGACTTCCAGCCTCCAGAACTGTGAGCAATAAATGTTATGGTATTTTGTTATAACAGCCTGACTGAGATGGGTTATATATTTCTTTGGGAATCTAAGTCAAGTTTTGGATCTGATCCCTAGAAAAATATACCTAGGCCCCAATATGCAACATCGTACATACAACTTCTGAGAGTTCAAGGACCTCTGGGAACCTTTCCAGGGAGTCCCCACACTTCAAGTCAAGGAGATCAGCTCCTTACTCGTGACTGTCCATGGGCCACACTACACTGATGAACAGAGAGCTGCTAAGGCTGACCCAGAACTGCACATACATGGTCATTACTCAAACTGCTTCAACTTTAAACTGGACCCTTCAGGAACAACAAACCCTGTGCTTCATCTCCCATCAGTTTCCTGCCAAATCCCTACCCTGTTAACCCACATCTCTGTGCTAAAGGCCCCAATCACAAGCCTTCTAAATTCCTCCTAAAGCAGGTGGCCCGTCAGGTCTCTCAGAACTATCTCTGTTCTGGTCTTAAAAACTACTATTTAGGGGCCGGCCCCGTGGCACAGCAGTTAAGTTTGGCATGCCCCACTTCAGTGGCCCAAGTGCATGGGTTTGGATCCTGGGTGTGGACCTACACCACTCATCAGCCATGCTGTGGCAGCAACCCACATATAAACGGGAAGAAGACTGCCACAAATGTCAGCTCAGCGCTAATCTTCGTCAGCAAACAAAGCAAAACAAAACTACTATTTATGATGTAATGTTACTGTATTTCATCAAATTGAAGGCAATACTGGTTGAAAAAAAGGCATCCCAATTTCAGAAATGTTAAAATGCAAAGAGAATGGTCCATCTTGCAGGCTTACAGACTGTTGATAAACAGCTGCTGCACCAACCACCTCCCAAACTGACCTATTCAAATCCTGGGACACCCCCCCCACCCCAATTTCCCCTAATCCTAAAACTAAAGGGTTAATATCAGATCTAGCAGGGGGCTTCCAAGGTCCTGCTCCATCCCTGGCCTACGTCTTCCCGGATGGCCAGTGCCCGTGCCTCATAGGCTGATAAATATTCTACATGATACTACAGGTTGCAAAGCTTTCCAATTCCTTTCCAGGCATGTATTTCTGTACCATCACGGCTGTGCAGAGCACTGAGTTCCCTGGATGTGTGGAATAATTTCCTGAGTATGTGAAGAGAGGGTGCGGAGGGCAGGGACAATAAGAGTGGGGATTGGGTAATTTGTGATCATAGCTTCAGCCCTCTCACCCCCTGGAGTGGGAGGAACCGAGGACCCATTGCCCAGAGAAGCCTGTTAGGATAGCAAACTTTAGACGAAATGTTGAGCATAGGTTATTTGAAGAAAGAGGGAAGATATCAACTCATCTGGGCCATGGCTTTAGGGCTTAAGTGATGCAAACTTCTTCCTTCACGCTCCTCTGGTAAGAAGCACAGAGTCCTGTAGTCTGGAGGAAGAAAAAGGAGATAGAAGGCTCCGGGCCTGTCTTGCAGCTTCCCAACACACGATTCGAGACTCATTCTTGCTTCCTTCTCTGACTCTTGATACACACGAAGATTCTTTATTCTTTATTCCCCCCAAACCGCCATAATACTGGGGTTGAGTCCCTCAGACACCAAGGAGCAGCTTGCATCCCTGGGAAAATGGCTGCATTTTGCCACAGCGCTTGCCTTCGGCTCTAGGGGATGGAGTTCACTACTCTCTCCTGAACAGGGGGTGCACACACCAGAGATGCTCAAGGATTTATTGTTTAAATCACCTTAATAAGTCTAATAGCAATAATGACATTAATACTAATAACTAGGTAAGAACTTTGTATATATCATTATCTCATTTGATTCTCCAAAAAAGAAAACCATAAAAGGAAAGTGCAATGTTAAGTATTTTCCCCCATTTTACAGATGATGGAAACAAAGAGGTTAAGGTAACATCCAAAGTCACGCGCTTTGTGGGTGGAGCCCGGCGTAGCATCGAGGTTTCTCTGACTCCGAGACGAGCCCTCCTTGAGTAAGCCGGCGTGGCCTTGAGCGGAGTGTGCTCCCGCTGTCTTCTCTGTAGGTCACACGGAGAAACACTTGTGAATTCTCGTTACAAGACCAAGTCCGCCACGCAGGAGAATCTTGGTGCTGGGAACCTTCACTCTGAGACTGAAACTCCTGTCTTCTCTCCAAAGATCACTTTTTCAGGGATTCTCTAAGGCTATTGGGGGAAAGGAGGGAGCAGCAGGGGGGATTCACAGCCGTAGATCAGAGACCCTAGAAAACGCCGGCCGCGCAGGGCCATTATCGCACTCCGCAAACGGGCCCCGGCGCCGGCGCGCGCCCACCTCCAGGCGAGGCGCCGCACGCAAGACGAAGGCTCAGGCTCCTCCCACCGAAGGACTTTCAGACACTCGCCCTCCTCCTGCGGCAAAGTCAGCCACTATTTGAGGCAGAGAAAGAAATGCTCCTATTCACAAACACCGGGTTATCACTAGGTCACTAAGCGTTACCCAGTGGCACTCACGCCGGCAAGCCACAGAGGCACACCACCTCACCAGGCTGGTGACCGCGTCACAGGCGCAAGGCCGCAACGGTCTCCCTCACACACACGGTAACGCACGACACGGTCACGCGCAGGCGCCCACGAGCAAGCTATCACGGCCTCACACGTTCAACCCTCGTAGCAACACGTCACAAAGACACACGCTCTAAGCAGCAGCCTGCAAGACACACCGGCGGACGGACACAGACCTGACAAACCGGGCACGCAGGGACACACCCTCACACGCAGCCCGGACACAGACGGACACACAGCCGCTGGCGGGCCCGCATAGGCCGGCCCCTCCGCAACAGCGGGTCGCAGCACCCAGCGGCCCGGGACCGCACAGACGCGCCTAGCCGACCCTAACACGGCTAGCTACGCACGCTGTCGCGTCACCAGACCGCCTGGGCCGCAGTGGCCCCTGGGAAATGTAGTTGGGGGAAGGGGGAGGCCGGAAACGCTCGGGCGAAGGGCTCTGGGGCTGGTAGTTCAGGAGGGAGAAGCCGGCGCTTCGCGCTGTAACCCGCGCGAGGGGCGCCCGCCCCGCCCTGGAGCCGAAGCCCCGCCCCGCCGCGCCCCGCCCCGGAGCCGAAGCCCCGCCCCGCGGTCCCGCTCAGCCCGCTAGGGCTGCGCAGCGGCGTTCCCGCACGGAGCGGGGGCGTAGCGGGAAGGGAAGGGACCAGGGCGCCGGGCAGCGGTGGAAAGGAGGAAGCTCCGTAGGGCGGAGAGGGAGGCTTCCAGAGACCCTCCCACCAGCAGAGCGCGAAGGTGCTGTGGTCAGGAAGCCCCAGAGCTGGGAGCATCGTCGTGGGAGAGGAGCGCTCTGGTGATGCTCGTCCGAGGGGAACAGCAAGCCAAGGGACCCGCAGATGATGTTAATTGTGGCAGCTCATTGCGTTATAACGGGGCTCAGAGGCTGTAAGATGAACTTTGGGACGCTCCGTTTCCCTAATATCACTCTGTCTCAGAGCAGGCAGAGCTGGAGAAAAAGACTTGTGAGTGCTGCGGACACAACGAAAATGTCTTCCTGGGGGAGGCGGAGCTCCTGGCTCCCAACTAGGAAGGGAGCCCTCGAGAAAACACTCACTCACTGTGCCCGGGCAACCCATGATGCAGGTACAGTCTTTTGTGGTGCTGGGCTCCTGGGGGACTGGAGGAGGGGGCATCTTGGGGGCTTCCAGCACCAGGGCCCACCAACCTTTACCCCAGGTGCCGCCCAAGGCAAAGCAATGGCTTCCTACGCCCAACACCCACACTATATGCCCAATTTTTCGGCAAGAATTAAGGGTATTCAGTGTATGTCTTGGGACCAGAATAAGCTAAATACCTGGAGGGAAAGGATTTTCCCCGCAACGACATTGAGGAGGAGGGGCTCGCAATAGGGACCAATAAAAATTGGTCCAAATCATGGCACTTCTCAACCTTCATCATGGCGCAAACAGAAAATGGTAAAATTTGTATGGCACACTGGAGTTGTATAAGTTAGGGTGTAGATTAAGCTGATATAATAAAGACTTCAGAATACGGTGACCTAAATATCATATATTCATCTCTCCCTCGTGTAAGAGTCTGGGGGTGAGCAGTCTAGGACGTGGGATAGCTCTGCCTTCCTGAACAAGTAGTTTCCATCTTTGGGACAAAGGAGGATGTTAAAATTCTCAGTGTCTCCCAGCTGGCAGGGCAAAGGAAGGGGAGAGAAAGCGGGCACAGAAATAATGATCCCTTTTGTTCACACGTCATTTGGTAAGTAAATTGGGTTTCATAAAAATTAAAAACTTTTGTGCACCAAAGGATATTACAAGAAAATGAAAAGATAACCTACAGTTGGGAGAAAATATTTGCAAATTATGTATACCATAAGGGTTTAGTCTCCAATATATAAAGAGTTATGTAGGAACTCTTTATGACTCAACAACAAAAAGACAAATAACCCAATTAAAATTTGGGCAAAGGACTTGAATAGACATTTCTGCAAAGAAGATATACAAATGACCAACAAGCACACAAAAAGACCCTTAACATCATTAGTCATTAGGGAAATGCAAATCGAAACCACATAAGGTACCAATTGACATCCACTGGATGGCTATCATTAAAACAGGAAAGTAAGTGTTAGTGTGAATTTAAAAAGGAAAGTAAATGTGGAAAAATTGGAAACCTTGTACACCGCTGGTGGGAATGTTAAACGCTTCAGCCACTACAGTAAACAGTTTGGCAGTTCCTCAGAGAGTTAAGTATAGAACTACCACTTGACTCAACAATTCCACTCCTGGCCTGTACCCCAAAGAACTGAAATAAGTACGTGCATGTTCATGACAGCAATATTCACAACAGCCAAAAGGTGTAACTATCCCAAATGGCCATCAACAAATCAACGGGTAAACAAATTGTGGCATATACATACAGGGGGATATTATTCAGCCATAGAAAGGGATGAAGCATGGATGAACCTGCAAAACATTATGCTCAAGAAGCCAGATACAAAGGTCACATGTTGTATGATTTCATTTATGTGAAATATCCAAAATAGATAAATCCATAGAGCTAGAATGCAGATATGTTGCTAGGGACTGAGGAGAGGGCCGAATGAGGAGAGACTGCTTAATGGGTACAGAGTTTTACTCAGGAGATGGAAACATTTCAGAACTAGACAGAGATAGTGGTTGTGCAACATTGTGAATGTACTAAAATGTTCACTTAAAAATGGCAAATTTCATACTATGTGAATTTCACCTCAATAATTATTTTTTAATTGGGGATGGTCTAAATACCCCAATTAAACAGCAGAAATTTTCAGACTGAATTTTTAAAACAATACCAAATTGTATGCTGCCTATGAGAAACCCATTTTAAATAGAAAGACAAAAATAGGTTAAAAGGATGAAAAAGATATGCTATGCTAATACTAATTAAGAGAAAGCTAGAATGGGTATATTAATATCAGACAAAGTAGACTTGGGAGCAAAGAATACTACTAGGGACAAAGAAGGTAGTTTTGTAATGAGAAGGGGATCAATTAAGAGTACATAACAATCTCAAATGTTTATGCATTTAATACAAGAGCTTCAAAACACATAAAAACTGATAGAATCAAAAAAGAAATAGACAAAGTCACAATTATGGCTAGAGATGTCAAAACCACCCCCCCTCAAAAAAATTAGAGATAGTAGACTTGAACAAACAAATTAATGCAACAGAATAGGAAATACATGAATGTACCCAAAACACATCTGGTAACTTGGTATATGCTAAAGGTGACATTTCAAACAAGTGGGAAAAGATGGATTATTTGTGAATGGATCTGAGAAATGGGGTGGCCATATGGGGTAAAATTAGGTTTTTGCACAAAAAGCTTAAATGTAAAAAAATGAAAACACAAAAGTAACAGGAGAAATCATGGGAAAAATTTTAAATTATCTCAAGATGCAGAGGGCCTTTGAAACATGCATCAAAACTCAGATGCCTTAAAAGAAAATACTGGTAAATTAGATAACGTAAAAAGCAATTTTGCATAGCAAAAGAGGACTGTAAACAAATTCAAAAAACAAATAAACTGGAAAAAAGTATTTGCCAATCATATCATAAGATGCTAATTTCCATACTACATAAGTAAAAGGTCACTTTTCAACTGAATATTGAGCAAGAGATATAAACAGTTCATAGAAAAGAAGTCCAGACTCATTTATAATAAGAAAAAGGCTACACTGGGATATCATTTTCCAACTCTCAGATTAATAAAGATCCAATAGTCTTATGGCTTGACCTAATAGATGAGAAATTTATACCCCAAAGCTCAGAAAACATAGACTTTTTTAATTTACATGTAACAGTTATGAAAACTGATCACATATGAGGCTATAAAAGAATCAATACAAATGTCTGACTATAATGCAGTAGCATCAAAAACCAATAAAAAGATAGCCAAGACTTTTGAGTTAAAGGAGAGCACCTAAAGTAAATTACAAAATACGGAAATGAATAACAACAAAAACACTAAATGCCAGAATTGTAGGACACAACTTATGTAGTAGAGGGAAATGTACAGCTTTAAGTGCCTTTATCAGGAACAACAAAAAACTAAATTCTCAATTCAAAAATGTAGATTAAGAGGGATAGAGTACACTCAAAGAATTAAATTATAAACATAAAGGGCAAAAATCTATAGAGAATTAGGAGAAATAAGAGAAGAGGATAACAAAACCAAGAGATAGGTTTTTTAAAAGATCAATGATCAATAAGTTATATGAACTGTCAAGGCAGATAAAAAGAGCAAAGATGCAAATATGAAAATGAGTAAGAAACCAAATGAAGTCAGAAGAAGAATAAAAGAATCTTATGAATCACTATTTGCAACCAAATTTGACAATGCAGACAAAATGAATACATTTCTAAAAAATATAAAATACCAAAATTGGCACAAGAACAAAAAATTTGAATAAATCTGATAAATTGAAATGGTATAAAAACATCCCCTCAAAAGGAGAAAAAGCCTAAAGAACAATTTTAATCAAACTTTTATGAATGGATTTGATGACCTATTTGATAAGAGATAAATGAGGAAAAACACTGATAAAAAGAGAGTCCAAATGACTGAGCAGTATGTGGAGATATGCTCCAAGTCACCGGTAGTCAAGAATAATGCAAACTAAAACATCCAAGGAAGATAATATCAAGTGTTTACAAGGACGGAGCAAGAGGTGCTGCTGGTGAGAATGGAAACAGTTGTAGCTACTGTAGAAAATAATCTGGTTGTACGTGGTAAAACCGTGCAAAAAAACCTTTGCCCAATATTCCAGGGTAAATATTCTAATCTGGTTCAGGTCCACAAGAGGACACATACTAGGATGTTCTTTGTGGCAGCCAGGAGTGTATCCATCACTGCAGGAAAGAATAAGTAGAAAGTAGTAAATATATACTATGAATTACTAAGCAAATCTTAGAAGCAATGAATAGCATTACAGCACTGTGCACAGAGGCACAGGATAGATCTAAAAAACGGTGCTGAGGAGAAACAAAAATGACACTTTTATAGCATAATACCATTAATGTAAATTTCAAACACGCGTCTTATTTGATAAGGGATATACACACATTTAAGGATGCATACCAAACATACCTGTGTGCATACCTATGGGGGAGAATAGGAAAGAACGAAGAAACAAGTGTTCGACTAAATAATTTTGATAATGTACTATGAATTGAGGTCCAAAAATATAAATGCAAATTTTAAAAACCAAGAGCCATACTCTTCATGGCCTCTATCTTAATAGAAGGCAGAGTTCTAACAGCCTCAAATATCCGAACAGTCTGACCGACTCTGGAGCCGCAGTTCCCATCCCAGCATCAGAGAGCGGGGCTGGGAGCGCGCTGTTTCAGACTCCGTCCATATACTGGGAGGCAGGACACAGGCGCTGAAGTTACAGTTCTGTCTCCCATGAGCAGCTGGCTCTCAGGCATGCAATTCAACTTCCTGATTGATTTCATCCTTAATAACTGCCATGTTAACTGTTTACAGATATTAGATCCTTTCAAGGAATCCTCAAAAAAAACTTGAAAGGCTGGAATTTCAGTTTTCCAGATAACTACACTGAGCCTGAGACAAGTATAATCACCTTTTCCAGTTCTCCTAACTAAAGAAGCTGACATCCCTATGAAGGTCTAACTCCAATACCTACACTTGTGCCAATAATCAAAAGAGCGGATACTTCCACACTTTCTGGAAGAATACGTGAGGAATTACCATGCAAATGCTTTCAGGAAAGCTGACCAGGAGGGTGACTCATTCCCCTGTCACTAAAGTACCCTCACCTCATGGCTTCAAGGACTCTGCTTTCCTCCACCATACAATCTACTGTCTCCCTGTCTTGAGCCTCATGAATAAAGCAGAAGATCTTAGGAGGGTACAGCAAATTAATATGCTAAGTAAGAACTAGAAATCAATGTGAAATCATGTCCTAAAAAGGAAACATTTTTCCAGCTGTCTCTAAAAGGGACCCAATCATAATGGCAGCAATTTTGCCCAAAATTTATGTGCAGTCCTAGCATCCAAATACAGTAACTACTAAAAGAATGCAGGACTCTGCACACAAAGCTTTGCATTGTTTGCTCAGGAAGAGAGGTCCGAAAGACATTTAAAAAGAAAGCAAGCCTTCTGTAGGGGAGAGAACAAGTGGAATTATGACGTATCTGAAGAAGCTTGGCCACACCTCCTTTTCACTTATCAACTGAGGCAGTGTCAAATTATCATTAATTTTCAAATGGTCATTTTTTTAAGTTACTGAAACAATGTTTTACAAATCCTGGCACAACTTCTGGTTTTATAAAGGGTAACTAATACCTACTTCTTATTACAGTGAACTGTACTGTGAAGTTGGGCCATTTTTTTCTTGGGCAACAGAAATGACAGAAAACAGAAAATAGAGTATAAAGGAAAATGCTATCTTACTTCAGACTCTTTCCAAGTCTAGCTAGCAAGACCTTTTACTGAGAAAAATGGTTTCCTTTCTTAAAAGGGAAACTTCTATTTCTGATTTCATATCCTTTTTTTTTAGATTTTATTTTTCCTTTTTCTCCCCAAAGCCCCCCAGTACACAGTTGTGTATTTTTAGTTGTGGGTCCTTATAGTTGTTGCATGTGGGATGCCACCTCAGCATGGCTTGACAAGCTGTGCCACGTCCGCGCCCAGGATCTGAACTGGCAAAACCCTGGGCCACCGAAGTGGAGTGTGTGAACTTAACCACTCGGCCACGGGGCCAGCCCTCATATCCTCTTTTGAATATATATGCTTGTTTTCTCCCTCCCTAAATTCCTTGGAAGGTAGCTAACTTCATGAGTTTGGGCAGGAAACACTGTGGATGGGTCCGGAACATCCTATTATTGCAGAAAGTAAGGATGCTTGCACAGATGTCAGAGCAGTACTGAAGGGAGCAAGGAGCTAGCTTAAAGTGGCCCCAGTGGCTAAGTTCTGACAACTTGAGCATCAAAAATGTATACATTTTAATTAATTACAATGTGTTAAGGGGCCGGCCCGGTGGCACAGTGGTTAAGTGTGCACGTTTTGCTTTGGCGGCCCAGGGTCTGCCAGTTTGGAACCCAGGTGTGGACATGGCACCACTTGGCGAACCATGCTGTTGCAGGCGTCCCACATATAAAGTACAGGAAGATGGGCACAGATGTTAGCTCAGGGCCAGTCTTCCTCAGCAAAAAGAGGAAGACTGGCAGCAGATGTTAGCTCAGGGCTAATCTTCCTCAAAAAAAAGAAAAAAAATGTGTTAAGATTGTAAAAGGTCATGAATTTCTGAGATTAAAAAGAAAAATGTTAAAATGTAATTCACAAATACATAGATATAATAAAATATGGGAATGAATTTAGTAAGTACAAAGTATAAAATATATGTATTTACATCTATGGATTACATATACAGACACATATATGGATTTCCTTCTCATGGGGTATAGGAGGCATGTAAATGTGTGTCTATATATGCAGTGTGTATAGGTGGGTCTCTTCTCTCTCCCAGGTCTTTAATCAAAAGTCAAGCTCCAAAGAGGCCTTCTCTGGCCATACAATCTAAAGTATCAACCTGGTCCCCTATGTCATCCTTCCTCTTTTTCTCCTTAGAATTTACTCTCTTACATTTATATATTTTACTGATACATACTTTCTATTGTTTGTCTTCCTCATTAGAACTTAGCTGCACAAAGGCAGGGAGTTTTGTCTGTTTAGTTCACTCTGTATCTCCAATACCTGGATTAGAACAAAGCCTGGCACACAGCAGACACTCTATACACAGTTTTTAAAAACACATACACACAAATACAAACCTCCTGCTTAATCAAGAATAGATAAAGTTCTTAAATATGGTGAGCAAAAATCGCATAAACTGTAACAAGGTAGAAAGACATGTTCAGCATAATAACCAGATTAAAAAGGAATCCACCAGTTCATCGCCATTGATCATATCCAATAACCAAGTAGAAGGGGTTTCACCGGTGTGTTCTAAACAAACTAGTCCATGTCCTAAAGAGAATCAGCTGAACAGACGCAAACCCTCATCTCTTGGGACAGGAAATCTCTAGATGGTCCTAATAACTACAAGATACTAATAAGCATAAATTTTTAATAATGCTAAGAGATCAAGTCAGGAAATCACAATAAGACAATGGATTGTATAGTTGCAGATTAACAAAATTTAGTACCTCATTGTGAAGAGAAACACCAGATTGTAAAGTTCAAACACCTATGCTAAAGGCATGAGTGTGAAAGATTCTATCAACATTACTGTTGAAATTTTGAACTGTAAGAACAGAGAATCAATCGGTGGCTTGGGTTTATGTCACCTTAGAGGAAGAAATCAGGTGTCATATTTAGATCAAGAATCAGTTACTGAATAATTCAGACTCTTCACTGGTTTGAGTCATTATTCTTTTCCCTTTAGGCCTGGTGAGTTTACTGTCACCTTGGGGAGGTTTCCGAAATAAGTTATTACTCAACCCTTAGAAAGTATTAAAGTATTAAAATAAGTATCCCTATACTGCCAGGAAATATAAGAATAAATAAAAGATGATATGAATTTAGCTTGTGATATTAATACATTTTAGATTATATGTATATAAGTTTGGCAGTGTTTTATAATCACTGTATTTGTCTCAGTTCAAGTTTGAAGTATTCAATCATACAAAATCTGTAGTGTAAGTGGTTTAAAGGGAATTTGTCTTAATATTTCAGAAAAATAACTTTCAGATTTTTATTAGACGTAAGTATAAATTGACTATTAAAGCAACTACGAAAGCAGTAGTCATTGTTTCGTTCCATGCACATGTATAAATCCTATACTCTTTTCTAATTCATATGTTCTGTTTTTATAGATGCTCTCGAGACAATGCCCAAGATTCTAAGCACTTCTAACTGTTCAAGGAGGCCATGTTCCCATATCATCAAAGTTTACCTCCCTCCATCCACTCAGATCAAACAGGAATAGACTGCTCCATGCCCTCAAGTTCCTCATTACCCCGAAGAACGGTCATGATTTATTCCCTAAAAATTGCAGGCTCCAACTGCTTTACTTTGACCATTAATTGAAAATGGTTCACCCTTCTGTCTGCCAGCCATGTCTTTTGTCTGCCATCTTTAGTTCTAAAGAAGTTATCAATAAACTTCTTAAGCCAAGTTTACAATCTACCCACAAAAGAAGACCTCGTTTACAATTCTTATTGTATTCCATTACACAATATATTTAAACCCATACTGAAAGCAGAAAGTCAAATAATTCCTTTAAGATGAAGAGCCATTCATTAAACCGATGGATCCATTATTCTCTCAGCTTGCCATTCTTTCTTTAAAGGCCTCTGGTGAGTCACTGCCACAAATGACTTTAACTCCTTACAGGAGAGCCTACTAAGGAGTTTTACTAGGTGAATTTTTAAAATTCATCCTTATTGTGAAACAGACTAATAAATACTAAATTAATTTTTATCAACAAATAAAACAACAATTCTCTCAGCTTTACAAAGGCTGTGCATTCAACTTTCATACACTTGTTATATCATAAGGTTTCTCCTCAGGGTAAATAATTATGCCGTACAAAAGTCTAAGGCTTTCTCACATGTATAGCAAACATGAGGTGAATGAGTCAGGACTCTAATTCCAAGAGGCAAAAATCCAACTCAAATTAACTTAAGCAAAAAAAGGAAATTTATTGGATCACAAAAATGAAAAAGTAAAGGATGGTGTAGACTTCAGGCACGACTGGATCCAGGAGATAAAACAATGTCATCAGATTCCTGTGTCTCACGTGCATTTTCTCTGTGTTGGACAGATCTTGGGAAGACTTTCCTCATGGAGTAGCAAAAAGGCTACTGGTGAGTTTTTAACCTTACTAAATCCTTGAAACTTGCAATGCCAGAAAGAAAAAGATCTTCTCCTACTACCCATGACAATATCTCTATATGGCTCTACTGGTCCAGACAGGGCCATTTGCCAATCTCTTATTAATCACTAGGAGGAAAATAATCAGCCAGCCTATGACCAATCCACTGCCTCCCTGATTAATAGTTTCATCAGCATCATATGCACTGAGGGTGATGTAAGTCTCAAATGGGGCATAGAACAGATCAAACAGTAACAGATGTCTACCACCCAGGTTATCTCAAATAAGGGATGCTCACGAACTGAAGGCTCTTTCATATGTGCTACATTCACAGAATTACTAACCAAAGAATTCACTGATATTTATTTAATAAGGACTGAGAGGTGACTGAATGTTTTCTTTTTTATACTTGTAATAATCAGAGAGTTTCTCTATTATGAATTTTCTGATGGCGCCTGAGGGCTGAGGCACAGCTAAAATTATTCCCACATTCATTACAGTTATAGGGTTTTTCTCCAGCATGAATTCTCTGGTGTAGCCTAAGGGACAAAATCTGATGGAAAGCCTTCCCACATTCATTACATTCATAGGGCTTCTCTCCAGTATGAATTCTCTGATGCTGATTAAGGTATGAACCACAACTGAAGGCCTTCCCACATTTACTGCATTCATAGGGTTTCTCTCCTGCATGACTTCTCTTATGATGAATTAGAACAAGAGCATCACTGAAGGCTTTCCCACATTTACTGCATTCGAAAGGTCTTTCTCCAGTATGAATTCTATGATGTCGATTAAGCTGTGAGTCAGTCCTAAAAAACTTCCCACATTTGATGCATTCATAGGGCTTTTCTCCGGTATGAATTCGCTGATGTTGATTAAGGTGTGAGCGATAACCAAAGGTCTTCCCACATTCGTTACATTTAAAGGGTTTCTCTCCTGTATGAATTCTTTGATGCAGAGTAAGGGCTATGCGTCTGCTAAAGGCTTTTCCACACTGACTACATTCGTAGGGTTTCTCTCCAGTGTGGATTCTCTGATGTTGATTAAGGTGTGCGCTCTGTCTGAAGGCTTTATTACATTCCTTACATTCATATGGTTTCTCCCCGGTGTGAATTCTCTGATGTTCAACAAGGAAGGCATAACGGCTGAAGGCCTTCCCACATTCATTGCATGCAAAGGGTTTCTCTCCAGTGTGGATTCGCTGATGCTGAGCAAGGTGTGCGCTCTGTCTGAAGGCTTTGTTACATTCCTTACATTCATACGGCTTCTCTCCAATATGAGATCTCTGATGTTCGCTGAGAAAGAAGTCATGGCTAAAAGCTTTTCCACAGTCATTGCATGCATACGGTTTCTCTCCACTGTGAATTCTCTGAGGTTGAGTAAAGAACGAGTAACAGCTAAAGGCATCACCACATTCATTGTGTCCATGGGGTAATTTTCCAAAATGAGTTGTTTGATGTTGAGTAAGTAATGAGTGGAAACTGAAGAGATTTGAATAATCATTACTTTCATAAGATTTCTCCCCATGAGGAATTCCTGTATCTTTACTAAGGTATGTATTCTGGTTAAATTCTTCACATTTGTTACCTATCAAAGATTCCTTCTCAGCATGTAGTCTTTTATGTTCAATTAGAACCGAATTTTGGGGGAACATTTTATCATAAATATCAAATTTATGTACTTGCTCTACTGTGGGAACTCTTTGTTGTGTTAAAAGTACTGACTTCAAGAGAATGCTTCTCTCAGAATTATTATATTCATTATCTCTTTTCACAGCAGAAATTTCTTGAAGAGTCGTCACTTGCCTGAAATGCCTCTCCTGACTTCCCTGATATCGCTCAAATTCACCCTCATACTTCCAAGGTCCCCTGAAACTGGAGCATTCGAGGTCATGACTTGTCAGTCTTCCCAGTACTATCCTCTGGGATATTTCCTCTTCATCAACGAACCATTTTGGAGATAATTCCTTGATTTCATACCAAGACTCCCAGTCTGAAAAATATCAAGAAAGCAAATGTCTTCTAGTTTCCCTTTGCAAGGAGAAAGAAAACTGTTAGGGAAGAAACTGAAAATTTAACTGAGAGAAGGAGGGGGAAATGTACATGGGATGACATCTCTCAAATTGCAATATGAACAAAATACAAAGAAAGCACAAAGAAAGAAGAGAGCTGATAGAGGAAGGTATATGTGTTGGCGACGGGGAGGAGGTGATGGGGAAACAGGTAAAATGTAGGGCATCGAGATGAAGATAAAGCTAAATGCCAAGAAAATAAGGACTTGAGAACAACCAATTAGATCCTGACTACAGATTCCCCGCCTCTAGTCTTTACATTCTCCACCCCATTCTGCACTGGCATTCAAAAGACTCAAAGCTCCCTGAGGGCAGGGGTGAAATGTTTACTTCTTATTCTTCTTACTGTTTCATCCAGTGCCTAGGACGATGGCAGCACTTTGTTGAGTGAATGAATGCTGACAGAATACTCAACAACTTCTAAGATTTTGTCAGGGACCAGAGAAAAATTATTGGGTTTTTTCTCAGTGTCTAGAAGAAATCTGGAGGTCAGTGTTAATCATCGAGAAAAATACTGCTTATAGAATAGACACCTGTTCCTTTTAGGAGAGGATACTGGTTGAGGTAAGGTGGAAAGGAAACTTTTTTAAAAGATGATCTCAAAAAAAGGAAAATGAGAATGTCCTTTTCATGTCACACCACAATAGTCAGCCTGTACAGTGCACCACAGAGAACCTACTCCTAGGTGCCCAGCACCCTGAGGTAGAGGAAAAGAAAGATCTGAGACACGAGTCCATCTCGCTTTTTTAAACTCTAAGGAGAGACATAAAACTTGTGCACACAAAACTTCAATACAGCATATAATGAAGGACTAGTTAATATGATATGGATTATTAGTAGAAAAGTGTCGGAAAAACAGAAATCAAACTCATTAGCTTAGTTGAGGAGTAATTCCTAGAGAATATGTGCTTGATTTTCAAGGCTATGATCGGGCTTCCAAAATACAGTGATTATTTCAGTAAGAAATTTTGACAAGTAAGTAATTTTGATGTTTTGATGTGCTTAGGGATTATTTTGGAACTGCACATGTTAGCATTTTTTCGGTTAATTAGATACAGCCTTTTCCAAAACAGTTTCCCATCTGTTGAAAGAAAAGCTGCCTCCAGGCTAGGTCAGCACAAAATTGAAAAGCAAAAAACATTATGCATCTGCCTATTTCTTCTTTCCAATACACCCTCCACTCCAGGAGAGCCCCCATCCCTCCTACACACAGCCGTGGATTTTCTCTTATTTGCACCCCTTTCTCAATCCAGGCCTGAGAGGGCTTTGTGCACTTACTCTCTGTTAGATACACACTGTTGTTCATTCTTTCTGCAGAAGTACAATTACTTTGGTTCCCTCAGCCACTCTCCTAGAACCTCCTTTCCTGTATCCATCACTCAGGGTCACTATATTCCCTCTTACTGAGACTAAAGCTTTTCCTTACACCAGGCAAATGGCAGCTTTATACAATACTTGATGTAATGCTGAGTAAAAGAAGACTGACGGGAGAAGACTACAGACATTTTCCAACATGGGGGATTCTGAGGTGTCTGGTGACCCAACCAATCTCTTTAAAAAAAGGTGGGGGGTGTCTATGCTGGACTTAGGCAGATGAATACTAGAGGCGAAAGAACTTCATATGGGGTATTCCAGGGGAAAGTATAGAGAGGAAATAAGCATTGTATGTGTGGAAGACATATTCACTATGATTGCAAGAGAGAAATACTTAGAAGTTAATGGTATCATGATGGCATTCAGCAAAAGAAAGAAGACAATTCACCCATATCAGTAACTGATTGAGGGGAAAAGGGCAGTTATGGATTCAGGCAAAGTGGAAGAGAGCCAAATGGGCATCCGTGTGGCACAGGGGGAAAAACACAGGGTTTGGAGTCAAAGGTGAGTTTGAATGCTACCTCTGCACCTAGCAGGCCAGTTATTCTACCATTAACAAAGTGACGATCCTACCTCTTGAGCCTCAGTTTCTTAGTAGGCAAAATGAGGTAGATATAGTATAAAAATAAGGGATAACAGAATTATAACATACCTCGTAGCGTCTGGCCCATCACAGATATGCAGTGATACTTAAAGTGAAACAAATTAATATATGCTCATGAAGCTATTCCTACACCTACCCCACTACAAGGCTCAGATACCACCATACCTATGTCCAAACAGGGGTTATGAAATAGGCTCACGGCCAAGCGGCAGGACAAAGAATGGCATTTCCAACTGATTAGGACATGTTGTAACTTATAATATGTAATTTATGTAATTTCCAACTGATTATAATCTATAAATGAATGGAAATTAGAAGTCAAAGTATGTTCAACTTTGGATTCCAATCAGAACTACACAGCAGGCTGATGTATAATTCTGGAAGAGGAAAAGGCCTCACTAGACTATGGACCTAGTCTCCCACATGCTGAACTGGTGAGCAATAGACAAACTGGTAGATACAGTGATGAAGTAAATCATCTCCTGGCCTGAAACCCAGGAGATTCTAATGGGAAATCTGGAAAAAAAGACAAAACTTATGGGTAAATTCTAATCAAAAGGAGGAAGTTTACTGTTAATGCCCAGAACTCACGTTCCAATGAATAACCTGACCAATGACCCACAGACTCACAGATTGGATCTCCTCCTTTAAAAGACTGCAGAGAGCTGTGCAGTCCAATATAGCAGCCACTAACTGTACATGGCAATTGAAATTAATTAAAATAAAAAGTTTTAAAACTCAGTTTCTCAATCACACCTAGCCATATTTCAAGTGCTCAACAGTCAAACGTGGCTAGTGGCTGCTGTACTGGAAAGCACAGATACTGATCATTTCCATCATCACAGAATGTTCTATTAGACAGCACTGGATAGAGATCTAAATTAATACGACAAAGATCTTATGGACGAATGAGGAAGACAGAGAAATAGGGATTGGAGCCAGTTAAAGGAAGACAGAGAAACAGAACAGGGCTTTAGACAGAGAAAAAGAATAGTGGCCAGAACTATCTTATGCGTTCCAGTAAGCTGAGGAATATGAAAATGAAGAAAGGCAACCCGGATTTAGTCAAACTAGAGGGTCAGAAGCCAGAATGTAAGTAGTAAGACAATGGAAGAGAATTTGAGGTAAATGTGATAAGTGGAGATTGCAACTGGCATAGAAGTAATCGGAAGAGAGAAGGGAGTATGGTGTACAGGAAGACTAAAAAGGTCCTATAAAATGTTATGAAATTATTTTAAAGAAGATTTAAAGAAACAAAAATGTAAGATATAACTGCAGCAAAATAATTTATACCAGGCCAATTTCAATCAGAATTCCATGAGGATTTTATTTCTGAACTTGTAAAATTATTTTAAAGGATATATGGAAGAAAATGATCAATAACATAAAAGAAAATTTGAGGAAAAAAAGAAGTTTCTATGATCAATAATATAACCTAAGCCTTGCATTTTATACCTTCCTTCTATTAAAATCCCTATAAAAGGACTCCACCAGCGTGATTTGTAAAATTCTCTATCATTGTGGGGAAATGTCAAGAGAAACACACTTGAAGCATAAAAAATCTATGGGATGCAGAGGAGGACACAGCGAAGAGAAGCATGAACCTCCCCATCCTAACCACACCTGGTTAAAGGGAATTTCATGGTAAAAATACATGGAAGAATTTCCATATCAAGTGGATCTGTGTTGGGGCTACAGCTGAGGATCAGCATTAGGGCTGCTGTACAGCATTTTTCCTTTTAAATAGAAATAATATTAGAAAACATTCAAGCAATTAAAAAATGCATAAAGTAGAAAGTATACTCTCTCAAGATACCATCCCAAAGACCACGACTGTTCACATTGGGTCTATATCCTTCTAGGATTTTCCTTGTACAGATAAACAAACACAAATAATTTTTATATACATACTATTTCCAACTTGCGTAAAAAATTTTTTTTAACTTAAAACACTGTAGACATCTTTTCACGTCAGCACGAATAAAGCTACCTCATTCACAGAATGGAGTTACTATAACTTTTGCACTTGTATCCCGAAAGGTGAGTTACTTGCTTGCCAAAATTCAGTTGTGTTCTCAACCTGTTTAGTTCATTTGTACTTGGCATTTATAATTACATACTTTAATTTAATATTTAATTAACCGAGTGCTAAAAGAGAGTTGTTTTAATGAAAACTAAGTTGAAAGTTTTAGAAAAACAGGCTAAACATGAGTTACTTAAAGACTTGTTTTTTAATTAAGTGCAGAAGAGAATTGTCAAAGCCTGTTAAAAACATGAAACTCTACAAGGATTCCATACTCACATGGTTTGCAAGTGTTTTGCTTCACTTTAAAAGAAATAATAAGGGAAATTGTGGATAGTGTGGTTTATGTAAGAAAGACAATGCTGAACTCCAATCAACAGATCACATTCAAATAAAAGGCCTTGGCACTATATCAAAGGACTAATGAATGTTCATTTATATGCCATAAAGTTCAAATAAAATGTCTCACATATGTGTGTATACCGTAGTCCCCCCTTATCTGAGGTTTCGCTTCCCAAATATATTAAATGGAAAATTCCAGAAATAAACAATTTCTAAGTTTTAAATTGCGTGTCGTTCTGAGTAATGTAATGAAATCTTATGCCGTCCTGCTCCATCCACCTGGGTGGTGAATCATCTCTTTGTCCAGGGTGTCCAGGCTGCATGTGCTACCCACCTGTAAGTCACTTAGTAGCCTTCTCAGTTATCAGATCTACTGTCATGGTACCACAGTGCTTGTGTTCAAGTAACCCTTACTGTACTTAATGATGGCCCCAAGGCATAAGAGTAGTGATGTTGGCATTCGGATATGCCAAAGAGAAGCCATAAAGTGCTTTCTTTAAGTGAAAAGGTAAAAGTTCTCAATAAGAAAAAAAAATCATATGCTGAGGTTTCTAAGATCTACGGTAACTTTTATCACATTATATTGTTATAACTGTTCTCTTTTATTATTAGTTATTGTTAATCTCTTACTGTGCCTAATTTATAAATTAAACTTTATCACAGGTATGTTATGTTTGAGAAAAAACACAGTATATATAGCATTTGGTACTATCCACAGTTTCTGGCATCCACCGTGGGTCTTGGAATGTATCCCCTGAAGATAAGGGGGACTACTGTACTTTTTACAATTCATCATAACCAACTTTTTAAAAAACTGATCATTTACAAGTCAAATAAGCAGCTTCTACATTATGTGTTTTTACATAATTTTATATTTCTACAGGATACATTTCCAAAAGTGAAGTGTTAAATAAAACTAAATACATATTTTAAATATCAATATCCACTGTCAAATTGCCCTCCAAAACAATTTTTATCAATTTACATTCCTATCAGCAACATAAAGTGCATATCTTCAAACTCATCCACACTGACTTTGTTCTCAAACCCCTACAAGTAAAGAGTACTCACTATTATTTTAATTTGCAATTCTGATTATAAAGTTGAGCATTTTTATGTACATTTATGTTTATGTACTTTTTTGTATATCGTGGTTTCTTCTTTGGTGAATTCTTTACTTACATCTTTTGCACATATTTTAATTGTACTGTGCATCTTCTAAGTGATTTATAGAAGCCATTTATAAACTTAAGGCATTAAGGCTTTATAAGTATTTTTTCTCCTCAAATCATGACTTTTTACTGTCATGTCATCTTCATTTATAGCATTTTTGATAAAATTAAAAAATTTTTTTTTATGAAGTCAAATCTCTCAATTTTTCCCTTACAGAGTCTGGCCTTGATGTCATTTTAATAAAGATTTTCCAAAGTCCAATATTACATGAATATTATCCATAACTTTTAAGAAAATCTCTTTATGCCACTGATCTGAAAAGCTACCTTTATCTAACACTAAATTCCACACTTTCTCTATTGTTCCACTAATCTATTTCACTGTTCTTACAGTGGACGAATCTTCCTATGGATAACAGGCAAAATTCTTAAATATTAAAAATTGAACCAAGCAATACATTAAACAAATAATGCACATGACCAAGTATGCAATCCAGAAGTACAAAAATAGTTCAGCAGTAGGAAATCCTTGACTATAAATTGTTACAGGATTTTTTTCTGTAAGTTGTTATAAAGGAAAAAAAGATAAAAGAAGAGAAAAAAAATCACCTTGAAAGATGCCAAAGATATATAAAGTGCAAAAGCCTTTCCTGGTTAAAATATATACATACACAGATACATACATAAAGCTAGGAATGGAAGACGACAGGCACATTCAGTGTGAAACACCTGAAACAGTCCCACGATGTCACAAGGAAAAAACTGATAGCAACTGTTCAACACAGATATGGAAACTGTGGTTGATAAAGTAAAATTGAAAACAAGACAACGTACAAGGAGACGTAATTACTGGAAAGGACACTTCATCTAGCAAACCGTTTGCCTTTTCCTCCTAGTACACAGGAAACTGCATCTCCCAACTTCCCTTGCAGCCATGTAACTGAATTCTGGCCAATCAGAAGTGACAGATGCCACAAATGCTACTTCTGTGCTGGTCCATTAAAAATGTCCTGAGAGAGCCTCCATCCATCTTTATCTCTCTGTTTGTGTGTCCGTCTGTCTCAATTTCCTCTCTCTCTCTTTCTTACTGGCTGGCTTCAGAGGATCAAGTGGAGGACTCCAAGGCCCTAAGAGAAGATGAAGCCAAGAGATGAAGAGGCCGTCTACCTGAATGACAGCATGCAGCAGAGGCCCCAGGTAACCTCACACTGGATTGTGACACGTACAAGATATAATCTTTACTGCTTTTATTCACTGAGATTTTGTTAAAGCAATTAGCTTTACCCTGACTAATAAACTCAGAGAATTGTTGAAAAACTACAAGTAAGTAAGAAAACACATTAAATGGCTAGACAGATGCAAATTAATACCTTTTTTATATACCAACAATAACCAGTCAAACATCTAAAGGGAAATAAAGCTATATAGTAGGGAAAATAGTGTAGCACTGGTTTAGGAATGAATAAATAGATCAATGGAGCAGAAAACAAAGGACAGAAACAAGGTTCATGCAAATATAAGAACGTGGCATATGATGGAGGTGGCATTATAATCAACAAGGAAGAAATGGATTAATCAATAAACAGTATTGGGAAAACACCACGTGAAAAAAAACCTCACAGTCATATTTTAAAATTAAAGTCCACATGGGTTATGGGAGTAAGAGTGAAAAACAGAACTTTAAAACTATTAAAAAATAATACAGGAGAATATTTTTAGGACCCCAATTAGAGGAAGATCTAGTAAACATGACTGCAATAAAGCATCAACTATAATGGAAAAGACGGGCGAATGCGACACTATCATTACAGACTTGTGGGTGAGAGGACATGGCGAAGTTAAAAGGCACGGCACAGTCTGGGAAAAGACACCAAAAACACATACTATAGAAAAATGATTAATGTCCAGAATTTATAAAGCAGTTCTACAAATCAATAAGAAAAAGACAACATTATCCCAAAGAATGAGTTAAAAATATGAGCAGGTAATTCACAGAAGAGAAGAACTGAGTGGACAATGAATTTCTGGAAAAATGCTCAATCTTACTAAGCAAATTAAAACAACTTTGAGAGGCCGGCCCTGTGGCCGAGTGGTTAAGTTTGTGCGGTACGCTTTGGCAGCCCAGGGTTTCGCCAGTTCAAATCTTGGGTGCGGACATGGCACCGCTCATCAAGCCACGCTGAGGCGGCGCCCCACATGCCACAACTAGAAGGACCCACAACTAAAAATACACAACTACGTACTGGGGAGCTTTGGGAGAAAAAGGAAAAATAACATCTTTAAAAAAAACCCAAAAAACCAACTTTGAGAGCACTTCTCTTCCACCATATTGGCAAAAATTTAAGTTGGACAATATCAAGAACTTAAGATGGAGAAGATCAAGAGAATAAGGAAACAGGAATTCTCAAACATTGTTAGTAGGAATATGAACTAATACAATCACTTTCAAGAATAATTCGAGTATCTAGTCAAATAAAATGTGCACTCCTATGCCCCAGCAATTTTACTCTAGGTACAAATCCTTGGCAAACTCTTATGTGCATATGCATGGAAACGTATCCTGCCACAATGTGAGACAGCAAAAAAGAGAAACAATCTCAATGGTCATCAGTAGGGAAATAATTAAATAAAACTATAGTAAATTCAAAACAAACAATACCATACAGCAGTTAAAACAGAATGGAACTATATTACATATAGATTTACCAAGGATAAATCTCAAAACTGATGTTGAGTAACAAAAGCAAGCTACAGAACAAAATGTAAAGAGTACCACCTATAAAAATAAAAAGACGTTTTTTTACAGAAGCGTAAATGTTTACAAAAAATGTTTTAAAAATGGACTGAGAGGCCGGCCTCATGGCTGAGTGGTTAAGTTTGCAGGCTCTACTTTGGCAGCCCAGGGTTTCACTGGTTTGCATCCTGGGCGCGGACATGGCACTGCTTGTAGGGCCACGCTGAGGCGGCGTCCCACATGCCACAACTAGAAGGACCCACAACTAAAATATACAACCAGGTACTGGGGGCATTTGGGGAGAAAATGCAGGAAAAAAAGATTGGCAACAGTTGTTAGCTCAGTTGCCAATTTAAAACAACAAAAAAAAGGACTGGAAGGATGTATACTGAATTCATGACTGTGGTTGCTTCTGAGAGCAAGAGGTAAAAGAGGGAAAGCAAACTGAGAATGGGGAATGAAGAGAACTTGCACTTAAAATAGTTTATCTCTTTTATCGAAAGTAAAACTAAATAAAAATATTAACAATGGTCAATTCTTGGTGGAATTTGTTATACTATTGTCTATACTTCTCTGTATTTTTAACTTTATCAATAGAAAATAAAAAAACATTTCCTAAATAAAAACTTGACTCTCCATCCTGAAAGAGAACAAATGTACCAGGAAAAAGTAACCCAAAATGGTTAAGACTGAGATATGCCCTAATAAAATGACTTCAAAATTAAAGAACCATTGGGAGATCAGAACAAAATCCAAAATTACTTACACATAAAGGAAACACATCAGCTGGCATCAGACTTCTTCATAACAACATTCAACACCAATTCTATACTATAAGACATTTAAGGAAAGAATGGCTGATTATGAACAAGGTAGAACTCAGGGGGACACTGTTTGCATGAGTCCTTTTTGAGGAAACTGCTAGAGGACAAACTTCAGCCAATCAAGAAAGGTCTAGAGAAATGTCAGCAAAAAGACTAGTGGAAAACACCAAATATAGTTAACCACAGAACTAAGACTAAGTGAAAGGCTGGGATAATGTGACAGAACAGCATGTAAATATAATATGCCTTGACAATGTAAAAAGCACACAACTAACAAAATTTGGGAAGAGAAGGGCAGGGAGTAAAATAAGGCTGCTTATTAACTCAACTGTAACAGGTAAAAATCAAAGGCTGGTTTTGAAAGCTAATCAATCGAGTAACCGAAGGAATAAATACTGTCTAAATAAACAGAGCACTATAACCATCAAAGTAAACACTAGAACAAAAGAAAAACCTTCCTATTTATTCTAAAAATTATAGTATTACATGACAAAAAAGGCTAGGAAAACAGGTAAGTGAAAGTCTTTTTAAAAAACTATAAAAACCAGAAAATACAATATAAAACAATATACAGAATTAAGCCCAAACATGTCACAAATGTAATTTGGACTTTCACCTATTAAATTGAAATGATATTCAGACTGGTTCCCAAAGCAAAGCTCAATGCTATACTGCACGTAAACCCCACATTTAAAACAAAAGGATTCTAAACGTTGAAAATGAAAGGATGGGTAAGGGCCCTAAAGAAAGCAGAAAAAGGCAAGAAACAGATGCCCCCCCAGGGCTTCCGGAAGGCAGGCAGGCCGCTGACATCTTGATTTTAGCCCTGGAAGACCCATTTTAACTACTGACCTCCAGAGCTATAAGATAATCAACTTGTATTGTTTTAAGCTACTACGTTTGAGGGAATTTGTTACAGCAGCAATAAGAAATTAATACAGAAAGTAACTCTTTCTGGAGGGGAATTTGGCAATTCCCAACAAAATTACATATGCACTTAGCAATCCCCTATCTCAGAACCTACCCTGAAAATACAGGCCCAACAATACGAAAATACATATGACTAGGTTATTTATTGCAGCATTGTTGTAACTGTAAAATACTGCAAACATCCTAAATGTCCACATGTTAGAAAGTAGTTGAATAAATTATCATGATATCTGCACAATGAAGTATTTCGCAGCTGTTAAAAAAATGAAGATCTCTGTGAATTAATGTGGCATGATTTCCTGAAAATATAGTTAAGTGAAAAAAGCAAAATGTAAACAGTATCTGTAGTATGCTACTCTTCATGTAGCATACAAGGAGATAAAAGAAACTACACATATACCTGCTCATTTGTGCAAAAGAAACATAAAGGGCAAACTTGAAAATAAAGAGATTAGTAATCTACAAAGTGTGGGTAAGAAAGAAAGGGCTAGGAAGAAGTAGGGAATAGAAACAGGACAGCAGGGATGAGGAGGGAGCAAGCATAGTTTTGAGTCTTAGAAGCATGTAATGTTTCAGATGCCAAAAAAATAAACAAGTAAAACCAACCAGGATGTGGTAGAAACCCAAAACAGAATACAAACAGTAGCAAATAAACCTAAAAGAACTAACCTAAGTAACTTTGGAAAATAGTATTTTGACTGAATATTGTAACTCTAAAGACAAAAAAAAGAACCATATACAAATAATGTAATCTAGTTAGTAAATTTGTTTCTCACAGAAGAATAGGTTGGAAATTCTGAAACTACTTTATGTGTATACTAAAATTGAGCAAATAAGTAAATAGACTGTTTCTCAGTGTGGGAAAAAGAAATTACAAGTAAATAAAGGAGGGGGGTTAGGATAAACCCTGTGGAGCAGGACTAGAATCAAGGCATGAAGATAAACTGATCATTTTAATACACAACAAGATAGAGGCAGAAATACAGAGGTGTGTGTGTGTTAGTGTACACACATATATTTTCCAGCTCAATCTACGTGAGGGCCTAGAAGCAATGGCATCCCAGTAGCAACGAGCACACCTAATACCCAGACCTTGGTTTCTAACATCATTTCCCAAGAAGAGGAACGAGGGCTCCTTGGAGAAGTGGTTGATTGAAGGCTGGGGGAAAGAAAACAAGGTAAACCTGGAACACCTAGAACCGGGAAGGAAGTGCTCAGATAACAGACGGGGGTATGTTAAAAGGTCAAAAGAACCAACTTGAAGGAGATCCCAATGGTCAAAGCTGGAACAGTTTGAACAACAAAATAATGACTCATTGGATTCACTGTGAGGTAATCATAGACAAAATAAAAATCCATGATTCCATAAATATAAAAAAAATAATTGAATATATAAATAAATGGGAGAGAAGGAACAGCTCCTAATTAACAATCCTAATTAACACATGTAAAGAAAAGAAAGAAATGGAAAATCAACATTAGGTCAACAATACAGTAATAATTGTTGCAGACAAGATCCAAGGGGCCAATGCTAGAATTAGTGGGCAAAAGTTTCAGAAGAAATTAAATAGTCTCAAAGTATATCCCCCAAGATATTTATTAATTACAAATAGAAAAATAGTAAATTTACAATGGAGAAACCAAACAGACACCACTTTCACCAAGTGACCAAAGTTAACATCATCGATAATAAGACATAGCAATATTATGAATACTTTGGTATAAATGCACCGAGAGTGACACAACATTATTTCTGTGGCGCTCTTTTCAAAAATGCATTACCTCAATTTAGTCATGAGAAAACATCGGATAAACCCAAATTGAGTACAAGCAGATGTAACAAGCCATTTATCTAGAGTGAAGCTTATCTGAAGACTCTGGGAGAGATTTTTCCAAGAAGAGAAAATCAATGGATTACCTAATGCGTCTGAGTGTCTTAAGAGATTTATACAATTGATGGGGAGTTGGGAATTGAGTTAGGAATACATATATAGAAAACTAAGGAAGAAAACAAATAAATAAAACCCCCGGATAATTGTTAACTCTAGGAAAAATAAAAAGTCGTATAAGCAAGTAATCTTCGCAAATGCACAGCACAGCTATGACTAGCATTTAATAGCCACAATAATGCAAATGCTGATTAGTGATTCAATCAAAATTATGCTATTGGTGAGATGAGGAATGGGAAATTGTGTGTGTGTGCGCGCATATGTGTTGGATTCAGGATAAGAAAGTACTAAATTCTTACTTTCTTAGTAAGAAGATATTGGATGAGAACTAAACTGAAAAAACAATCAAGAAATAGCAACATAAACATATTTGTTAGAGACAGGAAGGAAACACCAAAAGAAGCTATAAAAGTAAAGAAAGTGGATCCCTCTAGGGAGAGGAAAACTGGAGAGCAGGGCAAGAAACTGCCTTTTTTAAGGGAATAAGCCTTGTAAAACTACTTGACTCTTTAAACTATGTGCAATCATAAGTTTGATAAAAATAAAAACTCTAAAAAGAACTCTAGAAATGTATACAATTCTGACCATAAAGGGGAAAGAAGAGCTGGGAAAGACTGAGATTCAAGGTATAGACAGAAGTATTACAGAGTCTCCAATCTGACAGAAATAGGGAGGAAACACCCCCACGCCCACCCCTGCCCCGCCCCTTAAGCCCTGGGCAGCCTCCTCACATGCAGCCCTTCTCACGATCACTTGGGCTGGCCCCTTACAACAGCCCAAGTTCCCCATCACTCACCTGCATATTGACCATCTGACATCTCTCTCTCTACCATCCAAGGTTCCTTCCCTTGCTCCAACAAGGAGATCATGTTGGGCTTAGAGATGGAGAGTCCTGTTTACAGGAGAAGAAAAATGAGAGCAAGAGAGAGACAGATAGATGGACAAGTCAACCTGCTATAGCCGTTCCAGGACTCAGACTCAATCTCTTGGTCATTAGGCAAGAAAGGACATCAGAGGAAGGGCCACAGAATGGAATAATACTTGCATGGAAGATGAGGAAATTGAAGCTTCTTCCATAGCGGTTCTCAAAGTGCTAGAGCAGAAGCACCATCACCTAGAAACTTACTTGAAACGCACATTCTCAGGCCCCCACCCAGACCTACTGAATCGGAAACCACAGTGGTTCTCAAACTTTAATGGGCATCAGCATCACTGGAGGGCTCATTAAAATCCAGACTACTGGGCCTATTCCCAGAGTTTCTGATTCTGTAGGTCTAAAGTGGGACCCCATAAACTGCAATTTAACAAATTCCCAGACCATACTGATGCTGCTATTCCAAACCATTATTCTACAACAAAGCGAACTACTCATTTCTAACTCTATGAAACTACTTCAATCATTTCCTGGGAACAGGAAGTAGAAATTCAGCTGAGCACTTAAGATGCCCTAGATATTCCCAGTGGAGGAGGCAAAACACCCAGAGGGAAGATTTTGAATTATGGGGGAGAGACATCCTTACCAAGCCATACCAAGTTCCTGTAGTTCTCCAACATGACGTCTCTGTATAAATCTTTCTGAGATGAGTCCAGCCATTCCCATTCCTCTTGGGAAAAACCTAGAGCCACATCCCTGAAGGTCACCAAACCCTGAAATAAAAAATTTCTTGTTTGCCAAGTGGTCCCATATGGTCCTAGCAGGAAAGATGAATTCTGCCAGAGTTCAAAGCTCTAAGTGGTCCAAGAAAAATAATTACTGGGGAACAAGTATGTGCCTAGGTTTATCAAATATTTTGGGAAAAAGAGAAATATTAGAAACAGACTCACCCTTTGAAGTGTTCACATTTTTGTGAAAGAGAAAAGACATGCTCAGGAAAAAAATTAGCTTATAGCATGAAACATGAGTTTATAACATGAAAGTATATGAGCAAAGGCTAAGTTTTATGTTACATATACTAAGTATCAAGACATTTTCATAGGGAGAAGTCCTTCATGTCCCCCAAACTAGGATATCAGATGGGTCAGAGTAGTGAAGGAAGGCCTTGAATTGACCTTTAACAAAAAGGCATGGTGTGAAATCTAGACTCTATGTGTAAGGAGAAACTTCCAGGAAAGTATCTGGAAGAAATAATGAAGCATATATATGAAGGGGTTTAAACAGAATTTTCATTGGAAGGGTATATGAAAAATCTGGAAAAACTGACATGTCTAAAAGTAAGAGTTTAGGCTACACCACTGAACTATAAGCTGTGTGAGGGGAAGATACGTTTTATAAGCTGAGGTATATCCAGTGTCTATTACAAAACCTGTCACATTGTAAACACTCAGTAAATATTAGTCACTCAGTGAATAAATGGTGAAGTTTCCTATAAAACATCCATATGAAGGAAGAGCACTCAACGCTTAAAAGTGACAGTTCTTGGGGCCGGCCCTGTGGCCAAGTTGTTAAGTTTATGGGCTCTGCTTTGGCGGCCCAGGGTTTCGCTGGTTCGGATCCTGGGCGCGGACACAGCACCGCTCATCAGGACATGATGAGGTGGCATCCCACATGCCACAACTAGAAGGAACCACAACTAAAAATACACAACTATGTACCAGGGGGCTTTGGGAGAAAAAGCAAAAATTAAAAAAAAAAAAAAATAGACTTCCATTTTGCAGAGAATGGTCTCACTTTTTATTAAAAATAATGAAATGTCAAATATGGTTATTCTACAGAGTAAAAATAAGGATGAATGTGGCTAGAGAAAAAAAAAATCACACAACTACATAGTGTTGTATAACGGCCGTGTGCCCCTCTACACTTCTCTGCATCCTGGGGGGCTGACCTGTACTGACTACATCCATCGACTCCCTTTCCCCACTCCATTTTCAGTTGGGTTAAGCCACATGCAAGAGATGGGAGGGAGGCGAGCGAGGCACATTTATTCCCTGGGCTCCCCCCTTGCAGCACCACACTGTATCGTCCCTGTCCTTCAGTCAGAGGTCACAGTGCCTGTCAGGGGCCCTCTCCACTCAGATCTCTCTGTCTCTGGGTTCAGTCCTCAAGTTAGTAAGGGAGCTCTGCTGTTATGAGCCCCACAGTATAGCACTACCCTTTGTAGTTTCTCTATTTACTTGTAAATAGTCCTCTTTTGAGTTTCTTGCCAGAGCCCCAACTGATAAACATGTTGACCCAAAATACTTCCAGGACATGACCAGAGATCCCACAAAAGCACCACTAGGCAACTCTACTACACTTCCCTAATAAATTCACTCTCCCACTCTCCCATGACTATTTCACACCTTTTCTCTCTCTCTCAAACTACCACCAACTCCTCCCCGGTTCTCACTTTGAACTTCCTTTCCTCTAGCCCATCACATGCACTTACTGACTTGTATCTGAACTCACATATTCTGCCTTCTCTGTTTCTACAGAAAAAACTCTAGGCTCCTATCTAAGACCAATCTCTACTTGTCCACATAAAGACACTGTTACCTCTCTCCCTTGTAATTATAAGGGAGATAGCAGACATCTCCCTTATATTACTATTCACTTTACTGGATTAGTCCTATCAGTATACAAACTGATATAATATCTTCCATCTTATAAACAGAAAATTCCCTTCCATGATCTCACTCTAGCTCTTGTCTCCTTTCTCTACTCCTCGTAATAACCAAACTCCTCCAAAGAGTTGTTTAGATCAGTGATGTCCAATAGAAATACAATGTGAGCCACATACGTAATTTAAAACTTTTCAGTAGCTACGTTAAAAAAGCAAATATAGGGGCCAGTCTGGTGGCACAGTGGTTAAGTCCACATGCTCCTCTTTGGCAGCCCTGGGTTTGCAGGTTCAGATTCCAGGCACGGATCTATGCAACACTTATCAAGCCATGCTGTGGCAGGTGTCCCACATATAAAATAGAGGAAGATGGGCACAGATGTTAGCTCAGGGCCAATCCTCCTCAGTAAAAAGAGGAGGATTGGCAGCAGATGTGAGCTCAGGGCTAATCTTCCTCACCAAAAAAATAATAATAATAAAAGTAAATACACATAAGTTAAGTTAATTTATCTAAAGTGTTATTTCAACCTGTAACCAATATAAAATTATTAATGAGATGCTTTACATTCTTTTTTGTACTGTATCTTCAAAATCTGGTATGTATTTTATACTTACAGCACATCTCAGTTCGGAGTAGTCATATGTGGCTATTGGGTACGTTACTGGACAGTGCAGGTCTAGCCTCATTGTCTCTATTCTCACTTTTTTTCACCTTCTATTCTCTCTTGAACCCAACGCAATGATGCTTGCATCCCAACCACTCTATAAAGTAGTTCTCGTCAAGGGTATCAATAGCGTCCACGTTACCAAATCCGATGGTCAGTTCTCAGTCTTCATCTTCTTCAGTCCCTCTCAGAATTTAAATCAGTTGACCATTTCCTCCTTGAAACACTTTGTACTCTTGACTTCCAGGACTCACACTCTTCTGGTTTTCCTTCTACATCAGTCCTTCTCAGTCTCTTTTGCTGGTTCCTCTTCTTGTCAGCCTCTAACTCAGTCCTTGGACCTCTTTCCCATCTACATTCACCACAATCCTACCCTCAAGATAATCTCATCTGTCCCATGGCTTTAAACACACTAACGACTCTCAAATCCACATCTCCAGTCCTAAACTCCAGATACATAATCAATATTCCACTTGGATAGCCACCAGGTCTCTCAAACAATATATCTAGAACTCAATTCTTGATCCCCATCTCACTCCACCCCGTCTTTTCATTTCAGTAAATGGCATGACCATTTACACAGCTGCCCAGATCAAAAACCTTTGTAGACATCCATGGTTCTTTCTTCCCCTCACACTCCAAAACCAACCCCGACCAAATCCCGTATTTTCTATCTCCAATATATACTCAGAATCTCACCAGCTCCAGTGCCGCCACCATGGGCCAGGCAGCTGTCACCTCCCACCCGGATTACTGTAGTAGTCTCCTGACTACCTGCTCCCATCCTTACTTCTCTGCTATCTATTTTCCTTTTAAAACACAGATTAAATTACATCACAGACACTCCAATGGCTCTTCATCACCCTTAGAACACAACTGAAAGTCCCGGTCATGACTTTCAAGGGCCTGCATAACATGGTTCCCAGCTACTCCTCTGACCTCACAGTGCTCACTTCCCTCCAAGGATACCGGCTCACTGCTATTCCCTGAACACATCAAACATGCTCCCACTATAGCAACTTCCTACTTGTTATTCCTTCTACTTTGAAAGCTCTTCCCCAGATCTCCACAAAACTTACTCCCTACTTTCACTAGGTTTTTCTTTGCTCAAACATCACTTCCTCAGAAAGGCCATCCTCTACCTCCCTATTTAATAGGGCACTCATAATTACACTCTGTCCTCTATTTCACTTGTACGCATCTCCAGTACAATAAACCATGATCCATCGAAAGAGGAGAGAGTTCTGTTCCATCACACGTTTGAGCACAACACTGAGTAAAAAAGATACTAAATGTTTTGTAGAAGCATTATATGAATAAATAGTGGAATGCTCACTGGGGTATCTGTGACTTTCTCTGAAGTCCCAAAGTCCTGAAAATGAGGTGGAATTTCTGGAAACAAAGTGAAAACATCAACTTACCTGGGATGTGGCTTTACAAAGTCCAACAGCCATTCCTTCTTCCTTCTTCAATTTTCTCTTTCGGAGAACAAAGTCCTAAAAAGGGTGAGTTAAGAAAGAAAAAATGGCAGACCAGCCCTATGTTGCTGATCTGAGACTCACGAAGATAGAACTATTGCCCCTTTATGGTCCCCACCGCCTCCATACTTGGGCCAGCCCCAGCCCTTTCCAAGACCTGATTTTTCTCAGCTTTTTCGGCTAAAGCTGAAGTTAACCTCTCAAGTCCTGACTGATATTAAGGACACGTAGCCTGAACTCAACACAATCTAAAGTCCATCCTACTGCCAACAAGGCGATTTATGATCTGGCCCCTGGCTGTCCCTTAGACCTCATTTCCTACCCTTCTCCCCCTTGCTCACTCCTCCAAGCACAGATTTCCTTACAATTCCTCAAAGACTGTGTGCACTCCTTCTTCAAGGCTGTTGCCTTTGCTTTTCCTTCTGCCTGGACATGGCTCACACTCTCTCCTCCTTCCTTTCTGTGCCCAGTTGTCACCACATCAGAGGGATTTTCTTGGAAATTCTATCTAAAGAGAATCTCCCTTCCAGTCCCTTTTTCCTTATGCTAATGTATTTTTCTTCTTAGCATTTAACACCATTGGATATGTTACTTTTTTTTCTGTTTACTGTCGTCTTCTGAGTAATAGCGTAAGATCTAACACAGCTAGGATTTGTTCAGTTCACTGGTGTATCTCTAGTGCTAGAATAATGCCAGAACCATTGTAGGTGCTCAAAAAGTTTTTGATAAATAAATCTTACTGTGCCTCCTGTAATATAAATAGTGATGTTACATATGTTGTATACGTCATTACCTTATTTAATCTTCACAGAACTGCAAAGGTCGGTATTATTACCCTCATTTCACTGACAAATGAAATTGAGGTTCAAAACGCTAAAACAACTAACTCAAGTACTAAGAGTCAAACTGCAGTGTGACCCAAAAACTGGTCCTTTTTCAAGAGACCACAATGTCTGACTGGGAAATATTCAACATAACCTGAGGAATCAATGCCATATAATTCTTAGAGAAGCATCCTTAGAGATGGTAGATGCTACCTTTATTACTCCACAGAAATGCAGCCAGAGGCAAACACTGCCAAATTTTAACCAAATCAATAACAAACCGCACAGCCTGAAATATGTTCCTTGTCCTCTCAGAGCCAACATTTCTTCATTCTGAAAACAAGGATAGTTGTGTTTGATCTAGAATTTAGAATACCAGACCCCTTAATTCTGGACTACTCTGCACTAGCCAATTCAGTCTCTGAGAAAGTTACTTCCTTAGTGCAATGCAGCTTTAAAAGCCTCTGCAACCTGAGAGATCAGTGAAGTCTTTTTAGCATCTGGGGGCCCTAAGTAGCATTAGCGTAAAAGAAATGTTTCTTAAATTTCTGTTTGCAAAAAGCTGTGTATCCCTTGGGTAATATTTTCCAAGTTTGAGGTGAGCCAGCAGTCCCTGAAAGCAGGTGATATTAAACACTTGGGCCTTACATAGCCCCCAGGCGCAGGGTGCCTCGCTACTCCTTCACTCCTCGGCTAAGAACCTTGGGCAAGTTAATCCATCGCTCAGAACCTTTCTTTCCTCACTGTCAAGACTGCATGAGTCAACTCCTGGTATAGAGAAGTGCCAGCCTTGGGCCACCTTAGATTCTACACACACATTCGGAGATGAAATGAGAACACTTTCCTTTGCAGACTGAGAAAGAACCAAAAATTTAGCTCACTTGGTACATCAGAAAAAGAGCCACGATCAGCCTCTCTCATCGTCAAACATAGAAGAGTTTTGACAAGGACAAAGCTAAAATCTCAAACTCCACGGCCTAAGGAGAGGAAGACAGGCTTCCAGGTTGGGCTTCCCTCCCCAGAGGTGGCCAATTTGAGGCTGGTCTCACTACAGTGTCTTCAGTCTGCATCCTGTGACTCACGAGGGGACTGAAGGGAGACCCAGGTTAAGTTCCCACGTCCCCAGGGTTCCTAGTCCAAGACCAGGGACAATGCTCTCCAACACTCTCAGAACCCAGGGCTCCCATTTTTCATTCGTACAATCTGGGAAAGATCAAGAGAGTTTACTAATTAAAAGCAAGGACTCAGGAGCCTAACTGCCCAGGTTCAAGACCCGGTTCTGCTTCTTAATAACTGTGTGAACTTGGGCAAGCAGTTTTCACCTTTCTGTGCCTCACAATCACACACTAGGTCTCACATACACGTACAAATTCTCACCCAATCACACACATATACATGGTTGCACAATCACACCCACAATGTCACACACATACACAGTCGCATTAACACAAAGATAGAGGTGATGATACACAATCACTCCAACAGAGAGACAGTCACACACAATCTCACCCACAGTGACATACGACACAAGGTCACACATCTTGTCACAATTACTCCTACAGAATTATACCTGCAAAGACAGGTGTTCATGGGCACACAATCACATCTGCTGTCACACACAAACAGTTATATCCACTGAGACGAGCGGTCAAACATAATCACACACACATTCACACAGCGACACACGCACACACAATGTCACACCCGCAGTCTCTCACAAACCCATACACAATAACACAGTTATACCTGCAGAGACAGTCACACACAAACTCAGTTTCATACCGGAGACAGACGGTCACGGTCGCCTACAATCACACACACGGTGACACACAACATCACATTCTGTCACACCTGCAGCCTCTCACACAGTGATCCATGGTGACACAGCCTCCCCAGGGGCCCGTCTGGTCCCCATCCTCGTCCACGCAGCTCCACCCCAAGCCCGGCCCTGACCCCCTGCTCGCGCGCGCAGCCAGGCCCAACTCACCTCCCGGCGCCACGGGCTCTGGAAACCCGCCCGGCGGCCCGAGCCCCGCGACGTCGCCTCCCAGAATCCCCCACGGGGCGGAGCGGGGCGGGGACTGAGGCGCGAGGGACCCGGGGGTCGGCTGGGGAAACATCCAGCTGCGGGGACCCGGACTCGCTTTGCCTTCCGACTCTGCGAACTACCAGCCCCAGAACGCTTTGCGCCGGAGCCTTCTTTGCTGAACTACATTTCCCAGAGGGCCCAAGGCCCGCCGCTGCTTCGCGCCTGCGCCACAGGCGGCAACCAACCGTAGGTGTGGGTAGCTGGAGAGGTGTGTGCGACCCTGGGCGACCCAGGGCCCTCAGGTGACCTTGGGCGACTGTGTGTGAGGAAACGGTGAAGCTGCGCGCGTCCGTCACTGTGACTGAATGCTCAGGTGTGACGGTGTGTGTGTAACTGTCGCCGCACACTTTTGTGCTTGCGCATCACGGAGAAACGGGTTCTGTCAGCGCAGGAGTGTCTGTATCTTAAGTCACGCCCCTGGATTGTGGGTTGTTGTGTGACACATTGTGGGTCTGTAACGCCGAGAATATGAGAGTGATTGTGGGTGTATGAGAGAGACTGTGGCTGACTTTGGACGTGACTGTTCCTGTAACTTCTTGGCCCAGTGACAGGCGGTGGAGCTTTGTTTGTTCCTGGGCTTGCCTTTATGGTTAGTACGTGGGAGAAGAGTCTGTGTGTGTCTTTGTGTGTTACTGTCTCCAGATCTAGCTGTTCTCCCACCCCCACCCCACCCCACCCCATCCCTCCCATCCCCCACCCCCCACCCCCACCCCACCCCTCACCCCCGGCCGTGGGCGGGGTCAGCGTTATCCTCTTTCATACAACCCTTCTCTAACTGCACCTAATGTGAGGCCGGGCACAGAAGGGAAATCAGATTCCATTTGTAGGAAGACGCTCATTTGCACCAAAGCCGTTTATAATTTTGTAGCCAGTAGCTCTGGGGTTTGTCTTGTTGCTGTTTCCACCTTTTCGCTTTACAACCTTACTTAGGGCTCAGCTTTAAGAAAACTGCCCACAGAAAGGACAAGAACGTGAGCCTTCGAGTGATGTTAAGGAAAACCAGAGCTGGACAGTAGTTGAGGCAGTGAAAAAAATATGTTATTCAGGAACTATTGCGATAGAGGAAAAGAGACTTCAGTATGGAACTGGGCTCAGTTCCAAATACAGCAAGAACAAGTGGGGATTTATGGGCAATGAGCAAGGTGGGGGTGGGGAGGGTGGATGGAAGATTACTAAGAGGAGACATCAAGGGTGGGAGGGGATTTTGGCTGGACTGACCCACAGGATTCTTGCTGAGGGCAGGTCGGGGAGATCAGACATCACTCCTGATGTGTGGGTGGCTGAGGAATTTAATTAGATATTGAGAGTGATCAGATATCAAGAATTCTGTTTAAACCAACCTGATATAATAAAATATATATAATAAAATAATAATTTGGATGATAACTGTGGTTTGGTACTTGACAAATACATCAAACAGCTCTCCCCTGGACTTGATTATCATGCAGTTTGGAAATCATCTGGGATGTTTCATACTAAGGTGCTAGAAATTTAAGATCTTCCATTCTTGACTGGCAAGATATACCTCCAGAGCAACTTTGTATGTGTAGGACTGCCTCTTCACATGTCAGTAATTGATCATCGGAAGACTCTTTGTCCTCTGTTTATTTTTCTTATCTCATACCGCCAAGTCCAACCCTGAGTTTGACCCAGTCATCTCCAGTAGAATAGGGCAGTGGTCCTCGAATGTGCCAACTAAGTAAGTGGTTGCAGCGCTAAAACCAATTGTGGTAGGACTCTGTCTATCAGGGTCTAGCGAAGAAAGCAGAACTACACCGGGAATTTTAAACAGGAGATTTCATTATAGGAAATTGATTACACAGTGTTGAAGGACTGAAAGAGCAGGAAGGGGAGAGATTTGTAACTTCGGGAAGCAGCTAACATCCTAGAGCTTGGAGAACAAAGGGGAAGAGATGGATTTGCTAGGACCTGAGAGCTCTGAAGAGGGCTCTCAGCCTGGCTGTTAACTGGATTTGATAGTCTGGTGCTGGGAAAGCAGAAAGAATCTGCAGGCAAACTATAGCCCTCCTCAGCTGCTAGGGAGAGTGAAAGAACTGGAAAATAGCAAGTGAGTTCCTTCTCCCTTTCTCCCTTCCAATCTCTCTTTAATGCCTCCATTGACAAACTATAACAGGAAGCCAGCTAGCAAGGGAGACTGGGAAATGTCCTTGTCAGGGTCCCAGCCCCAGCATCGCAGAGTAGAGAAAGGCATGCTTGGAGCTGGAACAATGACAGGAAAAGAATCAGCACATGATCCTTCTTAAACTTGCTGGAAAATCATTTGGATAATTTTCCAAGTTTATTTTTTTTCCCCAGAAACTCTTCTCAACCAGGTTACTACTTCCTTATAAAGAAATGTCGATGCAAATAATCCATACTCAATCTATAAATCAAAATTGAGGTGAGTTTATTATGAGCCAGGCTTGAGTACTATAGCCAGGACCAAAGAAGTGGGGTGTACAGAGTGGTTATATGCCATCTTGGAACAAAGTGCATATGTCACATATGACAGGAATATCTCTTTTACTACTGTCACCAGATGCTTAGCTGGCGCAGCAGATCAGGGGTCAGCAGGTCAGTGGTCACAAGAGGAGCGCAACAGATCGGAATTAATCCTTAGTTCTCTGGAAGAGAGGCTTATCCTTAAAGAAATGCCAGTATAGGGGGAAGCTACATCCCTATCTATAAGGGCATCGTTCTTTTCTTTGGGGCATTGTAAATGTTTAAAGTAGATGTACAACATATGCTCAATAGGCCACCTCAGGCCCTTTTGGAAAAACAAGGTCAGGCTGAATTAGTTTTAAACCAAATGAGTTCCTCATATACTCCAGTATATACTATTTGTTTTCATTTATTTATCAAGAATCCTATTAAATGACAAAAAATGGTGCACATTTAGTAACAGTATCTTAATAACAAAGCAGTACATGTTCTGAAATAGATTATGTCTAGTTTAACATGTAGTTATTTGGATGAACTCATGTTTTTACCTATTTTGTTGTAATTTTTATAATAAATATACATTTTCCCAACTTTGTTATTAGGTAGTATAAATATTTCATAGTGAACTACTAATTGCCCCCATGACTTCACAGTTCTCAATATCCTAACAAGTATGAGAATGTATGTGAAAGTGTGTGATTTTTTTGGTAAACTATTATGTACATTAGTTATTTCTTTTTTAAAAAATTGAGGTATCATTGACATATTAGTTTCAGGTGTACAACATAATGACTCCATATTTGCATATATTGCAAAATGATCAGCACAATAAGTGTAGTTAATGTGGGGTGAAGAACCGCCCCACACCGTGGTCTGTGAATTTCAAATCCAGATAAATAAAAAACCCACTGCTAATTTCTGGGGAAGAGAATTTACATTTAATGGATAACTTCTAAGATCCAAGAACTCCATGATTTCCTTTGTAAATGTTATCTCATTTGTTCTTTACAATATTACAAATAAATATTCTTATCCAATTCTATAGTTGGGGGAATTGGGACTCAAAGGTGTGACAGCTTGTAAAAGTTCAGGTGGCTGGTGTGGGACAGGAGCCAACCTTATTTATTTCTCTTTAGCATACACGTCTGTGAGGGTTCACCTTGATACATCTTTTACTAAGCTTGATCTTGATCAGAGCAGTGGTCTTTCAAATGCTTTGCTACATTCCCCTTGAAACAGTTTTGAAAAATAAGGTACTCTCTTTTACATATTTAAGTTGACACCTACAATATTTTCTTCATAAGTTTAAATAATGCAAAGATATAATTTCTAGCACATTTTCAATACCATCATTCACTAAACATACACGAGCAAGCTCTTCTTTAACATTTAGAAATCTGGCACTGTAACTTTTTTTGAAGTCATTTCCCTTCCATTTTCATCACTGAGTTTTATCTTAATGTAACAACTGCTTATCCTTAAAAATCTATTACCTCGTTTTACTTCTCTGCAACAAAAATGAAATTTTAATTTTTTCTCTGTGACCAAAAGACTCTAAGTGTTAAAAAGTTTTCTTCAAGATTTAGTTATTATTGTAATTATTAGTACTCAGTGATCAAAATAACAAATATATTTAACATTTTTAATAATTATTGAACATGCAAAGGGCCACGATTTGGCCCTCCTTTGGCCAAGCCCTTTCCTTCCTGGTGAGAAGTCCATATGCAAAGAGACATGTCCGTCCAGAGCTCACAGCCTTTAGACCATGCTCTGGGCATGTGGGTCCCCAGAATTCCCCACTCAAGTGGTTTCAAGCCTGCTTCCCAAGATCGTACCTCTTGTGTGTCCGCAGCTCCTTCCCTTGATCTGTCCTCTGAACAGTGAATGTGTTGCCTATGTGCACAAGGTAGCCAAGTGGAAGCTATTTTGGACAGAGCTTAGACATGCAAGCTGGAGTGTCCATATGTGTCAACGTGAGGCCCCTTAAGGTGTGGGACAAAGATGGGAGTGGGGAAAGAAGGGGTCTGGCTGGGGACATCCCCCTGTACTGTTGACCCAGGAGTCTAGATGTCAGTGGCAGGTTTGCTTGTGTACAATCTATTTTGGAGCTTACTGGTCGTAAGATATGATGGTGGTTTGAATTAGGGTAGTAAATGATAGAGGCAATGAGAAATGTCAAATTGGGATACAATTTGAGTAGAACTAACAGGAGTGGCTGATGCTTGGATGTGAATATTGAAGGAAAGAAAGATATTAAATGTAATGCCTAAATTTTTGTCTTGAACATCTGGATGAATGGTGGTATCATTTACTAAGATAGAAAATAGTGAGTATGTAGCAGGTATATAGGATGGGGGTTGAGGGTGGTCATGTTAAGTATGAGATGCTTGTTGGATATCAAAGAGGTGATACCAAGTAGGCATTTGGATATATGTGGAGCTCAGTGGAAAGGTTGGTACTAGAGTAAGAATTTGGGAATTTCAATTAAGATGCTTTTAGCTGGAAATTAATAATGCCCAGCTGGAAGTAGCTTTTACAATAAAGGCATTTATTTCTCCACTTGGTAAGAAGTTCAGTTGGTTTAGCAGCTGAACAATTCTATCAAATGCATTTTATATCATTTATTTTCATAGTGGATACATTTTATCAACTGCAATTGGTTGGTTAATTGCAAAAGTTTGGTTTTAATGGGAAATCATGAAAAATGATACACACTAAAAACATTTAAGTTTTATCCTAAAATATTTAAATGCATACTCATTTACCTATATTTGGATGTTGTATTACAAGGAATCTATATGAGTGTCTTCTTCTCTCAAGAGCCATCCAGCTTTTGTTTGACCTAAGTTTCATTGCTGCCGCTGCACATTGGCTGAGAGAACCTAATTCTTGTGGTATCTAATTACTGCTGGCTTTGGCATGTCAGCCCACAGCTGGACATCATTCTGAGGCCTTGAGTTCACATCCAGAAGAGGGAGGGATTTGGAAAGGGAAGGGAGTAAAAGTGATGGAGGGAGTTATACTTCTCTGAGTGAACTATTTTGTGTAGTTTTGACTTTTAGAAATGTTAGTGTTTCACATACTAAAAAAGTAGATAAATAAAATTAACAAGTGCATTAGTTTTCTATTGCTATGGAACAAATTACCACAAACCCATGTATTATCTCACTGTTTCTGTGGGTCAGGAATCTCGGCACGGCTTAGCTGAGTCCTCTGCTCAGGGTCTTACAAGGTTGAAATCAAGGTGTTAGCTGGGCTGTATTCTCATCTGGAGGCTTGACTAGGAAAGGATTAGCTCCCAAGCTACTTCAGGTAGTTGGCAGAAATCATTTCTTTGTGGCTATAGAATTCATGGCAGTTTGTTTCTTCAAAGCCAGCAATGAAGAGAGAAAATCTTTGCTGCCCAGAGTCTCTGACTTCAGGGAAGGTCTAGGCCCTATTTTAAAGGGCTCACCTGATTAGGTCAGACCCACCAAAGCTAATTTCTCTTTCCATTAACTCAAAGTCAACTGATTAGAAACCTTAATTACATTTGCAAAATCCCTTTACCTTTGCCATACAATTTAATGTAAAAACAATAGTGATATCCCATAACCTTGGCCATATTCTGTTGGTTAGGAGCAACTCACAGGTCCCAGCCACAATCAAGGGCAGGGGATTACTCAATAGCGTGGTTACTAGGAGTGAAAATCATGGTAGACAGCCTAAGAAGTATTCACCACAGCAAGGATGGAGGGAAACCCCCAAATTAAATACAAACAGAAAGAAGTCTAATTCTTTTTCAAATGGATAACATAATCACACTGAAGTGGGGGAAAAGAACTAACCCCAAGTAACTCTTGAATACAGTAATTTGTCTGTCTTCAGTGAAGACAAAAAGATCTACAAAAATAATGACCTCCAGTGAGTAGGTTTGCTTATCACAGTGGTATGCATTAGCAATTCTGAAACTACTTAATATGTATTCTAAGAATGAACAAATAAGTAAATATACCATGGATAATGGGAACAGGTTTCTCATTGTCAGAAAAGGGAGTTACAGATGTGGAAAGAAGGAAGGTTAGAATGAACCCTGTGATGTTGGATTGGAATTGGAGGTATCCACATGAACTGATATTCTTTGCAGACAGATAAACAGATAGATATGTGTATGTATACACACACATGTAAATTTTCTAGCTCTGCTAGCAGACAGAGCCTAAGAGCAATGAGTACACTTATCACCTAGGTCTTGGTTTCTAAATATCATTCTCCACTAAAAGCAACCATGGTTTTATGGAGAACTGGCTAATTCCAAGACTGGTGCTAGGAAAGGACAAGATGAGCCTCTGATATCTTGCTTTGTCAGACATTAAGGTGATGCTCAAAGAATCATGGGACATATCAAAAAGACAGGGGCCAACTTGAAGGGACTCTTACTGGCCAAATCTAGGAAACTTTCAGTTAAAATTTATAAAAAGGATATATAGTACTCGTATCCCACAGTCACTCAATTCACCACTCAGAGGCAACCTACCAACCAGGATTTCATCAAAGAAACCAGAATTCTTGATTTCTCCTTCTCTCTTCCACCTTCCAAATTTTGTGCAAGGTGCCTCTCTGACACTCTGCCTGGGAGCTATTTGGAAAAGAGGACTCTGAGAAATGTGGTTCACAGCTTCTCCTCTGGAGAGCATAATATGGGGTAGCAGTGATGGCAAATTGTCAGCAGACAATCCAGCTCACCAAAAATGTTACCTGTTTCTTGAGTTTCCTTCCAAAGCCATGTATATACACACTTACATATTTATTCAAATATGTACCTATATTCTTTTTCTCTTAATGGCAGCATCAGATAACATATATTCTACCTTGATTTCTTCACTTACTATTATGTAAATGAATGTTTCACCTCTATAAATAGAGTTGACATCATTCTTTTTAATGGCTGAATATTACACCATTGAATGGTTATACCATAATTTACCTTACTAATTCCCTATTAATGGAAATTTAAGTTGTTCTCAACTTTTTGCTAATACAAACAATGATGCAATGAAGACCCTTGTTCATACATCGTTTCAACTTGTGCAAATATATCTTTAGGATAAATTTCCAAAAGGGAAACTGCTGGGCCATATGTAATGTTCATTTGAAATGTTTATAGATATTATTGAATTGATTCCTTTAAGGCTGTAACAATTTATACTCTCACTAGCAAAATATAAGATATTTGTATCCTCGTACCTTTACAGAGTGTTTTGAACATGATATACCTTTGCGTTTTGTTCAAGTCTTCTTTTCTGTCTCAGTATCTTTTAAATATTTTTTTCATATGAATCGTGCTCATGTCTTACAAATTTATTCCTGAGGTTTGTGTTTTGTTTTTATTTCTGGCTTTTTAAATTGTCTTTTGCTTTTATTCCAAGTAGCAACAAAAAACGAGGAGAGTACTAAAAATGAGTTAAGAAAGATAATGGGTAGGCCAGACCATGTAAGACCCCATAGGTCATAATAAGGAATTTGGTTTTTACTCTAAATGAGATGAGAAGTCACTGGAGGATTTTGGACAAAGGATTAGATCATATGACATGTTTTAGGAGGATCACTCTGGCTGCTGTGCTAAGAACATGCTGACATGGGGCAAAGGAAGGAGCATGGACACCAGTTAGAAGGCTATTGCAATAATCCAAGCAAGAGTTGAGGGTATTCAAGACTAGGGTGTTGGTAGTTGGTATGGTGAAATGTGGTCAAATTCTGGATATATTTTAGAGGGTAGAGATGTTAGGATTTTCTGATGAACCAGATATGGGGTGAGAGAGAAGGGAGGAGTCAAGATTTTGGCTTCAGCAACTGGAAAAAATGAATTTGTCATTTACTGACATGGGGAGGACTGTTGGAGAAGGTTTGGAGTTAATAACACAAATGTAGATTTCAACATTTTAACTTAGCAATCCATGTAGAGGATTGGCTATATCAATTCTAAAATTCAGGTGAGAGGTCTGAACTGGAGTTTTAAATGTGGGAGTTTTCAGCATATAGATATTATTTAACATTGGCCAAATGAACCAACAATTGAGTGAGCTTAAAAAGAAAAAAGAAGATGCTCCTAGACAGTATACTGAGTCACCCTGACATGAAAAATTCACAGAGATGAGGGAGACTAGCAAATGAGGCTGAGGAAGAATAACCAGAGAGGTAGGATGAAGACCAGGTGAGTACACTGTTCTAAAACCCACGTGGGAAAGTCAATCCAAGGAGGAGAGTGATTGACATCAAATGACATTGATGGATCATGTAAGATGAGGACTGAGAATTGTCTGTTGGATTTAGAAACATGGAGGTCATGTGTGACCTCAAAAGCAGTTTTAGAAGCTTGATGAGGCCAAAACCTGGTTAGAGTGGGTTTGAGACATAATGGAAGAGATTGGAGGCAAGTGAATATAGATAACTTTTTCAAGAAATTTTGTTGGAAAGAGCCAGAAAGAAATAGGGCAGTGGTTGAAATGAGAACTATGGTAAAAAGGGGCTTTAAGAAAAGAGAGAATTAGTACCATCCTTGTATTCTAAGCCAGTTGAACAGAAATTTAATGATCAGTATTATTCATTGTGTCCATCTTTTCTAGGTACTGTTTGCCACTTTAATTCATATACACAAGTCTACTTTTTTTTTTTTTTTTGGTGAGGAAGATTGGCCTTGAGCTAACATCTGTTGCCAATCTTCCTCCCTTTGCCCAAGGAAAACCATCCCCCAGCCAACATCTGTGCCAATCTTCCTCCATTTCATATTTGGGATGCTGCCACAGCATGGCTTGATGAACAGTGTGCAGGTCCGTGCCTGGGATCCAAACCCACAAATCCTGGGCTGCCGAAGCAGAGCACATAGTCCCAACCACTACAGCACCAGGCGAGCCCCTACAAGTCTACTTTTGTACCTAGAATGTTTACATGGCTGGTATCTTGAAATACTTTTTTTCATTTCCATTATTTTGGGTGTCTCCTTTGGGACTTCAGTTATGCCTATGTTGGATCTCATTTGTGTAATTTTCATAGCTATGATTTTCTGTTTAATCCATTAAATCTTTCCTCATTTCCGTTTAATTTTGCTTGATTTTCTTGAACACAATTTCCATGCCCCTTACTGTACTTCTGATTTTATGAAGTCCCTTTTTCTCTGTTTCCTCATTTCTATTTTTCCTTTCTACTTTGACCCTAAGCTCTGTCCATTCACCTTTCCTATCTCACTGCTGTCCGGTCATGTTATCTATGAGATCTTGTATCTCTGCTTTTAACTCTTGTTCTGTGGGGAAACATGCTGTATTTTTTAAATTCCTGGAGCCATGTCTTGGCATAATTTTCATCTTCTCAGCGTCAAAATTGTTCTGATGCAAATGGTTTCTTTCTAGCCATCTGTTCCTGCTGTCCCTTTTCTCCTCTCTTTTCTTATAGTATCTTAGTGGTGGTACTATGTTGTTTCCTTTTTCTGATTACTCGTCTTTGAATGAAGTGAGTTTTTACTGGATCAGCTCTTTGAATGAGGTCTGTGTGGCATGAGTCCACGTCTGTGTTTCAGATGAGCAGGAATTTTTATGAGGGTAAGTGTATGAGAGAAGAGGGAGAGGGGAGAAAGATTAGAGAGTGACCACCTTCACCTTTGTGGCATCTGGCAAAGGACTGAGCACAGGGGAGGCCACTCCCTCCGCAGGTGAGATACGCCTGAAAGCCCAGGTGTGTGTCCATGCTGTAGCAAGGAGGTCTGGTCGGCTGTGTCAAGCTTCTGGGATTCTGCTTCCATGAGCCAGGGCACAGTGGGTGTCTGGGTGTGGAGGATCACAGGCTGGGGGCCTGTGGGAATCTCTATATCCAGAAATGCCCAGGAGTGACCAGCAGTTACCACTCTAATGGTATATAGCCTGAGGCCAAGAGGGCAGTTTCTTGCATCAGAAGGCCTGTGGGAACTTATGGCCATCATGGGTGGTCCAGAGACTTTAGAAGGCATGAGAAGAGGCTGCGAAGTCTTCTGCAGTGAAGGCATCTCTGGGGGGCACTAACAAAGTGCCTGCTGAATTGCAATTTCAATAGACTTTAGACCCTGTTGGAGGGAGCCACATTCAAGTTAGGATCATTTGCAAGTAACAGCATAAAGATTGGCCAACTGGTTCATTTAAGCAGATGTTAAAGTTAGTTCAGCACCTATGACGAAGAGGTAGAAAAGCCAGTCATCACCCTTTGTCTTTTCGAGGTATAAACTCTTTAACCAAAGTTTGGATTTCCAATTGGTTCAAATTCTAAACCTCTGTTTCAGTTTTTGTTTCCTCCCCTGTATTTGAGTTTCTTCCTTTCTTCCTCTCCTTCTGTTTCTCCTTCCTTCTCCCCTTTCTTCCTTCCCTTCCCTCCTTCTTTCCTTTATTATTTTTTCTTTTTCTTAGTGAATACTGGATATACTTCAGGGAGGTCCTCTCTAGCTTGCTCATCTTCTTTTATGAGTGTGATCTCAGCATGCCACATAATAACTGCTCTTTTCCACATAAGTGACCATGATGGGCCCATATATTGTATGTATAGGGTATCAGTCTTCCCCCTGAGCACCATATAGAGTGGGAACCAATGCCTGGGTGAGACACACAAACAACAATCACAGGGTAAGTGTCATTCCCCTACCCAATGTCGGTCATGGCTTATGCTAGAATGCAGACACATGACCCAGAGACACAGATAGATCTGTGCTGAGACATACTACCCAAGGCCACTTTAAAGATGACCTCAATCTCATACTCTTGTTCCTAAATGCTAATAATCCAAACTTCGAACTTAAGTCAGTTAAATCTATAGCAGAGGCTCAGTATAACTCAGCAAATGTAGTAAAAAGCAGCACGGAGCAAGCAGTATACTAGCCAGCAGGCAGGAGTTCAAAGTGTGTGCTTGCCAGCAGATAGCAGTGCCAGGTAGCAAGCCAAAGTAAGAGAAGAAAGACCCCTGCTGATGGTCATTAGAAATTTTCGTCATCATGAAGAAGGGAGATGGACACCCACCCAATATTTATTCTGGATATTGAGATTGATGACAATACACACAAAGAGGGTATAAAAAAGCTCATTATTCACATAATAAGGCTTACTATGGAGAGCAGGATGGAAGCAGGTCCTAAGATGCTCGCAGACAGCAAGGACAGGGGACTGGCTTGGGGTAGGGGGTGAGGTTGAACTAGGGTTCCCGCACATGGTTTGTACTTCTCACCGGAGTTGAAGGAGGGAGCATCCAGGCTTTCTTATCAGCATGCCTAAATGTTGGGCCGAAGGGGAAGAGGGACTCATTAAGCTTAAAAGTTGTCAGCAGTTAAATATAGAAAATGGACCAGTCTCTTCACTACAGGTAGACGTATACATCGATGAAACAGAACTCAGAGTCCAGAAATAAATCTTTATATTTATAGTTAATTTATTTTCAACAAAGGTGCCAAGGCAATTCTTTGGGGGAAACGGTAGTCTTTTCAACAAATGGTGCTGGGATAATTGGATATCCATATGCAAAAGGATGGACTTAGACCCTTATCTCACACACACATAAAACTCAATGTACATTAACTAAAAATGGATCATAGACTAAAATGAAAGAGTTAAAATAATAAAGCGTTTAGAAGAAAATATATAGGACAATATCCTTGAGATCTTGAGTTAGGCAATATTTCCCAGATGCTACACCAAAAGCACAGTCCACAAATGAAAAGTTGGGCATTACAAAATTATAGACTTTTATGTGTCCAAAGACCCCACTAAAAAATGAAAAGACAAGCAACTCACAGGGAGAAAATATTTGCAAAACACGTATCTGATAAAGGATTTATATCCAGAATTTATAAAGAACTCTTTCAACTCTTTCAATAAGAAGACCAACATCTCAATTTAAAAAACGGTCAATGGATAATGAACAGATTTTCCCAAAGAATATATACCAATTGTTCTTAAATACACGAAAAGATACTCAATGTCATTAGTCACTAGGGAAATGCAAATTAAAACCTCAGCAAGATACCATTTCCTACCCAAATGGTGGGTATGAAATGAGACAGAATAATAAATGAGACAGAAAATAACAAATGTTGGCAAGAATCTGGATAAATGAGAACCCTCATAGATGGGAATGTAAAATCACGAAGCCACTTTGGAAAACAGTTAAACGGTTATACATCAATAAACATAAAATTAACGTATAACCCATCAACTCCACTCCCAAGGAAATGAAAAGACATCCCTACAGAGACTTGCACATGAATGTTGCCTGGGGCTCGGGATGGGAATGGGGATTAACTATAAACGGGCATGAAGGATTTTACTGGACTGAGGAAAATGTTCTAAAATTGATTTACAGTGATGGTTGCATCATTTGTAAATTTAGTACAAATCACTGAATTGTACACTTGAAATGGATGATTTTTACACTATGTAAAAGTATACAATAAAATCTCTTTGTCTCTACGTCCCCATATTTGTGTGTCTCTTTACCCCATTGTTCTTCTTGGTTCCCTCATGGCTCTCACCCCTTTGTTCACTCTGTGTTCCTCTCTCAGTGTGTCCCTATGACTGTCCTTTTATCTCTATCCCTCTATATCTCTGTCTTTATTCACTGTCTCCTTCCCTTTCTGTCCCACTCTCCCTCTGTCACCTTCTATGTCTCTGTCTTCCTCCCTCTGTGTTCCCCCTGTTTACACCTCTCTCTGCTCCCTTCTCCCTCTCACTAGATCCCTGTTTCTCTGTTAGTCCCTCTGTGAATCCCTGGTTGTCCTCTGTCCCTTGCTCACTCTCTGTCCCTCTCCCTGGGTGTTTGCTTTTATGTCTTTGATGATGTGTGTGTCACTCATATAACCTCTTGTCTTGCCCTCTTTATATCGTTTTTTTCCCTCCCTGCTTCTCTGCCTCATTTCTCAGTATTAACTGAGGCCTGTTAAGTCCTCTGTGATGTCAACTAAAACTTGTTTCAACAAAATGTCTTCAATTCTGCCTTAAGAAAAGTTTCAGTCTTAATTTATATTAATGAAGAATTTGAGGGGCCAGCTTCGTGGCCCAGTAGTTAAGTTCGGTGCACTCCACTTCGGCGGCCCAGGTTCGGTTCCCCAGGCACAGATCTAGACCATTTTTCAGCAGCCATGCTGTGGCGGCAACCCACAGACAAAATAGAGGAAGATTGACACAGGTGTTAGCTCAGGGTGAATCTTCCTCAGGAAAAAAAAAAAAAGAATTTGATTTGGAGGGGCTATTCTTCCTCAAAAAATTACATATTTAACATTGTCTTAATTATTGTATTCCAAGCTCTATGATGGCTGAAGTTGTATTATTTAAGAAAATATACAAAGCACTCTATAAACCTGACTTTCTGATACTTACTTATATTGTAAGTTTCACCTCACCTAAATCAAGGAAAATAAAATCCTATTCAATAACTCAATGTAACCAACGATGAGTGAAGACACAAAGTATCAGAGAGCTCACTTGGGATGCTATACTATTTTGTCTGTTCAGCTATCTATCCCAATAAGGTAGGAAGGGCAAGGGGAACTGGGTAGGAAAGATTCACCCATTAATTGCAAAAGAGCAATGCAATGGATAAAGGATAATATTTTAAACAGATTATGTGGGAACAACTGGATAGTCAAATGAAAGGAAAATATTCAACCCCTACATCACACCACTCACAAAAATTAATTTGAGATACTTAACATATCCAGAAGAGTGGAGTCACTTGACAGAACTTTGTAAGCAAATGAAAACGTACGGCTTTCATTTATATGAGTATATACATACTAGACACAACATTACAAGAGTTTTTAGGATCTCTCTGGTTTAAATTAAATTCCACAATTCTGCCATTTAGTTTGCTGCTTTTTTTTTTCTTTAAAGATTGGCACCTGAGCTAACATCTGTTGCCAACCTTCTTTTCTTTTTCTTCTTATTCTCCCAGAAGCCCCCCAGTACATAGTTGTATATTCTAGTTGTAGGTCCTTCTGGTTGTGCTATGTGGGACGCCACCTCAGCATGGCCTGATGAGTGGTGCCATGTCCGTGCCCAGGATCCGAACTGACAAAACCCTGGGCTGCCAAAGTGGAGTGTGTGAGCTTAACCACTTGGCCTTGGGGCGGGCTCCTAGTATACTTCTTCTGATCCAGACTTGTTTTCTCTAAAAGTTCTAAGACTGAGTGTAAATATTCAATATCATTGGATCACAAAATACCATATCCATCCAGAGAGAAGAGTGATCATGTTATTTACCTATGCCATCACAGTCTACTTTTATTTCTTCCACACATTTGCTTTATATTCCTAAACTCCTTATACTCTAGAATCAAGCTCTCAAGGCCTGGCATATTTTTTTCATCATCCTTTTGGTTTGTAATATTTAATCTCACAGTTCTACAGTCTTTCTTGTTCTGACAATTTCATTTAAGAATATTGATGCAATAACTCATTCAGATTAATCTTGTTCAAGTTTAGAGGTCCAATCTTGAAATAATTAATTGACTTACATTTGTACCATGTGTTGTGCTTAAATATTCAATGCACAAACTTCCAAAGAGGTGGATGAAGATGAATTTCAGGAGGATGGGTAGAGGGAATAAAATGAAAGAAACGTAGGATGTACACTGATGATTGGATGTAAGGTGTGAAGGAAAGGCATGAGTCAGTGGGGTTTCCCATGTGTCTTCCCACACAATCAGGTGGATAATGATGCCAGTTGAGATAACTCTGGAGAATGATTAGATTAAGGAGAGAAGATTTGTTCCGTCTTGGACTTGTTGAGTTTGAGATCTCAAGTATGCAGTGAGATATATAGGTCTGAAATTCAGGAGGGAGGCCTGAATTGGAAATATAGGTTATATTAGCAATTCTAATTCTTATTGATAATAGAATATGTGGAGGGATTATATTTTGCTATATGAACACATACTTTTTTCCTCCAAATTCCCTTTTACCCTGTAATCCACCCCCATTCAGGCAAAAAGACTCGATCACAAGTCATTTGTTGCATCAAGAGGACTGATATCACTTAACTAAAGAAGTGAGTTTTGGATAATTCCTCACTTAATTAACAAGGCCATTTTATCACTGACCCAGCTTATGATGAGCTTTATCAATAAATCTATTTTTTGTGTGTATCTTCCTTGCTTTGTTATGTGTCCTTAAATTTTAACAATTTGCTTCTGAATTTCATTTTCTCTAAAGTACAAATTTTCTACAACTTTGTTAATATTAAAGGCTCAAAACATCCTTTGATATGCATTAAGATTTGACAACTGACTGAATAACCTGTTGCAGTTGGTCCACTGTAAGGTTTCCTTGCCATGTGAGTTAACTGTTGTTCAATGAACTTTTAGTATTTTCAAAATGCTATTACATACTTATTAGGTTTGGAAGTTTTCTCCCATAAATCCAAGAATCTTTTGATTGTTTATTTGGTTTAATTTTTATTTAACAGCTATACCACAATCATTGGTTTAGTAAAGTTTCTCTTTAGTATGATTGTTTTTTAAATGAGAATTAGGAATTGCGTATTTGCTAAGGAACCTCCTGTATTTATTCCATTTTAAAATTTTCTCTTCAATATGAATTCTAGGATATTGAGTAAGGATTGGACTATCTAAAATAGCTGTTCCTCTTACAATATATTTGTAAGGTTTACTTCTGGTATGATTTTCCCGTGTTTGTTATATCATCAGTATTGCTGAAAGGCTATGAAAATTTCATCACATATTTCATGTTTCCTATGATATGAATGCTTCATTTTAAATCAGGCCTAATGATTGGCTAAAAGCTTTCTTAAATTCATTACATTTGTAAAGCATCTGTTTTAATATAATGTTTATGTTTATAAAGTATATGTTAGACAATTTTTAATATTCTTTATATACAGAAATACAAATGATCATAAGAGACTACTGTCAACAATTACATGGCAACAAATTGGACAACCTAGAAGAAATGAATGAATTCTTAGAAATGTACAACTACCAACACTGAATTGTGAAGAAATAGAATATCTGAACAGACCAATAATGACTAAGGAGATTGAAGCAGTAACCAACAACCTCCCATCACAGAAAAGCCCAGGACCAGATGGTTTCAGTGGCGAATCTACCAAATATTTGAAGAATTAACACCAATCCTTTTCAAACTATTCCAAAACACTAAAGAGACAGGGAACACTTCCAAACTCATTTTACAAGGCCAGCATTAATCTGACACCAAAGCCAGATAAAGACATTACAAGAAAAGAAAACTATAGACCAATATCCCTGATGAATATAGATGCAAAAATTCTTAGAAAAATATTAGCAAAGTAAATTCAACAACACATTAAAAGGATTATACACCATGACCAAGTGGGATTTATTCCTGGGATGCAAAGATGGTTCAAGATATGCAAATAAAGACATATGATACACCACATTAATAGAATGAAAGATAAAAATCATATTGTCATCTCAATAGACACAGAAAAAGCATTTGGCAAAATACAGCATCCTTCCATGATAAAAACTCTCAACAGATTGGGTATAGGAAGAACATACCTCAACATAATAAAGGCCATTTATGACAAACTCTCAACTCAATGGTGAAAGATTGGAAGCTTTTCTTCTAAGATCAGGAACAAGACAAGGGTGCCCACTCTCACCACTCTTATTCAACACAGTACTGGAAGTCCTAACTAGAGCAATTAGGAAAGACAAAGAAATAAAAGGGATACAAACCAGAAAGAAAGAAGTAAAATTGTCATTATTTATAGATTATATAACTTTATATATAGAAAATCTTAAAGATTCAACCAAAAAACTGTTTTAACTAATCAATGAATTCAATAAAGTTGCAGGATATAAAATCAACATACAGAAATTCATGGCATTTCTATACACTAACAAAGAAACATCTGAAAAAGAAATTAAGAAAACTATCCCATTCACAATAGCATCAAAAACAATTAAAATACTTAAGAATAAATTTCCAAGGAAGTGAAAGATCTGTGCACAAAAACTACAAGGCTTTGATGAAAGAAATTGAAGACACAAACTAATGGAAAGTTATCCTATGTTTATGGATCAGAAGATTAATATTCTTAAGATGTCCCCACTACCCAAAGCCATCTATAGATTCAATGCAATCTCTATCAAAATTCCAATGGTATTTTTCAGAGAAATAGAAAAAACAATGTTAAAATGTGTATAGAACTACAAAAGACTCAGATTGGCCAAAGCAATCCTGAGAAAGAAGAATAAAGCCAGAGGCATCATACCTCCTGATTTCAAACTATACTACAAAGCTATAAAAATTAAAAGAGTATGGTACTGGCATAAAAATAGACACATAGACCAATGGAAGAGAATCAAGAGCCCAGAAATAAACCCCACATATATGGTCAACTATATTTGACGAGGGAGTCAAGAGCACTCAATGGGAAGAGGATAGCTCTTCAACAAATGGTTGTTAGGAAAATTGGAGAAACATATGCAGAAAAATGAAATTGGACCCCTGTCTTACACCACTCACAGAAATTAACTCAAAATGGATTAAAGACTTAAACATAAGACCTGAAGCCATAAAACTCCTAGAAGAAAACATAGGGAAGAAGCTCCTTGACATTGGCAAAGAATTTTTGGATATGACACCAAAAGCATAAGCAACAAAAGGAAAAATCAACAACTCAGACTACATCAAACTAAACAGCTTCTGCACAGCAAAAACAAACAAACAAGCAAACACAATCAATAAAATGAAAAGGCAACCTATGGAATGGAAGAATACATTTGCAAACCATATATTGGATAAGGGGTTAGGATCCAAAATAAAGAGCTCATACAACTCAATAACAAAAAAATCTGATTTTAAAATGGGTAGAGGAACATTTTTCCACTTTGGACATTTTCCAAAGAAGGTATACAAAGGACCAAAGGGTGCATGAAAAACATGCTTAACATCACTAATCATCAGGGAAATGAAAATCAAAACCACAATGAGATATCACCTCAATGGATATCGTTAGAAGACAAATGATAACAAGGCAAGGATGTGGAGAAAAGGGAACTCTTGTGCCCTGTTAATGGGACTGTACTTTGGTTTAGTCACTATGGAAAACAGTATGGAAGTTCCTAAAAATTAAAAAATAGAACTACCATATGGTCCACCAATCCCACTTCTGGGTGTATATCCAAAGGAAATGAAAACAATAATTTTAAGAGATATATGCACTCTCATGTTTATTGCAGCATTATTCACAACAGCCAAGATATGGAAACAACCTGTGTCCATCAATGGATGAATGGATAAAGAAGATGCGAGATATAGACATACATATATATGGAGGATATCCACTTGCAACAACATGGATGACTCTTGAAGGCATCATTCTAAGTGAGATAAGTCAGACTGAGAAAGACAAATACAGCCACGCCTTGTTTTATTGTGCTTTGTAGATATTGTGCTTTTCACAAGACCCTCCACCAGCAAAAAGATTACAACTCGCTGAAGGCTCAGGTGATGGTTAGCATTTTTCAGCAATAAAGCATTTTTTAATTAAGGTATGTACATTGTTTTTTTAGACATAATGCTATTGCACACTTAACAGAATACAGTATAGTGTAAACAAAAGTTTTATATGCACTGGGAAACCAAAAAATTCATGTGACTCGCTTCATTGCGATATTTTCTTTATTGTAGCGGTCTGGAACCAAACGCACAATATTTCCGAGGTATGCCTGTACAGCATGATATCACTTATATGTGGAATCTACAGAAGCTGAACGCATAGAAACAGACTAGAATGGTGGTTACTGGGGGCTGGGGGAACCGGGGAGATGTTGTTTAAGGGTACAAACTTGCAACTAGTAGATAAGGAAGTCCTGGAGATCTAATGTGCAGCACAGAGATTACAGTCAACAATACTGTATTATATACACGAAAGCTGCTAAGAGACTAGATCTTAACTGTTCTCGCCACAAAAAAGAAATGATAATTATGTGCTGTATTAGAGGTGTTAACGCTATGGTGGTAATCGTACTGCAATAAATAAATGTATCAAATTAACACATTGTACACCTTAAACTCACACAGTGTTATATGTCAATTATATCTCAATAAAAAAATTAAAAATCATAGAGATTATTTTGCACATCTCTATGCAAATAAATGTGAAAATAGGGTAAAGTGGATATCTTTTAAAGGAAAATAGTATATCAAATTGACCCCAGTTAAGTTAAAAAGTTTAAGAAAATCAATTTCCACAGATGAAACATAAGAAATTATCAAGGAACTTTCCCTCCAAAATACACGAGACCCAGATGTTTTCACCAGGGATTTATACTAAACATTCAGAGAACAGATAGTCTCAGTGCTATATAAATTCTTTCAAAAAAAATTAAAGACAATCTTCCAAATTCTTTTTATGAAGCCAATACAATATTGATATCCAAACCAATAATGATTGCACGCACAAAAATAAAATTACCTATGAATAAAAACCTAAATAAGATACTAGCATCCATATGTCAACACCACATTAAGAAAATAATGCACCATGACCAAGTAAGGTTTATACATGAAATGCTAGGATGGCTAAACATTTTTAAATTTATTAATATAATTCACAATAAGTTAAGGGAGAAAAATCAAATCATTATCTGCACAGATGTTGAAAAACCCATCAACACAGTTCAACACAATCTATAATGAGAACCTTGAGAAAGCAGAAATAGATACTTCACCAACATGATAGAATATACACACATCAGTTCATAAGCCACCATCATAGTAACAGCAAAACACAAGAGGCAATCCCACTAAGGTCAGGAACCAGGCAAAGACGCCTCCTACCTGCATTACTACTTAACATTGTCCTGGAGGTCCTGGCCAATGAGACAAGAGGAAAACAGTCAGTGGGAAAATAACTGGAAGTAACGTGATTCCTATCTGTAGATGCACATGTAGATGACAAGGGAGCTGGATAGTTTCCTACCGCGCTGCAACAATTACCATAAACTTAATGGTTTAAAGCAACAGAAATTTATTCTCTCATAATTCTGGAGGTCAGAAGTTTGAAATCAGTTTCACTGGGATAAAGTCAAGGTGTTGGCAGAGCTGATTCCTTTTGGAGACTCTAGAAGAGAACGCATTTCATTGCCTTTCTAGCGTCTGGAGGCTGCCTACGTTCCTTGGTTCACGACCCCTTGGGCACAGTACTCCAACCTCCCGCTTCATTCATCGCATCTCTTGTTTCTGAAGTCAAATACACCTCTGCTTCCCTCTTATAAATATACTTGTGATTTCATTTAGGACCCATCTGGATAATCCAGGATAATCTGCAAAGTCCCTTTTGCCACATAAGGTAGCATTCACAGATTCTGGAAATTAGGATGTGAATAATTTCAGGGGCCATTCCCTAGCCTACAACAGTAACATATTTTACAAATCTCTCACTGAAGAGATTCAATGATAAAACTAATGCAAACAGTAGAAGAAGTCAGGAAGGTAGCAGGATATAAAAGTAATACGCAAAAACCAATAGCATTCATATACACAAATAATAACCATTTAGAAGATATAATGAAAAATAATATGCACTTATTATTACAATAAAAAGATAAAATGCTTCAGAATAAACCTAAGAAATGTTCCAAACATACATGTAGAAAACCATGACACACTCCCAATGAAAATAAAAGTAGCATTGAATAAAAGGAAAGATATTCCTTCTTTTTGATTAAGACATCTCAACACCACAGGATATCAGTTCTCCCTAAATTTATAAATTTAATGCAACCCCAATAAAGGTACTGAACTTTATTATGAAGCTAGAAAATTTGACAGTAAAATTCATATGGAAAAATAAACATGTAAGAATAGCCAAGACAACACTAAAAAGGGATATGATGAGAAAATAGCCCTCTTAGACATTAAAACATCTGTCAAAGCCTCTATAATTAAAACAGTGTGGTACTGGTGCATGAAGAGACAGACCATTGGAAAAGAAACCCCTAAAATAGACGCAACACATGTAAATAAAGGTGAAATCTTAAATCAGTGAGGCAAAGACAGTGTTTTAAAGAAATGGTGTTGGAAGAAATGTATGGCTGTTTGGAAAAGAAAGATAAAATTAGATTCATTACACCATACATAAAAATAAAATACAAGTAGATTTAAGGAAAAATGAAATTGTACAAGTACTAAATAAGAGTGAATTCCTCAATAACCTGCGTGTGGCAAAAGGCTCTTTAATTATGATTCAAAATCCATATGCATGTCACAGGAATATCAAAGCCTGCTTGAAAAGACTCCCACTGGCAAAATTTGAGACAATTTGATTATCAAAATAATTAGAGAAGTTATATATATCCCATTGAAAACAAACGAACAAATAAGTCCATACTGAAAATGAATGAATGAGAAAAAAGGACTCTTGCCTCTTGCTTAGAGTAGAATCTCTAGAGCTGAATAGCAAATGTGGAAAGAGTCCACATAGTTGGAAAATCAGCCTTTTGACACCATCAGAGTAAAGACTGAGTCAGGACAAAATAACCAATGGATGCCAAATCTAGGGGGGAAATTTTACAAGAACCAGAGTATTTGCATGGCCTTAAAGTGTCTTCCCACAGATTGCTTGTCAATTGTAAGAGGGAGAAAAAAAGTAACCATTTTGTAGAGAAATCAGACAATACTCTGGGTGATCAAAATTAATATCACCAAGAAGGGGCAGATGGACATCCTGTGCCTCTGGAAGTGATGCCTAAAATACCCAGTATTACTCATGGAGCATTTCCAACGGGGAATGCAGAACTTGAATCTAATCATGAAGAAACATCAGACTAATCCAAAATAAAGAATATTCTACTCAAAAGGAGAATAAATTCCTCAAAAATGTTAATTTCCTAAAAGGCCAGGAAAGAGTGACAAAATGTTCCAAATTAAAGGAGACTAAAGTGCCATAATTAAATGCAGTAACTGCCACTAGAGTTGACACTGTACTAAAGGGGGAAAAGCCATAAAGAACATTTTGGATCAACTGATAAAATTCTGTTACAGACAATAGAATGGATAAAACACTATTATTTAAATTAATTAAAATTGAAAACTTGGGGCTGGCCACATGGCCTAGCAGTTAAATTCGCTGTGCTCCACTTCAGCAGCCTGGATTTGGTTCCTGGGCACGGACCTATACCACTTGTTGGCGGCCATGCTGTGGCAGTGACCTACATACAAAATAGAGGAAGATTGGCATAGGTGTTAGCTTGGGGCAAATCTTCCTCAGCAAAAAAAAAAAGATAGATAACTGTACTGTGGGTACATAAGAGAAAATCCTTATTATAAATACACACTAAATTATTTAGTGATAAAGGGCCATAATGTATGCAACCTTTTCATAACTGGTTCAGAAAACGTATGTATATATTTACATAAAAAGAGCAAATTAAAATAAAATAAAGAGGGCAAAAATCTTGATAATAAGTATATCTGGGTAAAGGATATATAGGTGTTATTTGTGCTATTCTTATTGGTAATTTTTGTGAAGTTTTGATGTTATTTGCAAAGAAAATATTAAAAAACAAATGTATGAAATATTTAGAAAACAAAAAAGGGAAAGGATAATAAATATATATTAAAACATATTACCAAAAACAAGAATTAAATCATCTTCAGTGTACAATAAAAACATAAAAAAATATAGGGACATTATCTAAACAGTTACATTTATATTCAAGAAATATAGACTTCTTATCATAAACATAAATATAAAGCATGACAGAAATCAGCTATGTCATGAGAAAAATTAAATATAAGGTAAAATTAAATTTAGATTTTCACTTCACTTCTTTAAAAAATGACTCTGTGTATGGCAATATTTCAATAAGTTTGAATAAATGGACACATATGTATATTTAAGACCTTGGGTAAAGGGGCTATTCAAAATGTTATATATTTACATAAACATAATACTAATCTAATATCTATAACATATACGGTGACATGGTAAAATACAGATTTGCTAAAAATTTTTAAATATGAACTATATAGTGATTTTAATTTTAAAAAACACATAAAACCTCAACAAAGCAATAAATGATGTTGACCAAAGGTGAAATGAATTTAGGCAATATAGGTATGTATGTATTCATAGGCAGACATATATTTAAATGGACATAATATAACTGGTTTTCCACTCAGCAATACCTGAGGACACATTCCAATGGAAATTGATTGTAGATCAGTATCATCATATTTAATGGATACAGCATTGCATCACAGAAATTTGCCTTAATTTATAGATTTTATAAATGTACTTTGGACAAAAACACTGTGCATTTATCCTTGTTATACGTTTATGCATGATGATGGTTTGCCTAAGAGAACTTGATAGAAATGAGATTGCCAGCTGAAAGAAATGCCCACTAAAATTAATTTTGTGCATGCGTATAAAAGTCACACATATACCCATTGTCCCCAAAACAACGAAAAATTTAAATTTACCAACAGCCACAAGTTTTTCACCACAGTCATATAAAAGTGCTTTCAGCCTATTCCCTATGTCAGCAACCTGTGACATTGCTGATCGCTCCTTTATTCCAGAGAGCAGAAAATGATTTCATAAACCTACATATCATGCTCTTTCTCCTATTTTCTTGCTCCATCTGCTAAACTGAGACAGTCATAACATCTTCACCATTTTTCTTTTGTGACCACATGCACTGTATCAACTCTACGGATCACTCTATATGTGTCAGGGTAATAGTACAACATATTAACCAGTATCTTATCTTCACCATTTCCTCTTAATGAGCCTTTGCCTCTTGGGCAAAATGCACGGGTCTCACAGCACCTCAAGGGAGTATGCTTACAGAAGAAACAGTGGAACAAAATTCAAAAAGCTCAACCTTGGACTGACAAATGCAACTTCCAGCTGCTGCATCCTGAGGCATTGAGAGAACGGGTTATGTGGCACAGCCAGTTTTTCCTGCTCACTCTTGACTAAATGAAGCTGCACACTTGATGAATGAATAAAAATCTGAGAGCAAAGCATGGGGGTTAAACCCACACACCTGTAACCATCAAGGTGAGCACTGTCAGTCAATAATGAAACACTCACATAGTGTTCGGGGTTTAAACAGGAGAGGTTCTCTTTTCCAGGTATGGATAATGGCGTTCCTAGAATCTCCCCAACTCATAAAGTGAGCAAATCAGGGAAGAGATGGCTGTGGGCATGTCTAGACAGGGAAGGCCTGACATTATAGGTCTGCAGAGACCTTAGATGCATTAGGCCAGAAGCCAACTGTTCTCACGCTCTTGATGACGTCTGAGAAGAGCAGTGGAAATGGAAGTGAGAGAAGCCCTACATGTCGAATGAGGGAGACAGCTGTGATTTTTGAAGACTGATGACTGAGGATCAGATGGACCCTGTACAAGTCATCAGAGGGCAATGTGAATGGATTATATCAAAATAAGAGACCACTAAAATCAACCCCACGGTATTACATTTTATGAGCTCAATCTAGGTAAATTCAAAACCCTAACTGTGTGGGGGAGTGGTGAGAACACCCTGAATTGACTGAAGAAACTCTGAATTTCCTACGTTTATCCAGATGTGATGGAGATTCAGTTTCTGTCACCTGACAAACTGAGGACTCAAAAAACCGAATGCATTACTTAAGCGAATTCTCATTTGCTGAAACTGAGACACTGAGAGGTATTAGTGAAACAGGTAACATAAATAACACTGAAGTATAAAAATTCATCTCTTCCACTACATATCTTTCTGTAGAGCATTCATCGTTTCTTTAGTTTTTTAAATTTAGCTACTGGAATAGTGGACAATAATGCCTTTATGAGACACCAAAAATAGAGACATTGCTTACATAAAGAGGTTACCTGAAAAGGAATATGAAGACTGTCCCTTGGAGATAAGAACCACCCAGGAGAAGAATTACTCCAAAGATGTTAACAGCGAGATTCCTTTAGATGGTCATAACATCAGCTGATGTTTCATTTCATGTCTATCACATTTGAGATGTTAATAAACAAACTAAAGGTGAACCTCCTCTCTGATCAGCCGATGTGTTACTCCTGATGGTTTTCACCTGCCTTGCTCCTTTTCGCTTACCTGAGCTTGTGGCTCGTGTCACCATTCTCTCTTCCATCCATGGCTCTTTCCCACTCTCAAGTAAGAAGATTATAGATGGCTTAGGCCTTCTGCTTCCTGCTTGTGAGAAGAAAAAGAACTTGTCAATGCTGTGAACTTCCCAGAACTGGGAAGCGATGCTTTGGCAATCCAGGAGGAGGAGAATTATAGCTACTCTGGAACCAACTTGATCAGAATGCAGATTCCAGGGACACAGGTCCAAGGTTCTCAGAGGCAATCACCATGGGACAGATCTTCAAAGTCAGAATTTTTACCACTCTTAAGGAGATTTAATATAAACAGAAGTTTTAAAACCAACGGCCACAGAAGGATATGCAGACCATCCAAAGAATGGGTAAGATCAAAGTCCCAGCATTCCGAACATTATGAAACAGGCCACATGAACCTGCCCGTTTCCAATTCCACGAAGCACCTAAAGCTGCAGAGAATAGGAAACAGACATACTGGCAAGCCAGTCATAATTTCCCCCAGAGTCATAATGTAGCACCCAAAGGAATATGGAAATCTTGAGTTTAGGAAGAATGATGTCCTTACACCATGAAACCAGGTTGTTGCCGTTCTCCACCCTCACACTCTTGTACAATCTCTCTGAGCAGGGTCCAGACACGCCCACTCCTCCCAAGAGAAGGTGATGGAAACATTCCTGAAAGTCACCAACCCCTGAAGTGAGAAACCTTTTATGAGTAGGACTGTGCATGCCACTATTATTACAGGGAAAACTTTTTATTAAGAGCATTCATAAAAAGTCTTAGTTTAAGGATTGGCTATATTAGTGTTTATGGTTTTTAACTGCTCCAAGAAAGGTAATTTTGAGCGTCTACAATAATCCTAGTTTTTTAAACTCTCCCTTAACTACTTTGGATTTTACTATATTTTAAAGAACAAAGAGTTTTTACACACAGGAAAAACAGTAAACAGCAAACAAAACAAAGATTTAAAAACCAAAGTCTATGTTAAGTACGGTGAGTACTTTAAAATCCTTACAAATAAGAAATGAAGGTGGCCTATAGCACAGACCTGCATGCAGTCTTCCATAAATTCCAGGGGCAAATCCCAGCATTCCTCAAAGAGACAACGAGCAAGGAAGGGCTTAAGCTGTTCGCCACAAGACAAAAGGCCAAGCAGGCAATGGTAGAGAAAGAACTTTAATAAGCGATAAGCTACCATATTGGAAGATGGTGGACTGTCATCCTAAAAAAAAAAAACATTTTAGGGGGCTGGCCCCATGTCTGAGTGGTTAAGATCGCCCGCTCTGCTTCGGCAGCCCAGGGTTTCGCCAGTTTGAATCCTGGGCACGGACATGGCACCGCTCATCAAGCCATGCTGAGGTGGTGTCCCACATGCCACAACTAGGACCCACAACTAAAAATACACTAAAAATACTGGGGGGCTTTGGCAGAAAATAAAATCTTTGAAAAAAATAACAACCCATCTTAAAGGGAACTGATTTGGAAGTGACTTATATAAGGCAGATGGGGTTGGGGAGGGCCTCAGAAACGTCAGGTGATGGATGACCCCAAAACGTTGGGCCCCTCTCCGTAGCAGATCTGCTGAATGCAACATTCCTGTGGAATCTAAGAAAACCTCAGTTACCTCCTTATCTGGGACAGAACGAACAGTTTGGGAAGAGGACATAAATTTTCTGCCAGCAAGTTATTCTTTCCACTGGTTACAGATTAACTTGCCTACGTGCAGTTCTAAGCGTTTTTCCAAAGCACATTGTGAGAATAAGACAGGGAGGGGGAGCATGTAGCCAGTCCCCTGCGCAGGGGCGACTCTCCCTCATATTTCTTCATGAGCCACAGGTGCAAATCCAGGGTTGCATGTCCTATATGTTGCATGCGGTGGATCTTTGGTCTGTGATGTGTCAACTTACAATGGGTCATTGTGGCTGCTCAGTGCTCCTGCGCGATGCTTAGGCAGGCGGGGAGCTGTCAGCAAGCTACTTTCTTCATCAGCAGTCCTCATGTTGTTCTGCAAGACAAGCTCAGAAACTTTGGTTACTTGGTTTCCCGCATCAACCTTGTGGATACAGGCTCAGTTTCATCCTAATCCAAGGAAATTTCAACTCCACCTAACTAAAACTAAATTCTTGCTCTTATCCCTCCCAAAATGTATACTCCAAAATATTTCTTCTCTAAGTAAATGACAACTCCACCTCCCATTTACTCAGGCTGCAATCTTTGGAATCCACCCTGGATTTGCCTTTTCTCACATTCGACAATTAATTTTTCAGGAAAACTTTGGCTCCTACCTTAAAAATATATCCAGAATCCTGACACTTCTCCCACTTTTACTAACAATAATTAATCACTTATTTGATTATTGCAATAACCTTCTAATTTTATACTTACAACTTTGCCCACAGATTTTAACAGACAAGCCAAAGTGATATTTTTTCAATATAAGCCAATCATGTCACTCCTCTGTTTCAAGGTAGCTCATGGCTTCCCATATCACTCAGAGAAGAAAAATCCCCGCCATTAGAGTTGCCTACCAGTTTCTACAATCTTGGCCTGATGTTAGCTCTAGGACCTCAGCTCCGACTCTCTTCTTTGCATCTTCAGCTTAAGCCACAGAGGCCTCCTCCCTCCTTGGGAGTCCTGTCACAGTCAGACAAAAGTTCCTTTCGGAGCATCTGAAATCACTCTCTTCTCTACCTGGCATAGTTCCCCATCTCTACAAAGCTTTCTTTCTCCCTCTCCTCCTTCCTGTCTTTCACAAAGGTCATATTTACTGACACCCCTATTGAAACTGCATTTCTCTACCAGATTCTATGTCCCTCCCTTGCTTGAATTTTTCTCCATAGATTGTATCAACATATGACATATCATATATTTTATTTCTCTCTGTGTTACCTATATTTTCTACTAGAATGTAGACTATAACGAATGCAGGCTTTTTTTTGTGACCCATCCTGAGACTTAGACAAGTGTCTGTCCCCAGTGATGACTAGTAATGTCGGTAGAAAAAAATAAATGGATAAAAGGGTGACAAAGATTTCTCACTCAAATACTTAAATAAACTAAGAGCTTACTATATACCAGGTTCCATTTTAAGGTCTTTGCTTTTATAGAATTTAGAAGTTAAGAAAATATTAGAAGTAGATAACAGTAATAGTCATTTTATAGATGAGAAAATAGCACTGGGAGGTTAGTAATGTGAATTAATCACACAGCTGGGGGAGGTCAGAATGAGAAGGGGACACCAACATTTATCATGAAGAAAATTTGGATACCATTAAAAAGATGTTCATAACCATGGTTCCAATCACAAAATACAGAAAATAATTTCAGTGTCTACTACAGCTGACAGGTGAAACCAGTTACTGGCCAGGCGGTGTGACAGTACTGTCCCTTTGGAGGTGAGCGAGCAGAGTGCACACTGCCTGATGGCAGAGACCTCTAGCAGCCGTTTGACTGCTGTGTCTCTACAGTCTCTAAAAACATTGTTTGCCATAAAACCATGGTTTAAGCAGTAAGTGATTAATCAATAAATATGATGATACTAACAAATTCTTAAGTATAAAAAAGTGTTACACTATGTTTGAGCAGGATTTTTCCATGTTAGAAAAGACACATAAACACAAATATATATGTGAAAATATTAATAACGGCATCTGAAAGCTGGGTACACAGCTGATTCTTTTCTTTTTAAAAAATATTTACATATTCAAATTTCTTAAAGAATTTGAATTGTTTGGTTATTAAAATGTTTTCTAGAATTAAAAAGAACAAAGGAAAAGATCATTTCCGTGACACTAAAAGGACATGAATAAAGCAATCATTCTTATTGAAAGCTACATGCACCGATCTTTTGTTCCAGACAAAATTCCTACACACAAAGGAGGCTGCTCCCAAATTCTAGAGCAAAATAAATTAACAAATATCTTGGAAGAAATGATTTCATATTAAGTAAAATAGATTAAGCACCTTAATTAGCCTGTTGTCTACTTTGAAACAAGGCTCAAAAAAACTATTTCCTGCCTAAAATAAGTACACATTCAAGAAATTACATTAACATATTTTAAATAATTTAGCAAAATGTCTGTAATTATTATTCATTCTAATCAACATCAAGTATCTTTTTTGGTGACAGTTATTGGGCACTTATAGCTCAGACAAGAAGCTAAGCACTTGTAGACATCTTAGAAAATCTGTCCAGGGTAAGTATAATTATATATTGTCAGTTTATATGTATGGCAACATGCCCAGAACATTTTAAATACATGGCTTCTGGCAAAGAATTTACTATTTGTTCCAGCCAACACTTGATGATAAGGTCGCTGTCTCCCAGTCATTGGGAGAGTAAGAGCTTAACTTTGATGAGTCAGTTAGCAAACCCAGATGCGTTTTACATGGATCAACCCTCTTCCCACTTTTTAAAATTTCCACTTCCCTGACTCTACTGAGCCCCCACTCACCACTACCCACTCCCTCCGTCACCCCATTCCTTCATTCTCCCTTTAAAACACCCTGTCATGGCTGTACAAACTGAAGCTGAGCTCAGTTCACCCTGTACTTTTTCCTCTATTGCAACAGTGTATTACTGATTAAAACCTGTTGTCGTCTTTAATTAGTGTTGGAGTTTGTTTGACATCTCTTAATGGTAAAGGAAGTAAATACTCAAATATCCTGATTTGGAATTCCTAGAAATCAGGGTACTCATTCTCTTAAAGAATAAAATGTTTTACAAATGAGGAACTCTGAGCTATCAGTATTGGCCTGACATCTAAATTGATTCTTTTTAGTCTATCCAGAAACACCTAAATCTCCACCACATCAAGCAGATTAGGATCAGATGAAGCGCTCTTTCTCTTCAAAACATCTGAATATAGTATAATTAAGGGAGCTCTGAATTAGTAAACCCCTCCACATCAAAATGACCTTTCCCGGACATAATCAACACAAAAGTGCCTAGAGTGAGGGGCCGGCCGGTGGCCCAGTGGTTAAGTTTGCACGTTCTGCCTCAGTGGCCCAGGGTTCCCCAGTTCGGATCCCGGGTGCGGACATGGCACCGCGTGTCAAGCCATGCTGTGGCAGGTGTCCCACATATAAAGTGGAGGAAGATGGGCACGGATGTTAGCTCAGGGCCAGTATTCCTCAGCAGAAAGAGGAGGATTGGCGGCAGATGTTAGCTCAGGACTAATCTTCCTCAAAAAAAAAAAAAAAAAGTGCCTAGCGTGTTATCTACGCAGTTGGTCAATAAATGTCAAATGCATTTGGGTAAATTAATTTCATCAAACTAACCAATTCCAAGGGTGAGAAAGTTTGTCCTTTAGTCCCTTTATTAAATTGATCAGTATCTTCTCCCAAATCACTCATTGAAGCACATCAAACCCTTTCTCAAACATCTTCAAAACACGGCTTGCACCAAAGTCCAGTCCCACACTCATCAGCCTGGCATTCAGACTCTGGCTGACCTGTCCCCACCCGGGCTAAGAGGTGGTGAATCCAAAAACAACTGCCCAAGCCAGGCGGAGAAGTGAAGGAGTGAGGCAGGCAGGGTGTCATCCCGTCAGTCGTTTCGGCCTCAGCATCCAGGGGAGGGAAGGGAAGGGCAGGAGGTGGGACACGTGGACTTCGCAGGCCGGGTCTAAACCAAACTCTGCCGACCCAGAACGCCGACCAACCACAGCGAGAAGGACTTGTTGACAGAGAAGCAGATTATCCAGATTTCTAGGTGAAAAGTCCTTATTATTAATGCTGAAAACTCAGACAAAAACTGTTCTGATCAAGCCAAGCCGCTCCCTGTTCCGCATGCGCCCAGCTACTGCATCTTTGCCGGTGTGTAAAAAAAAAAAAAATTCAACATTAATGAAGCCCATTGGCCATGACACTCTCCCACACTGTGGCAAGCGCACTGTGCAGCCTCTGGGAATAGCCGTATTTTCTGCCCTCCTCCCACTGGCACATCTTCTCCAACGTGACAAATCCTCCTGGGCCCTCCCACCTCTCCAGCCCGCGGGATGTCGGATATCCCCGCCCTCCTCCTCCATCCACCATCACTGGGCACAAACACGGACCTGCGTGTATTTTTCTTTAAATGTTCCATCTGTGCTGTTCAAAGGAAACTACCTGGTGAGATTCCACATGAACGGAGCAGAGAGTGCTGCCCAGAGCGGCCCCAAGGGCAATGCAGCCAGGACCAGCCCGACCACAGGCAGTCTCCAGGGCAGAGACGGGACTGGACCAACGGACGGCGAGGACGAAATTTCAGCCAATACTCACCTTTTCTCTGATTCTCCTGGGCCCACAGCCATCTTCACGTTTTCCTGAGCGCCTTCCCTGGAGATGGGCATAGTCTCCAAAATGCAGATCTGAACTTGAGAGAAATGAGAGGAGCTGGGAGAAAGGCCTAGGATGGAGGTGGGGATGGCAGAAGGCGCCGGCACTGTCCGGACCGCTGCTCACGGAGAACCAGGCCACAGGCCAGCTGCACTGACGTCTGGACTCCAGTAAGAAGAAAAGAGCCTCTGGGGCCACAGGAGTTACAAGTGTGGCTGAGCATCCTTGCGGCAGACGAGGCCGGGCAGGAAAGCTTCCCAGCCTCTAGCTCCACGTGGGCGGGTCCCGTGGGCTGCGGTGCTTCGGGCTGGTTGTCCCCACTGATGCAGGGCTGGCCGGCTGTAGGCCCTGGAAGCGAAAGAGGCTCCAGAGGCTTCTGGAGAGAGAGGACTTTGAATCAGGGAGGTGCGCACACGTTTTTCTTTCGTATGCCCCAATTTAGGGGCCAGATATGTGGGGCCCACATGGAATTTAGGATTGAGTCACATAGCAACTGTCCTAGTTTGCATCACGTCCACTTCAAGAAGAAAATTTTAAAATGGAGTGAGGGGGAACTGTGCTAAATCAAAAAGTTTTAAGAGGTAATTTCATACCTGAAATATCATGTGTGGGTCTTAACTGGATTCTGGTTTGCACAAATCAGCTGCGAAAGACATTTTGAGAAACATAGGGATGATTTAATATAAACTGAAAATTAGATTTTGTTGGGAATTATTGTTAGTTTTCTTAGGTAACAGGGAAGAGGCCAAGGAGGAAAATAATTCTCCCTAATTTTCAGAGACACACGCTGAATTATTTAGCCATCTGATGATGTTTGGAATTTGTTTTAAAATATTTAAGCTTCGGATAAATCAGTGGCATGGGATAAAATGGAAGGAGAGGTACTGTTACGGAACAAACGAAAAAGACCTAAGACCATCTGAACCAAATGCAATAGGTAAACCCTGCTTGGATGGGGATTTCTCTCTGGGAGAAAACGGTATCACAATCAGGGAAATTTGAACGTTGACTTTTTATTACATAACATTTAAAAAATCATTTTTTAGGTGTAAAAGGGTTTCTGAGTTATGTTTTTTAAAATCCTTGTATATTTCGTAAATATATGGAAGAATTTATTATGAAAAATGTTATCTGGAATTTGCTTTAAAATATTCCAGGAAAAATGTCAGTGGGGGAATAGATGAAACAAGACTGGTGGTATTGACCGTTGTTAAAGCTGAGGAATAGGTACATAGGCAGATTTATTCTACTATTCTCAAACATTTGTATATGTTTGAAATTTTCATAATAAAAGTTTAAAACGTACCATTTTCAATAGCGTAGTTTAGATAAAAAACAGACTGTAGTGAGGACACAGTGTCAATGTCTGAAGCCATAAATGTGAGAATTGTCACGGTGACTATCATGTGGAGACTGCAGAACCAAAATTAGCCCAGAATAGAAATTATTAATTTTGAAAGATGGAAGTACACTATTTCAGGTTAAACTAGGGTTCAGCAAACACAGCCTGTGGGCCACATCCAGTCACTGCTTGCTGTTATAAATAGGCCAAGTGGTTCTGGAACAAAGTTACGCCTGTTTGTTTACGTATTTTCTCTTTTTTTTCCTGCTTTTTCTCCCTCAATCCCCCCCAGTACATAGTTTCATATTTTAGTTGTGGGTCCTTCTAGTTGTGGCATGTGGGACGCCGCCTCAGCATGGCCTGATGACCGGTGCCATGTCTGCGCCCAGGATCCGAACTGGCAAAACCCTGGGCTGCCGAAGCCGAGCGTATGAACTTAACCACTCAGCCATGGGGCCGGCCCCTGTTTATGTATTTTCTGTAGTTGCTTTCCTGCAGCAACAATAGAGTTGTATAATATAGAGTGTATACCAACAAAGTGCAAAAATTTATAAAATGGCCCTTTCCGAAAAAAACCTTTCCAACCTGGGATTAAATGAAAGAATACAGTTAGCAAAGGAAGAGATTATGGAAGAAAAAGAAGGAAATTGCAAACTGTCAATTATCCTTTGCTGTGTAACAAATCTCCCCAGAATTTAGGGGCTTGAAACAGCAGTGAGTGATTAGCTATGAACTGAATGGTTTTTCTGCTGGACTCGCCCTTCAGAGTCAGCCGGGCCATCTGGGGTGGCCTAGGAATGCATCGCTTACTGGCCCCTGACGGGCTGCTTGGTGCAGGGAGCCTCAGCAGGGGAGGGTCATCGCTGCTCCATGTCTCCGTGGAAGGAGCCGCAAAGAATATGTGCCCATTTGCATCCAACCACAAACATCTTCCATTACGACAGCAAAAGGCATTTTCGTTTTTAACAGGTTTTTCACTAACATAATTGGCATACAAGAACCTGCACATACTTAAAGTGTACAATTTTGATATTGCTACCAGGCTTGTAGTGTTTATATACATCATATAATACGTATAAAAAGAAATGTATATAATTACAAACATGTTATATGTAATATATATAATCATTACTAGCAAGGTAGTGAATATATTTCTGTCACTATAGATTAGTTTTCTCTTTCTAGAACTTTCTGTAAATGGAACCATATAGCATGTACATTTAAAATACTTTTAGATCTTGGCAACTTGCCCTTCAAACAGGCTATACTAACTTAATTGTGCCAATGAAGTTTGACAGCGTCCCTTCCCTAGGATTACCATATAATTTGAATTTCAATATTTGGAATATGTTTTTACTAAAAGGTTATTCACTGTTTATCATAAATTCAAATTGAACTGAGTGTCCTGTACTTTTATTTGCTAAATCCAGCAGCTCTTCTTTCTCCCAACGTCTTCCTAATACTAGATATTTGACATTTGAAAAAATCTGAAGGGAAAAATATTATGTTACTATTTTGATTTGCATTCAGAACAAATAAGTAGAAAGAGAACGGCACAATGAAACTAATGAAAAAATAATATATAAAAGAACAGAAATTAATGGAATGTAAAACTGAGGCATTAATAAATCAATCCCAAAGCTGGCTTTAGGAAATAAAGTAAAATAGATGGAACACCTGCTAATATCAAAAAGAACCGAAGCACAAATACAGAAATTAAAAACGTGGAAAAGGGAAATAATCAGAAATACAAAAGGTGCTACCAATTATTTTATTACTCACATAAAAAATCTCTAGGTGTTTAAAAATAATATGAAAATCTGCTAGAAATGGATAATATGCTTGGGTTATAAAAGTTGACCTTGAATGTATAAACAACCTAAAACACCAATAACCTCGGAAGAAGTCAAGGAAGTTATGAAGGCGCTAAGCTCCCAGGAGCTACCAGGTTCAGAGATTTTCACAGGTGAACTCGATTTCAAATTTTCAAGGAAAAAATTATTCCAGTGTAATTTAAAGTTTATAAAGCTTAAAGAGAAGTTTTTATGATTTTTTTTAAAAAATCAGACTATTTTTAAGAACAGTTTTAGGTTCACAGCAAAATTGGGCGGAAAGTACAGGAGAGTTCCCATATGCTCCCTGCCCCCACGCACTCACAACCTCCCCCCCATCACATGCCACACCTCAGTGTATATTTGTTACAACTGATGAACCTACATCGACACATGATTATCACCCAAAGTCCATAGTTTCCATTAGGGTTCACTCTTAGTGTACAATTTATGGGTTTTGACAAATGCACAGTGACACGTACCCATCATTGTAGTATCATGCAGAATAGTTTCACTGCCCTAAAAATCCTCTGTGCTCTGCCTATTCACCCCCCTCCTCCTCCCAACCCCTGGCAACCACCGATCTTTTTACTGTTTCATAATTTTGCCTTTTCCAGAATGTCATGTGGTTGGAATCGCACAGTGTACAGCCTTTTCAGATTGGCTTCTTTCGCTTAGTAATGTTCATTTAAGTTTCCTCCATGTATTTTTGTGACTCGATAGCTCATTTTTCTGTAGCGCTGAATAATATTCCATTGCCTGGATGTACCAGAGTTTATTTATCCCTTCACCTACTGAAGAATATTTGGTTGCTTCTGAGTTTTGGCAATTATAAATAAAGCTGCTAAAAGCATCCCGGGGCAGGTTTTTGTGTGGACGTAAGTTTTCAATTCATTTGGGGAAATACCAAGGAGCACAAATGGGTCATATGATAAGAGCAGTAGTTTTATAAGAAACTGCCAAACTGTCTCCCGAAGGTGCTTACCATTTGGCATTCCCATCAGCAATGAATGCGAGTTCCTCTTGCTCTAATCCTCACCACAATTTGGTCTGTCACTGTTCTGGATTTTACCCATCCTAATAGGTGTGTAGTGTTGTCTGACCGCATGCCTACTTGTGTGAGCAGTGCAGGATAGGTTGCAGAGAGACTGAAATAAAGACCCGGAGACAGTGTATGAGACATAAGAGTTTACTGGGACTTATGTACAGGGAGTCCAGGAGTGGCTTGCTGGATGAAGTTGTGCACTGCTACCGTGAATAGAGAGGGGGTTGCTTAAGTAGGCAGGGGAACAAGGCTGCATGCTTGCCAAGGGGACCATCCTTGCATGACTAGCATTCCAAGGACAAATAGCTCACGTGGGAGGACTCTGTGTTTCTTCAAGACGTGCTGTTGTTTGAGATCAACAGATCTGGGCTGGCCAGGTTGGCATCCTGCCCAGAAGGGGGCCAGAAGGACACATGGTTGCTATAGGACATGTAGGCTAGTGCCCCTACAAGTGCTATCTCATGGACACATGATGTGGACGTCTTTTCACGTGCTTATTGCCATCTGTATATCTTCATTGGGGAGGTGTCTGTTCAGGTCTTCTGCCCATTTTTTGATCAGGTTGTTTTCTTATTGTTGAGTTTCTGAGTGTTATTTGCATACTGAATTGAACAGAACTTTATCAGATGTCTTTTGCAAATATTTTCTCCCAGTCTGTGGTTTGTCTTCTCGCTCTCTTAACATTATCTTTCTAAAAGCAGAAGTTTTTAGTTTTAATAAAGTCCAGCTTATCAATTCTTTCTTTCATGGAGTGTGCCTTTGGTGTTGTAAGGTTATTTTTATGAAGCCAGCATCTCACTGATTATAAAACTTGACAAAGACAGCACAGAATTTCTTCGAATGCAGCCTTGGCCTTAAGATGTACTTCCACTTAGTCTCTAAGTGATTTAGAATGTTAGGGTAAGTTAAATGCTTTTAAATAAATATTTTTGTTTAGGAGAGGACCTAAGGGGAATTTTTCTAAATAAAAACAAAATTAAGAGACAAATCACTCCTCAAATGCCACATGTGGGCCTTGACTGGGCCATGATTTGCCCAAACCAACTACAAAAGATATTTGGAGACTACTGGGGTTTTTAGAAATATAAATAGAGAAATAGATGATATAATTAATAAATTAAAGTCTAGAAGAGTCCAGAAAATACAGAAAAGTATAATTTAAAAGTCAGGGTCCAGCCCCGTGGCCGAGTGGTTAAGTTCGTGCGCTCTGCTTCCAGTGGCCCAGGGTTTCCCTGGTTCAGATCCTGGGCGTGGACATGGCACCATGCATCAGGCCACGTTGAGGCAGCGTCCCATGTGCCACAACTAAAAAATATACACAACTATGTGCTGGGGAGATTGGGGGAGAAAAAAGCAGGAAAAAAAAAATGAAGATTGGCAATAGTTGTTAGCTCAGGTGCCAATCTTTAAAAAAAAAAAAGTCAGTTCTCCTTCAAGACTCTTCCCATAGTCACTATGGCAGGAGTAACCTGTTTACTGTTCAGTGAGCATCTTTCAGTTTGAATTTTGGTTTATGCATTTACATTCTCATAAATGTAATGCATAGACAAAAATACACACACACATTTGAAAACAGTGTTTATTCTCATAAATAGGAAACGTATTCATTTGAGATTTGCTATTTTCAATTAATGACTTGGAGGTATTTTCATGTCACCACACAGAGATCTGAACTCACTGTTTAAAATAATTCCAAAACCATTTATTGGGTGTACTATATTTTTAAAAACTACACATATAGTAATTGGCATTGAGATTATTTCGTTTTTCTCTTATACAAACAATACTCCGATCAGCATTCTTGTACAAATAAATTTATACACATGTGCAAATGTTTTCTTATCTGAGAGAAATATTTTTTATCTGTTTATTATCTGAGAGATAAATAAGTGGAAGTGCAGGGCTCAACATCTAAACTACCACAAAATGGCACTTTAAATAGCTATGTCATCTAATTGCAACAATAATTGTCTGAGTGCCCTTTTGCTCTCTATCTCTGCCAATAGTAGGTATTTTCAATTCTTAAACTTACCAACATAAAGGTTAAAAGATATTAATCTACTTTTTAAAACTTGCATCCAAGTCAAGAAAGTAGAAGGAGAACCACAAAAGGAAACTAGGGAAAACAGAAAATGATTCAAAAAAGAATAAATATTAATGAATTAGAAAATGTAGCACTGCTAACTAAATTTGAATGGTGGTTTCAGTAAATGAAATAAAACAGATAATACACTTGATGTTACTGTGAATGATTCTTTTCTTTATTCCTCTTTCAGATACTTCATTGCTAGTTTCCAGAAACGCAAGTGGTTTGGTATGTTGATTTTGTATCCTGCAACTCAACTGAATTCATTTATTAGTTCTAACAGTGTTTTGGTGGAGTCTTTAGAGTTTTCTATATATGAGATCACGTCATCTACAAACAGACAAATTTACTTCTTCTGTTCCTATTTGGATGCCTTTTATTTCTTTCTCTTGCCTAACTGCTCTGGCTAGGACTTCCAGTACCATGTTGAATAGGAGTGGTGAGCGCTGGCATCCTTATCTTATTCCTCATTTTAGAGGAAAAGCTCTCAACCTTTCATTTTTGAGTATGGTGTTAGCTGTGGAGCTTGGCATATATGACCTTTCTGACAAGATATGTTCCTTCTATGCCCAATTTGTTGAGAGCTTTTATCATGAAGGGGTGTTGAATTTTGTCAAATGCTTTTTCTGCATAAATTGAGATGATTATATGGTTTCTATCCTTCATGCTATTAATGTTGTATATCATGTTTTTTGACTTGCATATGTTGAACCATCCTTGCATCCCAGAGATGAATCCCATTCGGTCATGGTGTATGATTCTTTTAACGTGCTGTTGAATTAAGTTTGCTAATATTTTGTTAAGAATTTTTGCATCTATCTTCATTAAGGATAGTGACCTATAGTTTCTTTTCTTGTAGAGTCCTTGTCTGCCTTCGGTATCAGGATAAGGCTAGTCTCATAAGTTTGGGAGTGTTCCCTTCTCTTCAGTTTTTGGAAGAGTTTGAGAAGAATTAGCATTCATTCTTTAAATATTTGGTAGAATTTACCAGTGAAGCCACTAGGTCCTGGGCTTTTCCTTGTTGGGAGGTTTTTGATTACTGATTCAATTTCCTTAGACATTATTGGTTTGTTCAGATTTTCTATTTCTTCATGATTCATTCTTGGTAGGTTGTATGTTTCTTGGAATTTATCCATTTTTTCTAAGTTATCCAATTTGTTGACTTGTAATTGTTCATAGTAGCTTCTTATGATCTTCTGTATTTCCATGGTGTCAGTTGTAATGACTCCTTTTTCATTTATAATTTTGTACAATCGAGACCTCTCTTTTTTTTCTTGGTTAGTCTAGCTAAAGGTTTGCCAAATTTATCTTTTCAAAAAACCAACTCTTAGTTTCATTGATTTTTTTCCCCTATTGTCTTTATAGTCTTTGTTTCATTTATTTCTACTCTGATATTTATTATTATATTTCCTTCCTTCTGCTAACTTTGGGCTTAATTTCTTCTTCTTTATCTAATTCCTTGAAGAGTAAAGGTAGATTGTTTATTTGAGATCTTTCTTTTTTCTTAACGTAGGTGTTTATCACTATAAAATTCCCTCTTAGAACTGCTTTTGCTGAATCTTGTAAGTTTTGGTATGTTGTGTTTTTGTTTTCATTTGTCTCAAGATACTTTCTGATTTCCATTTTGATTTCTCTTTGACCCACTGTTTGTCAGGAGCATGTTGTTTAATTTTCATGTATTTGTGAATTTTTCAGTTTTTCTCCTGTATTAATTTCTAATCTCATACCCCTGTGGTCATAAAAAATACTAGATATAATTTTGATCTTCTTAAGTCTGTTAAGGCTTGCTCTGTGGCCCTACATATGATCTATCCTGGAGAACATGTGCTTGAGAAGAATGTGTTTTGTGCTGTTGTTGGATGAAATGTTTGGTATAAGTCTGTTAAGTCCATTGGTCTATAGTGTTATTCAGATCCACTATTTCCTTATTAATTTTCCATCTGGATGATCTATACAATGTTGAAAGTGGAGTACTGAAGTCCCATACTGTTACTACAATATTATTGTAATATTGTTACAATTATTGTGACTGAAATAGTATTGCTGTCTATTTCTCCCTTCAATTCTGTTAACATTTGCTTTAAATATTTAGGTGCTCCAATGCTGGGTGCTTATATATTTACAATTGTTATATCCTTTTGATTAATTGACCCCTTTATCACTATATACTGACCTTCTTTGTCCTTTGTGGCCAGTTTTGATTGAAAGTCTATTTTATCGAAGTATAGCCTCTTTTGGTTACCATTGCATGAAATATCTTTTCCCATCCCTTCACTTTCAACTTATGTGCATCTTTAAAGCTAAAATGAATCTCTTGTAGGCAGCACATTGTAGGGTCTTGTGGGTTTTTTAAAAATCCATTCAGCTTTGTGTCTTTTGATTTGAGAATTTAGTCCATTTACATTTAAAGTAATTATTGATAGGTAAGGACTTATTATTACCATTTTGTTCATTGTTTTCTGACTTTTTTTAAAGTTTGTTTGTTCCTCTCTTACTGTCTTCCTTTATAATTTATTTTTGTAGTGGCATGCTTTAATTCTTTTCTCTTTACCTTTTGTGTATCTACTATAGGGTTTTTTCTTTGTGGTTACCATGAGGCTTACATAAAACATCTTACAGGTATAACAGTCTATTTTAAGCTGATAACAATATACCTTCAATTGCATACAAAACCTCTACACTTTCTCTTTTCTCCCCACATTTTATGATATTGATGTTGCATTTTACATCTTTTTATATTGTGCATCCATTAACAAATTATTGTAGCTATAGTTATTTTTAATATATTTGTTTTTTAACTTTTATTTTAGAGATCAAAGTGATTTACACCCACCATTAGAGATTACAGTATTCTGAATGTCTATATATTCACCTTTACCAGTGATTTTTATGTTTTTATGTTGTTACTTAGCATGCTTTCATTTAAACTTGAGGAACTCGTTAAAATTTCTGGTAAGGCAGGTCTAGAAATGATGAACCCCCTTAGCTTTCGTTTGTTTGGCAATGTCTTTCTCTCTCCTTCATTTCAGAAAGACAATTTTGCTTGTTATAGTACTCTTGGTTGGCAGGGTTTTTTTTCTTTCACTACTTTGAATATTATCATCTCACTCTCTCCTGGCCTGCAAGGTTTCTGCAGAGAAATCTGCTGATAGCCTTATGGGGGTTCCCTAGTGTGTGAAGAGTCATTTTTCTTTTGCTGCTTTCAAAATTCTCTTTATCTTTGATTTTAACATTTTGATTATAACGTGTCTTGGAGTAATCTTCTTTGGGTTGATCTTGCTTGTGGTCCTCTGGGCTTCCTGTAACTGGATGTCCATATCTCTCCCAAGATTTCAGAAGTTTTCAGGTATTGTTTCTTTAAATACACTTTCTTCCTCATTCTCTCTTCTCCTTCTGGGACTCCCATGATGCAAATGTTTGTTTGCTTGATGGTATTCCATAATTCACACAGACTTTCTTCACTGTTTTTCATTCTTTTTTCCCCTTTGTTCTTCTAACTCGCTAATTTTAAATGATTTGTGTGCTCGAGTTCACTTATTCTTTCTTCTGCATGATAAAGACTGTTGATGAAGCTGTCTACTGAAATCTTCAGTTCTGTCATTGTTTTCTTTAGCTCCACGATTTCTGTTTGGTTCTTTTTTTATGATTTCTTTCCCTTTATTAAATTTCTCATTTTGTTCATGCAGTTTTCCTGATTTCTTTAAGTTGTCTATCATGTTCTCTTGCATTTCATTCAGGTTCTTCAAGATGATTATTTTGATTTCTTTGTCAGGCAAATAACAGATCTCCATTTCTTTGGAGTTGGTTACTGGACCTTGATTAATTTCCTTTGGTGGTGTCATATTTGCCCGATTCTTCAGATCCATGTAGCTTTGTGACAGTGTCTGTACATTTGAAGGAGCAAACACCTTTTCCAGCCTTCCACCTCTTCCAGTCTTTACAGACTGCTTTCAACAGGTAAATACCCTCTCCTGTCTGTTCCCTGGACTAATGAAGTTACCTCTGGAATTGTAGTCATGCTAGTTTGGAGCTGGTTACAAGACTGTTGCTAGGTCTGCAGTGGGGTCCACAGTTGGCAGGTTTGTTTTCAGGGGCGTGGATCCTGTCTGGATGAGACTGCCTCTCACACCTGGTTCAGCAGGCTGGTGCTGGGACAAGGGTCTGCTTCAGGGTTTGCAGTTGGATCCTTAGATAGTGGGACTATAACCAGGTACATAGATGGGTGTGGCTCCCATTAGATCCCTGGGAGGGCTGCTACCTACTGGATTGGCCCCTGGATGAAGGACTGGCCCTGGACCATGGCTGAGAGGGGCTGGAACCAAGCTCCAGGCCTGTTTCAGGTTCCACAGCCAAAACTGAGGTCTGCGAACTGGCTGTGCAAGTACAGATGGGTGTGTCTCCTGCCAGGTCCCTGGGTGGGCTGGATTGCTCCCTGACTGTGGCTGGTGGGGCTGGAGCCCAGTTATAGGATCCTTCCAGAATCTACAGTCTGACTCATTTGGCGGGCTTACCTCCAGGGATTCCCAGACTGTGGCTGAGAGGAGCTAGAACCCATTCACAGGCCACTTTGGGATCAACAGCTGGGATTGAGATCTGTATGCCTACCACCTGTTGCACAGGTGGATGTGAATCCTCCCAAGGTCCCTTGGTGTTTATGGTGCTGGTGACAGAACCAAAGTCAACTGGGGCTGTAGCTGAGTTCCCAGGGTACAGAGCTGTTCCTGGGTCTGTAGCCAGGATCATGGTTGGTGAGTCAGCTGTCTGTGTATGAATCTACCTTCTCAAAATGGTTCTCCCCCAGTCTTGACTGCATCAGGATTTCATTGTCTCCAGCTGGATCACAAAGAACCCACAAAGTCACTTTTGTCCATGGGTGGATGGCATGCCAAAATTATTGTTGTCGAGGAGATACAAGTAAGGGATGTCTTATTCAGACATCTTGCTAATGTCACTCCCTAGATTCAATTTCTCTAATACTTATAGGACTATTCTATGTTTCACCTCATGTGAGTTTTGGTAGGTTTTTAAAAAAAGAATTGGTCTATTTTGCGTAAGTTGTTGAACTTATGGGTGAGAGTTACTCATAGTATCTATTTATTATCCTTTTAATGTCTACAAGGTCCCCCTTTTCACTCTTGATATTGATAATTTCTCTATTCTCTTTTTTTTTTTCTTTGTCAGTCTGCCTAGAGATTTATCATTTTTATGGATCTTTTCAGAGAACCAACTTTTGGTTTATTTTCCTCATTGTGTTTCTTTTCAATTTCATTGATTTCTCCTCTTATTTTCTTCATTCTCCTCACGTTGGATTTATTTTCTCCTTCCTTTTCAAATATCTTTACTTTGAAGCTTAGATTACTGATCTGAGAGCTTTAGACCATCTAATGCTATAAATAACCTTTTAGCTACTGTTTTAGCTGCATCCCACAAGTTCTGATACGTATTATTTTCATTCAGTTTAGTATGTTCTTAAATTTTCCTTTGAGACTTCCTCTTTGTCCCATGGATTGTTTAGGAGTGTACTGTTTAATTTCCAGGTGTTTGGAGAGATTTCTGCTATATTTGGGTTATTAATTTCTAGTTTGATTCCATTATGGTTGGAGAATAAACTCTGTATGATTTCAAGTATTTTGAAATTCTTGAGATGTATTGTATAGCCAAAGATATCGTCGATTTTTTAAAAATATATCCTGTGGGTACTTGAAAAGAACGTGTGTTCTGCTGTTGTTGGTTGGAGTGTTCTATAAATGTCAGCTGGATCCTGTTAAGTTCAATTATTTTAAATCTTTGATAATTTTCTGTCTAGTCATTCCTCCAATTACTCAAAGAGGAGTACTGAAGTCCCCAAGTATAATTCTGGATTTGTCTACTCACTTCAGTTGTTAGTTTTCACTGCATGTATTTTGAAGCTCTTTATTTGGTACATACATATTTAGGTTTGTTATTGTCTTCTTGGTGGATGGACTCATCACTTCATAGTGTACCTGTCTGTCTCTGGTAAATTTTTTGCTCTGAAGCCTACGTTATTCTGTACATTTTTTCCATCTATTTAAATTTTTTGTTGAGGTGAAATTCACAATTAATGTACAATTAGCCATTTTAAAGTGTACAATTTAGTGCATTCACAATGTTATGCAACCACCACCTGTCTCTAGTTTCAAAATTTTTCATCACCCCAGAAGAGTACCCCATACCCATTAAGTAATTACTGCCCATCTTTTCTCCCCCATACCCTTGCTTTCTGTCTACGAATTTGCCTCTTTGGGATATTTCATAGAAAAAGAATCATACAATGTGTGACTTTTTGTGAATGGCTTCTTTCACTTAGCATAATGTTTCTAAGATTCATTTAAGTTGTAACATGTATCAGTACAGTACTTTATTGTTTTATGGCTGAATAATATTCCATTGTATGTACCACTATTTGTTTATCCATTCATGTGTTGATGGACATTTGGATTTTTCCACCTTCTGGCTATTGTGTGTAGTGCTCCTGTAAATATTCATGAACAAGTATTTGTTTTGAGTACCTGCTTCAGTTCTCTTGCGTATATACCTCAGAGTGGATCTGCCAGGTAATATGGTAATTATGTTTCACGTTTGAGGAACTGCCAAACTGTTCCCCGCAGTGCTGCACCATTTTACATTGCTACCAGCAATGAATGACGGTTCCTAATTTTCCACATCCTTGCCAACACTTCTTTTGCTTTTTTATTATAGCCATTCTAATGGATGTGAAGTTGATCTTATTGTGGTTTTGATTTGCATTTCCTTAATGACCAATGATGTTGAACATCTTTTTATGTGCTTCTTTACCATTTGTATACATTCTCTGGAGAAATGTCTACTCAAGACCTTTGCCCATATTTAAATTGTGTTGTCTTTTTGTTTTGAGTTGTAAAAATTCTTTATATATTCTGGATACTAAAGGCTTATCAGATATACAATGTGCCATTACTTTCTACCATTCTGTAGGTTGTCTTTTCACTTTCTTGATAATGTTTTGTTGCATACATAAAGTTTTTAATTTTTATGAAGTCCAACATATCTATTTTTTTCTTTCACTGCTCATACTTTTGGTGTCAAATCTAAGAATCCATTGCCAAACAGGTCATGAAGATCTATTCCTATGTTTTCTTCTAATAATTTAATAATTGTAGCTCTTATATTTAGGTCGTTGATCCATTTTCAGTTAACTTTTGTATGTAGACTGAGGTAGGGGTCCAACTTCTTTCTTCTGCCTGTGGTTATCCATTTGTATGCAGCATCATTTGTCGAACAGACTGGTCTTTCCCTGTGAAATGGTCTTGGCACATTTGTCAAAACTCAATTGGCCCTGGAAGTTTGGGTTTATTACTGGACTTTCAATTCTGTTCTGTTGGCCTATGTGTTTATGCTTATGCCAGTCCTACATTCTCGATTACTGTGCTTTTGTAGTTAGTTCTGACATTGGGAAGTATGAGCCCTCCAACTTTTTCTTTTTCAATATTGTTTTGGCTACTTAAGGCCCCTTGAAATTCCATAAATATGGTGACCAACTTTTCATGTCAGCCTAAAAGGCCATTAGAATTTTGATAGAGATTGAAATGAATTGGTAGATCTCTTTAAGTAGTAGTGACATCTTCACAATATTGTCTTCCAATCTATGAACGTGGGATGTCTTCACATTTACTAGGATCTTCTTAAATTTTGTAGTTTTAAGTTTTGTAGGTTTATTTTTTGATTTTTGTATTTTTCAGTGTATGAGTCTTTCACCTCCTTGGTTAAATTTATTCTTAGGCATTTTATTCCTTTTGATGCTATTACAAAGGGAATGGTTTTCTTAATTTCTTTGCCAGATAGTTCATTGATGTTGTATGAAAATACAACTGATTTTTGTGTGGTGATCTTGTACTCTATAACTTTGCTGAATTTGTTTATTAGATCCAGTAGTTTCTTCGTGGATGCACTTGTATTTTCTATATACAGAATGATGTTGTCTGAAAATAGAGTTTTACTTCTTCCTTTCCAATTTAGATGCCTTTTATTTTTCTTTCTTATCTAATTGTTCCAAATACGGCTTTCAGTACTATGTTAGATAGGACACTCTATTCACAAAACAATATCAAAATGAAAATGAAGAAGCGAGAAAAGCAAATACTACTAAAAAAGGCAAGTGTAACAAAACTGAGAGCAGACTAATTAGAAACACTGAATGGGACCTGAGGTTGCTCTAAGGTTTTAAAAAGGAAAATTCATCATGAAGAAAAGTTATTAATTTCTATAGATCTAAATAATTTAGCTTTGAAATGTATTAAGCAAAATTTGATAAAAATACATGGAGAAATGTTTCCTAACATGATCATAAATTTATTTACTATATCACTTACAGAAATGGAAGCACTAAGTTTTTAAAAATAATTAAGGCTTATTTCTTCTGTTGGGGTGAATACAATGGTCTTTGTTCTGTTAATATTATTTATATCTTCATTTTTATCACAGATCTAATTTTACACACGTTAAACATAAATTAATAAATAAAAATAAAGAGATCATTAATACAAAACAACAGGAGAATGATAAGGTAACTATATAGAAAAATATCAAAATTTCCCACCTTTTGTGTTAATTTTGGTATAATATTGTTAAAAGAGGTATACACACGTTCACACATTCAACACTTGCCTTTACATACACATACAAATCACAGAGCTTGATTAGATTCAAAACCAAACTTTGTGAATTAAAATAGAAGAAATCACAAAATACATTGACTACAATGCTAAAAAATAAAAAAATAAATACTAAGAGACTGCAAAAATGAATATATCCATCTAGCCATTGATAAGCAGTCTTTGAAACAGTAATTCTTGTCTAAAAGAGAAAATAAAAATGAAAATTAAAGGCCACTTAGAAATGAATTGACTTTCAGGAGAAGAGTAAAAGGAAGAAGATAAATGAACTGAATTATGATTAAATAAGCTTGCCACAGCAATACAATAAAAAAGAAATTACCTTGAGATTAGTAAATATCAACATAAATTAACAAAATATGAAATAAAAAGACACACTGAAGAGATGACTAAAACCATAAAGCTGCTTGTTTGATTAATAAATAGAAAAAATATTTAGCAAGAATATTCAGAAAGAGACATAGCCACAAGCATGGAGGAGATTAAGCAATTATATAATTTAGTTGTAAAAGTAAACATGCCCCAAGATTTCTGTGTTTTTTCTAGATAGAGCAGTATACTTCGGATTGTAATTTATATCTGTCAGTGGGTGTTAACAAGCATTTTCTTCGTATTTGTTTCACTTGGTAATTTTCTTCTATGCCTAGTTTAAATTATATAAAGCATAGCTGTTAATTGTATGTTAGGTATTATGACATGTACCAAGTTTTTCCTGGTGGTGTATGTGTGCAGTGTTTTTCACTGTGGAATACAGACCATAAACATCTAGAAACAACACACTTAAAGGTGAAAAGTAAGGCGTTTCGCTTTCACTTGGGTTTGAATATCTTCTACCAAAGAAACAAATCAGTGAGAAGAGTGGCACTATTTCCTATTTTTTCAAATCTCTTTAACGTCTGGTTTAATAGAAGATAGCTGGTATTTTATATGTGCTCCTGCATTCAATCTGTTGAGATAAATAAAGAAAATCTGGCCTCACACAGATATAGAGTTAGAAAATGGAGGAGTATTCTAATGGACTTTTCAGATACTTGTCATATTATTCTTTGATACTACACTAAAAATCAACAAATGGTAATTTCTTAAAGGTTTCTTGTAATGCAGAATCTGGCCTTTATCTCTTTAAATTAAAATCCATTTGTCTATCTTATACTTTAACATACTCACGAATGATTTTGCAGCATCATGCACTAATCATTTGGAAAATATTGGTTCAATGAACTAGGCAGATCTTCCAAATACTGACATATTTCATCATATGGTATTATAAAATCACATTTATTAATCTCATCATAAAGGACTAAGTATTAGGAAGTTGTCAAGTTCAGCATGGCAGGTATTTGTTTTTCAATACTCTAATTTTTTCCTTGAGAGTCAAATTAACAAAAATTACTGTGTTTTCAAAAATCACTTCATTCTTGACAAAATGTCTACCAAATATCCAAATCTGAATCATCTTATTTGAAATTTGTCAGTTATTCTTTCAAATAAGAATTTGTCAGTTATAATTTCAAATAAAATTGGTGTCAGAGAAGAGCATTTCTTTGAAACAACCTCATACTTCAGCATGAAGAAGGGTTCTATGCATATTTCTTTTTTCATCACATAAAATATTTAAAAGATGTGCAAATATCAATTTTAATATCTTGGTTGTGATACTATAGTTTTCCAAGATGTTACCACTGGGGTAAACTGAGCAGAGTACATGGGATCTCTCTATATAATTTCTTACAATTGCAAATGAATCCACAATTATCTCAAAATTAAACGCATAATTAAAAAATTTGTACTCAAGGGTCAAGATTTAACTAAATTAATTTTTACTGTTTTCTGAAGACCATTCTTAAGTGGAACTGGCACTTCTTACAAGTATGCGGTGGTAAAGAATACAATAACTAGTTGTACGGCTTGGTGACACTACTTTGATTCACGCTAAAGGGCCAGCAGTTTTATCTACCATTAATTCTGCACCGTCTGTGCAAATATCAGCACAACAGGAAAAAAGCAAATAATGCCTCAGTGTTATTATGAAATTGGTTTTAACCATGCAGATTGCCTGAAAGGACCCTCAGACACCCTCTGACCACACTTAGAGAACCACTGTTCCATAATAATAATTTAAAATAGAATTAAATGAAATAGTTATATTAAAACTTACTGCCACTCATTTTAAAATAGAACATTTCAATGGTGATCATAACAGGTTTATGGGTGTGAAGCAATATTCATTGTTTCATACTGTTTATCATCTTTTCTTCAAAATGTGCTCCACGCGGTACAGTCTATTTACCATGGAAGTGGTAGGACTGGGCAGTAGCTGCTCTGGGGCACTTTTTCTGTTTTTTTAAACATCTAGAGCTGTCACCTCAGGATATGAAATATGGGCACTAGTGGATGGCTAATCCAGACAGGGACTGGAAAACAATTAAAACACAAGACTGAGAAGATTCACGTATTTGAATACTCCATGGTACTTGCCTCCTAATCAGCTTCCACATTTGCACACAGATTTTCATGCCAGGCCCAGGTGAACAGCTCAGGTCACCTGTCCCAATTCTGTCTCTTCTGAGAGGTTCTAAGCAGAGGGACTGATGTGGGTTTAAGAGTCAGCAGAGGTGTGGGCCCAGCCACGTGGCTGAGTGGTTAAAGTTCCTCATGCTCTGCTTTGTGGCCTGGCTTTGTGGGTTCAGATCCCAGGCACGGAGCTACTCCACTCACCAGCCACGCTGTGGCGGTGTCCCACATACAGGAAGGTTAGCACAGATGTTAGCTCAGGGCTAATCTTCCTCAAACAAAAAAAAGAGAACGATTGGCAATAGATGTTAGCTCAGGGCGAGTCTTCCTCAGCAAAAACCAAAAAAAGAAGAATCAGTAGAGGCGGCCTGGGCAGGGCCAAAGTGTGGGGCTTCTTTCTATCCCTTCCTCAGAACATTTCCAGCTTTCTCTGTTTGGCTGCTTCTCCACAGAAACTGTCTCCCAGGATTTGGATCTCTTTGAATCTACTGGAGTCTTCACATACCAGCAGTGTTCTATTTTTTTCTTGTTGAGAATTTTAAGCAATTTAAGGCAAAATCTTTTAGTTTTATGGGCCAATTATCTTGAAAAATGAAGTATTGCTTCTGAAAGTTAAAAAACAGTGTATGATATATGTTTAATTTTGGAATCCTTACTTTTGTGACATGATTTTATGGAAAAGAATAGTTAAATTCTAAGACTCAAAGAGATCAAAACCCAAAGGGTAGTTTCCTATTGAGAGGGAGTAAGAACATGAGATCAGGAATTCCTATGGGGAGGGAGAGAAGGGCAGACCTGGCCAACTGTTCCGTCCAGGGTAAGATTTCATCATTTTTCACCAAGTTCTGCTCACTCCACTCAAACTTAGATCTTGAACAAAAATTAAGACTCCTGTTATACCTCATTTTATTTGAGAGAGTGATTCCCTAACGCTAACTCCTTTGGATACTGAAACTGTGGGACCTATGTTTATTTTTTTCCCTAAATTGAGAGCCAGTGACAAACACTGAAACTTGTCCTTGCCATTTTCACACTAACTTGAAATCCTGCTTCATCACTTTCTGAATACTCATATATAAATGAGGTTTTTTCTCTATTTTTATATGGTTCTAAAGGTCTATTCTAAATACCTGTACACAGGTAAAAAGACATAATATTGTACACAGTTCCTTTATTTTTCTGCCCATTCTTGAAAATTTTATTTTCCAAATAAATTTCAGAATCATTCAGTCAAGTTCCATAAAAAAAACTGGGACTTGGCCCAGGGTGATAATTTGTGAAACACTGCCATTTTCAAAAAGAGAGCATTCCCAACCAGAAAAATAGTATATTTTGCAATGGTTAGAAAGACTTAAACTAAAGGATTACCTCTGGGATACCGTATCGTAATTCAAAGAAAAATAGAAAGTAATTTCATTTTCTATTTCTGTATTTGAGTGTGTGTTTTCTTCATAAAAGCATATAATGCATTTCTAGTCTAAATATATCGGTCAATAAAATTATCTTCAGTATGGATTCAACCTGGAAACCAGAGAAAGCCCCAGGAAGCAAGCAAAGGTACGGTATTTCCCAAAATGGACACCTCTTCCCCAAACCTAGAGCTAGGATAGTTACAGCCTTTCTTACCTGTCAGCCTTTGTATAATAAAATCTTCTACCCACGTACTCTCTCTGTCCCCACGAGTTCACCATTTCCAGAACTCTCCCTGAAGCTGACTCTGCTGGGCCATGCTCTGGAGAAGCAAGATTAAATCAGTCATGGTTTCTGTCAAGCCTCCTGTCCTCAGAAGGTCAGCCGGACACTAGAGACAAGCTCCAGTATTGTTGTTTCTGTAACATCCGGGTTACTGTGGAAGGACTATTCCGGTGTACTTGGGGAATGACACTGGAACAGTCTGTTCCCTAATTTCAACCTCTTTGGAAGTAGTCCCTTCCTCAAGTTACCTGAGACCTTCCACAACCACCAGCCCCACCAGGGAACCGAAAGCTCCTGAAAACGCAACAGCAATTCTCCTTCAGGCGGATTGCAGATGTTGACTCTTAACCATTAACAGCCTCGTGAACACCCCCATCACACATAAGACGTCTCCACTTTGGTGTCTGGCAATGGCGGACTTATTACTAAAGCCACGGCCCTGAGAGTGACCTCTGGTGTCTCATGAAGTGTGACTCTTGCCTAAAGGTCTCACTACACTCCTTGGACACACGAGGTTTCGATCCTGTGTGTCCTCTGATGTCTGATGAGGTTTGATTTCCGACTGAAGCCTCGCCCACACTTCCTGCAAGTATAAGGCTTCTCTCCTGAATGGATCCTCTGGTGTCTAGCAAGGTGTGACTGCCGGCTAAAGCCCTGCCCACACTCCCTGCACACATGAGACTTCCCCCCCGAGTGTGCCCTCTGGTGTGTAATGAGCGTTAACTTATCACAAAAGCCTTGCCCACACTCTCTGCACACAAAGGGGATACCTGCGTGCGCCCTCTTGTGCCTAAAGAGGTTTGGCTTCTGGCCGAACCTTCTACCACACTCCCTGCATATGAAAGGCTTTTCCCCTGAATGTGTCCTCTGGTGTGAGATGAGGGTTGACTTATCATTAAAACCCCGCCCACACTCCACACAGACAAACGGCTTCTCCCCTGAGTGTGTCCTCTGGTGTGTGATGAGGGTTGATTTCCGGGTAAAGCCTCGCCCGCATTCCCTGCACACAAATGGCTTCTCCCCTGTGTGTGACCTCTGGTGCTTGTTAAGGTTTGACTTCAGGCTAAAGCGCTGCCCGCACTCCAGGCACGTGTAAGGTCTAACCCCTGAGTGTGTCCTCTGGTGTGTCTTGAGGTTTGATTTCCAGCTGAAGTGACGCCCACATTCTGTGCATACATAAGGCTTCTCTCCTGTGTGTGTCCTTAAGTGTCTAATGAGGTGTGACTTCTGGCTAAAGCCTTGCTCACACTCCCTGCACACATACGGCTTCTCTCCTGAATGCGTCCTCTTGTGTCTGATGAGGTGTGAATGCTGGCGAAAGCCTCGCCCACACTCCCTGCACACATAAGGCTTCTCCCCAGAGTGTGCCCGCTGGTGTGTGATGAGGTTTGACTTCAGGCTAAAGCTCTGCCCACATTCCTTGCACACATAAGGCCTGACCCCTGAGTGTGTCCTCTGATGTGTGAAGAGATTTGATTTCCAGGTAAAGCCTCGCCCACACTCCTTGCACACATAAGGTTTCTCCCCTGAGTGTGTCCTCTGGTGTGTGACGAGGTTTGACTTCCAGGTAAAGCCTCGTCCACACTCCCCGCACACATAAGGCTTTTCTCCAGAGCGCATACTCTGGTTTTTGGTGAGGACTGACATATTGCTAAAGCTTTGTCCCCACTCACTGTACATTCGAGGTATCTCCCCTGTGTGTGTCTCCTGGAGGCTGAGCAGGTTTGACTCCTTGATAAAGCCTAGCCCAAACTCTCTATATTTGATTGTTCCAAATCCTGAGACTTCTAAACCATGCAATACTCTGTCTGTTTCCTCAAAGTCTGTCCTCTGGGCTGGGCAGGGCCCTATATCCACCTCTCTGCTGTCTTCCTTGGACCTTACTGGCTGCTCTTCTCGTGGGCTGGAGAACGCCTTCGAAACGCTGCTTGTGCTTCCTCTCCCAAACAAAGGCTTGGAGTCGTCTTCTCTCTCTTGGATTTCTGCTTTGTTGCTCGAGCAGGTTGAATCAGAGAGTTGCTCCTGCTGCTGGTTCTGATCTTCTGGATAGTGTGTCCCTGGATGGAGAGGATTTCCTGCACATAAACTTGACAACAGCTGAGGGAGATGACTGAGCCACACATGTTGGCTGAGGGCTTGCCGACTAGAGAATGCCAGAGGGCAGGAGGGACAAGGCTGAATTTCTAGCTTTGATCCTGCTGAAGAAAGAATGTTTTTAGTCAGAGTAGTCATAGGTAGGGCTGCCAGGCCATTTTGCTTTGCCCATTGGTCATTCATAATATGTTTACCTCACAAGCTGTTTCCCATCCAGCCATCCTTCTCAAGATCTATTTTTCATTTCACTTGATGCGTTATGTTTTCTAATTGCAGGAGTTAGCAAACATGCTCAGTGGACCAAATCGAGCCTGCAACCTGCTTTTCTATGGCCTGCCAGCTAAAAACGGTTTTCACCTTTTTAAAGGGTTGAAATAAAAAGAAAGAAAGGAGACAAGGCAACAGACTGTATGTGGCCTGGAAAGCTTAAAATATTTACTATGCGGCCCTTTATAGAAAAAGTTTGTTGACCCTTGTCCTATTGAAATGTAGAAAACTCACACCAAGGACGTATTTTCACATTACCCAACAGATTAAAAAGTTTCAGGGGTTCTAGAAATGAACCAAAAACAGACAATAAATTGAGACGTGTTTATTCATGAAAAACAGTGAACTTCAGTTAAGAAGAGTGGGAGTCTGTGGCATTATTGCCTGGAGCCGCTCTCACCCTTCTAATCCCCTAGCGTGGGTGGTATGGTAGCTATACCAGGGCAGGCCAGAAAGGATCAGTTTTGCTGCTGCGGGAGGGGGCTCACTTGATTTGGGGTGGAAGTTCCAATGCCCAGTGGGACTGTCAATAAATGCAGTGATCTAGGCAGTAAACGAACAGGGAAGGCCAGTGACTGCTATCTGAGATTGAAGTCTTGGTTGTGACAAAAAAAAAAAAAAAAGACTGTCAGACTATCCAGCAATGCAGCAGGGACAGCCTGCAAGTGAGAGAGCCAGAGAGGGGCTTGATAAGCTCCCCACACAACCCTAGCTGACTGGAAGGCTGTTGGCAAAAGCAGGAAAGACTTCTGGGGGCCCAAGCTCTGCACATACCCCTGCCTGACAGAGAGGCTGCAACCAGGTCCAGAGGAAAAATGAGAGGGATAACTGGAAAGTAAAAGGCCAGAAAAGACTTGAAAACTACTGGAACATTGAATGCACTCCCCAGCTCATGCACTTATCCATTGGCAAAGGTAGGAAGCCTTACTGGCTCAAAGTATTTGAATATAACCTATAGCCAATTTTTGCAGACCACTAAGCTCTGCAGATACAAGGTTGAAATCTAGGAAGCCAGGATTAAATACAAACAGAAGAATAAAATAAAAAATCAAGGAGAAACATCATCTTCACAGAGGAAATATATTCCACATATTTAGTCTAAAAAAGTTACTAAACAAAGATCACAACAACAATACACAGGCAGGAAATACAATCAGATACTAGAAGGGCTACAATATAATATCTAAAATATCTTGTTTTCAAAGAAACAGGAAAGAGTGACTCACACTCAGGAAAAAATGCAGCCATAGAAACTGTTGCTGAGTGAATCCCAATGTTGATTTACTGGAGTGGTGGTGGTGGGGGGGGGAGACTTCAAAGCCGATACTAGGAATGTATTCAAAGAAGTAAAGAAAACAATGTGTAAAAAATTAAAGGAAAGTAGGATAACTTAAAAAATAAAGAATTTCAATAAAGAATAGAAACTATTAAAAGGAAACAAAAAAGAAATTCTGGAATTAAAAAGTAAAATAACTGAAGTTACAGCGTTACCAGAGAGCTAGAATAGCACATTTGAGTTTGTAACAGAACCAGTGAAGCTGAAGAAAGATCAATAGAAATTACCTAAACTGAAGGACAGCGTGAAAGATTGAAGAAAAACAAAGAGCCCCAGAAACCTGTGGGACACCATCAGGCAAACCAACTCACGTGTAATGGGAACTCAGGAAGGAGAAGACAGAGTGAAAAGAGCAGAAAAATACCTGAAGAAATAGTGGCTAAAAAGTCCGAAATTTGATGAAAAACATTAATCTACAGGTCCAAGAAGCTCAACAATCCCCAAGATAAACATAGAGATCCCTAGTTAGACACATCATACTGTTGACCATCAGAAAAAAAGACAAACAGAAAATCTTGAAGGCAGTAAAGGAAAAATGACTCCACACATTTAGGGTGAAAACAATATGATTAGTGCTAACTTCTCATCAGAGACAATGGAGACCAGAAGGCAGTGGAATGACATAGTTAAAGTGCTGAAATAAAGGCAAAAAAACTATGAATGAAGAATTCTAATCTCACAAAACTATCCTTCAAAAATGAAACTGATATAAAGATATTCACAGAGTAACAAGTACTCAGAGTATCCATTGCTAACATGAAATAATAAACAAGTCCTTCAGGCTGACAAGAAATGACATCAGACACTAATTCAAATCCACAGGAAGAAATGAGGACTACTGAAACTGGTAAATACATAAGACAACATATGTATATTTTTCTCTTTTATTTTCTTAATTTCTCTAAAATGCATAAGATTATTACAAAAAGCAATAACTATAACACTATACTGTGGGCTTTATAACATATATATATAATTATCTTACTAATTAGAAGTAGATTGTGATAAATTAAGATGCATATTTTAATTCCTAGAGCAGTGGTAAGAAAATAACTCTAAAAAAAAAGAAGAAGAATTAAAAAATCAAGAGAATTAAAATAGTACACTTAAAAATTTTTTTAACTGATTTTCTGCAAAGATGCCAAGACAATTCAATGGGGGAAAGCATTCTATTTTTAACAAACAGTGCCAGGACAATTGAATATTCATATGCAAGAAAACGAATTTAGACTTTCGTCTCATACGATACACAAAAATTAACTCAACATGGATCACAGCTCTAAATGTAAAAGCTAAAAGTATAAAACTTCTAGATGAAAATCTTCATAACCCTGGCTAAGCAAAAAGTTCTTAGTTACACCACCAAAAGCACAGCCCATTAAAAAAATTGTTAAATTGTATATCATCAAAATTTAAAACTTTTATGCTTGAAAAGACACTATTAAGAGAATGAAAAGACAAGCTACAGACTTGTCTCTTTTCTGAAACTTCACTTCATAGAGTTAAAAATATGTGAAAATCCTATATCTGATATAGGACTTCTGTCTAGAATATATGAAAAACTCTTACAACTCAAAAAGAAGACAAACAGTTCAATTTAAAAATGGGCAAAAGAATTGAATAGCTATTCCACCAAAGAAGATATGCAAATGGTTAATAAGCACCTAAAAAGCTCAACATCACTAGTCATTAGGGAAACGTAAATTAAAACCACAATGGAATACTGCTACACACCCAGTAGGATGTCTATAATCAAAATTAGAGACGATGACAAGGGTTGTCAAGGATGCAGAGAAAATTAAACCCTAATACAGTGGTAACAGAAAATGCAAAAATAGAAAATAGAAATGTAAAATAGAAACATACAAGGGGCCAGCCCCGTGGCCGAGTGGTTAAGTTCACACGCTCTGTTTCAGTGGCCCAGGGTTTCGCGGGTTCGAATCCTGGGCGTGGACATGACACCGCTCATAAAACCACGCTGAGGCGGCGTCCCACATGCCACAACTAGAAGGACCACAACCGAAAATACACAACTATGTACCGAGGGGCTTTTGGAGAAAAAGGAAAAAGAAAAATCTTAAAAAAAAGAAACATACAGCCACTTTGGAAAACAATTTTGTAGTTTCTTAAAAGGTTAAACATATCATAAAATCCAGAAATTAACTACCCAAGAGAAATGAAAACATATGTCCACATCAAGACTGGTACATGACTATTCTTAGCACTACTCACAAGAGCCAAAAAGTGGACACTGTCCAAACATCTATCAACCTGTGAATGCGCAACCAAAATGCATATCCATACATAAAATATCATATTGCAATAAAAAGGAATGAATTACTGATACACATGGCAACATGGATGAACCTCGGAAACATTCCGCTAAATGAAGGAAGCCAGTTACAAAAGATTATATATTTATGATACCATTTATATAAAATGTCCAGAAACAGCAAATCTATACAGCCAGCAGATCAGTGGTTTCCTGGAGCTCAGATGGGAGGAGGGATAGATGCAAATGGGCACAAGGGAACTTTCTGGAGTGACGGAATGTTCTACAGTTGGATGGAAGTGATGATCATACAACTCTAAAAGTTTACTAAAAATAAATGAACTACCACTGAAAATAAGTAGATTTCATAGTATACAAATCACACCTCAAAGAAGTTGTTAAAAAAGCAGCACCTGTGGAACTTTATACTTCTAAAATGTCAATGTCATAGAAGACAAAGGAAGGTTATGGAAATGGCCTACATTGAGGGAGACTAAACAGACACGACATGTAAATGCACCACCTAAACCTGGACTGGATCACGTTCTAGAGAGGAAAAAAGATATTATTCTGTCTACCGACAAAATTATAATATGAGGTATTATTAGATAAAATTACTGTATCAAAGTTAAATTTACTGAGATTGATTACTGTACTACGGTCACATGAGAGATTATCGCCATTCTTAGAAAACCTTTTAACAAACATCCACATATGAACCTACGTATACACACACATATATATACATAAACATATACATAAATATATACACGTACATATTGAGAGAGGGAAAGAGAAGAGAGAGCATGCACACAGGAGAACACAAGCAAATGATGAAGCAAATTGGGTAAAATATTAGCAGGTGATTTCATGATGCCATTTTATAATAATCACATGCCATATATATTTACACACACGTATATACACGTGTGTGTGTGTGCAGAGGATATAAAGGTGTTCTTTATTTTTATTTTTGAAAATTTTCTGTAATTTTGAAATAATTTCCAAATATCGAGTCAAAAATAAAAGGATGAAGCCTACTTCTGAAAATGGCAGCAGACTGAATTGGTCACAAGAATCCCGGCAGAAAACAATAATAAAACTGGATAAAATACAACAAACAGCTATTTAAAGGCACTGAGAAACACTCAAAAGCAACCAGAGGCTGGTGGGAGGAGAGAGTTTATGTTCAAAAAAGTGCAATGGAGGGGCCAGCCCCATGGCCTAGTGGTTAAGCTTGGTGCACTCCGCTTTGGCGGCCTGGGTTCGCAGGTTTGGATCCTAGGTGCGGACCTACACCACTCGTCAGCCATGCTGTGGCGGCAACCCACATATGAAATAGAGGAAGACTGGCACAGATGTTAGCTCAGGGCCAATCTTCCTCAAGCAAAAAAAGAGGAAGATTGGCAACAGATGTTAGCTCAGGACTAATCTTCCTCAGCAGCAACAAACAAACAATGGGAAGGGATAAGAATTTCATTTGTGACTCTCTTGCCCAAGAGCACTCCCAACACACACAACTACAGCAGTGGAAAAATAGTGCTGAAACGGCATATCCTGACTGGGTCAAGGTGCCAGAGAGGATTCAGAGCTGCAACAGAAGCTGCAGGTATGAGTTAAGAATAGAAGGAAATTTAGAGTCTTAAATCCTCATATGAAAAAAGACAGAAGGCTGACAAGTAATACTGTTAAACATTCATCTCAAAAAATTAGCAAAAGAATAGCAAAATAAGCCCAAAGTAAGAAGAGGAAGGGAATATTAAATATAAGTTCAGTCACAATACATACAATAGACATGATCAACAAAGCCAAAAGTTGCTTTTTGAAAAGATTAATAAGTTTAACAGACTTTTGACAAGAGTGAGAAAGAAAAAAGGGAAGGCAAAAATATATAGATGAAATAGTATTCTACGTATGAAACATTAAAGACAGAATCATAAATTATATGATAAACACCAAAGAACTAGAAATTAAACACCAAAGAGTAAGACAAACCATTGGATTAATAAAACCATTCAGCCATGCTGCTGGATATACCATAGACGATCGTTATAGTGGGACATTTTAGTTATACATGTCAATGAAAAACAGTTATACACATTTAGCTTTTAAAAATATAACTCAAAACAACAAAAAATAAGCCTATGTATAAATTTAAAGAAAAATGTCCATTTACAGAAAATTATAAAACTTAGCAAAAGTTTTGTAAGTAATGAAGTTCTGTTAGTAATGGAGACGCATTAATAAATAAGTGAGAGCAGACACCATATAACAGAAAGACAATGCCGTAAAAGATGTCAGTGCTCTTCAAATTAATTAAAATATCAATATATGTATATTAATTAATAAATTCAATGTAATTACCACAAAATCCTGATAGGCTATTTTATGAAATCTGACAAGCTGATTGTAAAACATCAGTGGGCTACAACTAACTAAGACATCGTGAAGAAAAAAATGAGAGGACTTGACCTGCCAGACAGGAAGACATTGTAAAGCTGTGGTAAATTAAAACTGTGTGACATTGGTGCAAGGGTACGCAAACACAACAATGGAACAGAACAGAGAGGCCAGAAATTAATCCGTGCGTGTACTGAAATCCAAAATATGAGAGAAGTGTCATTTTAGGAAAATGAGGAATTATTCAATGAATGGTACCAAATCTGATGGCTATGCATTTAGAAATATATAAAACTAGATCCATATCTCCCAAGACTTAACAAAATCCATTCCAGAGAGATTAAAGACCTAAGTGTAAAAAGCAAAATATTTTTGAATTTATAGAAGAAAATCTAAATAATGTCTTTATGATCTTGACGAAAGGAATTCTTAAATCAGACACACACGCAAAAACACCATACAAAAAAAGATTGACAAATCCAACCCCAACATTAAAATTTATAAAATTACTATGAAAGGCCATTTACACAGTGGGCAACTTTTATAACACTCTTGAAATAAAAAACTTTTACTGACGGGAAACAGATCAGTGGTTGCCAGGGGTTAAGGTTGGGGGGAGGACAGCAGGAAGGATTTTCTGTGCAGTGATGGAACACTCCGTACGCTTAATGTGGTGGTGGTGGTTACACGAGTCTACGTATGTGACAAAATTTCATAGTACTATAGAACAACAACAACGAAGCACACGTAAAAACTGATGAAATCTGAATCCGAATGAGGTCTGTAGTTTACTTAATAGCACTGTACCAATGTCAACTGCCTGGTTTTGAAAGGTGCTATGCTTATATAAGATGTAATTGGAGAAAGCTGCGGGAAGAATAGATGGGAACTTTCTACACTATTTTTACAAATTGAGACAAATTACTTCAAAGTTAAACAACTTTTTAAAGAGCAAATAGATCACAGACTGGCAGAAGAAAGACATAACGCATGTAACTGACAAAGAATTCATTCCCAAGACTTGTTGAAAAATTTCTGCAAATGAACAAGAAAAAGAAAAGCCGGGAAAAGGTTTGAACAGGCAATTCATAGGAGAGGAAACATCAATGCCAGTCAACCTACGAACATATCAAAAGACGCTCAAGCTCAATGCCAATCAAATTAAAACTACTGTGAGAGGCATTTCACCCCCAAAAGATGGTCAAAAACTAGAGTCTTCGTTGCAGCGGCCCTAACAAACTAATGTGGCGACTGCGGGGAACACTTTGGCATTACCTAGTCAGACTGAACAAGTACGCGCTCTTGGACTCAGCTACTCTACTCTTAGGTATGTAGCTTAGAGAAACAGGTGCTGACATACCTAAGGGCACAGGTGTGAGAATGTTCACAGCTGCATTCTTTAATAGCCAAAACTGGTAAAAACATCCATGTCCAACAAAATAGAATGGATAAATGAACTATATTATAGGTATGTATATCATACAATAAATGCTATACAACATATATCAACATGAATAAATCTTACAAACTTAGTGTCAGTGGAGAGCAAACTACAGAAAGATACACATGGTATGATGACACTGATATACAGTTTAAAAATATGCCAAACAACACTATAGATAGTTGAGGGATTTATGAACTAAAGCAAAAAGCCATGAATGGGAATTATAGATCCCTAGTTTTGAAAAACAGTCCCTTTGGGCAGGGAGGTGGGGAGGTTTCAGATAGAGTCTGGGAAGAGGAGACGGAAGCTTCGACTGTTTAGGTAATGTTTTATTTTTTAAGCTGGGATGTTGGTACATGAGTATGCATTTTCTTATTATTCATAGCTTTCTGTAATCTTAATTATTGAGTAATAAATTTTTTAATTATAGGAATTAGAAAGGTGGAGATAATCAAACTACGCTTAGCCGAAGAGAAAATGGAAAGTGTCTAATGCTCATGGGGTAGGTGCAGTTTTTAAGATTAAGAGGAGAGAAAGCCCGTAAGTGAGGAACGACCAAGCATGATGGAGAAGGCAAGCCAAGTGAGAGGAAGGGAGGCTCCCAGGTGGAGCAGAGAGACAAGGAAACCGGGAAGGCCCCTCCCTCACCTGGAGATGATATTCTGGAAGGGAGGTCACGCCAGGCAGCCTTACTGGGGCCCAGGAAGGCCTGAAGAAGAGCTTCCTCCCAGGACCCAAGAGATGCCTCCTCCTTCCCTGTGTGCCAAGCTGCAAAGTCCCGTCCGCCCCGTGTCACACTCACCTGGACAGAGGCCCAGCCGACATTGTCTCTCCTCTATCCAGGGCTCGTCCCCTTGCTCCAGCTGAGAAATGAGTTTTGGTTTGGAAAGTGGAATTTCTGCTCATAGGGAAAGAAAACAAGGGAACTCTAGGTTATGGCTCAAGGGGCCATTCCAGAACTCAGAGCCAAAATGGGGAGGGAAACCCAGAGGGTGGTACAAAAGACCTATGAATAGTGAACTCTCTAGGAGGGTTGAGTAAGAAAAGGGGAGTCCAATCAGAAAAACTGCACATTAACACTTGGTCAATGACAATCTCCTGGGTTTGGAGCAAGCTAAAATAGAGAGCCCCAGCCTTGGGAAAGAGGCCTGAAAATGCAGAGTGTCATACACAACATGAATAAATCTACCTCCTTTCACTACACTAAATCCTGATTTAACCCGAGGAAAAAGGTAAATTATTGTTTTTAAGCCCAACACTAAGACAAAGCTGCTTGGTGGGCAGCCTTTCCTTGTAACATGTAGAAAATACCCTGTGGGCGGATTTTAAGCGCTAAGGGAAGCCATCCTTACCCAGTGAGACCAGGTGGCTGTAGGTCTCCAGCATCACTTCCCTGTGCAGGGTCCTCTGAGCAGGGCTCAACAACCTCCACTCCTCCTGGGTGAAGTCCACGGCCACATCCCTGAACGCCACAAATGCCTTAAACACAAAACACACCCCTGCTCATCCAGGAGTCCACCTTGCTCACAGTGGGGATCAAAAGGCTTCCCCGAGAAATGCAAATCAAAACTACACTAAGATATCACCTTACACCCGTTAGAATGACAAAAATATCTAAAACTAATAGCAACAAATGTTGGAGAGGTTGCGGAGAAAAAGGAACCCTCATACACTGCTGGTGGAAATGCAAACTGGTGCAGCCACTATGGAAAACAGTATGGAGATTCCTCAAAAAACTAAAAATAGAACTACCATACGATCCAGCCATCCCACTACTGGGTATTTATCCCAAGAGCTTGAAGTCAGCAATCCCAAAAGTCCTGTGCACCCCAATGTTTATTGCAGCACTGTTTACAATAGCCAAGACGTGGAAGCAACCTAAGGGTCCAGCAACAGACGAATGGATAAAGAAGATGTGGTACATATATACAATGGAATACTACTCAGCTGCAAAACAGAACAAAATCATTCCATTTGCAATAACATGGATGGACCTTGAGAGAATTATGTTAAGTGAAATAAGCCAGCGAGAGAAGGATAATCTGTGTATGACTCGACTCATATGAGGAATTTAAAATTATGGACCAAGAACAGTTTAGTGGATACCAGGGGAAAGGTGGGGTGGGGGGTGGGCACAAAGGGTGAAGTGGTGCACCTGCAACATGACTGACAAACATTAATGTACAATTGAAATTTCACAAGATTGTAACCTATCAATAACTCAATAAAAAAAAAAAAAGGCTTCCCCGAGGGAGCTGGAGATTTCTAGACCCTACTTTGGACTGTAAAGGAAGGGTAGCAAAGTATGCCACTCCAAAATATGCCACTTTGGCATCAGGATTACTTTGAGCTGAAGGCAATTAAGAAGCAAACACAAGAGGGGCCAGCCCAGTGGCATAGTGGTTAAGTTCACACACACTGCTTTGGTGGCCCGGGATTTGTGGATTTGGATCCCGGGCACAGACCTACACACTGCTCATCTAGCCATGCTGTGGTGGCATCCCATATACAAAATAGAGGAAGACTGGCACAGACATTAGCTCAGGGACGATCTTCCTCACCAAAAAAAAAAAGCAGACACAAGAGAAGCTCTAAAAGCAGACCATAAATTTGTAAAGGTGTTCCCCATCCCCTCTCTACCAGGGGGAATAGAAGTTAATCACCAGACAACTCTAGACCCTTATGAGCCTAGAGACGGGCCCCAGAGGAATCTTACCTAACTAGCCCCCATCTTCCATTAGTTCCCCCATATATTTACCTTCCCACAATTTGCTGTCCTAGAAACTCAAAATCCTTTTCCTTTGTCTTGTCACTTCTCTAAAAAGTTATTGTTCTTTCACTAAGACGCTATATGAGCCCAAGTTCTAACCATCCCTTTGAGTTACTCATCACTGAGTCCTGCCATGTGTATGCATGATGGACATGTTAATAAACTTGTTTATTTTTCTTGTTAATTAGTCTTTTGTCAGTCTAATCTGCAGGGTTCCAGCCAATGAACCCAAGAGAGGCAGAGGAAAAAAGAATTACTTTCCTCCTCTACATGACCTTGGTCCCAAGGGTCAAAGTCCTTTATTCTCATATCTCTGTCCAGCCAGCATCATTTGTGCAGCTATTGCTATCAACATCCTAGGCTTGCTGCTGGAGGGGATAAAAGCAAAACAAAAAAAAGTTCCTTCACATCGGGAGCTTTAAATCTAGTCAGGGAAAAGAGGGAAATATCTCTCTCTCTCTCTCACACACACACACACACACACACACACACACACACACAAATTAAACAGTAAAAAATAATCATCTTGCTAAGCATTTATGTTCTAATAGCAGCAGGTGAGCCCCTCGGGGGGGGGGGCTGGTGTGAATAACCCACCAATATGTATACTTGACAGCAGGACTCATTCCTTCCCCTCCCTCACACTGCCACTGCCCTGCTCAGGCCTGAGGAATGGAGGTGCAGGGTGGTAAAGAGCCTGGACTCAAACCACACTGCCTGGATTTGGAACTCACCTGTCCCCAGTTAGGGTACCTTTAGGCAAATTAGCTAACCTCTCAGCCTGAACTGAGAGTAACAGGGTGGTGGAGGAGCCGACGAGCGGACGAATGACTCGGGACAACTCACTGCTGCAACAGTAGGTACTCAGGGAGGACTCCCCGGCCATTCCACGTAAAATTCCCCCTCCTGCTTTGCTGTCTCCCTTCCACTCTAGATAATGCGTGTGTTATTTGTCTTTATTTTCTGATTCCCTCCTAGACTGTAAGGTCCCTGTGCGTGGTTTACTGCTATGGCCCCAGTGCCTGGAACAGAGCCTGCGATCACTAAGCAGGCAAATGCTTCTAGAGGACTGAATATGCAATTATTCCACTGGCAAAGTTTCAGATGACCCTCTGCCACCTGGAAAGCTGTACTTTGGAGGCTGGAATAGACAATGGTCCTCGGCACAGCAGTTTTGGGGAGGCGTCGGCATGCAGGTGCGGGAGGCGTGCAGAAACCAAGTGCAAACGAGCCAAGGGATCCAGGTCCGGGATTCTTCCTAGCCCAACCCTTTTCTGTCTTTTAAAATGGGGTACGATCTCCAGTCCACAGGTTTAGTTTGACCCATGCACTGCTTTAAAACTCTTTTTTAATATCAATTATATATTGGGAGATTTCATATGAAAATCTCAACTTACGGGCCCTGTTGAGAAATCCGTAAATCTGACCACTCTGGGCTTTGCACAGCTGGAGGCCACAAATGGCTGAAGGTGACTTATACTGGGGGTCGTTAGCCTAGGCATGTTATTGGCAGACTGCTGCAACTCCCACCTTATCCGTTTCGCTCATTTAGGTACACGCCTGGTCTCTTTGGTGATCTGGCTTTGCATCCTCTTCTCAGAACACCACCACTCCTTGAGGGATGACACTGTGTCTCTCAAACTGATTCCATGCTGTGCCCTCCCCATGGCTCTTACCTTCTCAGGAGACCCTCCCCTCAATTTCCTGTCCCGTACCAGCTCAGCTGTTCTCCAGTGGGGCTGGGCTGTGAAATGGCCTTAAGACACTACCCCACTTTAGGGCCCCTCTCCACCTATAGTAATAGCAGTTCTAGAACCCAGCCTGCCCCCATGTCATTAATCACAAAGAGCACAGACAGGACAAGTGAGAGTTGTGGTTCTTATCCCTCATCCCTGGCTGTACTTTAGAGCTAACTGTGTGGTGTTTTAAATTATGGATTCCTGGGTCCCACTCCAAATCAATAAAATCAGACTCCGGGGATAGGGCTTTCATACTCTTAACGGCTCCTAAGTATAGTCATGGTTGTGAATCACGGGGCCGGAGGACCTCAAGAGGGAGCTTACTGAGGGACAGACAGATCAGGGCAGGTTTCACGAAAGGGAGGTATGATCTTAGTCTGAAAAGGCAGGCAGGATTTCAAAGGATCAGAGAGAAGAGGGCTAGGCAATCCAGACAAGGCACGTGGGATGGGAGGGAATAAGGAATGAAAACTGGCTCGCTGGAAAAGACAGCAGGCAGGTTGTGCAGCCTACAGAGGGTTTGAAAAGCCAAACGAACATAAAACTCTATGCTTTACTGTGCATTTAAGGCAATATTTGAGTACTACCCTTGAATTGATGGTAGAAAGCACATGTAGCAAAACATCCATTGTTGAATCTAGGTAGAAGGCAGATATGTGAGTATCAACATACAAGTCTTTGTATTTTTTCTATAGGTTTGAAACTGTTCATAGCTAAATATTGAAGAGGAAAGACTATTCACTCATTCAGGTATTTGCCTAGTCCCTGTGGTGATTAGATTTTACAACCCTTCTCAGAATGAATGTGCGCGGGTGTGCGTGTGCGCGCGCGCACACACACACATCCCCTTGAAAACCCCTGACAAAGAAGCTACATTAGAGACCATCCTACGTTATTTCAACAAGTTTAACACAACTGGTATTCCTGCAGCCCTGGAAAAATTAATGGTGTCTTTGTATGAGAACCATGCATGTAGGTGGTAGGGTAAACACTAAATGGATGACTCACCGTGATCCATTCCAAACTTCTCCACTGGGGAGCAACACGGCGTGGGGAACTAAAGTCAAGTCAAAGGGAGGCCTGACTGACGTACAAATAACCCATCCCCCTGCCAGCTGAAGAATGGATCTACAGCTGACGCTAACCAGCAAGCCACAAGAAGCCTGCTGTAGGATTCCAGCAGAAGACTTCTTCATTTTTAAGATGGAATAATGGGAAGCCAATACTTTTCCTGATGCTCATAAACACAGGCACAGGTTACGCAAAAGCAGCAGCATAGCCTAGTGCACTGGCTTTCAGTGTGGTCCCTGAACCCATAACACCAGATCCCTTGGGAACTTGTTTGAAATACAAATTCCCAGGCCCCATCCTAGAACCAATGAATCGGAAATTCTGGGGGTGGGGCAAAGCAAGCTGTTTTAACAAGCCTTCCAGGTGATTCTGAGTCACAGTAAAGTCTGAGAACTACTCAGTGGCTAAAAGCACACTCTGGAGACAAACTGTTCAAATGACAGCCCTCCTCCTATGACTTCGCATCAATAACTTAACATCTCTGTCTCAATTTTCCATAAAATGGATATTATAATAGTACTTACCTTTTGGGGTTGTTCTGAGAATTAAACAAAGTTGCTATTGGTAAACATCCTATGCCTCTGAGGGGAACCAGCCTGGGTGAGGCTGACACTGTGAAGAGCAGAGTTGAGTGGAGGAATCTAAGAGCCCCAGCCGTTGACACGCTTATGACGGTAGAGGACCAACCCCAAAGCGTGTCCTGGCTCTGGACTTCCTTTCATGTGAGCTAAGTTACTTAGTGTTTAGAACAGTCTAAATGGAGTTTCCTGCTGCTTGCAGCCCAGAGCATCCTAATTGACTGGTGGATTGTTATAATTGATGGCCCCCAGTGAACCATGCCTCCCTGTTTCTACCCTTTATGAGTTCTCCTCCTAAACTATCTCTAGGCTTGACCATACGACATCCTTTATCTTATGGGACATTAGCAAACATGATGCAGAGGTTTAAAAGGCATTTGGGTTTGGGGCTGGCTGGCTTTCTTTCTGTGCAGGAAACCTTGAGGCCACCATGTAAACAAACTGAGCTTGCCTGCTGAAGAGGCCACAGAGAACCAAGAAACAAGGTACCTCAGCTAACCAGCCTCTCAACCACCAGACAGGTGAGATCATCCAGCTCCAGCTGAGCAGCCAGCTGACTACAGCCACATGAGTAAGCCCAGGTAAATCAACAGAACCATTCAGCTGTGCCAAGATGAATCGCTGACCCACATGACTATGAACCAATACGTGATTTAAGCCACTAAATTGGTACACAGAAATAAAGTGCTGTCATAACATATACCTATAACATGTGGCATTAGCTTTGGGAACAGGACATGCACAGAGGCTGGGAAAGCATCTAGGAAACTGTTAGCAAAGGTTGGAAAAGCAGTAAACAAACTGTTAGCAGAAGCCAGAAAAGCAGTGAGGAAACCACTCTGGCAGCTTAAAAAAGACAACACATGCTATGTATTAGCAAAACTACCACCTGCACTAACTTGGAAAATAGAAAAATACGTAGTGAATTTTCAGATCTGGCTAAAGAGATCTCTGGAAAGCCTGTTAAGAGTTTCAGACAGATGCTTCTAACTAAATACGATAACGTATAGAAAGAGAAGAGCTAAAGAAGCAACTCCGGAGTTTGCAAGCCTAATTTAGAGGAAATACAGACAAGCTAGGACTTGCTGGGTTGGAAAATAAAACTGTTTTATATCTCCAGTCTCTCCAGCCAGCAGAAGTCTCAAAATAAGAAACGGCCTCAGGGTAAAGATCAAGTTTGGCTGAAAGACCCAAACTTTAGGACCTCTGAAAGTTTAAGCTGATGTCTAGGAGACTCTAAACTAGACAAAAGGGATTCAAGATTCTTACAGGTATTATCTCACAGCACTGACACCCTGACCAAAGCTGAGAGGCCTATCTGGAAAAGAATTGTGGTTATAATTTTTGTTTAATAGAGTGGTCTGATAATCCGATACATGGGAAACCCAAAGAGTCTTTAAAGAAATTTTATCAACTTGACTAAAAGGGCTAGAGACATTTCAAACTGAAGAGGCCTCCTATGTGTCTCCAATTCCTCCCCTTTTTGAATGGGTGTGTCTATTGCAGTTTTCCTGTCCCCGTCTCACCACCGCATATTAGGTGGGTGGCTGGGGGTAGAGGGAAACAAATGACTTGTCTTTTCAGTATACAGGTTTCCGACTTAAAGGAGTTTCAGTGAAGAAGCCTTAGCCACATCCAGACTGATATACATAAGATACTGGGCTTTGAGTCTGTGATGAAACTTTTGGGGATCCTGGGGGAGGGGTGAGTTTATCTTGCACATGGGGAGGATATGAATCACTGGGATCAGAGGGTGGTTACAGTAATGAACCCCAATGAATCCTGTGTCCCTGTATCAATACCCTTGTGTTATCCCCTTCCACAACAACTCTGGACTTGGCCATGAGACTTGCTGTGGTCAAAGGGACACTAACAAACATGACACAAGCTGGGGCTTAAAAAGTGTTTGTTCGATGGGGTTGTCCTCTCTTGCTGTATAGAGAAACCCAAGACTATCATTTGATCAAGCCCAAGCCCACATGGAAAAGAACCAAGAAGAACTAAAGTACCCTAGTCAAGCAGCTTGGTAAAGTCATGGATGGATGGTCATCTAGCTCCAGTCAAACTGTCAGCTGACTGCAGCAACATGAGCAAGGCCAGGTGAACCCCACAAAACACCCATCTGTGCCCAGCTCTAAATGCTGACCTACCAAACTGTGTGCTAATAAGTGATTTTGCCTTAAGTCAATAAATTTTGGGGTGCTTTATTATGCAGCAAAGCCTAACTGATACACTGATAAAGAAGTCATGTTACATGAAAAATGCTTTGCAATAATATCACCCTTGACTTGCTAAGTTGCTCATGCAGTCAGAAACTCCTAAGATAGATTTAGAGAGCAATAGGTTCATTCCTCCCATTTCTCACTTACGGGCATGAAGCCATTAGATGGGAAAGAAGACAGATTCATGCGAACAACCAGAATAGTTATTTTTCTCCCTTTTTCCAGCTGAGTGCCTAGAAAGGCAATTTATCTAAGTCAAAGGTGTATATGAGATGACTCTGATGTGGTAGCAATAAACATACTTTCTGAATGAATAATCAGGACATGATGTCAGACACCAGGACAACACATTTGGAATGAGGACTGTCCTAAATATCTAACACACTGTCATGAGCCACTGAAATCTTCTGAACAGAAAAGTGATGTTACCATAATGTTTGGGGAAAATGAGGATTACAGAAACATACAATGGGTAGCAAAGGACCATGTCAACATGTGAAAACAAACCAAGACACTATTGTGAACATTCACAAGAAAGAAGAAAAAAGATCTGCACTGGCAGGTCTGCCTTGGGAATGTACAACTGCACAATGTAACAATAAAAACAAAAACAAAAAACCTGCAGAGTGTAAAGCAAAGACATCGTGAGGGAAAAAGGGAGTCTCAGAAAAGGAAGAAATAATTGATAGGATTAAATGTTTGAGAACAGGCAGGGTTCAAAGCTCCAGCAGGTAAACGGTCATTGCTATTTAGCATGTCATATTTTTGTTTGAAGAATAAAAACAAATCTATAAAAGAATTTCTTGCACAAAGTTGATCATAGAAGCATTATTTTACAACAGTTAAATGTTGGGAACAAGTTAAACGTTTGGGAAATATTTAATCCATTCAATGGACTGTTACAGAAATTACTTCTGGTGGGATGAGTGTTGGCTGTTCCTTCATCTATAAAAATGGGTCTCGGAAGATACACTGTCACTAGCTTTAGTACACTATGATTTTATCATTAAGGTTTGTCAAAATGCATGTAGGTAGGGGTGTGTGTGTGTATGTGTATAAATGAAATCAAATCCCAGTGATAAAGGAATCCCAAAATAAAACGGAAGACTCAGAAGTGTGCAGGCCGTACTTTACACATCACTGACTGTAGTCTATTGTGTTCTGCACACGGCAGACATTCAGCAAATCTGTTCAGCAGAATCTATGAAAAAATGCTTAACGTTAGTAACATCATGTGCTAATCCATCTCATTTGTCACAAATTCTAATTTCTCCTCTCAGGCAAAGGTCCTTGCCAGTGATACCTAATGTCCTACTGTGTATTTGCCCAGATTGTTTTGTATAATTCAGATGTCATACGTATGAGTTCCTGGAAATTCCACTCAAACCCGCTGAAATACGTGGTTAATTTTATGCCCCAAATAACACACCAAAACAAACAACAGAAACTCCTTTGTTACTTAGTTCCTTCAAATTAATTTATTTAACGTTGTGGTTCCTTCATGCACCAAACATTTCATGTGTGCCAGTTACTCCTCGAGGCACAGAGGTCTCATTTTAAACAACTTATCCATTCAAATGCTTGTGCCCTTTGATCAGTTTTTCTGAAAAGTATTAGGGGCAGGAAAAGTCAGCTGACACAAACTTCTAGCTTTTCTGAGAAAATCAGAATGCTTCCCTATTAACAGTATGAGCAGTGAAAAAAGTACACACAAAAGATTCAATGTTACCTTGGGAAATGTCCTGAATTGGATTTCTTATGCATTCTTGGTACTTTCAAATGAATGAACTATTTTACAAATGAGAAACACACAACCCTCACAGTTCTGATAACATCCAGGAAATTATAAATCTCCATCACGGGAGACCAGGATTTAAGAATAAATCAAGATCTCTTTTTCTGTCTAAATTCTACTCTGATTTGTTGATAAGGACAGTCAAGGCAGACCTGAAATAACCAAGTTAACCCATATCAAATGTGACAGTAACCCAACCTATTGACTGTGTGTTGGTGCTCAATAAATGTTAATTGCATTCAACTAAGTGAAGGTCACCATAATCGCCATTCTCAGGGGTTAGAAAGTTTCCCCTTAAGTCCCTATAAGCCCATTTCATTGATTTCCTTATGTCAAATCCCTTCTCAACATCCTCTAAAACTCAGCTTACTCAAAGACAAAGCCTACACTCCACAGTCTGGCCACCCAGACTCAGAGGTGGGAAATGAAAATCCTTCAGGGGCCAGGTAGGTAATAAGTATGGAAGAGGCAGGGAAAACGTTAGCTGGTCAATGGTTTCAATCTCAGTATGGAGGATACTGTAGTAAATGCAGCAAAACAGACTCTGCAGGACTTGTCCAAATGATGAAGACACTTTCAGCTCAAATTCCCTGACACCAGAGCACACTGCAGACTTATTTTCAGAGAAGCAGGAAATCTGTAATTTTGGGAGAAAGCTCCCCATTGCCAAACGCTGAAAATGCTCTCAAGTGTAAAATTAAGGTCAAACCATATCAAACTCCTCTCTGTTCCATGTGTGGACAACTAGTCTGTATCTTCACCTGTACATATTTAAAAATCAACCTTATGTAAGTCTAATGGCCACTAAAATCCTCCCACACTGTGGCCAAGGGCAGTGCCCAATGGCCCAGCTTCTAAGACTCACCACACCTCCTGCCCTCTTCTCACTGGTATGTCTTCTGCCAACTCTCCAACTTACCAAACCCTCAGGGGCAGCTCAGACAGCCCTACTTCTCCTGGAAGCCCTTCCCAACCACTTCAGGCATCTCTGCTGCTCCTGCCCTTCATCCTTATCACTGGACAATTAAGCATGGACGTCCCTGTATTTTTATTTAAACTGCTTCATGTATGATGTTCACAATTTACTTCGTGGATGACTGTGGCATGGATAGAGCAGACAGGAATGCTGAGGAAGGACTCCTTGTAAGATGAGCCGCCCCTCCAGGACCAGGAGTGGACTTTGCCCAATACCAACAAGGCAGCCTCCAGAGCAAGAAAAGGGAATGGATCCATCCTGTTGACAGCCAAGATGGAATTTACAGGAAATCCTCACCTCTTTTTTGGCTTTCAGGAGCCCCGTGGCCATTTTCCCGGTCTCCTGAGTGCTCTCCCTGGAGAAGGGCAAAGTCTCAGAAGACAGATCTGGGGACGTGAAGAGAAATGAGAAAGCGCCTAAGTGGAAACCCTCTCCCCACGAGTTAAAGCGGGGTCTGCTCCAGAGCCCCACAACTGGAGGCTGGGAGGGTCACAGAAACCACCAGCACAACCCAATTCCCACCCAGGCCCTGAAAAAAAAGGACGCAGGGTGATCAAGCATCCTCCAGCTCAGGCCCAAGCTCCGGGCAGGGAGTGAAGCCCATGCTCCCCAGCAGCTGACTTAGGGTCTGTCTCTAACTCTGCGGGCTGGAATGAAAGGCAAATGGCCTGGCGGTGCCTACAGGAGAGCGCCCGCGAGTTCAGAGGCAGCTCCGCCTCTCAGCCTGCGTACCCGTGAGTAAAACTGGGACGAGCAGAGCGATGTGCTAACTGGATGAGGCTACGACTACAGGGCACTCACGGAACGCTGGGCGCACGCTGCCAATCCTGAGGCTGAAGCCGGGGGAACCAAGCGCAGAAGCATTAAAAGGACCCAGACTGGCAGGCTCACGGCGCCGCCAACCAGCCTTACGGGCGGGACCCACCGAGCGGAAGTGCTCCTGTACGTCAACGCCACACGCTGAGGGGCGAGCGTGAAGGAGGACGGAAGTGGCCGCAGAGGCGTCTGGAGAATGTAGTTTTGGAGGTAGAGGGGAGGTGGGTGAGTTGGCCTCGCCGAGGCAGGGTGACTTTGCGCCTCTCATACAAGCAAGTTTAGGAGTTCATGGTGAAGATGCCCAGACCGCGAGGTTCACAAGCTTCTCCTCCGAAGGCTACTGAGGTCTGTGGACACCGAGAGCGCCGCAGACACACCCGAGGATTCTGGGAAATGTGGTCCTGGCGCCCAGCCGGTGTTGCAGCGGCGGGAGGCCAGACCGTGCGCGCCAACCTCGGGCGGCGTGGATGCCAGATCTCCTCCCCGTGCGTCCTTCCCGAGCAGCAACCAGGGTCGGGACCGGCGGCTGTGGGCTCGGCTCCCGGCAGAAACATAAGGGGTGCTATATACACCTCTAAATTTATGCTTTCTAGTTTCGCTAACTCTAAAATTAATTTGGAGATCCATCAAGACAGATAACGTGAAAAAAATGGGAAGTGTCACAACTAATGGGTGAAAGAAAATAATCATTAGGTGGTGACTGCGAATAAATGCCCGACCAAGACAAAAAAAATTGTCACCTCATGCGAAAAGGCTGAAAAGGGGTTTAGAAGAAAACTGTGGCCCTTAAAGGAATGTAAGACAGAAGAAATCAGGTCAGAATGTCAAGAAATTGGAAATGATTCTCCATGTTAGAAAAAGAACATGACTAATGGAAAGAGAGGAGAGAGGGAGGCAGTAGTCAGACTCCAAGGGTGTGGGGGTCGATGAGAATAAAGGGGGCATCAAGAGAGATGGAGTGTGTACCTAAAATCATTCTCTAGAGCTGTGCTGTCCTGGAAGGCAGCCACCCATCACATGTGGCCCTGAGCATTTGAAATACAGCAAGGCCAAATGGAGATACGCCGTAAGTAGAAAACACATTCTAGATTTTGAAGACACAGTATGAAAAAAAGAATGCCAATTAACTCATTAATAACTTTTATGTTGATTAAATGTTGAAATATTTTGGATATATTGGGTTAACTATATTATTAAGATTATTTCACCTGTTTCTTTTTTTTCCTCTAAAGAGTGGTACCTAACAACTGTTGCCAATTTTTGTTTTCCTTCTTCTTCTCCCCAAAGCCCCCCAGTACATAGTTGTATATATTCTAGTTGTGAGTGCCTCTGGTTGTGCTATGTGGGACGCTGCCTCAGCATGGCCTGATGAGCAGTGCCATGTCCACGCCCAGGATCCGAGCCAGTGAAACCCTGGGCTGCCGAAGCAGAGCACGCAAGCTTAACCACTCAGCCATGGAACTGGCCCCTCAGCTGTTTCTTTTTAATTTCTCTAAAGTGGCTACTAGAAAATTTAACATTTCATATGTATCTCACATTATATTTCTATTGAAAAGCACCACTCTGGAAAGAAGAGTCTCTAGGGAGGTAGGAACTTGGGGACCACAGTAGAGGTGGAGGGAGGGAAGTGACAGACACCCCTGGTGAGTACCTTCGTACCTTCAGTTGCTGACAGTGGGGGACACAGGAGAGATTAAAGTGTAAACACGCCCCCATCTACACAGAGCAGGAGGGGGGCATGGGTGACACGAGTAGGTGCAGGGCTGACATACAAAACTACTTAGTTTTATAAAAATTTTTAAGCGATACTGTTAAATCACTGACGGCTCACAGAACAAATCATAGTAGAAATGAGAAATACTAAGGAGCAAATGATACATAAATACCCAACATCAAAACTGGCTGCTGGGGCTGGCCCCTTGACTGAGTAATTAAGTTTGCGTGCTCTGCTTTGGTGGCCCAGGGTTCACAGGTTTGGATCGAGGACCTACACACCACTCATCAGGCCATGCTGTGGTGGTGTCCCACATAGAAGAACTAGAATGACTTACAACTAGGATATACAACTATGTACTGGGGTTTTGGGGAGGGAAAAAAAAGAGGAAGATTGGCAACAGATGTTAGCCTCAGTGCCAATCTTCCTCACCGAAAAAAAGCATACCTAAAAAAAATAAAAATGGCTGCTAAGGAGAGAGTCCCACCGCTCCACCTCCCCCACCCCACCCCACCCCATAAAAGTACCAACTGTAAAAGAATTGAAGCTCCCCATGAATAAGCTGAGATTGTGAGAATGTTTCTTTTTGGAGCAGGAACCTCATCTCCACAATGGTGTTGAAGGTGCCCTCCACTGTCATCTCTCTGCTATGCCCTTTTTGCTTAAAAGTTACCTCTGATGCTAAGTGAGAAATCAGTAAGAGAGAGAAAACTTGGGAAAATCTAATTTGGACATTTAAGAAAACAAAGTTCAAAATTCACTGCTAAGGAGAATGAATCTTCATGGGAAATATAAGATACTTTCTCATGAACATTAAAGAAAATTCTAACAACCAAAACTCGGATTTAGGGTAATCCAAATGAGATTTTAATCTCCCTAAAGGAATTATAATTTCCCACCAAGAGTTCTTTACAGCTAGGGGTGGAAATTTGTCTTTACAGCTTTTCACAAAGGATCAAAACCAAATATCCAAGATCAGGTCTTCCCACTCTGACAGGAACTGGTCCTGAGAACAGAAGAGGCATACAGGACCTCGACCTGGAAACGACTCAGGAAATCTGGAATATTCCCTCAGGAGAGATCCATGATGGAAACCTGGCATCATAAATCAAACAAACATAAATCATAAAACAAGCATACAAACAAAACCAGATAGCTCTTGTGAAATGGCTGGAGCCTGAGGTCTTCAGATGGGTCATTTTCTATCCTGGGGTCTGAAGAAGCCAATTATAACCCCTTAAAACGAAGTGAACAAAATAAAGGGGAAGAAAATGGGGAGAAAGACAGCGGAGAAGCTGAAAGGGATTGCTTACTCTTTCTCTCCAGCCTTCAAGGCTCCTCGCTGCTGGGGGTCCAGTCCCAATTCTAGACCAAGAAATGGGAGGATTTCAGAGTGATTAGTGGTTTCCCTATTTTCTCTAGTTATTAAAACGTTCTCAATTGTTTATGTAAAAATTAACAAAACCATCACAGGTGACTAAGACTAACACACAGGCTATAATACACATACCATCTCCCAGTTACCTAGCCACAAGGTGAAGGATTTTAAACAGTTAGGGTCATTATCTCTATTATCACCATGACATCGGGTCACACACAAACCAGCAGGTGCCATATAGACTGGATGTCTCAACTAAAATCAGTATGCTGTGCATGGAGAAGCACTGAGCTTCCCCAGTGGGGCGGCACACCAGGAGGTGACACACGTGTAGCACGGTAACCCAAGATAGTTTACTATCACACACAGTCAGGAAGGGATGCCCACCATGAAATGTTTACACAATAAAGCTGCAGTTGGGCTGGGCTGGGAGTGGGTTCTGAGAAAACTGCACATCCTGGTAGAGGTGGGGGGCGGGGGCGGCAATCAGGCTTTGAGGAGACATGTAATCCAAAATTACACCTGTGCAAACGCACACAATTAAGATCACACCACGCTGAGTGAGGTGGGTCAGGAAGGACAGAAAGCAGAGGAAGAGACTGAAAACATAAAAGGGCTTCTCTGTAAACTGTTAGGGGAGTAAATGCCAGCTATACCTCCAGGAAGTGGTTATGGCAGCATTCCTTCAATTAACAGGGCAAAGGCTGGAGCAGCAAGGACCAGATGAAGGCCAGGCACTGCCCCGGAGTCATCAATGTGAGCTGGCAGCCAGCCACTCTGGATACCACCGTTTTCCCCACGACGAATCAGAGGCACAGAGAAGTTCCCTTGTGGGTTCAAGGTCAGACAGCTGGTAAACAAAGGCTGGATCTGGGATTTGAATGAGGCTGTTGGCCTCCCAGGCCTGTGCCTGATGCTCAGTGACAAAAAATCAACCTCACTTAGTAAAGTGCAAAGAAAGTCTCTCTCCACATCCCTCAAGTTACTCTTTTTGGTTGGTATTTGCTCTGTGAGCTAGACATGATAGAAGAAAATGAAAACTCAGGAAAGTAAGCACACTTCTAAAGTGATGAACGGTCAGAGAAAATGCCACTTGGCAAAACCAGCAAAATGAGTCCCAAGTCTGACTTACAACTTGCCTTCAGATACATCCAAGACAGAAGAACAGGGCTGGGAAAGACGCTCCTAACCTCTGCTGAGGTGAGAAAACGATAAGCACAAACAGAAAGAAATCAGAGCAAAAAAAAGATCAATTTCTAAAACACTGCTGAGTCCAAGACAAATGAGAAAGTCCTATGCTAACCAATAAACCAGGGCAGAAACTGGGCACCTCAAATCTCCGGAGGGGGCCTGAGCCAGTTCTATGTTTCAGACCCTTTTTACATCTGACAGTCCTTGAACCCGTCTCAGAATATTGCTATAAAATACATGAAATAAAGGCATGGGATTTCAAACAACACAGAAATGCAGTCACGCCAATATTTCTAAAAATGTTTGATAAATAGATGTGCCACTGTAGCAGTTTAAAAAAAAAAAGGCTGCACATTGCTTGACACTCCTCCCACTGAGAGGTGGAGTCTATGTTCTGTCCCCTTCATCCTGAGTGGACTTGTTGTTTGTAACGGAGTAGAGTACAGTTGAAGGGATTCTCGGTAACTTACAAGGCTGAAGTAGCTTCCCCTTGATCACTGCAACACTTCCCTTTGGAGCCCTGTGCCAGGTAAGTCCGACTACCCTGAGACTGCCGTGCTCAGGGAAGCCAAGGCCATATGGAGAAGGCACGTGCAGGCACCCTGCCGGACTGGCGCAGCTGAGTCCAGGCTTCCACGCATCCCAGCCGAGGCACCAGGCACGAGGGAATGAGCCTCCACATGGTTCCAGCCTCTAGCTGTTGCGTCTTCCCTGCTGAGGCCACAGGCATTGTGGAACAGAGATAAGCTGGCCACGTTTGTGCCCTGTCTGAATTCCTGACCCTACGGAATCCATGAGCATAACAAAATGGTTGCTTGAGCCACAAAATTTTGCTTAATTTCTTATGCAGTAATAGTTCCTAAAACAGTCACTTTAACACATTAGTACCAATATCGAGCGGCAGGCCATCATTAAGAACTGTCATTGGGAACCAATGACAACCACAGTGGCTATTTGGAGATGCTGTAATATGAGATAAAAACTGCTCTGGACTCCACTGCTAACAAAGCCTCATCCCTGGGGGGTCCTACGTTCAGGATGGAAGGAAACACTCCATTTCAGTGAGAGAAAAATGAAAATTTAGATGGGAATTTCTCATGGACCCCTACAAGGTGGCTCATGGAACTGAGGGTTAGTAAGAACTCATAGCCCATGGAGCTGGGAGTAAGAACCTATGAGTTAGAGAGAGTCAGCAGGGTCAAGGCTGGTCGTGAAGCAGCTGACACTCACTAACTCAAGTTTGGACAAGAGAGAGGAAAGAAAAGAATGATAGCTCAGCAGGGACGTCAGAGAGATATCCAGTCATGGTTTCCAGACACCCAGAAAAGGGGACACCAATTTGAGTAAAGGATTCAGTATGAAGATGTGGAGAAATATCAGGAGGAAACATTAGTGGTTAATGCCGGATATTACCACGGCTCTCACATAACAAAAACTTAGCTTAATTTTAGGTACAATGTCAGGAGTACAGGGATGCTGAGAATTAAGGAAAAGGCCATGAAGAGTGTGGGGGTTGCTTTATAAACCCCCAAATCTCCTCACCTCATGAAGATGAGGACCTGAAGCCCACATGAGGTCTCTCATCCAAACCTATGAAATAAATCCTGTGAAGATAGAGATCCACCAAATCACATTTTAAAGGCACTGGGAAGGTAGTTATTACCGTTATTAAAAGAGTCAAAACAAGGATTATATTTTTCAAACAAAATCCCGAAACCTCTTTAACTGGCTGTTCCTTTCACAAAAGCCACTCTCTATATAACTGCCAAAACATAAGATTTTAAAGGAATTTGGGAATTATAACCAAAATTAATATATCAAAATCAGGAACTTACTTTCCTTTAAAAGAAAAAAAAAAATTCAAAGTAACTTGCTGCGCCTTTCACAGCAATTTCTCAAATAACATTTTACGAAGCATGAGAAGTTGTTAGAACCAAGACTAAAAATTGGTCTTAACAACGAAAAAAAATTCCAAAGCCACTATAACCGACTGTCCTTATCTCAGACATTCCACTAAATAATACAGGCGGGCACGAAAGGGATTTTAAAAAGCTTGGGGCTCAATACTATTACTAACACAGCCTAAACCAGTAATTTATTTTATTTCATAAACCTGAACCCGTCGGTCAACCCCTCTCGCAGGGCGTTCTGTAAAATACATCTGCGGAAAAAATAAAAGGGCGTTTTGCCTGGATAGGCTGAAAAGTCCCGGTTTTGACCTTCAGTACCGACCCCCCGCGGGTCGGAGTCGGGAACCCGCGCGCATGAGCCCCGCGCGGGCGTCCACCCAGCCGCGTGCAACCGGGAGAGCCGGGCCCGGCTCCTCGGTCACCACTCGGGTTCAGAGCCCGAGTCCCGGTTCCCGCCGTCGCGAGGACCGAGGTGCCAGCCGCGCCCGACAGTCCTGGAGGACTCTCGCCAGGACAATACCAAGCTGCAGAGCGACGCCGAGCGCTCGCTGCCGGGACCGCCTCTGCCCGCCCGCGGTTCGCCGGAGGCTTCGTGTGGGGGCGGGCTTCCGGAGAAGGTGGCCAATGGAAAACACGAGCAGCTGTTGATAGGCAGGACTCCGTTTCCAGGCAACGCAGAGGGGGGAGGGAAGAAGGACGATCCTCAAATAGGGACAGAGCTCTTAGCCAATAGATGCGTAAGGGAGGGGGCCGTTTCTCACATTGGCCAATAAGAAGCGTTTGCGGCCGACCCGCCTACAAACAATAATAAACTGGTTTTTGCGGGTCGCGGCAAGAGAACGGCTGCGCGCCTGCGTCGGACTTTGCAGTCGCTTTTCGCGCGGTTGGCTGCATCTCGGAGATTTGTACCGGGCCTTGGAGACCTTCCGGCCTTGTCCATGTGTTATGACCTTGTCTACACCGAGACCCGACTTTCCACACAGCCGGTCTCATTATCAATGAGGTAATCATAATTAATAAAATAAAGGAAATGGACAGGGGAGACATTAATACTTGAATTCAAACATACGCTTTCGGTGGAGGGCCCGCCCTTCTTTGCAAAACCGCGCTCGGGGGCGAGCGGCACGTTTCTAACCAACAATCGGAGCACAGAGCGGGCAGGCAGCAGGGCCTTGGGTTTAATTCAAGTGACTTGTCAGTGAAGTCGCAGGGTTTGCAGGTATTTCAACGTTGTACCGTCTGCCTCAGTTCCAAGAGCAGCGCTAGGCTTACAGGCAACCGCGACCCACTGGTTTAATTTCAGCAAACTCCATTTTGTGTGGGGATCTGGAATTCTCTCTGAAGAGAACATTTTAAAATTTTCGTTTCAAAATTTCTATGGCCCTCTTGCATTTTTTTGTTGGGTTCCCCAGGGACCCACGGGCCCCTTCAGTGAGTTCATAGAGTTCAGAGCCACATCCTTCCACTCCGCAACTGTTCCCCAAATACAAGAACGGTATTATGCAGAAAATATGCATAAAAGTCTTGCCATTGTTCACTGTAGAACCCCACATTACAAACTGATGAAAACTGAGAATTTTAACCCGAATATATTTTTCCTGTATTTGAATCCAAACATTTCTGTCTTCTTTACAATATTAGGCAGAATTTCAAAATCAATCAATAAACCCCCTTAGGTTTATTGTACGTACAGTGCCCCCTCCACACATGTAAGATTAAATGCAGGTCACATCCCCTGCCAGCACTAGGGACTGACAGACCCACATCCCAGTTTATCCACCTCAGTGCCTTCTAAGGTGCCGAAATCAAACTGCTTGCCCCAGAAAATGGGTGCCTCAAGAAGTCATGGCTTAGCCGTTACAGTTCGGTGGGTTCTGCTTCAGGGGCCCAGGTTCAGCTCCCCAGCACAGAAGCACACCACTGGTCTGTCAGTAGTCGTGCTGTGGCAGCCGCTTGCATAAAAAGAGTAAGATTGGCAACAGATGTTAGCTCAGGGCGAATCTTTCCCAGAAAAAAAAAAAAAGAGAGAGAAATAGTGGCTCAGCAATCCCACTCAGGTAAATACTCAAGAGAAATGAAACCATATGTCTACACAGAAACTTGTACATGAATGTTCTTTGCATTCATAATAGCTCCAAAGTGGAAACAACCCAATGCTCACCAGCAGAGCACAGATAAGTAAAATGTGGTTTATCCATATAATTGGATACTACACAGCAATAAAAAGGAATGAAGTATTGATACATGCTATAACATGAATAAACCTTGGAAACATTATGCTAATGATTTCATTAGTAAAAGAAGCCGGTCACAAAAGACCACATATCATGTGATTTCATTTATATGAAATGTCCAGAGTAGACCAATAGATAGAGACAGAAAGATTAGTGGTTGCAGGGGAGGGGGAGTTGGGGGCAAATAGAAGGGTGACTGCTAAAGGATATGGGATTTCTTTAAGAGTAATGAAAACGTTCTGAAATTGACTGTGGTGATGTTTGCACGACTCTGAATATATTAAAAACCATTTAATTTTACACTTTCAATGGGTGAATTGTATGGTATGTGAATTATATCTCAACAAAACTGTTAAATAAAAGAAATAACAATGTCTGTGTGTATTTTTATGTAATATTTCCTCCAAAGTCCACATTTTTGCACTTGACCGAGAAATCAAGATTTAGTTCCTGTCATTTCAGATGCTCTAAACCCATTTTATTCTACCATAATTTCTGAAACAACATCTCACTGGAGTTTTGCCATTAGTTCCCAAAGCATTTTACTCCTAAGATTTTCATCAGAATGTTTCCGGAAACAAAATATATATTTAGTGATCTGATACAAATAAAAGACCTTTGTGATCTGCAGAAGCCAAGAACAGATAAAAACCCAGTCATTCTTATGAGTCTTTAATGTCCCTGAATTATAAGAATTGTGACTTCTATGATTAAAAATAAACATGTATGACAAAGATTCAATACGGGACAGGCATAAATAAACTGTAATCCATACTTACTGGGATGAGGTCTTGAAAGATGCTACCACAGTAAGAAAAAAGAAAAAGAAAAGGCAGAGAAATTGCATTGGCTACCAAGGTGTTAAAATCTACCTAAGCCGGTTCTTCAGCACACACGTACATTAAATGGATCTGTAAAACCATCCACACAGTCTCCTACGAATGTGTCCCCTTATTAATAGGTCTGTGGAGTGAGAGATGGGAGTCAGGGATGGGAGAATCTGCGGTGTCAGTGATGGGATGTCTGTGGAATCAATGAGAAGTCTACCTGTGAAGGCAGGACCTGTGGGGTCATCAATCAGGATGTGTGCGTCAGTGGTGGAGATTCTGTGGGGTCAATGACTGTGTGATATTAGGCACTTGCCACTTTGTATTTGGGGTCCGTCCAAGTGTACCAATTCCCTCAACGGGTCCGGGCCGGAGGGGCGCCCCTTCTCAAGGACGTGAAGAGTGGGGCTGGCGATGTTTTTTTCAGCTCTTAGAGACGTCAGACACATGCAGCCTTTAGGAAGTTTTGGTCTGGCCCGAGCCACCTGGCGCGAGCGACGCAGATTATGGCTCTTGGCGAGGTTCTGATCTGGGCAGTTGTGTTGATTTGTCCGTGCGGTGCATGCATGTAGGCGGTGGCTTTGAGTGACAAGAGGACGGGGAAAGGACTGTAATTGACAGACAAGCGCTCCTCGGGCTGGATCGACAAAGGCTTGAAGAAAAGCCTCCCTAAGCCCAGCAGGGGCCAATGAGAGGCCTGACGGGAGGTACCGCTGGGCGTAAGCGACTGACAAGAGCTGGCCCTCCCAACAACAAAGGAGCTATCCGAGGCCTGGGAGGCTGGGCCGCGGACCTGTGAGTGACCTGCAGGGGCGGGCCCTCCCAACGACAAAAGGCCCTGGGAAGGAAGCCTGTACGTCTCAGGACACTGAGATGTTGCTACGGGAACCAAGGGCCTTTCAGGTCCCTGATCACATTCTTTCTCGGACAGTTTCTCTGTGTAACTGGGAGATGTGGCAACGTCAGGTAGTATCATTCCTGGCAGCAAACCTTTGCCTGCTCAGGTTTCCCAATCTCTACGAGGTGCACCCTCTCCCTGCAGGGGTCTGAGTGGATGGTGGTCCCCAGTCTCTTCTCCCCTGGACTGGAGTGAAATTGGCCCCAGGGGGTTCAATCTGTACACATCCTGGGTGGAGGGGATGGTGTCTTTGGACTTTTAAAATATTCAGTTTTTGCAGTTACATTTGTCAGTCTCTTCCTTTATGGTTTCTGGATTTTCTTATATGCAAAGGTATTCTCATCCTTCCACTAAAACAAAAACGTCTTTACTTTCTTCTAATTCTATTATAGTTTTGCCTTTTAAATTTCCCTTGGCGTTTATTTTGGGGTACGGTGTGAAGTAGAGACGTAACTGTTTTTTCCTAGGTGGATAAACAGTTGCCCTAACACCAGTTACTGAAGGGTCCTCACTTCCCACCGTCTTCTAAGCTTGTCTGTTACTGTCCCAGCACCACGCTGAAGCTTTGTGGAATATCTGACTGCTGGTATGGCAAGTCCTTCCAATATGCAATTATCTCCCAAAACTTTTCTGACTCTTCTGGTTCACTTTGTTTTCCAAATGAATATTAGAATGAGCTAGGCAAATTCTATTAAAGAAATGATGCTGGGATTCTGATTGAGATGGTCTAGACTTTATAGATTATTTTAGAAAGAATTGACATCTTCATACTAAATCTACCCCTCCAGAGTTATGGTATCCGTTTCCTTTAACTCAGGTCTTTTATGTCCTTCAGTAAAATTTTATACTTTTATTCATATAGATCTTCCACAATTCTTGTTAGATCTATTCTGAGGCTTTATTCTAAGGTTTTATTTATTTTTATAATGGTTTATATTGTGATTATTACATTTTCTAAGTGATTGTTACTGTTGTGTACATTTTTTAGCATTGATCTTACTCATTTTAAGAGTATAAAACTCATTTAAGAGTATATACTCATTTAAGAGTATAAAAAGTAAGAGAGTATAAAAAGAGTATAAAAAAGAGTATAAATAGGTAGTTTGGTTTTGCTTACATAAATTACGTATATTGTTTTGTACTTGGTTTGCTTAGTTAACATTATCTCTTGGGAATTTTTCCATTTTGGTACATAGAAATATTTCTGTTTTTCTTTTAAACTGCATATTGTTTCATAGTAAAAAGAAACCATGGTTATTTACTCATTCTCATACTGGTGGATATTTAAATTATTTTCAGTGTTTCATTTGTATTGCCACAGTATAATGAGCATTTTAAAAATGTTTAGCTTCATTCATTTATGTGACATGTGACTATTGCGCCAGGTTGGGATTGCTCCCTGAAGAGTCTGTGATTTTCAGCCGTTAGTGGGCACTGTGAGGCTGTCTGGACAAATGTTCTTTCCCAGCAGCCACCTGTGAGCGTGTCTATTTCTACCCCAGCTGCCAACACATGACACTCAGGATCATTTGTGGCCCCTTGGACCTGTGGACTCCCAGTCTACAGCTGCAGGGAATAGGCTTCTATGTCCCCCCCCCACCCCCCGCCCCACCCCCTTTCTTGCTGGCTGCTCTTTCCTTCTAGAATTTCTGTGAGATGAGAACACAACAGACCTTCAGAATCCTCCATGACCTTCATGTGTTATTTCATACTTGCCATTTGTACTGCATCCTGGCACATTCCTCGGATCTGTCTTCCTGTTCAACATGTCCATCTTAAACTATTCATTCTTCCATTCAGCTTGTTTATTATACTGTTTTTATTTCAGTGATTTCATTTTTAATTTCCAAATTATTTTGATTATTTTTAAAGAAGTAATAATGTCTCACATCTCTCTGAGCAGAGTGATTGGACTCATTCTAACGTTCTGCCCTGTTTGCTTTATTAGTCCCATTCCTTGGTTCTATCAGTGCTTAACTTTTTAACTACAACCTACCCTGAATGTTTCTGCATGTTAACATCTTCCCCTAAATGTTAACATCCTACATAACCATAATACAATTACCCAAACCAAAAACTTAACATGATACAATACTAAGCGGTTTTCTCCTACTAGGATATTTATGCTGAACATATTTGTATGCTTATGACTTAAACTCACTGCTCCCTTCATATTCAAGGATCCCATTTATTTTGCTTTCTTGTCCTTTTCTTTCCTGCCTTTTCTTCCACTTGTTTAGTATTTTTCTCATCTAGTGGTATAGAACTTTAGACCCTTTCTGTCCTATTGAATATTATTCCTTGCTTTCTGTATGTCTGATATTAATATTGCCATACTTGAATCTTTTTTGTTAACATTTTCCTATGATATCTTTTTCAAAAATCCCTGTATTTTCAACCCATAATCTGTTTTAGTTATCTCTCATAAACAGCATGTAGCTGAAAATTTCTTTTTCAATCTTAGTGTCTTTGACTTTCCATCCAACAACTCAACACATTCTTCTACTGAATCAGTAATAATAGTGACAGTAAAACCCATAGTAAAATCAATTTGAGTAATTATTGTGTGCCAGGTCTTGTGCAGTATTTTACATAGATAAAATCTATTTGTTATAAACAATGGATTATATACCATTTCATCCTGAAAAAAGATATAGGTAAAATTATTCACATTTTTTAAATGTAGAAAATAAGACCAGACAAGGCACTAGAAGTCTTTGCCCAATGTAACACAGCAAGTGGAAAGGATTTGTACCCATAAAGACTGGGTTCCAAGTCCACAAGTTTAGTCACTATGATATATGGCTACTTTTGGACTCTTTTTAAAAATTGTGCTTTCTTGATCTCTATCCTTCAATCGTTTTATGAGTTTTCTTTCTCCATCTATTTAATTACATATGGAAAAGTCAGTATTCTCCCTCCAATTCCACCGTCTGACCCAGTTCCAGTGTTAACAAGAAATGAACATCTTTCCACAGTGTTCTCCAGGATTTATATAAGTATTTGCAAACATATAAAAAACATATGTTTTCATTATTTTATTTAAACCATTTTACTTTTTTCATATAACAATTTACCATGGACAGCACTTCAAGACAGTAGATAAAAAGCAAACTCATTCCTCTTAAGAGTTAAAGTATCCTCCTTTATATGATAGGATATAATGATAGGATAATATGAAACGAGATATATATAGATATACACATAAATGATTTAAGATGTTGAAGTACTTTTGTCACCAAAGCTAAGGCTTCAATAAATACTCTTTATTTATATCTTTATGAGTTTTTAGTAGATAAGGTTCCAAAGCCTCACCTCTGACTGACCTTCGGGCTCTGTGCAAGCAGGAAGTGAAGGCTAAGGCTTACCTACAAAATGCCTAAGTGTTGACGGTGTGCCACCACACACACACACACACACACACACAGTACATCTGCAAAGACTAGGGGGTTATTTTTGGTTCCAGGCAAAAGAAATCTTGGTCAAATCACTAGCTCACGACAAACCAATGGAACAGAGACTTCTGTGACTATGCATGATGAAGAATATAGACCTTACAAGATTAGTTCAGAACAGTCACTAAACAAACTAATATCAAGAACTATTACAAGCAGCAAAAACAAACTCTAGGAAAGGGAGCAAAGATGATTTCCAGAGTTGCCATCTTGTAATATTAAAGATGTCTGGTTTTCAACAGAACATTACAAGGTGTGCAAAGAAACAAGAAAGTATGGTTCATACACAGGGGAAAAAGAGAAATTAATAGAAACTATCCCTGAAGAAGCTCAGACATTGGACTGAATAGACAACAATTTTAAATAAATTATTTTACATATGCTCAAAGAGCTAAAGGAAACCATGAGAACAATGCCTCACCAAATAGAAAATATCAATAAAGGAAAATAATTTATAAAAAAGGAACCAAATAGAAATTTTGGATCAGAAAAGTACAATAATTGAAATAAAAAATTCACTAGAGGACACAACAGATTTGAACAGGCAGAAGAAACAACTGGGAAACTTGAAGATACGTGCAATGAAATTATCCAGTCTGAGGAGCAGAAAGGAAAAGAAAGAAAAATGAATAGAGCCTAAGAGACCTGTGGGGCACTTTCAAGCATACAAACATACACAAAATGGTAGTCCCAAACTGGGTAGGGAAGGGGAAGAAAGAATATTTTAAAAAACTGGACACAAACTTTCCAAATTTGATTAAAAATATGAATCTATACATCTAAAAAACTCCAAGTGGAATAAACTGAAAGAGATTGACACCAATATACATTATAATCAAGTTGTTGAAAGCCAAAGATAAAGAGAGAATATTTAAAGCAGCAAGAGAGAAGCCACTCATTATGTACAAGGAATCATTAACAAGATTAATAGCTGATTTCTCATTAAAGACCATGAAGGCCAGAGGCAGTGGGATGACATATTCAAAGTGCTGAAAAAGAAAAATCAAAACTGTTAACAAGATTTCTATATCCAGTAAAACTACCCATTAGAAAAAAAGGAGAAATTAAGACATTTCCAGATGAACAAAAACTGAGAACGCTCATCACTATTGGTCTGCCCTTTAGGAAATGCTCAAGGGAGTCCTTGAGGCAGAAATGAAACGACACTAGACAAAAACTTGAATCCACATGAAGAAATAAAGAATACCAGCAAAGGTAACTACATAGGTAAATATAAAAGTCAGTATTAGTATCTTTTGGGTCCATAACTTGTCTTAATTCATATATGAATTTAAACAATAATTATAAGTCTATGTTGATGGACACATGTATAAAGATGTAATTTGTGACAATAACAACAAAAAGAGGGGCAGAGCTGTAAAGAAGCAGAGTTTTTCTATACTATGGAGGCAAAGTTGGTATTAATTCAAACTAGACTGACATAAGTTTAAGATGTCAACTGAAATCCCCAGCATAACAACTAAGAAAATAAAAAATATACAGAAAGAGAAATGAGAAGGGAATCAGAATGGTACACTACAAAATTCAAAAATAAAAGAAGGCAAAAATGGAGGAATTTGAGGAACAAAACATGTATAATATAAAAACCAAATAGCCAAATGGCAGGAGTCCTTTCTTATCAGGAATTATTTAAATGTAAATGGATTAAACTCTCTAATTAAAAGGCAGAGATTGGCAGAATGGATTTTTTAAAATGATTTACCTATTTGCTGTTTACAAGAGACTCACTTTAGATCCAAAGACACAAAGAGTTTCAAAGTCAAAGCATGGAAAAGACATTTTATGTAATTAATAACTCAGAGAGCCCTGGGATGGCTATAATATCAGACAAAATAAACTTGAAGTCAGAAAAGGTTACAAGAGACAAAAGAGGACGTTATATGTTAATTAAAGTGTCAATCTATCAGGAGATATAACAATTATAAACATATAAGCAGCTAACAACAGAGCCCCAACATATATGGAGCAAACACTGACAGGATTGAAAGGAGAAATAGACTGTTCAACAATACTAGCTGGAGATTTCAATATTCCACATTCGTTAATGGATACACAACTAGATAGAAGATCAACAAGGAAACAGAAGACTCAAACAACACTATAAACCAAGTAGACCTAAAAGACATATATAAAACACTCCATCCAACAGCATTAGAATAAACAATCTTAAGTGTACATGGAATATTCTTCAGGATAGAACATATATTAGACCACAAAATAAGTCTCAATAAATTTATAAACATTAAAACCATTTAAAGTATCTTCACTGATCAAAATGGATTGAAATTAGAAATCAATAGCAGAAGGAAATCTGAATATTCACAACTACATTGAAATTAAATTTACACTCTTAAACAACCAGTGGATCAAAGGAAAAATCACAATAGAATTTAGAAAATACTTTGAGGTGAACGAAAATAAAAACACAACACATCAAAACTTATGGACTGCAACCAATGCAGTACTCAGAGGGAAAGTCATAGCTGTATACTGCTACATTCAAAAGAAGAAACAGCCCAAATTAGTAACCTAATCTTCCACCTTAAGGAACTAGAAAAAGAAGAGCAAAGAAACACAAAGTAAGCAGAAGGAAGGCAACGATAAAGATTGGAAATGATATAAACAAAACAGAGAATAGAAAAACAATAGAGAATCAATGAAACCAAAAGTTTGTTCCTTGAAAAGATCAACAAAATTGATAAACCTTTAAATGGACTAAGAAAAAAAGAGAAGACACAAGTTACTAACATCAGAAATGAAAACAGGGACATTACTATTGACCTCACAGAAAATAAAAAGGATTATAAGAGAATATTATAAATAACTTTATGCCAACAAATGTCAAAGGACACCAACAAGAAAGTGAAAATACAACTCAAAGAGTGGGAGAAAATATTTGCAAGAATATATTCTGATAAGGGCCTGGTATTATATAAATAACTCTTACAACTCAACAACAAAAGATAAACAATTCAATTTAAAAATGGGCAAAGGAGGGGGCCAGCCCCATGGCCTGGTGGTTAAGTTCGGCACATTCCACTTTGTGGCCCAGGTTTGATTCCCGGGCACAGACCTACACTGCTTGTCAGCAGCCAGGCTGTGGTGGCATCCCACATACAAAAAATAGAGGAAGATTGGCACAGATGTTAGCTCAGGGTGAATCTTCCTCAAGCAAAAAGAGGAAGATTGGCAACAGATGTTAGCTCAGGGCAAATCTTCCTCAGCAAAATAAATAAATAAAAAGAATAAAAATGGGGGCCAGCCTGGTGGCATAGCAGTTAAGCTTGCACATTCCGCTTCAGTGGCCCAGGGTTCACGGGTTTGGATGCTGGGTGCGGACCTATGTACCGCTTGTCAAGCCATGCTGTGGCAGGCGTCCCACATATAAAATAGAGGAAGATGGGCATGGATTTTAGCTCAGGGCCAGTCTTCCTCAGCAAAAAAAAAAGGAGGATTGGCAGCAGATGTTAGCTCAGGGCTAATCTTACTCAAAAAATAAAATAAAATAAAAACGGGCAAAGGACTTGAACAGATATTTCTCCAAAGAAGATACACAGATGACCAATAAACACATGAAACAAGGTTCAAGATCACTAGTAATTAGGGAAATGTAAATCAAAACCACAATAGGATACCACTTCACAGCCACTAGCATGGCTAGGATCAAAAAAACAAAAACAAAAACAGGAAATGACAAGTGTTGGTGAGGATGTGGAAAAACTGGAACCCTCATACACTGCTGGTGGCAAGGTAAAATGGTGTAACCAGCATGGAAAACAGTTTGGCAGTTCCTCAAAAAGTTAAACAGAATGACCACATGACCCACCAATTCCACTCCTCCAGATACACCCAAGAGAATTATAAGCATATGCTCAATGAAAAACTTGTACATGAATTTTCATGGTGACATTATTCACAAAAGCCAAAAAACGGAAACAACTCAAATGTCCATCAACTGAAGAATGGATAATGTTGTGTATCAAAACAACGGAATACTGTTGGGCCATGAAAAGGAATGAAGTACTGGTACACGCTACAACATGGATGAACCTTGAAAACGTGATGGTAAGTGAAAGAAGCCAGTCATGCAAGGCCACATATTGTATGATTCCATTTATATGAAATGCCCAAATAGGGAAATCTATAGAGACGGAAAGTAGATTAGTGGTGGCCAGAGGCTGGGGGAGGGGAATATGGGGAGTGACTATTTAATGGTAACAGGGTTTCTTTCTGGCCTGATGGAAGTGCTCTGGAATTAGACAGTACTGATGGCTGCACAACATTGTGAATGTATTAAAAACTACTGAATTGTACACTTCGAAGTGGTTAAAATGGTGAATTTTATGTTACCTGAATTTTACCTCAATAAAAAAAAATTTGTTTTGAAGCAAGGGTGATTCTTTGAAAAACATATTTTTAAATAGATGTTTATTCTTTGAAGATATACACTAAAGTATTTAAAGATGAAACAATATCCTAGTCTAGGATCTGCTTTAAATACTTCAGGATTGAGTGTGAGGGAGCAGGCTGGAATAGAGGAAACAAAATTTATCATGAATTGATTGTTGAAGCTACATGACGTTTGTTACACTGTTCTATTGCTATATTTGTTGGAAATTTTCCAAGTACATGTAAAAATCCAATGTACAAGATAATACTCTTAGATGGCATAATTATTTTCTGTACATTGACATGTAGTGAAAATTAACCATGTATTTCAGGACTTTAATAAGCCCAGTTTTTAAAAAAGTGACAAGTTTTTAAAAAAGTTTTAGAATACCCATCAATTCCACTCCTAAGTATATACTCAAGTATACTCAAGAGAAATGAAAGTATATGTCCACACAAAGATGCGTACCCAAATGTTCCACAGCAGCTTTATTCCTAATGACCAAAACCTGGAAATAACTCAAATATAAATGTCCCTCTACAGCTGAATGGACAAACAGTGGTTCATCCATACAGAGGAATACTACTCAGTGACAAAATGAATGAACTTCTGAATACACACAACATGGATGATTCTTACAGATGTTGAGCAAAGTCCTACACGAAATATTACATAGTGTGTAATTCCACTTATATGATAGTCTAGAACTCGTAAAACTAAGGCTTTAGAAGGCAGGAGAGTAATTCCCTTGTGGGGTAGAGAATGGACAGGCGAATGCAGAGGTCTTTCGGGAGAGATGGAAATGTTTTGTTTCTCCATCCAAGTGTGGACACAGGTGTGTTCACTTTGTGACAATTCATCAACCTGCACCCTTGTGATCTGTGCTCTTTTGTGTATACACACTCACAAATGCCATAGACCATTATGCCTGAGCCATGCCGTGCACCTCAGCACCCATGCCCTGGCATTCCCCCTGGCTCTGGAAGGTACCTGCATGAATGGAGCCCAATTTGGGCAGCCTCTCCCTACAGTGCACCTTCTGGTGCGTCCGCAAGTGAACTCTCTGACTAAACCCCTTCCCAAACACGGCACAGGGATAGGGCTTCTCTCCTGTGTGGACCCTCTGGTGCCTCTCGAGGGCCGAGTGATGCCTGAAGTTCCTCCCACAAGCCCCACACCTGTAGGGCCGCTCTCCTGTGTGGACCCTCCAGTGGATGCCCAGGTCCTTGCTCCAGCTGAAGCGCATGCCACAGGCCTCACAGTGGAACGGCCTCTCCCCAGTGTGGACACACTGGTGCAGGTAGAGGCTGCAGCCCCGGCCACACGCGTCACACACATAGGCCTTGTCCCCTGCATGGTCCTGCTGGTGCCGTGCCAGTGCTGAGCGTGAGGTGAAGCCCCGGTCACACACCTCACAGGCATGCGGCTTCCTTCCTGTGTGGACGCTCTGGTGGATCTGCAGGGCTGCCCTGCGGCTGAAGTCCTTGCCGCAGTCGCAGCAGCGGAAGGGCTTCTCGCCTGTGTGTCCTCGCCGGTGGATGGGCGGGTTGGAGCTGCGGCTGAAGTGCTTCCCACGTTCCTCGCATGTGTGAGGCTTCTTTCCCCTGTGCTCCTTCTTGTGCCTTCTCAGGGCAGATCCCGAGGTGAAGACTCTGGAACGCTCTGTACGTTGGGAGGGCTCTTCTCCCGGGAGGAGCACGGGAAGGTTAAGGTCTGCTGTCCTCTCCATGAACGCTTTTCCACACCCATCATACGGAGAGGGCTTCTCTCCCCTATGGGTTCGCCGGTGAATTAGAAGGTTTCTGAGCTGTCAGAAGCCTTGGCCACCATGGGGACAGCTATAGGGTTTTTCTCTTGGAGGCACTCGCCAAGGGAGAATCCTATCCTTCTCATCCCTGACTCCTGGGACAAAGAAAACTAGGTGATGAAAGTGAGCAGAGCTTTTGGCTGCACGGGGCTCCTGGACACACTCAGGAAGTACTGGCAAGACAAAGAAACTTCACTGAGCGGACGAGTGCTGGGCTGCTGGTCTCCGTCCTCCTGGCTTTAGGTCTTTCATTTTTGCTTCAAGGGGAAGGAGAAGATACTGGGGACCTTCTCATTAGTCAAGGAAACTAAATACTATTAGAAACACTGAGTCAAATTCTGTGAGCTACAAATGGGTTAATGCTTCCAAAGTATAATTATCAAAAAGTTAAAAACATAACTTTCATACAACTGTGGAGTGAATATCTGTCAAAAATTTTAATAAGGAACCACTAAGATAGTAAGGCTGGTACCAAGAGCATTTGAGGAACTTGGGCATTTAATGCTTTTATTAAAAAAGATATTTATCTCTAATCAAATAAACGTTTAAATATTTTCAATTAAATTATCAGCCTAAAAAGTCAAATAATATATATTTTTAAAGTTGACACCCACTGATCATGGATTCATAGGGTTATTGATGGCATTTACTCCTGGCCGACTGGTTCTCACCTGAATAGGAGCGTCTTGGTATTTCTTCTTCCACCCACACATCATCTTCTTGTTCAAAATGGAAGGTCATTTCTGGCTTGGGCAGCAAATGCCCCGCTTGAGGGGAGAGACCCAAGGATTAGGGCACCGTGATGTGGACAAGAACCCTCCCACAAGTCACATCTTAGCCCCTGGTATTCGTGAAGGTCGTCTGAAGCCTGGAAAAGGTGAAAAAATCCATTACGCATTAATATTACATTTAAATTTACCTATATTTATATAGACATACATATACGTATATTTCCCAAAACAAAAAGGGTTCCAGGAGTTCCAGGGGATGTCAGTGAAGAGGCCCATTTGCAATGTAACACAGTAATAATTCTCAATGAGTTGAACAGGCAGTAATGATTCTGTGCCTGCCAGAGAAGCACTGTGCAAAGTGTGCTTTGAAGAGACTTGTCAAAAATGCAGACTCCATCCCAAATCCACTGAAGCACTAGCCCTGGTGATAGAAGCCAGGGACATAGGTTTTTCTGGATAAGCTTTGATTTTATAGAAAAGTGGCAAGAGTAACACCAAGAACACCCATAGAACCTGAACCCGTATTCACCAACTGTTGTTATTTGACCCATTTACTTTAGTAGTCTCTCTACGCACACATGGGATTCTCTTCTAGACCATCTGAGAGAAAGTCACAGGCCCCATGGCTCTCTAGGACTAAATTCTTCAGTATATATTTCCTCCTTCATAACCACAGTACAGCCATCAAAGCTAGGAACCTTCACATTGACACAGTATTATTATCTAACCCACAGTGAACTTGCAAATAATGCCAATTGTCTCAATTATGTCCCTTTTAGCACTCTTTTCCCGTATTTTTTTATTTTCTTTGCAGGGGAAGATTCACCCTTCACTAACATCTATTGCAAATCTTCCTCCTTTTTTCTCTCCCCTAAAACCTCAGTACATAGTTGTGCATAGTTGTAAGCCCTTCTCGTTCTTCTATGTGAGCCGTCGCCACAGCATGGATACTGACAGACAAGTGATGTTGTTCCGCACCCAGGAACCAAAGCCAGGCCGCCAAAGCAGAGCATGCTGAACTTAAACGGCTAGGCCATCAGGGCTGGCTCACCTGGATATTTTGATCCAGGATAAAGCATCGCATTTAGTTATCATGTCTCTCTAGTCTCCTTTAATTTGGACAGGAACCAGCATTTCTAACCATCGTCTCAGGCACTTGTATGCATCTCAAGTCTGACCCCACTGCCATAACGGATCTGGAATACGCGGACCCCCAAATGCAAATCCCCTCAGGATTTAATCCATACAATTGAACCACTGAGATGCTGTTCTCACCCAAGGAGATGAGATTCCCATAGTTCTCCAACATCACTTGTCTGTGCAGGTGCCTCTGAGAGGGGTCCAGATGCTCCCACTCCTCCTGGGTAAAGTCCACAGCCACATCCTTGAATGTCACCAGCTCCTAAAACAACAAACAGAGTCACCCTCAGACACACCCATTCCCACGTAGGAATGTAGCTGACAAGCACCAGTGAATTCTGACATCTCTAAGTGGTCCTGGCAGTTTCCAGGGTCCTGAGCTAGGCTAATTTAGGCACGCATCCAAGCATCTGTTTGTGTTATATTACAAAGAAGATGGAAAAGATACAGGAGGCACATTTCTAAACTCTCCGACCCTTAAGGTTTCTTTGGTGAGAAGACTCAAATTTCAAAAGCTACACAATTCCAGAGGTGCTGTCTGCACCACATTCTACGACTCAGGAGAATAAGCTTGAGAATTCACTCAGGGAAGGGTCCAAAGAAGGAGGAGTCTAGGGTGGGCTGGGGCCACCAAGGCAGGTGCCATGGAGAAAGCCACGTACCAGACTTGTGGGATGGTTAGAATGTGAACAGAGGAAAGGGAGGTGGTGAATTCCAGCTGGCAAGAAAAGGAAGTGGACAGTTGTGTGATAAGGTGCAAGACATGTATTAACAGTAAGGAAATGTGCAATCTAGGGAACCTCTCTCTGATGATTATGTATTAACAATGTTTATTACGGGCCCCAAATCCCATTCACACATCCACAGTAGAAAGGCTATATGAACGGTCGTATAGTCACATAGAAGATCAATATTCAGTAGCAGTTCTCAAAGTGTGGTCCAGGGACCCCTGAGGTTCCCTGAGACACTGATGGGTGGGTCTGTAAAGTTAATAATTATTTTCATAATAATTATAAGATATTATTGGGCTTATTCACTCTCATTCTCTTACAAGCATACAAGGAGTTTTCCAGAGGCTACATGATGTGTGATCTGGGAACAGAGAAAATGTGGAAGCAGGTGTGAGATTCCAGCTGTCTTCTATTAAGCCAGCTATTAATTAATACCAAAAATGTAAAACATTTCCATTCTTCTCTATAAATTTTTTTGTTTTGGAAAAGTAAGTATTTTTCATAAAATGTGGTATTAACATGTAATGGATTTATTTTTGAATAGATTAATAAATATTTAAAAATTTTGTTTCGACTTCTAATATGGTAATATTGATAACCCACATAAGAAAAGTTGTTATTAAAAGTGTAAAGGGGGGACCGGCCAGGTGGCTGAGCGGTTAAGTTCGAACACTGTGCTTCGGAGGCACAGGGTTTCGCTGGTTTGGATCCTGGGTACAGACATGGCACTGCTTGTCAGGCCATGCTGAGGTGGCATCCCACATGCCACAACTAGAAGGACCCACAACTAAAACATACAACTATGTACTGGGGGGATTTGGAGAGAAAAAGCAGGCAAAAAAAAAGATTAGCAACAGTTGTTAGCTCAGGTGCCAATCTTTAAAAAAAAAAAAGTGTAAAGGGATCCTAAAGGCAAAAAGTTTTAGAAACTATCGCTATACAGAAGTGAAAATGAACAAATGACAACTACATGCCACAACACGGGTTAATCTCACAACATAATATTGAAAAAGCCAGAAACAAAAGAGTACATGCTGTGTGATTCCATTAAATAAAGTTCAAAATCAGGCAAAACGAATCTACAGTACTGGAAGTCAGAATAGTGTGGGGAAGGTGGGGTTCCCTCCTGGGGAGGGGTTGTTCAGAGCAGGAAGAGAGAGGGGAGGGCCTAGAACAGCCATGAGGGGGAGGAAGGGATGGTGCAAGCATCAGACAACAGACAGCGTCACAGCCCAGCAGCCTGGTCTCTTGGCAGATATGTTAAGCCTGTGAAATAGAGAATGTAGACAGGGGGGTTTCCAGAGAGCTGGTGACTCACAGCGTGGGGGTGATGGGAGCTGGTGGGGGCGAGCAGGATGGCAAGGCATCCTAGACGGCGCTTTTGTGCAAAGTCTAAGAGGCCAAACAGATTATGCTGGACAAAAAAAAATTACCTTCTCTGATCCTCTTTCCTCTTCTCTAAAATAAGCATGTCCCCAACACCATATAGATTTTTTTTTTTGAGAAGGAAGTTGTTTTTCATGTTGTTTCTGTGTACAAATTTTTTCTAATTTAGGTACAATTTACACATAGTGAATTACATAAATCTTCAGTATTTCAGTTAATGAGTTTTGACAAAAGGATACGCCTGTGTCACTCACACACCAGTCATGATATAGATCGCTTCCATCACCTCGGAAAGTTCTCTTATGCTGTTCCCAGTTGATCCCTGCCCCTCTTCCAACAACCACTGATCTGCTGTCACTATAGCTTAATTTAACCTGTTCTAGAATTTCATATACGTGAAATTATATAGCAAACACTCTTTTGTCTCTGGCTTATTTTTCTCAGTGTAATGCTTCTGAAATTCATTCATGTTGTTATAGGTATCAGTAGTTTGTTCCTTCATTTTTATTACCGAGTAGTTCTTAATTATATGGATTAACACATTTTGTTTATCCATTTACCAGCCGATAGACATTTGGGTTGTTTTCAGTTTGGAATGATTATGAATAAAGCTGCTATGAATAGTCACATACAGATTTTTGTGTGGACATATGTTTTCATTTCTCCTGGGTAAATACCAACAATGGGGTTTCTGGGTCAATGTAAGTATGTATTTAATTTCATAAGAAACTCTGAAATTGTTTTCCAAAGTATATTATACCATTTTGCACTCCTACCAGCAATACTCAGACAGCCGTTCTGAGGATTAAATAGAGAAAATGGAGTAACACATGTCTAGCCCAGGGCCAGCATGCAATGTGTGTTACATTGCTCTCCTTCCCCAGCCCCTAAAATGAGCTATGGGGGTGATATTTCCAGAGAGAGAAGGTGGACTGCAACTTACCTGTACTTCGGGCATTTTCTCCTCTTCCTGAGGGAGGGCAGAGCCCTCACAAGGCAGTGCTGGGGAAGAAAGAAGCAGAGAGAACCGAACCTGGCTCACTGAAGCAGACCAGCGTCTTAGTCATCGAGATGGGAGAAGGGGGCACATTGTGTTCAGCTGGTGACATTGGTCTTGTTTATCATTACCTGACATGCCCTTCCCTGGATGTCTTTTCCTTTCTTTCTACTTTTATAGGTGGCCCTCGAACCCAGACTCTTTCTTCTTCCCTCCTTCCAAAAATTTACCGAATACCCACTATGCGCCTGGTGATGCCTTAACTCTCACCTTTCTCCTCAGCCTTCGCCGTCTCTCTAACTTCCACACGTTTGCACATCTTGCCCTCCCTATTAGGAGGGGAATCCCCTCAGCCCCAGGGCTGTGCTGGGGGATCTCTCTTCAGCCTCTCCACACCCCACCTGGAACATCCAGAGGGAGTTTCTGGAGGTGTCGTCTCCGCCCAAGATGGAATTCTTGTGTGGCGAGGATCCCCTGCTGCCTTCCTGCTCAGGCAGCTGCTTTCCTGTAGGCAGGAGAGGAGACGTCCCAGACATCAGGCTGGCTCCTGGACCTCTCAGTCTAAGCGAGAGCACAGTTAACTAGACTAAAGCACTGTTAAGGCAACGAACATTTATTAAGCACCTACCGTGTGCAAGGCATGGCCCTACTTCCTCAGGGCACCCAGACCTGACCTCCCTTGGTCTGTAGCTTCACAGGTTGATCAAGTCACAAGGCAGCAATGAGCCTCCTCCATGAGGCTTTCCTCGAAACCTCCCACTTTGGGATATAAATTCACAATCTCAAAAAGTGAACCTGTCAAATTCTTGAGTTTATCTTTTTTACTATTAATCAGTAAATGTTTTAAAATCTGAAAACCTTATCACTAGTGAGACCATGGGAAAACAATTATTCCCATGTGCTGTGAGAACATAAATGGGCACAGCCTTCTTGGGGGGAGTAATCTGACATACCCATCAAACTGAGGGGCAGGGAGGTCAGGAAGCAGGGACTACAATGTGAACAAGGAAACTTTTGGGGCGACAGGTGCATTCATGACCTTGATTGAGATGATGGTTTCATGAGTGTACAAACGTCAAAATATAGCAAATCGAACACTTTATATGTGCAGTTTATCATGTGTCAGCTAATTCTCAATAAAAAAAATTCAGTTCCCTAAAAAATGTTTTTTAATATACAGAACACCTTTGGCCCCACAATTCCAATTCTACATAAAAAACTTGCCCAAGCGCATGAAGATATGAGTGCAGAGGTATTTACTGTGGCAGCATTTGTAATCCTCTGAAAGTACATCCACCCTGACCACACGACACGTAGTACCTGCTGAAGAAGAAGGCAGCTCCGTACATACTGACAAAGACAGACAACTGTAATATAACTTCACAGGAAAGCAGCCAAACTCTGTTAAGATGCACTTGGTAAGTTTTTTCAAGTATGACAATTTTACACAGATGTAAACGATGGTCAATGCATTAGATGGGAAATTGGCACAGGCTAATTTCATGTTCAACTTTATACCCAATTGTATTCTTCTATTTTTAACAAGCAGTGTGTTTAACAAGCAAAATGTTATGCTACTTTGTTTTTAAATGAGTAAAGACTATAGAATAAGAAATGAAAGAACTAAACATTAAGGTGACAGCTAGATGAATCTCACAGATATTATGTTGAGTGAAGGGAATACAATTTGTATTTATACAAAATTCTAGAATAGACAAGACTAATCAGAAACAGTGGTTGCCTACAGGGGAAACTGATGGGGAGGGGGCACAAAGGGAACTCTGTGACAGAAATATTCTATGCATTTATTTGGGTAGTGGTTTCATTGGTGTGTACGTGTATGTAAAAATCCATCAAGATGCGCCTTAAGATTTGTACAATTTATTGTATACAATTTACATCTCACTCGAAAAATCTTTCTTGAGCCAGGCCTGACGGCCTAGTGGTTAAAGTTCAGGGCGCTCTGCTTCAGCAGCCTGGGTTTGGTTCCCAGGCATAGAACCAAACACTTGCCCACTAGCAGCTGTGCTGTGGCGGTGGCTGTAGAGGAACTAGAAGGACTTACAACTAGAATATACAACTATGTACTGGGGTTTAGGGGAGGAAAAGAAAAAGAGGAAGATGGGCAACAGATGTTAGCTTAGAGCAAATCTTCTTCAGAAAAAAAAAATCTTTGCAAAAATTTAAGAAGTTATACTGATTCTAAGAAACTCTAGTTAGCAAAGTTATGCAATAATACAGTTTTTGAAATTTCTTCAAAGAGAAGATAACATTATAGATTACCTTAGAAAGAGGTTCATGTTACGATGTTTGGAGAAAAAATGCAAACTGCAGATTATTAATATTTTCATTTTTAAAAATTATGTGCACACCTCCATGTAAGTTTAGAAGCAAATGCAAAAAGATGTCTGGAAAGAGACATCAAGTCCTTTACAATGATTACCTTTGGGGAAATGTGGGGCCTTTTACTTTCTACTTCCCATTCTTTTATTAAACCCGGTGGAATTATGAGTTTCTTTTTTCTAGATTTTCCAAAAGTTCTCTAATTACTTTGTTCATTAACATTTATAATAAAGGTCATAAAGCCTTTAAAAGTAAATACTCCCGGCCGGCCCCACGGCCGAGGGCTTAAAGTTCTGCACATTCCACTTTGGCGGCCTGGGGTTCGTGGGTTCAGATCCCGGGTGTGGACCTGCGCACCACTCATCAGGCCATGCTGTGGAGGTGTCCCACATGCACGGTAGAGGATGATGGGCACAGATGTTAGCTCAGGGCTAATCTTCCTCACAAAAAAATAAATAAACAAAAAAGTAAATTCACTGAAAGATACCCAAGATCCCTGACAGTCTACCATTTCTTGATTTATAAACCTGATTGTATTACTCTTGCTACCTTAAAGGCTGCCATAATTTTTCTACTGTTCCTTTGTACTTCTAACTCAGTAAAAAAAGAAATTTAGATCTAAAACCACAACACAGAGAGGGGTGAATGTAACAGCTTACTGAATGTCCGTGTATTTTACAGACGGGATAGTCTGGATACTGATAACAGTTTGTGTGTGTGTTATATGCATGTATTTCCCAGCAAGTTCTGGAACATTTATTTCTTGCATAATATCCTTAAAAGCATTTCACATTGTTCCAAATACGTCTAGAACTTTAAATCACCTCTTAAAATCTAAGAACAACGAGTAATGTTCTTGTCCCTCAGGGAATTTGTTGCCTTCTTAAAGATCTTGCATGTTTTTTCTTAGCTTCAAGGCAATGTGTTTGATATTTTTGTTGCTTTTGTGAACAGAATCTTTTCTCCACAATTTAATTTCCTAATCAGCTTTGGCTACTATAAAAAGACTTTTCAGTTTTGTAAATCTGCTGTCTAAACAATCACTTCTTTGTGGAGGAAAGAAGGGAGGCAGGGAGACCAAATAGACGCTCCTGAAATAAAGTTAGCAAAGGCCCAAAGGTGCTGGCAACTAAGATGGGGAAAGGGGATAAATTTGTTGGGCATTACAGAGGCAGAATCAATAGGATTTAGATGTGAGGGTCAGAAAGAGGAAGAAATGATAAATGCCCAAGTTTCTGGCTTGGGCGCCTCTGTACTGAGATGGTAAACAGAAAGGAGTGTGTGTTAAAGGTGAAAAATAAGTGTTTCTATTTTGAATGTGTTGGATTTCAAAATCTGTAAGATACTCAAGTGAAGATATCCAGACAGAAGAAGAATATGCTGTCCCATATCAACCCAGCTAACCAAAAAAGTGGATTCTGTTGATTGTAGAATTACTTTTAAAGATTTAATTTTTCCTTTTTCTCCCCAAAGCCTCCCAGTACATAGTTGTATATTATTAGTTGTGGGTCCTTCTAGTTGTGGCATGTGGGATGCTGCCTCAGCATGGCTTGATGAGCAGTGCCATGTCTGCACCCAGGATCTGAACCAGCCAAACCCTGGGCTGCCGAAGCAGGGCACGCAAACTTAACTACTCCACCACGGGGAAAGCCCCTATAGAATTACTTTTAGTGACAGCCTTTTGAACCTGAAAGCTATTTCTTTGTATTCCATCACAGGGGTTGTAAAGTTTCTTTCAGAATGAACAATACTATAGACAATATAAATTATTTACATATTAAAGTAACAGAATAAAATAAATAAACTTTCTCTTTCCTAAACTCCTGTTGGTTCAAAGAACTTTTCCTTTCCAAGAATTTTTATTTTTGAAAAGGTATCATGCATGCATGTTTATTTGTGTAAAAGTACATATAATGACAAGTCTACCTCTTCCCGTCTCTCTCCCTGGAGACAACCTCTGTTAAACTTCAAAAAAAAAAAAAAGGCTATTTTTTAGAGCAATTTTAGCTTCATGGCAAAACTGAAGGGAAGGTACAGAGCTTTCCCATTTACCCCCTGCCCCTACACATGGATAGCCTCCTCCTTTATCAACATCCCTCACCAGTGTGGTACATTTGCTACCATTGGTGAACCTATAGTGAGTGACACATCATTATCACCCAAAACCCATAGTTTATCTTAGGGTTCACTCTTGGTGTTGTACAGTCTATGGATGTGGACAACTTTATGATGACATGTATCCACTATCATAGTACCACAGGGTATTTTCACCGCTCTAAAAATCCTCTGCCTATTCACCCCTCCGTCCCCTGCAAACCCCTGGCAACCACAGATCTTTTTACTGTCTCCATTGTTTTGTCTTTTCCAGAATGTCATATAGTTGGAATGATACAGTATGTAGCTTTTCAGATTGGCTGTCATTTAGTAATATGTATTTAAGGTTCCTTCATGTCTTTTCATGGCTCCATAGCTCATTTCTTTTTAGTGCTAAATAATATTCCACTGTCTGGATGTATCACAGTTTACTTATCCATTTACCTACTGAAGGACATCTTGGTTGCTTCCTAATTTTGCTAATTATGAATAAAGCTGCCCAAAACACGTGTGTGTGCAAGTTTTTGTCTGGACATACATTTTCAACTCCTTTGGGTAAATACCAAGGAGCGTGATTGCTGGATTGTGTTACGTGTTTTTTATAATAACAAAAAAAGAAGTAAAGTAACGTATGATGACAACGTCACACCAAACAGAGAATAACAATAAAGAGACATAAATTTAAAAAAACAAGTGAAAATTCTGGAGTCAAAAAGTACAATCACTGAAATAAAAAATTCAGCAGAGGGGCTCACCAGTAGATAAGAACTGGCAGAAGAAAGAATAAGCCATCTTGAAGATAGATTATAGAGATTATGCAAACCAAAGAACACAGAGAACAAAGAATGAAGACAAATGAAGACAGCCTCAAAGAATTGTGGGACACCATTATGCACACCAACATACAAGTAATGGGAGTACCAGAAGGAGGTTAGCGAAGCAGGAAAAATATTAGAAGAAATAATGGCTGAAAACTCCCCAAATTTATCAAAAAACACTAACTTCCACATCCAGAAAGCTCAATTAGCTCTAAGTAGGCTAAATGGAAAGAGACCCACAGACAGACACATCATAGTAAAAATGATGAAGGTCAAAGACAAGGAGAAAATCTTGGAAGCAGCAAAAGAAAACAACTCATTACGAAGATAGGAACCAAAATAAGATTAACAGCTTTTAGACCGGCTGTTATAATGGAGGCCAGACAGCAGCAAGATAAAATATTCAGAGTGGTCAAAGTAAAAAACTGTTACCTAGGAATCTTATATCCAACAAAGTTATCCTTCAAGATTGAAGGCCAAATAAAGACTTTTCCAGATATACAAAAGCTGAGAGAATTTGTTGCTAGCAAACTGCCTTACAAGAAATACTAAGGGAAGTTCTTGATGCTGAAAGCAAGTGACCTCAGATGGTATTTCAAATCCACGCGAAAACCAAAGAGCCCTGGTAAAGGTAATTATGGAATTATAAAAAAAAGAGTTTAAGAGCATATTTTTCTCCTTTCCTGTCTTAGCTAATTTAAAAAGGAATCATGTTAAATAATATGCATATAATGAATTCTTGGCCCTATAACATACAGAAATGTAACATGGATACATTTTATGCCAATAACACCACCGAGAAGGTGAGTAGGAGCAAAGCTGTATCAGACTTAAGAAATTCTTACAGATGGAAAAGTAAATTCTTACAGACAGTAAATTATTACAGATGGGTTTGTAACATTAAGAGATATAACATGCATAACGATAATAGGACAAGAAGGGAGAAGAGGAAATAGGATCTATTAAGGTGTAAGGTTTCTATACATCACTAGGATTAAGCTAGTATAAATTGAAAGCTGATTTGGATAAATTAAGATGTGTATGGTAAGCTTCAGAGCAACAACAAAAGAATAACTCAAATAATACAGTGAATGAATAACCAAAGAAATTAAAATGCTACCTTAGAAAATATCCACTTAATGCAAAACAAAACTGAAAGAAGAATAGAGGAACTAAAAGACACAAGACATAGAGAAA